>NC_057923.1:52111592-52736592 GCF_018873765.1 Telopea speciosissima
TCACTTTATCGTCGCCGCACTCCCTCAGCCAATACAAGTAGGGAGCCCACCTCCACGCTTGGCACTTTGGCTCAAACCTTCGGGTAGACCCTGATAGTCAAGTACCCCTGATCCTAGGTTAATCCCTTTCTCCAAGCGTCAGTAACCTGACTACCCAGCACTTGAACCCCAGCTTTTAAGGGTTGTAGTTCGAAGTTCCCATCCTAGTCATGTGTACTAGATGATGACATGCTGTGTTCAAGAGTACACCGTGTTCCATATACACGTCCACTCAAGACACAAGGTCACAAAACAATGTTATGCATATCCAATACAATTAACCAATCACCCCACAATAGAGCACAACAACCATCATTTAAAGAAATAAATTCATATGAAATCAGCAATGTCATCACATGGAATGTAACAATATCATCTCACGCATCATATTAACAAGATTAAATTTCAGGCATATGACATGGAAACTAACAATAGGTTATTCATTCTTATTAGGGAAATCAGATTTGAAACCCAAGTACATGCACATAGGAATTTAAATAGAAATCATCAAAAACACCAAAAACCCCCACTCACCTTGGGTGTCTTGATCAAGTCACTCAACCAAGATGTCCAAAACCAAAGGGAAGGAGTTCAAAGGAAGCTCAAATGTCCTACATACAGAGTTACAGAAGGTTAGGGCACTTCTTAAGAGGCCAGAGCACTACCCCAACCCATCCAAGGCCCCTAAAAGCCACTCAGGGGAGGCCGGAGCTTCTAGCTCTAGAAGGGCTGGTCAGCCTCCTCTAAAGGGCTAGCCCAGTAAACAGAGCTAGAATCGATCTGCATTTGATTGGGGTTTTGGCCACCATGCTAAGCTCAGTTGGTCCAGGGACTTAGGGGGATGGATGTACACCCTCTAAGGGTACTTAGGATCCAAATGCATGTATGATCAATGAATCATACATGCCATTTACACATTTATCAAGTATTTGGGCTGAATAGAGGAAGAAGTCAAGAAATGAGTTGGAGAACTCATAAACAACCATGGCAGTAGCATTTAGACTGAAGTGAGGTAAACTAAAGATGAATTGAACTAATTACAAATTAGAAACTTACTTATTAAAGATCTAGAAGAGATTTGGAAGGGAGAGACCAAACATGCAAGTCCAAACATGGAGGATCTTCAAGCCAAAACCATGGGTTCTCCACACCTTAAGCAGCCCCAACCGATTCTAGCATCTAAGCTTGGAGAAAATGATTTCTCAAAGCTTAGTGCCATATATATATAGGGCCCTAAGGGCTTGTTTGTTTAAGGGCTGAAATAGAATGGGTATTTCTTGATTAAGTGATTCCATGCCATGGTGGAAGCCAATTCCGAGTTAGTATTATTAAAACATAAGTTATTGATAATGTCGAGGTTGTACCGATACGACACGGGATTTTACAAGATTTGATCACATGGAACCCGTAAGATACGGGTAGGCATCGAGCCGGCACGGCCAATCATGATGGTAAACCGATTCGAAGCCGACCGACACAAGCATAAAATAACAAACTTATATTAATTCTAAAACATGTGTTATTACCTATTGTTCGGCACCCGACACAGATAATCGTTGCAAGTGGTCCGCCAAACATCTCTCGCATGCAAACCTTATATGCAATGAGCCACTGGGTTCCTCGGATTCCATCAAGGCCGTGTTCGATGATTCCTCGACTCAAGGTGCTATAGGGTGCAGGTTCATTTCAATGACAGGCAATGCCCACAATGCAAAGACGATCATGGTACTTAAAACCGCACCGCAGGACCTAACATTTCAAAAACTTAAATTAGGCCTGGTTTTATGAGGTGGGTCTCACACTTCCCCCTCCATATAAAAATTTTGTCCACCAAATTGCCATACCTGGAAGATCAAATAGTCGAGGGTATTTCACCCGCATAAAATCTTCACGCTCCCACGAGGCTTCTTCAGGCAAATGATTACTCCATTTGACCTTGATGTAAGAGTTTGTACGGTTTTGCAAGTTGTGTTCCTTGCGCTCCAAGATCTCCTCGGGCACCTCCTCATAGGTTAAGTCAGGAGTAAGCTCATCGGGTTGTTGCGTCAAAACAAGAGCCTGATCATACACGTACTACCTCAAAATGGATACATGAAAGACGCCATGGACACCAGCTAAAGACGGCGACAGTGTGAGTTTGTAGGCAATCGGTCCAACTTTCTGTAGGATCTCAAAGGGACCGATAAATCTTGGGCTCAGCTTTCCTTTCTTTCCAAACTGAACCACTCCCTTGGTCAGTGATACCTTGAGAAAAACTCTCACCCACTTTAAATTCTAAATGATGTCTTCTTTCATCGGCGTAGCTTTTCTGTCAGGATTGTGCTGCTTTGATCTTCTCCTTAATGAGATCTACTTTCTCATAAGTGTTTTGTATCAATTCCGGCCCAAGTATATGCCGCTCTCCGACTTCATCCCAATACAAGGGAGTACGACAAGTCCTATCGTACAATGCCTTGAAGGGTGACATCCCGATGGTCGCTGATAGCTATTGTTATAGGCAAACTCTATCAAGGGTATGTGGTCATCCCAGCAACAATCCATTTCCATTACACATGCCCTGAGCATTTCTTCCTAAGTTTGTATTGTTCTTTCAGATTGACCGTCAGGCTAAGGATGATGTGCCGAGCTAAGCTTCAAATCTGTACCCATCGATTTTTGTACACTTTCCTAGAATCTAGATGTAAATTTGGGATCTCTATCTGATACGATACTTACTGGTAGTCTGGTACTCCATGCAGACAAACCACATTGAGGATGTCTAGCTTTGCTAATTGGTCCATGGAGTAAGTGAATTTCATTGGAATGAAATGAGCTATTTTAGTTAACCGATCAACAATAACCCATATAGTATCCAGGCCTTTCTTGGTATGGGGAAAACTGGTAACGAAATCCATAGTTATATGCTCCCATTTCCATTCCGGTATGAGTAGTGGTTGCAGTAATCCTTGTGGTCTTTGTCTGACAGCTTTAATTTGTTGGCAAGTCAAATACTTAGACACATAGGTTGCCACATTGTTTTTCATTCCACTCTACCAGAAGTACTACTTCAGGCCCCTATACATTTTCGTACTACCTAGGTGTACAGAGAATGGGGACTGGTGTGCTTCTTCTAGGATTAATTCCCTCCAGTTACCTCCCGTAGGTATACACAACCGGTTCTTGAACATAAGAACCCCTTCAGTAGTCAATGTAAAATCTACATCCTTCTGCGTTCCTTCACGAATCTTATCCATTATTTTCTTAAATTCTACATCAGAAGACTGTGCCGATATAATTTGGGCTCTCAGCGATGGTTGTACTGTCAGCAAAAAGAGTAATCCGTCGGTATCCTCATATACCAACCCCAACTCCAGTTCCTTTATTTCTTTCACCAGATGTTCATCCATACACAATTTACCCAGTGGCCACTCTGGTGATTTCCTACAGAGGGCATCGGCCACCACATTCGCTTTGCCTGGGTGGCATTGAATTTCACAGTCATAATCCTTTACAAGTTCAAGCCATCTTCTCTGCCTCATGTTTAATTCTTTCTGAGTGAAGAAATACTTGAGACTTTTATGGTCTGTAAATATCTTTATTTTTTTTCCATACAAGTAGTGCCTCCAGATTTTCAGTGCAAATACTACACTTGCCAGCTCTATGCCATATGTGGGGTAATTCTTCTCATATTCTTTTAGTTACCGAGATGCGTAAGCACCTACCTTCCCATGCTACATCAAAACACACCCCAAACCTATTTTCAAGGCATCTGTGTATACTACCATTCTACCCGAGGCATCTGATATTGTCAACACTGGGGCTGTTACCAGTTTCTTCTTGAGCTCTTGAAAATTCTTCTCACACGCTACGGACCATTCAAACTTTACACCTTTCCGTGTGAGTCGGGTCATAGGCGCTGCTATTTTGGAGAAATTTTTAATAAATCGCCTATAATAGCCAGCTAGCCCCAAAAAACTTCTTATTTCTGTTACAGTTTTTAGGCTTTCCCAATTCAATATTGCTTCTACTTTGCTAGGATCGACTTCGATACCCCTGGCTGAAACTACATGTCCAATAAACACCACTTGTGATGACCAAAATTTGCACTTACTAAACTTGGCGAAAAGTTGTTTGTCTCTTAACTGTTGTAACACGAACTTCAGGTGCTTTGCATGCTCCTCTTCATCCTTGGAGTAGATGTGGATGTCGTCGATAGACACGATTACAAACTTGTCTAACACGTCATGGAAGACTCTGTTCATGAGGTCCATAAATGTGGCTGGAGCATTCGTGAGACCGAATGACATCACCAGAAACTCGTAATGGCCATACCGAGTTCGAAAGGCTGTCTTGCTAATGTCACCTTCTCTAACTCTCAACTAATGGTATCCCGACCTCAGATCTATCTTTGAGAACACCTTGGCATTTTGGAGTTGATCGAAAAGATCTTCAATTCTGGGTAGAGGGTACCGATTCTTGATCGCTAATTTATTCAACTCTCGGTAATCGATACACATCCACATACTGCCATCCTTCTTCTTAACGAATAGTACCGAAGCACCCCAAGGGGATACACTTGGTCTAATAAACCATTTCTTTAGTAAATCTTGCAACTGAATTTGCAGTTCTTTTAATTCCCTTAGTGTCATTCTATAGGGCACCGTTGACACCGAAGCCATCTCAGGGAGTAAGTCAATCACAAACTCTATTCCCTTAACTGCTGGCAGCCTTGGCAAGTCATCAGGGAAGACATCAAGAAATTCTTTCACAACTGGAATTTCCGATATAGGCCTAACCTTCTTCCCAGTATCCATTACTGAGACGAGGTATCCCTGGCATCCTTTATCAAGCATCTTCTTCATCTGAAGTGCCGATATGATTGTTCTTCTCGGTTTCTTCTTTTGGTCAACGACAAAGACAAACTCACTAGCATCCTTAGGCTTAACCAAAATCTCTTTCTTATCACAAATTATATTTGCCCTGTGTGTCGATAACCAATCCATACCCAAGATGACATCAAAGTCGGTCATATTGAGTTGAATCAAATGTGCAATCATATTTCGGTCAAAAATATGTACATTGCATGGTTCGTACACAATGCCAAGCTTAACCACTGTCCCGGTGGGTGTATTAACATTTAACTCTTTAGTTAATTTCTTAGGCAAAATGCCCATTCTTTTTGCAAAGGACGAAGATACAAATGAATGTTTGGCACCTGTGTCAAACAAAGTAAATGTCGGTGATGAACAGATAGAGACGGTACCTGACACCACATCTTGATTTGCCTCAGCTTCTTCCACCTTCGCTAAATACACTCGGCCCTGGGTCCTGTTGCCTTAACGCCACCGAGGATTGGAAAAAGATCTTTGCATATTGCATTCCCTTACAAAGTGACCTGGCCAGCCACACTTGTAACACTTATCTTCTTGAACATTTGCTGATGCTGCAGTCCCTATGGTTGTAGAATTTGTATGAGCTAGCTTAGAATCCTGACCAGACGATCCTCTTTTCCGATATTGCGAGGAAGATGATCTGTAGTGAGGGGTTCTCGAGAACTTATTGTACTTGTGATTTGAGAACGGCATGGTTCTTTTTCCAGTACCCCTTTGTCTAACAAAGTTCTCCCTCTGCTTGCAATTCCCTTGGCTGTTTGGACCACCTCAGAATAGCCTTGAGCCCAATGGGCAACCATATCATGGTCGATGGAAGGCCTTAACCCATCTTCAAACTTTCTTACTTTAGCTTCGTCAGTCTTCAGATGCTCAGGAGCAAAGAAGAAAAGTTTCTCGAACATCTGTTGATACTTTAGGACTGACTTCGGTCCCTGGCTCAATTCTGTGAATTCAACTTCTTTCCTCCTTCTGACAGAACTAGGGAAATAATTTTTGAAGAACGCTTCCTTAAATATCTCCCAGGTCAACTCAGGGTGAGCAGCGGCCAATATCTCAGCTTCATGCTAGAGTTTATACCTAGCACATTGTAACTTCTATGCCTCGGTACAACCCAAGAACTCAAACGCTTTCTCCATTTCCTTCACCCACCTCATTGGTTGGAGGGCATCCTTAGTAATACCACCAAAGGTGAGAGGTTGAATTTTTAGGAACCTTTCCATCATACGAGATGTAGCATCACTCACGATCTCTGGAGGAGCCGGTGCCGCCTCCTGAGGCACATTTGCAGTGGGATTAATAAGTGGAGGTGGCACATTCTGCTCATTCCCTCGCATTTGGGCTGTGATGGTGGCCATAAACTGTTGTTGCTGTCACTGCATTTCTTGCAGAAAACTACCCATCTGTAGTTGTTGCTGCCCCATCATACCAACCACAATGTTAGCAACATCTTGAGCGGTGAGAGAAATTGGTGCATTGGATGTTCTCACCGCCGGTTGATTTCCTCCACTAGGCCTAGACGAGGAGGACATATTAAAATGTGTCTGAGCTCCCGTCGAAAGTTGAGGATCGGTTGGAGGTAGCACCATGATTTTTAAGGAAGAAGAGTTGGAACAATAATAATGAGGTTGATTGAAGTAGATCGTGTTCTAAACCCGATCCTTCCTAATGGATTTAGACACAGCATTACTATATAGCATAGAAGATTTCAAGAGTGATATAACATTTAGAGGATGGAGGGCACATGGATTCGCAGAACAATAATCACAGTTGAGTATCATAAGAATACAAATAAGCATCCAGAAGAGATAGAAATAATGATACATGCCTGAATTTAAACACATTTATATAAGTGCATGTACCTGACTACTTTAAATTGCGAGAAGTTGCAGGTCAAGTTCTAGGTTAAACTTTTCCCACTCGTGTGCTATTATGATTTGCCACTGCTCCTCAGCCACTCGGATATACTGTGCTCGCTCCCTCACTTCACAAGTCCTATATGATTCTTCAGCCTCTCTAAGTACTCTTCTTGCATTTTCTACAACTCTATTTATTTTAAAAATTCTCCTCCTTAACTGGCTTACATATAACATGGTAGTCTATAGGCTAATTCTTGGAGGGTTCTTCTATTTATGTAAAGCCTGTAGTTTATCTCAAATATCTTTTCTCTAACTCCCTCTGCTAGGTTAAGAAAATACCAACGCTCTTCAAACTCAGAGGCGTCAACAAACGATATGTGTTGTCTCAATCGGTTCCTTGCTTCAACTCTTGCTCTCTCAAGATGGCTTATCCTTCTCCTAAGCCTCCTTAGATGCTTCATAAATGCTGGGGATGAGTTGAGCTCATGTGTGCAACCATTTCCTGTTGCAGGTTGGCAGCCATTAGTTTACCTAATCATATTAGGAATTTTTCCCCCACCAAGAGCACTAATAACTTCACAAAACAGATATCAACAAATCTGAAATTTAAATTGGCACCACTAATTGTAACTCAGGTAATGCATACCCCAAGTAAATAAATGAAAGGAAATAACAATAAGGAGGCCCTAATGGAGACCTAATATGAAAACCTACGTATTGATACGAAGATTGATAAACCTATCATACTAGTTTTTTTTATATATATATGGGTATTATGAAAGAGATTTTCTTTTCTTTTTTTTTTTTAAACATAAATGTTTTATAAGTATTGAATGTGTGTGTTATACTAAGTCAGGGCACTGCATAGGTGGGGTCATCTTTGCATTTTTTTGACATATGCATTTATTTACACTTGCATGTATCTATCCATATGGGTACATTATTACTATGATTATTATTATTATTTACAAATTTTTTTTTGTGTCATAGGCACAGGCTTACTAGGGGTAGGCTAGAGTGTGGGGCCCATAGGGTGCCCCCCCCCCCCCCCCTTCTCCACCTTTTTTTTTTTTTTTGTGTTCTGGGCTGGCCGGCCCTTCTAGGCCAGATGGGCCGGTCAGCCAGCTGGCCCTGCCTGGGTTTTTTTTTAAAAAACAAAACAAAGGCTGCTGCCTCTATTTCCCTCTTCTCCTTTTCTCTCCCAAGGATTCGGGTAAGCTTCGAAACTTGGGGATTTCGCCACCTATGGCTTCTACAATTTGATTTCATACTTCCAACTTCATTTTCAAGGATCCAAATCCTTGTAGGTAAGTCTTCAATCCATCTCCAAGCTTCTCTTCTTCTCTATTTCAAGTTTCCTCTTATTCTTTTTTTCTTTGAAACACAATGGGTAATGGTAGACTCTAACATTCGAATTTTTCTTTGAATCCACAGGGGTTTAACACCAACAAGGCTCTCCTACCACCAAACTTCAAGGATTCTAAACCTATTGGTAAGATCATTGTCCCACTTTTCCCAAAAATCAGATTTTTCTCCCTGTTTTTGTAATCCCTTATTTTTTTTTTCTTAATGTTTTGCTCTACAGTGCTCTATTTTAAATACTTAGTTGTTGATCTTAGTTGATTTATTTACTTGTAATCAAAATTTCCACCTCTTTATCTTTGTACAAAATGGGATGTTGCCAATGAAGGCTTTATAGTACACTTGAAGTTCTTGTTCACTGTTTATGCCTTCAAGTCATTTGATAAAATGCTTGAACTAACTCTAGTATACTCTTATGTGTTTCGTTATTCAACTGTGGTGTTTGGATTTATTCACAAGCCTTCCCATGTGAAAGAAGTACTTATAACATATATGTATGTTTTTTTTTGTCTTTCTTTGTTTAGCAAGCTTCCTTAACCATAAGTCTTGGCTTATTTTTAAAATCTATTTGTGCCCAACATTGATTTTGTTTTTTTTTTTTTTTTTCCTATGCTGTCCACTCTTCTATGGCTTTAACACTTTTTTTTTTTATCATAGGGATCACACATGGTATGCTACCTATGATCCGTTGGGCTTCAGTTTTTTTTTATCTCCAATGCAGCCCTATAAATTCTTCTATGGTTGTTCACCTCATCCACTTGCTTATCATTATTTGGCAATTTACCTCTCAGGTATACCTTAATATTTATTATTTTTTTGAAAACTCGTCATTCTTTTCTCTTATTCTCTTTTGTCTTGATTGGCAAAGTGTCCAACCATCCACTTAAGTTTGTTACCTCTTTTGTCTCTGATGCCAGTGTGAAACCCGCCTCTAAAACAGGTCTAATTCGAGCCGATGTAATACCTGGTTCAAGTTCAACTACTATATGCCCCTGCAATGTGGGCATTGTCTGTCAAAGAAATGGATCTGTCTATTTTTTAGCAGAACAATAGGTAAAAAATACTTGTCTTGTATTTAAAATAAGGTTTGGGGTATTATGTAATTAAGGGTTTTTAGGCGTACACATCTGAATGTTCATACTTATACAGGTATACCGTGTACCACACGGTCCTTGATAGACTTAATGTAAATACTTATGTTTATAGTTTCTTTCCGCTGTTGGAACTCTATATTTTTATGCTTGGTAACTGTGTTGCACAGAGCTTCCTGGCTAGGTTGGGTGCGAGACCGCATCGGTTCATGCTACGCTTGGGCTGTCCAATGCGGGGTGTGGCAACTTGGTATCAGAGCTTAAATCGAAATCATTTAAAAGAATATTAACAAGTACGGCCTATCCCATCAGGCCCTCCTAAGAAAAAGCGCATAAATCACAGAAACAAGACCTGTCATGCTCCTCGGGCTCTTGGTCTGTGAAGTCCTCAAAAGCACCATCCACGAACTCGCTATCAGGTAGTCCTTCACCTGCATAATCATCTAAAAAGAGGGTTTCACACAAGTGTGAGCTCACACTGAGCCCAATGAGGGGGAAAACACACGGCATACAAATGATGCATGAAACATATATTATTACATATCAATCACATTATATGATGCATGTTCGATTCCATTTTTATATATTCACCTAACAAACAGACTAAGTCATTGGTTTGAACTACGGTATCGATTCGAGGAATACTTTGGGTCACTTCACTTTATCGCCGTCGCACTCCCTCAGCCAATACAAGTAGGGAGCCTACCTCCACGCTTGGCATCTTGGTTCAAACCTTCGGGCAGAACCCGATAGTCAAGTATCCCTGACCCTGGGTTAATCGCTTTCTCCAAGCATCAGTAACCCGACTACCCAGCACCTGAACCCCTGCTGGTAAGGGTTATAGTTCGGAGTTCCCATCCTAGCTATGTGTACTAGATGATGACATGCTGTGTTCAAGAGTGCACCATGTTTCATATACACGTCCACTCAAGAACTCAGGGTCACACAACAATGTTATGCATATCCAATACAATTAAACAATCACACCATAATAGAGCACAACAGCCATCATTTAAAGGAATAAATTCATATGAAATCAGCAATGTCATCACATAGAATGTAACAATATCATCTCATACATTATATTATCAAGATTAAATTTTAGGCATATGACATGGAAACTAGCAATAGGTTATTCATTCTTATTAGGGACATCATGTTTGAAACCCAAGTACATGCACATAGGAATTTAAATAGAAATCATCAAAAACACAAAAAACCCCACTCACCTTAGGTGTCTTGATCAAGACACTCAACCAAGATGTCCAAAACCAAAAGGAAGGAGTTCAAAGCAAACTCAAATGTCCTAGATACAGAGTTACAGAAGGTTAGGGCACTTCCTAAGAGGCCAGAGCACCACCCCAACCCATCCAGGGCCCCAAAAAGCCACTCAGGGGAGGCCGAAGCTTCTAGCTCTAGAAGGGCCGATCAGCCTCCTCTGAAGGGCTGGCCCAGTAAACAGAGCCAGAATCGGCCTTGCATTTGACTGGGTTTTTGGCCGCCATGCTAAGCTTAGTTGGTCCAGGGGCTTAGGGGTATGAATGTACACCCTCTAAGGGTACTTAGGATCCAAATGCATGTATGATCAATGAATCATACATGCTATTTACACATTTATCAAGTATTTGGGCTGAATAGAGGAAGAAGTCAAGAAATGAGTTGGAGAACTCATGAACAACCATGGCAGTAGCATTTAGACTAAAGTGGGGTAAACTAAAGATGAATTGAACTAATTACAGATTAGAAACTTACCTATTGAAGATCTAGAAGAGATTTGGAAGGGGGAGACCAAACATGCAAGTCCAAACATAGAGGATCTTCAAGCCAAAACCATGGGTTCTCCACACCTTAAGCAGCCCCAACCGATTCTAGCATCCAAGCTTTGAGAAAATGATTTCTCAAAGCTTAGTGCCATATATATATATATAGGGCTCCAAGGGCTTGTTTGTTTAAGGGCTGAAATAGAATGGGTATTTCTTGATTCTAGAAAGTGATTCCATGCCTTAGTGGAAGACGATTCCGAGTTAATATTATTAAAACATAAGTTATTGATAATGCCGGGGTCGTATCGATACGATACAGGGTTTTACAAGATTTGATCGCATGGAACCCGCGAGGTACGGCTACGCATCGAGCTTGCACGGCCAATCATGGTGGTAAACCGATTCGAAGCGGGCCGACACAAGCATAAAATAATAAACTTATATTAATTTTAAAACATGTGTTATTACCTATTGTTCGGCACCAGACACAGATAATCGTTGCAAGTGGTCCGCCAAACATCTCTTGCACGCAAACCTTATATACGATGAACCACTGGGCTCCTCGGATTTCATAAGGGCCGTGTTCGATGGTTCCCCGGCGCAAGGTGCTATAGGGTGCGGGTTCTTTTCAACGACAGGCAATGCCCACAGTGCAGAGACGGTCATGGCACTTAAAACCGCACCTGCAGGACCTAACATTTCAAAAACTTAAATTAGGCCCGGTTTTATGAGGTGGGTCTCACAGATCTAGATTAGTATCAACCAAGACCGATCCCATATTCGAAACCGATTCCTAAAGCAATGGGTGTGATGACATGGTAATTCTGACAATTGGATAGATAGTTCTATGATTATATTAGTCATATGTCAGATTTCAAAACTTAATTCAATCAAATACCTCTTCCTATGTATTGATATGCATCCTTGTATTTTTGAGCTGTCTGTGTATGCTAATGTACCCTCTTGTAGTATCATTTTTTTTTTTTTTTTTTTTTTGGTGCAACTTGCTGACCTCTGTATGGACTGAAACTCACACAAACATTAGGAAATATAGATCTACCTGTTTACAAAATTTGGGCCACACTAAATCTACTACATGGTAGAAACTTGGGCTAAGAAGCTTATCAAGCAGTATTGGTAACTTGGCCCTTATAACCAACCACTTAAAAGAATTGTGGCTTGATGCTATGCCTAGCTTGATGAGCTAATTGGCAACATATGCACTGATACACGTACTTTCAAACCTGTGTTCTTTTCACCAAAAAAAAAAAAAATCTGGGTTTTGACAATTGACTTTTTGGGTTGCATTGTAACACTTCAAATGTGCAAATGTGGGTTTGGTGCCTAACATGATCCAAAACTAGAATTGCATATCACTTACACTACATGTCTTATAAAAAAAAATTCCTACACTGCATGTCTTGGTGACTGATTGTCACGCAAACCGGATTTTTATCAAAATAATTATATTATTTTTTTTATTTCAATCAAAACATCAATATAGATCTTTTGATTCTGAGTTAGGTGTTACGAAAGTTGTCTGATTTCAAGAAGGGGTATTAGAAGGGGTATTAAGCTAGGATTTCAAATTTTTTTTTTTATTTAATCATTTTTACAAGGTTATTTTTGCCCTTTAACTTATGGGAAAAGAATCATCAAGACGCCAGAGTATTATTTCTCTCATATGGAGTTCTTTATCATTTGCTCTTTCCTGCTCTTAACTATATGGGTCTCACTGTGAATGATACCATTCTCAACACTGCCATTGATGTGGCATGCAAATTCTCCCTACACTGGCATTGTGGAGAACCCTCCCCCTTTATTTATTGTAAAGATCAACATTAGAATAGAGAGATGACCACCAGTGAATCCTACCATGGAAGTGGTTACATGGCTACCTGATTCAGTAAAAAAAACTGATGGAGTATCTTTATCAATGTTAGAACGAATAAACAAAACACGAACAAAATCAAAAACAGAGCAAGATGACATAGAGATTTTACATGATTCACACACCGATACGATGTGCTACGTCCATTGATGAAGCTAAAGGTGTTTCACTCTGTAATGGAAGCTCAAGAACACACAAAAAACGGCACTGCTGCTCTCTCTCTGAAACTATATATAATACGAAAAACCTAATACTCGCTCACTTTACAACAAAACAGATAAAGAATATAAGTACTCCAAACAGATCGATCGTATCGGCCCAAGCCCTTTGTTACCATTGCTGATCTCATAAAAAGTCCCATTCGAATTGCCACCAAAGAATGTCGGAGCAGTTCAATCTTCAAAACGGGTACACATAACAATCAGTAATCTAAAAAGTGACATGACCTGTCGCTCCTGCCAACATCTCATCAAGGACAAGGCATCTCCTCTCCAAAAGCAAATACTTTTTGTCCCGTTAAGGATCAAAACATTAACGAGGGACTTGTGAGAACTCTTTAACATTTCACCATTTGCTCGAGGGGTATTTCAGTTGGCAAGGACTAACAAACCACAATTAAGAGATCATGAGCTCAAGTCTCCTTGAGGGTTACCTACAAAAAATACTCTTAGACTTCATGTTCCAGTTCAGAGAATGCGTGTGGCTCTATTCTCTAACATAAACAAAGGACCATAGCTTTGAATAAGTTCTGTTCTCACATGCTCTGGTGAGGGTGGATTGGAGGTCCCTCACCTTTGTCAATTCTTGCATAAAGGACATGTGAAAGACCTTATTAAAAGATAAAAAGG
The DNA here is from genome assembly GCF_018873765.1 of Telopea speciosissima. NCBI lineage: Eukaryota > Viridiplantae > Streptophyta > Magnoliopsida > Proteales > Proteaceae > Telopea > Telopea speciosissima. The sequence continues at coordinate 52,125,314 of NC_057923.1, forward strand.
AAACAAGTTTTTTTGGGGAGGGAGGGAGGGGGGGGGGGGCGGAATCGTTGGTGTTTACAAGAGCTTGACCACACCACACCAAATTCAATTACCCTTACTGATACAGTGACACAGGAATGCGTGTTAAAAATACACAGGAATTGCGGGAACTCCATTTCAACGGACCAGATTCCAATTTTCCTAGCTCCGGGCATCAAAAAACAAAGCTGCCAATCAATACTGAAGTCAAAGGGACTGTGAGGTTGTCATCAAGCTCTGAACTGATTGGAAGTGATTCCACTACTGCTGTGAGTAGAGACACAATGAAAAAGCCAAAAACCATTTCCCAACTTTCGTGAACTAACCCAAACAAGGAAAAGTAGTGCATATACCTGTAGCAAAGCAACCCAAAATATCAGTCAATCGCCATACGAGAATTGAATGAACTGAGTTGTAGAACAGTGTAAATCACAACAGAAAATTACATTATTGAAGCTATGAAACCAGCAGTTGTCATTGCAATGCTCCCAGCAAAGGACTTGTTCCTGTTATAGGGAAGCTTCAGGCTTCCAAACCGCCTCCCTACTATGTCAGCTAAACCTGAAATGAAAGAAATCCAAACATTCTGCATAAGGTTAACAGAGGCGAGTCGTAAGCAATATCAATGGTAACCCCAAAAAACTCAACAAATCCAAAAGCTTTGCATTAAGTCAATATACGCAAGAACTGTGAGTGTTTCTCCTTTGCTTTAACAGTCACAAAAGTAGTCGAAAAATGGAAACACAGTAGATGCAAGAGGCGGAGAAGCATAAAAAGATAGAAAATGCAAGGAAACAAGAGAAGGAAATAGATGGTTGGAACTAAAGAAAGTAATGATCGTAGGATTTCTAGCTGTAGTGGCACAATACATACATTTTTTACAAAATTATAAAGGGGAAATCGCCACTTCATGGTCCAATTACATAAACTTATTTGGTCAGCCCATGTAATTCTATCATGTATGGATGGCAGAATGATATGGTAGTTCCAACTGTTGGATAGAAAGGGAAACATCTAGATTGGTCACATGTCCAATTCCATACTCCCATCCAATCAAAAACCCTTACGTATGTCCATCCATCCTCTCATAGTCCTCCGGTAGACCTGGAATTTCAAAGTTTTATTTCTTCACTTACAAACTCCAACTGGGTTGAAACTTGACAGGTGGACAGGGGACAATGGGGTTTACCTGCCCACAAAATTTAGCCAATCCGATATACCACATGTTAGATTTTTGGGCTGACCAGATAGGCATTTCCCTCAATAAGAAAACATTGATTGAGTAAAATCCCAGTTCAATAGCCCAGCACAATAGATATTGAAGGTAGTCTGAGAAAGCAAGAATCTGCAAAAGACTTAGCACTCTTTTACCAAAATATTGATTGGTAAAATTAAGACGAACATCTCAAACATTTTATCACTTATTTAAGCACCATGGAAGACCAAAAACAAACCAGTTCATCAAGTTATTGTACGAGGCAAAACCCACTGGATCCCAAAATAACTGAATGCCCTGAGAAAACCCCAACAGAACTGCAGAGACTGAAGTGATCAACTGTCTCTGCATCTGAATGCATACAAACTAAAGTTGGCCATGGATTTCTTTTTGAAGATAAGACATTCCACCATCAACACTCTTTGAAACTTAGTTCACAATAAAAATACTATAAAATGAAGTTAGGAAAAAGAAAAAAGTTCCCCACTCTTATCCCAAATGGTACTGGAGGGGGGGAAGTGAAAAAAGAAAGCCCCTCAACACTGAAGTCATCTATCGTCCTTTCCAAGTGCTTGGAGCAACCATTCATGATGGGCAACAAGAATGATGATGTCTTCTCTCCGATCATTTGGACATCTCTCAGTTGGAGACTCAAATTAATTGTTTGATTGAGAGGAATGATTAGACTGCCTGTGAGATAGCCCTACTTTAGTTATAATAAGTGGCATACAGGTACAAAAACAATAATGCCCTTATGGACATATTTACCCTTATACCCATATTGCAACACTCAAGTTGGTGCATAGATGTCACACATGCCCAACTTGCACATTATAGGATGAAACAACTTACTACTTAATCCCTTTGTAACAACATCTGCCAACTGATCTCCAGATTTTACAAAAAGAATTCAACTCAGTCCTTGATCTAACTTTTCTTTGATGAAATGACGATCTATTTCCAAATGCTTGGTCGATCGTGCTGGACTGGATTATGAGCAATACTAATTGCAAACTTGCTGTCACAATAAAGCATCATAAAAAGCGAAACAGGAAGGTCCAGATCTTTCAAGAGACCTTGAACCCACATCAACTAGTTAGATTTTAGGTTATGAAGGTAAGTACGACGGGGAGAAGAAGAAATGGAAGAAAGAAGGAGAAGGAGACAAGAGGGAAGAAAGTGGAGGCTAGATCGATTGTAATGTGTTGTGTTGGAGAGTATTCTCCACACAGCTATATTACTTCATTGATAATGATAAATATATTACATCCACCTCCCTGAAGAGGTAAAAGGTAAAAAAGAGAAAAATAAAGAAAATACATAATAGGACTGCTAGAACTTAACCAGTTCCTAAAATACCCTTAGACCAAAACATCTAATAACTCTAACACAACTTACAAATGCCATGAGACATGGCACGAAATTTAACTTCAGCACTGGACCGAGCAACAACTTCATGCTTCTTACTCCTCCAAGTAACCAAGTTGCCTCCCACAAAAGTGCCACAACCAGTGGTAGATCACCGATCATCTAGTGAGCTAGACCAATCAGCATCGGTAAAGGCCCCAACTCGTAAATGGCCATGAGAAGAGAGGAGGATTGCCTTTCCAAGTGCAAACTTCAGGTAGCGCAAGATCTGGAACACAGCTCTAAGTGTGAGGAGTAAGGATCATGCATATACTAGCTAACCAGACTAACAACAAAGGCAATATCTAAGCCAGTGTGGGATAGGTAAATCAACTTTCCAACCAATCGTTGATACTGTCCCTTATCCATTGGATTGCCAGTCTTACTAGAGAGATGAACATTCGCTTCAAGAGGAGTATCTGAAGGCCTACAACCCAGCATCCTTGTTTCAGATAAAAGATCAAGAGTATATTTCTGTTGAGATAGGAAAATACCCTTAGTGGAACGGACAACCTCAATACCAAGAAAATAATGCAGTTTTCCCAGGTCCTTGATCTTAAACTCTTGACCAAAATAAACCTTCAGGCGAGAAATTTCCTCTGTCACTCCCAGTGACTACAATGTATCAACGTACACAATGAGAATGGCAATCTTAGAACCAGTCCGCTTAATGAACAAACACCATAGCATTGCTTTGAGTGTAGCCTACAGACACCATAGCTTTGTGGAATCTCCCAAACGAGGCATGAGGAGATTGATTTAACCCATACAAAGCTTGCTTGAGCTTTCAAATCTTTCCCTTGGTTTTCTGACATGAGAAACCAGGAGGAATTTCCATGTACACTTCTTCTAGTTCAGCATGAAGAAAAGTATTCTTGACGTCAAGTTGTTGCAAGTCCCATCCTAAATTCACAACACAAGAAAGAATCACATGGATGGTATTCATCTTTGCATCTGGTGCGAACGTCTCCTGGTAATCTAGACCATAAGTTTGAGTAAATCCTCTTGCAACCAGCCTGGCCCTGTACCGGTCCACTGTCCCATCCATATTTTGCAGTATAGTGAAAACCAATTGCAACTCACAGTCCTTTTTTGTGGTGGAAGAGAGACCAGATCCCAGGTACCATTCTTTCTCAGGGCTTGCATTTATTCAATGGTTGCCTTCCACCGCGGTTCTGTAATAGCTTCATGCCAATTCTGGGGAATAGAAATAGATGACAAGGAAGAAACAAAGGTATGATATGAACCATAGTTGTCATGGCGTCGCCATATCGACGCCATGGCAGCGCCATAGCGTCATATCGCTGAAGAAGTAGGCATATCGACCACCGATATGGATGATATAAGAATATCGACCGATATGGCCTCCATGTCGTTGCCATGGCACCACCATGGACGCCATACCACGACATATGGCCATATCGGGCGACATGGTTGTTTCAAATTATAAAACTTAATTTTTTAACAATAATGTTTTTTTAACAATTTTTTATTTTAATGCTTTTTCCTTAACATAAAAAAAATTAAAAAAACATCAAACAGAAAACACTAATACACAATCACATATTCACATCAGCAAATTTTTTTTTTTTATTGGGCAAATTTCACGGACACCCCCTATAACTATTCGAAAAGGCAAGTATACCCTAAATTTTGCAAAAATATCAAAGACTCCCCTTATTTTGTGATTATATTTCAACTAAATCCAGTCCGTTAGTCTTTTGTGGTTAAGTTGCTGTTAATATTTTTATAATAGCAAAATTACCCTTTCAACAGGGTGAACTCCCCATAATACCCTTAAGGGTAAAACCCTAAATCTCATTATCTCTGTTCATCATTTTCACCGGGTGGCGTAAGAAACAAGAGCAGCGTCGTCGTCCCAAGCCCAAAACCATGGCCGATAACCTGGTGGAGGTGGAGGGTATGGGTACGCCCCTTGGGTAGAGTGCCGTAGAGAATCACGACCCATTTGGAATGCAAAAACTCAACCCATTTGCAGGCTTCATGGTCTTTTTGATTCAGTTAGTCAGAAAGTTTATAGTGGCTTAGAGCCATACAAGAATGCCATTGTTGAAGCTCTGTTTCATTATTATTTGAAATTGGGGAGAAAGGATTATACAGATCTTCTTTCCCCTCCCTCTTTTTATGTGTGTGAAGGAGCTAACCTGGCAAATCCCATCGATCGTGCTTGCAGATATCGACCTCAGGGATGATTGAAGCGGGCAATGGGGAAGAAAACACCTTGCGCTTCAAATCCTGGTGTGCTGAAATTGGTTCACCTGGGTGGGTATGTTGAGCTGTGTTGGGAACCCATTACTGCCCATGAAGTCATGGAGAAGTATCCAAATCACAGTGTCACTCGTCCAGATTTTTGGAGGTATCCGTGGATCGTCATCCAGCCTGATTCTGTTCTGAAACCAGGAAGAGTCGTCTACATCATCCCAAACCATGTAATATTTGATTTGGTCAAAGCTTATAGACTTCGAAATTAGCTTTCTTCATTGAAACATCAATATCAGTCTCCTAGATCTCCTAAATCTCCTAAACAATCTCCTCAACAATCTTCACCGATTGGATCAGGGGCTAAGGTGAATCAAATTTACAGGGATTATGGTCACTATGAGGCTTCTTCTCTGGCTAGAATGACTACCACCAAACAGGTTGCAGATCGACGTGTTGAGACGAATGTAGAGCAACAACCCCCAATTAGATAAAACCAAAAACTCTCTAAATTAAAGATTGCAGACTCACTCACCCACCCTAGAGAACTGGACCTCTCAATTCAGCTCAGTTTGGGCGGTGGAATCAGTTGATTTCTTACAATCTTAACATAACCAGATTCAGAGAAACACAGAAGCAGAGAGACATACAGAGAGAAGAATAATAAATGATAAGAACAAGAAGATGGGGAAAAGGGGAGAGACAGAGAGTGAGAGAAAGAAAGGAGAGGTTGGGTTTAGAAGGAAAAGGGTTGATTAACACCAAATCCATGCTTTTAGGTTCAGTTCGTTTGCTTTCCCCAGATTCTTCAAAACCCGCTTCGTCTATCACATCACCACAACCCAAATCGTTTTTCCTGGAAACCGATTGTTCACTGCTCAAATCCGACCAAAACTCCCCCGAATTCTTATGCGCGAGAGAGAGAAAGAAATCCACGAAAGTTTGCTTGTGAGCCGCCATGGATTCTTCGCTGATGTCCATTTTTGCCTTTTTCCTGCTTCACAGAGAGAGAAAAAGAAACCCACAGAGACAGCAGAGAGACAACGAGCCGAGGTGGGCTGGAAGGGGTGGCGGGGTTGCAAGGGAGAAAGAGAAGGAGGGCTGGAGGGGGTGGCGGTGGTGGTGGTGGTGGCGGCGGCGGAAGAAACAGCAGCAGGGGAGCAAGAGAAGGAGGGATTTAAATTACTAAGAGGGTAAAATTGACATTTTAATTTTGGGGGGTAACTTTACTTAACGTCAGGGGGAAGGTTGACATTTTTGCAAAATTTAAGGTGTACTTGCCTTTTCAAATAGTTATAGGGGGTGTCCGTGAAATTTGCCCTTTTTTATTTAGATGGGTTGTTTATTAGCTTTATTCACTCAATATAAATTACGTTCTTGTAATTGTTTTTTTTTTTGTTACTTTTGCAGTCACTTTTATATGAATCATATCTCAACTCTCATGATTTTTCAACTTTATTATCAGCAAGACTATTGCTATCAATTATTTGATAATCCATGATGTCATATACACTAATGGATATTACACTTTCATGAATTAAACCATAGTAGATTAGTAGTACACTTTCATGTTAATTTTTTATGTTATAGGGTATATATTATATCATACTAAATGACATTAAAAATAGAGAAATAAAAAATAAAACATGGTCGATATGATCGCCATGGCGGGCGACATGTCGATATATCGACATGACACCCCTCCACTGACTTGGATCGCCGTGACGACGTGACAACTATGATATGAAGGAGAAAGAAAGTTGTACGAAACCACCTTAGCAATAGGGTGTTGAGTACAAGATCTTGTTCCCTATCGAACAGCAATGGGTAAATCAAGGGATGGGTCAAAAATAATAGGAGAATCAGAGGGAGTATTACCTAACTGAGAGTTAAGACTTGAATCAGGAGATGACAGTTGGCTAGGTGGTGGTACAAGTATCATAGGTGCCACTAAGGTGGCATCTATTTGCTACTCACGATGACGATGGACATAAACTTTCATGGGCAGCCGAACATGAACAAGAGACTCCCCCCAAACTGAAGGAACTGGATAATTAGAGTCAAAGGCAAGAATAGGGACAGCCAGAGGCACATCTTCACCAAACAGAGAAGAATCCCCCCCCCATAAAGAGGTATCGAAGAGTAGTAGGCAGCGGACTCATGGAACACGTCCATAGAAACAAGGACCTGATGAGAAGGAGGGTGATAACATTTGTAGCCCTTCTGGGTAGTAGAGTATCCAATGAACACACACTTAAGTCCCCAGTGATCTAACTTGCCATGGAGATGATTCCGGACAAAACAAGCACATTCAAAGACTTCAGGTGGAATACAAAAGGTGGAAGAACCCTGGAGAACTGCAATAGGGGCCTTGAAGTCAAGGACATAAATCAACATCCGGTTGATGAGATAAGCGGCAGTGAGGACAGCTTTATTCCAATACTGAGGAGGAACATTCATTTCAAACATAAGAGCACAAGCCACTTCCAGCATATGCTTATTCTTGCGTTCAGCCACACCATTTTGAGCCAGTGTATCACGCAACTGGTCTGATGGATAACCCCATGAGGGGCAAGATAAGACTGAAAGGAACCCTCCATATATTCTCTGCCATTATCACTACCATAATTATCAAGGCAACCAAGGTGTTGTAGAGGATCCAAAAACAAGGCAGACCAAGGCATCCGGCTAGGCGACCAAGGAGCCTAGACGCCTTGATAACTAGAGAATTTTGATGGTGAGTTAAACTGGGTACATATCATAGTTGAAAAAAGTTGAAAACAACAAAACTGTTCACTCTTTTGATGCATCAAATAAATCCAGGTAACCCATGTATGACAATCAATAAAAATCACAAACCAATGATGACCAATAATGGAAGAACAACGGGCAGGGCCCCACACATCAGAGTGAATTAACATAAAAGGAGGACTTCTATTATTCAAAATGGAATAAGTTGAATGAGTTTGCTTGGCTAAAACACAAGCATCACAAAAAGAAATCCCTGGGATTATAGTGCTGAAATAGACTAGGAAAGTTTCAACCAAAGTGCCAACAAGAGGATGGCCTAAGCGCCTATGCCAAAGAAGTAACTCAGAAGATGTTGAAGGAGGACCGGTGTGATGAGCTTGACCCACTGAAGAAGTGTAATTGTCGAGCAAATAAAGACCACCATGCACCCTACCACAACCAATCGTTTTTCCCATCACCAAATCCTAAAAAACACGGTGAGAAGGGAAAAAGTCACTTTACAATTCAGATCAGTGATAAGAGGACTGCTAGAAAGAAGGTTAGTAGAAAAATTTAGAACATAAAGAATAGATGCTAAGGATAAAGAGGGAGAAACAAGTAATAGAACCCTTCTAGAAACCAAGAGGGAACCATCAGCCACTCGAACCTTGTCTTTACCAGAACAAGAGGAATATTGAAAAAGAGACTAGAAGAGCCAGTCATATAATCAGTGGCATTGGAATCGATGATCCAAGGACGAGAGACAATCGATGCACAATGACCACCAAAAGGAATACCTGAGTAGGCAAGGTGGGAGTCAGAGGAGACCAGAGTAGATGTAGAGGTGGAAGTAGGAGCAATGGAAGGCTTCAATCGAGTCATCAAATGCCGAAGCATAGCAAGCTCATCTTGAGAAAGAGAGGAATTGGTACTATCATGAGCAGGTTTAGAGCCTTAGTATGATGTGCAACCTGGGAGGATTGACCACTGCCACGGCCTCGTGAGGAGGTAGGTCGACCACACAACTTCTAACAGAAGTCCTTGGTATGACGTTCCTTGCCGCAGTAGTCACACCTAACCAGTTCCCTATCAGAGGAGACACGATCACTGGATCGAGGACCACTTTTAGGCTAAGTGGACCCAGACAGTAAAGTTGATCAATCCTGAGTAGTATGTTGTAACATAACATTGCGGCGGCTGTCCTCCAATTGGATCGATGAATAAGACTGCTCCAAAGTAGGGAAAGGGTCTCGGTTAAGTACTTGGGCACATGGAACAAAAACTCGATTGAAACCTATGGTTTCGGTCGAGACAACTCGGTTTCGTGGCTACCCGAGACGAAACCAAAGGGAAATTTTAAAAATCCTTGGTTTCGCCCTTAACTCGACTGTTTTGACCATGTTTCAGTCGAACCTTATCTTCTTTAGGTTCTAAAATCACCTAACTCGATCGCAAGCCTTCATTTGAATAAAAATTTACAAAATAAATACCTTGCAGAGTTAACTCTGGCTTCCACCACCGCGGTTTATCCAATCATCAAGCATTGCCGAAAGTATTTAGTTCATGATTTTAAAAATCGGGAATCGGGCAATTTGGATTGGAATCGGTTGACACTTATTCCGATTTCCACCAATCCTAATTGTTATTACCTGAATTGGATTCGGATAGTCCAAATTGGATCTGAATTGGTCGATTCATAGTCATTTTCTTTTTCTAGTTCATCTTGAATCAAACCGATTCATTGGTCGACTCCTGATTCTTGAACCGATTCAATTCTCACCATTCAAGCAGAATTTTGACTTCATTGCTATGCATCTCAGTTTAGAAGTTTGAACTTAAAAAATGCGGGTGAAAGGTCAGACCCAGACCTCGACTTTAGACGCTCACGTAAGTGTATAAGTCTGCAGATCTTTAGGATACCCATTGAAAGGATGATGATAGACAATGTTTACATTCTTAAAAGGAAAAAGAGGGGCATCTTAATGTTTTATTTGGATTCAATCATAGTTGTTGCGTCGCCATGCCGCCATTCAGCGTCGCCATGGCGCGCCATGCGTTGGGAGGGGCATATCGAGCTCATGGTGGATGTCAATATTCGAGCTTCGCGCGCCATGGCGCGTGGACTTACACGATATGGCATATCGGTCGATATTTGTACATATAAAAATTAGATTAAAATTTTTTTTAAACCATTTAATAGCTTAGATGCTTGCTCAAATCACATACACTAAAGAAAGACTATTGCTATCAAGCTTATAAAGGTTAGCCTATCATTTGATTTTTACTATTGCTTTCAATTATTTGATAGGTTAATCTATATTTTCAATTTTTCATACTTTCATATACACTAATGGATATTAGTTACACTTTCATGAATTAAACCATAGTGGCATAGTATATTAGTAGTAGTGTAGTACACTTTCATGTTGATTTTTGATGTTATAGGACATATATTATAGCATACTAAATGACATTAAAAATGGAAAATAAAAATTAAACATGGTCGACATGCTCGCCAACGCCATGCGGGCGACATGTCGATATATCGCGGACACTTGGATCGCCGTGACGCGGACAACTATGGATTCAATGTGTTATTCAGGTTCAAGTACTTTATAATTATGTGAACAATTATAATACCACTTTATCTGTATCGTATTAGCCGACGTTAGTAAACTTGGGTCAATAACCACAAGTACCATTTTCTGATTTTTGGTGAATGTAATTCATGGATTGTGTTTAAAATGTGAAAAATAGGCAACCTGCAAAAAATCAGACCTAAAAAACCTTGTTTTGGGGTCGAAACCTTGGTTTCCCCATCAATGGAAAAATCCTGGTTTCGATCGAAACCTTCCAAAACTCAGTTTTGGTCGAAATCTGGTCGAAACCCGAGTTTTTAAATCTTGCTTGGGCACAAATCTTATCATACTCAACATTCAGCCCAACCGAAAATCATAAACCCAAAACTTATCATCCTGTTTCTTAAAGGTAGTTGCATCAGCAGTACAGGTTGCCAGAAAGGTGTCATAAAAGTCGAGCTCCTACCATAGACTACGCAACTCAGAATAATATTGAGAAAGAGTTTGGTCCTTCTGCTTGGATTCATAAAGCTTCTTACGTAGTTCATAAAGTTGGGCATCATTCCCAACTTGAGAATATGTGTCCTAAGTTGTTTTCCAAATCTTGGCTGCAGTGTCCAATAGGAGATAACCTCAACCAATCTGAGGTTGCATAGAGTTGATGAGAAAGGCCATTACCAAAGAGTTATCAGAACTCCACTTCTTTTATGAAGCATCAGTGGTAGTAAAATTTACAATTTCACCCGTCAAATAACCTGTATAGCCACATGAATCAATGGAGAGGTAATAGGAGCGAGACCGCATCAAATAATTGCTCCCATCCAATCGAACAAAGCTAATAGGGAATGAAGGGAAATCAATATGAACCCCACGACTCGATCCTTCAATTCTAGTTGATGCAGTAGAGTCAGCCAACATAGTTATTACTCTAGTTGATGCAAAGAGGATAGAATAATCGAAGGAGAGATGAAGCCTTGAAGGGATTGATGATCATCACGAAGGACTAACAAAAAGTCGATAGAGGGTCAAAACCCTAAAAAATTCTATCTAACCTCAAAACCTTGAAAAATTCGATTGGAACATAGGAGGGCTCTTAGATCATTTATTCAAGAGAGATTTGAGAACCCAATAGAAGAGGGGATGACACTCAATGGCCTAGGATAGACCCTCCGAGAGCAGTTGTGGAAGGTGACAAAGAGGTGCAGAGAGAAGTCGAAGAAGAGGAGGTGGAAGGTGGAAACCAAAGAAAGAAAAAGGAGAGAGAGAGAAAGGCAGCGGCTAGGGTTGGGATCCCAAGGTGGATCTCAACTCTAATACCATGTTTGACTGAGAGGAATGATTAGACTGCCTGTGAGACAGCCCTACTTTATTTATAATAAGCGGCATACAGGTACAAGTACAATAATGCCCCTATGGACAGATTTACCCGTATACCCATATTAGAACACTAATCGTTCCAACTATGGCTTCAAAACAATTCCTCAATGACACCACCTTTGAAACCTGCCATTTTCTATAACGGAAAATTGTGCCAAATGGAAGTACCACACCATTGGTCAATTTGGTCCTCACGAAATCCATTTACATCACAAACCCTATAATATTTATTTTCTACAGAATCATTGGAAATCCTAGGACATACCGTTACTTTATCTGTGCATCCCATGGAACCTTCAACAGGATGGAGAGGAGGGGAGAGTGCAGGTACTAGCTGGATTTGCTTTTATTGCTCTCTCCTTAGCTTCCCAACTTCTTCCCTAGGTACCATAGCTAAGATCCCTCACAAAGATCAAGCCATCATTCTTAAAGGCCTAACGCCTAGACCCTTCTCACTTGACAATTCTGTTAGTCTGTTTAAGGTTATATTTGTTAATCCAAGGCCATGGCACTCTGCCTTTCTGTTGCATTCAATGGCCTTAGTTACGCATGCCCAAACCACATCAGACAACTTTCCCTCCATTTATCACCTACCAGAGCAATTCTTAAATTGCCTCGATATGTTCATTTCTTGCTTTATGCTTTTTGTTTTGACACTTGCTCTCATCATTTGACATCACAAATTTCACACAGAAGTCCATCAAAGGGAGGGTGCTGCTTCACATTTGACGGCACAACCTGTCCTCCTTCCATATCTCGAATTGAGCTGTCAATTTCTCATTGATCTTAACATCTTTCAGCTATAACTTATTTTGTTCGTGTTGTACTGCTCATATTCAGCTCCATTTATCAGCGTTGACCTTACAGCCATCCTGTAAATTTTCCCTTTGAATTTGAGTGGAAAAGCAAGCTACTAAGCAAGATTACCACCCAAAAAAAAAAATCTCTATTATATGTTTTATATATTCTCACCTAAAAAAATTATGATTAGATATCCAAACGATAATAGGTACTGACCTTGTTTGAAGTTTTATTTGCAGATTAAGAAATAAGATCCATTATCAGACATCCTTTGATTCTTTTATAGCCACACTGACCAGGCAAATAGCTGCTGGAATTAGCAGCCAAATCCTCCTCCCTCTTCTGTTATCAGGTCTGGATAGCCACTGCACCAGAATGTTGATGTGGGGCCTTTGTGGAAGTCAAAGCTTCCTACCAGGTCAGTAGTCAAGGGAGCATTTGATCTTTATGATCCCCAAAATAAGAGGCCATGCAGCCCAGCCCGAAATCAGGTGGAGGATCTCTAGGCCTCTTTCCAATGGAGAAGGGCGAAGATGAGAAGGTTTTGACAGGTCAGGGTCTCTACATAATTAATAATTATCTTGGGGTCAGATTATGATTTCAGTATTAATGAAGGGTCGAAGTTTTCAAAAATTTAAAATAGGAAGATTCACCACCAAAAAAAATTAAATAGGAAGAACTATTTGAGTTTCTCAAGTTTAGGATCTCAGACTATCTTTCGTTGGATTTTGATTTTAATTTCAGATTGATTTCTTAAAATAGGTTAACAAATAATTTTTCAGTCAAGAAATTGAAATTATTTGATTGCATCAATTGAAAATCCATTACGCTGTTGTTCCTCTCCAAATTCTTCTTCCAGCACTGGTAATTCCAACATTGACACTGATCTCTTCTTCCACTTTTCTTCCTCCCCCAGTTGCCGCCGGCTTCCGCTCCCTACGAAATGCTGTAAACCATAGTTGTCAAGGTGACGCCTAGGCGCCTTGCGTCCAGGCCCCCCCCCCCCCCTCTCCAATGCCTTAGGTTGCCTAGATGCTGTGACAACTATGCTTTAAACCACAAAAAGTCTAAAACCTCAAATCTCTTCTCTTGATTTTCATTTACTTATTGTTTCGTTATGCCTCAAGCCTCGAACTTCAATATGTAATAGGGATTTCCACAAGTCAAGGAAGTCAAATAAAAAGAAATCAGTCTCAAAATGAGCTTGATTTCAAGATTTGGGCACCGTTTCTCAAATGCGTCCTTGCAGAAACCCAAATTTTCTTGCCCCTTTGTCATCGAAATCAGTCAACTTGAACAGGATTTCCGGGACATTTAGATGGAACCCTAGAACGAGCCGGTTTGATCACCAGATGCTCCCCTTTGCTAGCTGATTTGATCAACAGATGCTCCTCCTCTGCTACAATGCTACCACTGTTTTCTCCAATAATGATCTCATGTGTAATGGGGAGTCTTCTTGCAAAGAAAGAGGAGGAAGATGAGCTAGAGATTGATCATAGGGGGTGGAGGAGGGTGCGGTGGATTAAGGCCATGAGGGGATTGGGGTGAGGTTGTGCAGGTGGGTGGCGGTAGGGGGTGCGGCGATGAAGGCAACAAGGGGGTTGTGGCAGGGATTGCAGAGAGAGGGTTGGAGGCAGGGTTGCGCTGGGGGTGGAGGTGGGAGGTGGGACAGGGATGCGGCAATGAAGGCAACGAGGGGTTGGGGGGCTGCAAGGGAGAAGGGGCTGTAGGAAGAGCTGTCTCCAAGGGAGAGGTGCTTCATCGCAGGGGGCGGTGGCTCACAGAGGGAGACAGTGGTTGTGAGAGGAGGTGTTGCCAGGGGAGCGGCGGTTCATCTTCTCTGTTCATCTTCTAACGAGAGAGAGAGAGAGAGTAGGCTGAAGAGATTTCGGCGAAACAGCTCCTCACCTATTTCGGGATTTCGACTTCCATTGGTTTCTATTTCCCAAAAATATGGTGTAAAAATTATATCAAACACTCCCAAAAATTGAGATCAGTCCCAATTTCAAAATTGAACTCCAACCAAAGAGAGGCTTAGGTTACTAGGTGATTTCTATTTCTATCCTTTCCTATTCTGGAATAAAATAGACCTAAAAAGAGTGGGGGGCAGTTCAGTCAATAGGTGATGGTTGCTTTTCCTTAAGACATATTAGTAGAGGTGTCTCTGCCATTAATCTAATCTACTAAGTTGCTCCTGTTGCTATTATTGCTATTGGTTAATCTAATTTTCTCTTGTTTTGTGTCATATGGTATGTCATTGTCCACTTTTTCTCAGCTCTTTGCCAGTTAATCATGGTTTCAAGTATTAATGGATCAGCCAGTCCAGATCAGGATCAACTGAAGCCGACCCAGTTAATCCAATATCATTACCAGTACAGTTCAAAAGATTTGTTCCTCTAATGTGACATTTTCAGTCAGGATTGAACAGAATCTGGTCAGATTGATTGAAACGGATTGGATCCATATCGAGAACCCCAGAGGCCAACACAATCCTTAGTCAGGGTGCAAGTCTTAAAAACCATTTTATTAATGGTTCCAATCCATTAGTTTAGTCTCTGGATTCCAGAAGTTTTTGATCAATCTGGGGATCCGCAGAAATATCAAGTCGTGATTCAGTTTCCTATAACTTGCAAATCAGCCTCTTCTTTCAAATCTGATTTCTCCAAGTTGAACTTTCGCGTGGTAGATTGGATTCTCTTGGGACCATCACCAGCAGGAAAAGTTTATCAGTAACCTGGCCTGCATCACACCAGCATGGAACAAGAACTCGGCGAGATCTTGCTAATAACTCGGTTTTATGAAATGGCAAGATGAGATGGCTGGTGAAATGCATGATTTACAATATCTCGGCCAAGATCTCGGTCGAGAGCGAGATCTCGGCTTGAAATCTCATTTCGACCGAGATCTCACCTAACCCCATAAATATCTACAGATTTCGATCGAGACAGTCGAGATCTCGACCATCTCGGTGCCTACTGCCTCTATTGTGCCAAATTGAGTCAAACCTACATCTTTCTTCGCAATTTTTTACGAGAAATCACTGCATGAGTATGAAGAGCATGCTTGAAAGTTTCGGAAGCATGAGCATAGATACTACTAGTGAGAGTCAGTTGTGGCATGCATTTCAACCTCAGTATGACTGAGTATAGCCATGAGAGCACCGGTTCCGAATACAGTGGCTATGGCCAATTTGGGCAGCATGAGTCAGTACACTCTGCACATGAGTTCGACAGTCGGAGCACTGGGTCAGGTTTTGTGGACGACATATTTACAGTCCCAAACCAGCCATACATGCCGATGGTAGTTCAACAGCCTGGTGGCACCTTCAGTTAGTTGATGACAACACTTATATGACTTCTGTGGAAGACTATGTGCGAGTCTTCAGCAGCACTATGACATGGGAATCCTATGTGGCACATTCAGAGGAATACTTGATTCGACAATATGGCTTGGGATGATAGATGTATATGTAAAGATTGATGTATTTTACATTTTTACATTTCTAATGCTTATTTAAGTTGTTTTATATTAATTGTATGCTTTGATTGCTTTCTATTACTAAATTATGTGTAGAATAGGGCCTATTAGTACATCGTAGCCTACCAAACTAGGGTCCGAAGTCAAACTCCTATTTGGACTTTGATTTTGGATAATGTGATAGTGCCATTGTGTTTAAATGGCCCAAACTAGGCTGTATACCTTTCATGACCAAACTTGGTCAAAAACCCACCGGAAACAGCTACTGAGTTCAAAAAAAAAATGCACCAACTCACCGAGATCTCGGCCCAACTCGGTTTTCTGGCTGGGAGAAACCAGTACTGAAACCGAGTTCTCAAACCATGCACACCAGTTTCAGACCACCTCCCTTCGTTCAGACCATTCCCAACCTGTCCAGGAATGTATACAAGATTTTCTGAGACTAATAGACTATAAAAAGTAAGATGGTGAACCCTCATCCTCCCATTACAAATACACAGGTTTCCCTCCAGAGACAGTCGTTGATAGTAAGAATATAACTCCAATTCTGCAATTGAAAAATAAAGAACCTCAGAAGGTTCCCCACTACCCAAATAGCTTCTGTAGGGAAAAAGAAGGTAACAATTAACATTAGTTGCACCTTTTTTTTTGGCTAAAGATCAGCAAATCTTACTATAAGAAAATAAAAATATATATACAGGTTTAATGTCCAGGCATTCCTAGACGAAAATATAAAAAACAGATTTGAGCAACTTCTCCACATTCGGCATGGCATCTGCAGAGGAAGCCACTCAAACAAAAAGATAAGTAAATGAGCACAAAGCTCACTCAACCAAATTGGTATCGAGGACAGTTTTGCCAATCCCACACCACATCTGAAGAAACAAAGGAGAGATGATGCTCCCATTCCGCCGAGCATCTTGTCGTTGCAGCCTTTTTAACTAGGGAATCCGTGACCACATTAGCCTCTCTATAGGTATGAAAGATTTTCCATTCAATGCTATAGAGGAAAATGTTGAAGTGACGCCATTGATCAAGAAGGAACCAAGGAATGGATCGATGTTGGATACATTACACCAGCGAACTAGCATCACATTCAACCCAAAGTTTATTAAAACCAAAATCCTTTCCCAGCTGTATGCCAATAAAGAATGTTGAGATTTCAGCAAAGAAATTTGATTGCACTCCCACATACATAGAAAAACAATGTAATGGAATCCCAAAAAATACCTTCTGATCCTGCATGTCCAGGATTCCCAATTGAACTCCATCAATATTTAATTTTGTACACCCATCATGAGGCTTCTCCCAAAAAACCTCCAAGATCTGATGCGGCGGGAAGGCAACCGTTTTAACCCGTCATCTCCTTTGATGTCATAAGATTTGACATGGATTTAATTCTGCACGGCAATAAGGATGAGCTGTCCAGTAAGTCACAGAAAATAGCCTTCAAAATAACTTTGATAGCTCTTGCCGACACATCAAAAAACCTTGCATTCCTTTCTGTCCATATCTGATTCGGGATCAATATAAGAGCCACCACCCACACCTCCTTAGGAGTACCCATTAATTTTATCTTCCACCAAGAGAAAAGATTCTGAATGGAAAGGAAGCCTGGCCATCTGAAGTTGAATATCTAAAGGAACTCTTTCCAGATAGATACTGATAAGGCACACTCCACAAAGATATGATCAAAAGTTCACATGCATTGGAGCACAGGGTGCATCTTGATACCAAGGGGATTTGACGCTTCATAACTTTGTCATTTGTTGGCAAGCAAGAGTGAAAAAAACCTCCAACCAAACAAAGATTGTCTTGGGCTTAGAGATTTCTGCCACAGATAGGTAGACCACGCTACCTTTGGAGATTTACCCCGAATGTAGTCCCATGCAGATTTAACCAAATGTGAAGTTGTGAACCCGATTGGGTCAATGTCCATACCCTTTTATCTGATTTGCTTGAAGATGGAAGAGGGACCGCTGAAACCATTTCATGGATACTTTTCATGAATTCCAAATCAACTTCTGGGAGGGACCATGCCCCTAGGTCAATAAAGTCCTTAACTTTTGCTGATAACGAAGAAACGAAAGCCCTTGGTATCGAGATAGTATTGTGTAGGGGGTTTTCTGTTATGTCTAATGGGACTATGGCAGTTGGTGTTGTCATTGTTATCAAAACAGTCGGGATCAACACAGTCACACAGGTCATGATGCTTGACACAGTCAGTGCGACAGTCCCACACAGTGGTGGACTGTAGTAGCTCAATGTGGCAGATAGATGGCAGTGTGACATATGACAGTACAGTCGGCAGGTGCATTGATATGTGGCAATTACAGTGACAGAGATGTGTCAGTGTAGTGGCAGTGCAGCTGGAAATGACAAATAATGATTTGGCAGCTTCTGGACATGTGTAGTAGTGCATGATGGTATTTGGCAGTAGTATGCAAGTTGTACACTGTCAGATATGATACGCAGTACAGAAATTATCAGACAGTGCTTGGCAGCAGTTTCTGATGATGCACATTGTTTACAAGTGTTCTGGCAGTGTTGGACAAGTCAGGCAATGCAGGCAGTGCAGATCAGCAAGTTATAGTTCGGACATGTTTTGGCAGTGATACAAAGGCATCCGGGCAGAGTTGATGACATTTGGCAGTGTTATACAGTGTTTAGCAGAAGGTGGAAGCAGCAGGTGAAGGTCCCATACAGTAAACGTGTTGATTTCATAGGTTTGTGCAGTAGCATCCAATTTGAAGCCAAATTGGGAAGGCGAGATGGCAGATTTGGAAGAAGTATTGTACATGGAACTTGTAAAGAATCGAGTCTTCTTTCCAACGCAACTGCAAGTGCGACGACAAGAGAGTTATCATATTTTTCGTATCGTCGCGCAGAAACTGAGCTAATTGGGAGAGTTTACGGATTTTGGAGGTGCTGTCTGGAATTTTTCCTGAGAATGCATATATGGAGTTAAGGTCCTTCCCATCACGAGCATGATGACGAAAACCATGTCGAAAAATACCTTTAAATGAGGGAGATATGACTTAGATTCCATTTCTAGGTTTCTGGTAGGCTGAGGTGTACTGAAGACTGTACACGGGGATGCACTGCATCAATATTTGTGTGGCTGGCATTGAGCCATCTCGAAAGATGATGCTTAAAGAGACTGAGATTAAAGCATGCAAATGTGTGGACTTACCTGACGTGGAAGATTCTGCGCGGCCTTCATGATTGGTCGGGCAGTAGGGATGTAAATGGATATTCGTAAATCCGTATTCGATCCGTGTTCGTATCCGTTTAGGAGAATCCGAATCCGTCCGAAACTAAT
The DNA here is from genome assembly GCF_018873765.1 of Telopea speciosissima. NCBI lineage: Eukaryota > Viridiplantae > Streptophyta > Magnoliopsida > Proteales > Proteaceae > Telopea > Telopea speciosissima. Next base: position 52,144,461 of record NC_057923.1, read on the forward strand.
CGGATACGAATATGATAATCCCCCTATCCGACCGATTATTATCCGATTCGTTTAGCTGTCCAACGGTAATAAAATATCTGAAATATAACTCTGTGTTTGTCTATCCTTTTAAGTTACCTTATTGGATTTTGTTATCTTATTTTTATAAATTTATAAGTTAAGATAATGTGATTCTTTTTCTAGATTTGCTATTGGTTTATATATATTGTTTTATGCAATGTGATACATAGAATTACATATCTATTAAAAAATCAAAAGTAAAAAATGTAAGAGAATAAAAGACTAAGAAGAGTAGACGAAAGGGTAATTACTGAACTCTTAAGTCTTAACCCTAACCCTCATCATAAAAACGGTAAATATGTCAACGGATAGTTGAAAAATCTTATTCGATCCGTATTCATATCCATTTAGGAAAACATGTATTCAAAAAATAACTATCCGGAAATTATCCGAATCCGTCCAAAAACCGATAGGATATTATTCAAATCCGTCCGAATATAATCGGATACGAATATGATAATGCCACTGTCCGACCGAATTCGATCCGTTTACATCCCTATCGGGCAGTATACTTTTGGTATGCCACGTTATACTGGATCATGTCCAGTGTGTGTGTAGCCTGAGCATAATAAATCTGCCTACAAGATTCCACATAGTTGGTTTGTATCACTTCCGCTTTCGTACCTATCCATGTTTCCTGAATGAACCCGGGTCTATGGATTCGGAACTAGGGGTTTTGGTTCAACACACGCAACCTGCTCCAGTGTTAGTCGAGCATATCGTAAACATCTGGGAGATTCCAAATTATAGGCTCTGGTAATCCCCGAGTCGTTAATGGAACAATCACAATCAAACAACAAAAAATCATGTCGCGTTTTTGGATTCTCATCCAACGGCTTTGATCGATGCTGCTTATACACCCACTATGGTGTTTAGTAATTGTACGGGATGACCAGAAAATATTCCAAATAAGAGGCCCATGTTCCACCCACTTCATTTTGTCTTTTAGTGACAGACAAGATTCCAATTGCGCATCCTGTATTCAACCCGCGAGTTGACTGACCTTTTGACCGATGATCTAACAGTCAGAATTGCAGCCGACAGACCTCGTGATGTTCTGAAACCGCACAGCACCGCCCGTGACATTCTGGATTGTCATGAAACTTCCAAAAAATGACCATATTCCCTTGGTTGCAAGGTTTCACTGACACTGAGATTCTGGACTTGTTTTAAGTCCAAATTGAGCGTCATTTTTTGCGTTATTCTCAAGCAAATGAGTAGAATGTCCTAGAACTTAGAGAAGACCATTCCAATGAGTAGAAAACCTCCATTTCTACTATTGAATTTGCCCTGATCACCGTGGCACGTACTTCAATACAATGATCATATCCGAGATGTTATTTTCCATCAGAGGTATTTCAAAGTTGTAAAAAACCCTAAATCATGGTTTTGAAGGGTTTTGTTGATGTTGATGACTGCATTGATGATCGTAGCGCATATGGTTTGATTTCTACGCATCGAGGGAGCAGTTGTCAGTGGGTTTATACAGATTGAGGTAAACCACTCTTGTCAAACCCCTTTTTATTGTATTTCATAGATTAGGTGACAGCTAAGTGTCTATGGGAATACTTGAATTGTAATTGAGTGGGGATTTGCATTATTTATGTTCTCCAATGTAGGGCAAAAATTATAAGCCCACTTTTGGTTATAGTTGGGGTGTTCAGTTGCAGCTGGACAAGCACAAGCATTGCAGCGCCTTTACTGTTGAGGCAGTGTAAATCTTGGGGTTGTAGCCCTTGCTCTTGTGCTACAAGAGTGGAAGCAAATGTAGAAGCACTTGGGCTGTTGCAACAATTAAAATATTGTTGCATATTGGATAATATATGAAATCCTGGTATTGGCCCGTGGATGTAGGCATACTTCCAAAACACTTTAGACCTAATCTCCTTGTGGTGTGCTTGTGCTTGTGGATATTGGAAGTGTTGTGTGCTTTGCAAAGTGGGTGTGCACTATATGGTAGACCTGACCACTTTGGGGTGACGAGGTGGAAGTGCATACGATAGTGTGTTTGCTTTTGAGTATTCTTGTGTGGGAGTGGTAAATTGCCCCCGCCAGTCGGTGATTGTGCTTAAGATATTGCAATGATTATCTGGGTTTGTGTGCCGAAAGAGAGGACAGTACATATCAGTATTTGTGCCAGTAGTGAGTACCATACTGTTAGTGTTGATTGAGATAGTGCCATCGGTGTTGGGAATACCAAGGGTGTGTTGCAACGCGTGTCAGGAATAAATTTGGAAGATTTTTTGTGACCCCAATTCACAACCCCCCCCCCTCTCAGTGTCAATTTTCGGGATATCAAGTGGTATCAGAGTAGATTAGGTTTCCTAAGGAGAAATCTAACAACTTTGGGCTTGAACTGAGAGACCGACAAATGGCAGCTACTGGATTTTTCAGATTATCTTCTACTGGAGTACCAGTGCTTGAAGGCTCCTTATTGGAAGATAAAAATGGAGACCTTTCTAAAGGCTCAAAGCTATGATGTGGGGAAGACAGTTCTCAGAAGATTTGTGAATCCAGAGGTAGACTCACATGCCATTGGTTGTGTTTGCTTTGCTTATGTTTTGCATTCTCATGTAGATAAATTGTTGCCTTGGGCTATTAAGAGCATTTTTCTTGGATATTGTTGGACTCAGAAAGGTTATCGATGTTATGATCCTCTTACTCATCAGCAATTTGTTAGTGCTGATGTGACCTTCGAAGGTACTCCTTATTTTAGTCCACCAATCCCTAGTTCTCCAGTTCCGGCTAGTGATTTGAGTGCACCACCCCCTCCATTGCCTGTGCTTGTTCCTTTTGATGATGTTTCAGCTCCCTCTCCTTCTCTGCAAGTCTATCAACGGCAGAAGCGGCCAGTGCCACCTACGGCTCCACAAATCACTACTAAATTGTCTCCTTCGGCTGAGGGTCCCACTGACTTACTAGTGGCTCTTCGTAAAGGTACATGATCTTGCACAGTTGCACCTAGAAATCCATGTTTGTTATCCTATTAAGGATTCTGTGTCTATCTCCCACTTACCATCACCTATCTATAATTCTGCCTTGTCTATATCTACTAACTCCATTCCCCAGACTTATCACCAAGCTTTGTCTGAGACTTTCTCTCTTGTTGCTCCTCTCAATTCCGTTCGTGTTCTTATTTCCTTGGCTATCAATTTGGATTAACCCCTTAGTCAACTTGACATCAAGAATACTTCTTTATTTGGTGACTAACAGGAGGAGGTGTATATGGAGCAACCTCCTAGGTATGTTGCTTAGGGAGGGAATACACATAGAGTATGCAAACTACATAAGGCTATTTATGGTTTGAAGCAATCTCCTAGGGCCTGGTTTGACAAATTCAGCTCAACTGTCACGAAGTGTGGTTTCTCACAGTACTACTGTGATCACTCTATGTTTGTTCGCAAATGAAGTTCTAAGGTGGTAGTGATGGTGGTATATGTTAATGACATTATTGTATCTAGTAACGATACTACTGGTATTGCATAGGTGAAGAGATGAAGGATTTGGGTGCTCTTAGTTATTTTCTTGGTATTGAGGTTCTTTGAAGCAAGAAAGTTCTCAGCCTGTCTCAACAGAAATATGTTTTGGATCTTTTATCTGAAAGTGGTAAGCTTGCTTGCAAACTAGTTGACACTTGACACACCTATTTACTCACATCAAAAGCTTGGCACAAATGTTGGTGATGTCTTTGATGATCTTCACCAGTACAGGAGATTAGTTAGCAAACTTATTTATATGACTGTTACCAGACCTGATATTTCTTTTGTTGTGGTTAGTCAGTTCATACAAACACCAAGGAAGGTTCATTGGGAAGCGGCTTGTCGTATCTTGAGGTACTTAAAGGGAGCTCCAAGAAAGGAACTCATTTATTTGTCCACACCACAATATTGATCTGATAGGGTTCTCTGATGCTGATTGGGTTGGTGCCGATTGTGATAGGCGGTCTACTACTAGTTATCACACCTTTGTCGGCAGCAATCTGGTTTCTTGGCGTAGTAAGAAGCAGAATACTATGACCCAGTCAAGTGTTGAGGCTGGGTATCGAGCTATGGGTCATACTGCAGGCTGCAACTGAGTTGATGTGGCTTAAGTTTTTTTTTTTTTTGTGAATAAAAATTCATTACCAAAGAGAGAAAACAAAGAGCCCCCAGAAATCAGGGGGAAAAGGGGGGAGAAGAGAAAAACCTACAATACATAGGGCTAACCGACCCTCTAGGGCGAAGAGGAGAGAAGAGAAGAAGGGAGACCCCAGGAAGCAACAATGAGCCTGTTCCTTGGGGAATTAACACAAGAGGAAGAAGGAGAATGTGAGGATTTGGAGGTAACATCGAAAGAGATGGAGTCCCAAATTTGCCTGAAAGACCTAGAGATGGAAGTTCATCTCCTAATATTACGCTCCATCCAGATGTGCGAGATAGTAGCCCCAAAAGCCAACAAACCAATTCTATCGCAAATCGAATTGCCTCCAAAAGCTTTAAAGATCCACTTCCACTCACTCTGAAGGGCCAAAACCTTCCTTCTCCTAGGCCAGCATTTGATGAGGATCCCGACCAAATAGAAGCGAGAGAAGGGGCAGTCAAAGAATAAATGATCAACCGATTCGGAGCCATTCCAAGAAGCGAAGCGGGAGACGTTAAGATGTCTATGGATGAGGAAAGCCTCGAGTTGGAAGACAGTTTGAAAGCGTGCGCCAAACACAAAAGCTATGTCTTGGGATATGGCCTTTGAACCAAGCGACCTTGAACCAATCAACAGAAGGGCCTCTAGATATTAAGTGATTCCAAGCCGATTTGGTGCTGAAGATACCTGCGGCTGAAGGAGTCCAACAAACAAGGTCCCCCGAATTTGGATTCCTCCCAATCAGAGGAGGGAGAGAGTTCCAAATAAAATCAAGATGAGGGGAAGGAGAGGGGGCCCAGGACCCAGAGGAGATGATGTCTGCAACGGTTGAAAGTCTGTGGAGACCAGCCCTGTAAATGTTCCTGGAGCTCACTAAGGGAAGGAGGATGCCCAAGGGATGCCAATGATCAAGCCATAATCTTGTGGTGGAGCCATCTACAATCTTGGTAGTGATAAGTTCACGGGCTAAGCTTCTCCATTTGAGAATGTTTTTCCAAACCCAAGAGGCATCCGGAGAGCAGCTGACAGTCCAGATAGAATCACTTTGAAGGAATCCAGAATAGATTCAATCCACCCAAATACTGTTGTGCTTGGCTGCAAGCTTCCAGATGAGCTTAAGAATTCCAGCCTTGTTGACCTCTTTAATTCTTTTAAGCCCAAGACCCCCTTCTTTCTTAGGCAGACAAACAGAGGACCAGCTGAGAGGGCGGAGGAATCTAGAAGATTCAATACCTTTCCAGAGATAGCCACTCATGAGAGCTTCAATGGCTTTGGTGATGGATTGGGGGAGAACAAAAATACCGGACCAATAGATGTAAGAAGCTTGCATGACTGATCTGATCAGTTCGAGGCAGCCGGCATAGGATAGAAGCTTTCCTTTCCAAAGCTGGAGCTTTTTCCGAAGAAGCTCAAGGATGGGAGTGCAATGATGAGCCGAGAGCCTGGCTGGAATCAGGGGGAGGCCCAAGTATTTGACAGGAAGCTGGCATAGGGGAAACCCAGTTTTCTCTTGCAAAAGGAGCTTAAGCTGATCATTAAAGTTACTTCTTCACAAGTTGAGTTTTCCCATTACTCAACCCATGAAGATGTTTTCTGATAATCAGGCAGTTATATACATTGCCAATAATCCAGTGTTTCATGAATGCACCAAGCACATCGAGGTTGACTGTCCCTTTGTGTGGGATGCTGTTATGAAGAAGTTGATTGTCACTCAATTTGTTTCATTTACTGATCAAATAGCCGATCTATTTAACAAGTCTCTTTTTGGTCCTGCTTTTCGGAGGTGTTATTCCAAGCTGGGCAGGGGTGATTTGTATGCTCCAGCTTAAAGGGGAGTGTTAAAGCTAGCGGTAGTTCATGATGGACCTTTCCGCGAGAGGGGGAGAATCCCCATCATGGTAGGCCTTCTTTAGTTGTCATATTTATCCTTAATTCTTATTGTTAGTGTCCTAGTCTAAGTGTGAGTCCCTGTAACACATTTTTATTTTCTTATAAATATAAGTTGAAGACCAGCAACAGATACACACTGGTTCTATCACTGGATCAGTTTCCTCTCTTCTCTTCTCTTCTCTTTCTCTTCTCTTCCTCTACTCTTCTCTCTTTCTCTCTTTTCTCTGGTTTTGGTTTCATCTAAAGTGCTTAACTGTTACGAAGTGATTTGAATTAGCCAACTCAAAGCTTGGACATGAAGAAGGCAGGCAGGTTTGGGTGACTAGGGTTAATGTGGCAGGAGTTCTAGAAATTTAAGAGAGAGATAAATACAAGGCCATTTGACTCATATAAATCGAAGACAAACAGTGGATTTACAAAACCTGTGGCTAATGGGCCCAACTAGAAGTATTTAAATTCAAGAAGAGAGAGAAAGAGATAAAAGGCTCGTTCACTATGAATAAAAAGCTAGGGTTTGATCATTCCCTAATTCTCTAAATGAGTTTGACTTTTTTACTCTTACTAGAATTTCTAATTGTTGATTGTAATTCTGAGTTTAGAAACTCCAATGAGTGCTTAACCCCACTCCTAAAGAAACAAAATACTAATCTAAGAAATAAAACTCAAAATAAGGCAACCAATTTAAGTAGACTTTGAAAATACCAATCCCATCACAAATTGACACTAAATTAAAATGTTGGAAATCTCATTGGAAAGGTAACTCAATAACCTTTAAAACAACACCAAATCACACTAAAAGATTGAGTTTTGACCTTCCAAAAATAATCCTAAAGAAAAGTGACAGTATAACTAATTTCCTGTAACGCAATATTCCCAATCACCAAAAACTAACCCATGCTTCATTAAGCACGTCCCCGCATCATTCCACAATTTTTGGTGGCCTATAATCTGTATTAGCCACATAAGCTGCAGCTTTCTTCTTATTCTTTTGGAATGGCAGGTTGTTGTTAGCTTGTTATATTGGTTGGCAGCTTACTAGGTAGCTTATTTAATGAATCATTCATAGATCCCTATTTTTTAAATGTGAAGTATCTTGCTCCTTTAGTCAAATGCCTGTTTGTTTTGGTAGTCTTATCCTTTTGTTTATAAATGTTGCAATGATTTCAACACCATCTATGGTCATCTCTGTTACAACTTACATATCTTAACTTTTTAACTTCCCTCATTCTTTCATAAATGTGCACAACCTAACTGAAATCCTAGCCAAGTCGAGTTAACACAATTAAACTTACAAAGAGTTGAAGTTAACAGTAGTACCATCTCCAGCACAGAGATTGCAAATCGCTGCGATTGCTATGGGGGATGTTCGCCAATAAATTGCACAAGCCAACGTTATTGTGGCAGCATAGTATAATGGTCCCTTCAGAAGTTCCCTAATGCATTCAGAAAGGAAAATGGAATTGCAATATGAGAATTTAACTAGTTGTCAGTCAGACAACCCGAGAAATTGAAGAAAATTCAAAATGATTTGACCTCTGTCCAGACTCCAGACCAACCTTTACAGAGCACTTGGCTCAGTTAAAAGTGTTAGAAGTCATCATCTAATGGCCCAAGAAAGATATCCAATGACGAAAACCAACCCAACTGATGAATCCAATCATCCAATCTTTAGCATTTCATTCCAAAGGGGCCAAAGGAATGAAGATTAAGCAATAGGTTGAATTAGAGAAAATGCCTTTTAGAATATTATGGTTTCCCAGTTAGGCCGATTCCTGGTATAGAGATCCTGGTTGGTTGCACAGAATTGTAAGCCAGAAAACTTCTTGACTGTGCACTTGTGCAGCACAAGTACAGGCATAAATGAAACTAACAGACTTAAGTATTGCTCTTAAGTTTTTTTTTTTTTTTTTTTTGGGGGGGGGTTGAATTAGCATTGCTCATAAGTTGTTACCTGTAGTCTCCATATCTACTCATGGACTTGACGATGGCCTCATCTTTCCATAATCCAAGTCCTATTAGAAGCATTCTTATGATATTTACACCAGGTACAAGAGCCGCTAGAATTGCTGCCTGGTTTCCAGAACTGTAATGATTGGACATAGCTGATTCATCAAGAAGATACACTAGAAAATTATGGGGAAAATTCTCTTCAGCCATGTAGACTACCTGAACAGTGGCCAGAAAAGCATGAAGACGAGACCAACGCTTATATGCACAAGCTTCCGCGAAATTTTCTATAGAAAATCAAAAAAACAGTGAGAAACTTCAAATAGCATAAATTAAATAAGTAAAAAATAAAAGAGAATGAGTAATATATAAATAAACCTACAGTTCTCATATCAGAAAAAGTTATACTGATAAGATCTTTTTTTTTCATCTCTTTTTTTTTTCCCCCTAAAGATTCAATTGCCTAACCCCTTTCCACCAAATACTAGAGAAGTCCTGTTAAATAAGGTGCACCAGAATACTGTGGGGGTATTCTGGTCTTTTTACAGCTTTTTTTTTATTTCCTCATGTATTCCTAGCTATGTTGGTTATGCTAGGGCTATTTTTGTCTTTTGGTTGTACTTCTTCATATTATAAATATAAGGCTTGACTGATCTCATCGATCATTCAAGTATTCTCCCAAATTCTGTCTTTTATCATGGTATCAGAGCTACATTCTCTGATCTAGCCTTTTTCTTAGCCCCCCACCCCTTCCATTGTTCTTCCCTTTCTTCTCCTTCCACTTGATCCTCTTCACCCCCCCCTCCTACTCGATCTTCTCCACCTTTTTCTCCTTGTTTCTCTTCCCAAATTAGGGCAGATCTAATGAGGTGATCGTGTGATATAGATGCTGCCCTAATCAATCACCTCTTCAATTGATGATTTAATAAGTTTTATAGTTTGATAGCTGCTGCCCATATTTCTGCGATTTTTTTTTGGAGCTCTCCCCTCTTGAAGATCAGTCTCTCCTTGCAATTGAAGCTGGTTTTCTTATTTGGGATCCATCACTGCAGTTTTGGACAGCTACTATCACAGGTTTTCTTCCCAAGCATTGAAGCATCTCCCAATATCGATCTCCTTTCAGGGTTTTTTTGAAAAACCCTGACACTTGTCGATTTGGGTATTTTTTGTTCTCTGCGTAGGCTGTTTTTGGAGAGCATCCTCATCCACCTTCAAGACAATATCGACAGTTTTTTCTCAGCTTTTGAAGACCCCTAATCCCAATCGATTTTATCTTTCAGGGTTTTTTTCAAATCCCTGCTTATCAATTTTTTGGGATTTAGGGCTGCTTGTTGCTGCCATTATATTCCAAGTTTTGTGTTGCCAGGGAGATCCATCGACCTTCCATATCAGGCCTTTATTTTCTGTTTTGCTGCCAAGGTTTTATCTACACCATGGGAGACTCAGAAGTTACCACGGCTAACTCTGAAGGTGGTTCTCAGCCCCGGACAGAATTCCTTCCTTATGCTGCCTCCATTAAACTCGATGGCACCAATTACCTCATGTGGGCCAGGTCTCTCTCCTTGACTGTGGCTGGTAGAGGACTCAGTGGGCATCTTACTGGCACTCTAAACAGCCTACTGAAGATGGCCTTGCCAAGACTCGATGGGCTGCCAATGATGCTATGGTTATGTCTTTTGTCTTGAACTCCATGCCACAGGAACTTTCCAGCCAGTACCTTCTTCTTGACACAGCCGCACAGATATGGGCTGCTACTAAGGGCACTTATGGACAATGGGGGAATGATGCACAGCTTTATGACATCCGGAAGACACTCCATTCTACTACCCAAAAGGAGCTGTTAGTTACTAAGTACTATGCTGTCCTCAAAAGTCTGTGGCAACAATTAGATCACTATGTTCCCTTTCAGCCCACCACAACTGCTGATGTTGCTGCTTATTCGGCCTATGTGGATAAGTTTCGTGTTTATGATTTTCTGGCTGGTCTTAATGCCCATTATGATCCCATCCGTGTGCAAGTCCTTGGTAGGGTGCCTTTCCCTACATTGGAGCAGGCCTTCTCTTATGTTCTTACTGAGGAAACACGTCGGGCTGCAATGATGTTGGGTCCTCCAGTTGAAAGATCCGCCCTACAGGCTGCTGGTTCTAAAGCTCCTCCATCTGACACTAGTGCTACTGCCACTGCTGCTGCCCCTACCAGGGAGCCTGTCAAGTGTGACCATTGCAACAAACTCTACCACACTAAGGCCCAGTGCTGGAAAGTACATGGGAAGCCTGCTGATTTTGAGGCTAAACGTGGTCGTGCTAAACCTAAAAACAAAGCCAATCACACTGAAAGTGTAGCTCCAGCACCCACTGCTGACAATAGTTTCTCCCAGGAGGAGTTCCAAGCTCTCCGGCGTATGTTACAGTCTTCCACTGCATCTACTACATCTGTTCCTGCCGGTTATTCCACTCCATTAGGTTCCCACTTTGCCCGCTCAGGTATTTCCTTTGCTGGTCACTGTGCATCGGTTGTCTCCACTCCCTGGATTATAGACTCCGGTGCCACTAATAATATGACAGGTTCTTCTACCCTTTTTTACACATATTCCCCTTCTTCTGGCAAAGATAAAATTCGGGTGGCTGATGGTTCCTTCTCTTCTGTTTCCGGAAAGGGGTCCATCAGTTGCTCCCCTTCACTTACCTTGTCCTCTGTTTTGCACATTCCAAAATTTACTACTAATCTTCTCTCTATTAGTAGTATTACCAAAAATTTTAATTGCAAAGTGACTTTTTTCCCTACTCATTGTGTCTTTCAGGAACTGGACTCGGGGAAGACGATTGGATCGGGTAGGCTGCATAGTGGATTGTATCTTCTTGATGATGGACCGCAACAAGCTTTGCCTTCTCAGTTATGTCAGCCATCTTCTTTTTCTTCTGAATTGCACCAGTGGCATTCTAGATTAGGACACCCCCCCCTTTGGGCACCTCATCACATTTATTTCCAGCTTTGTTTAAACATTGTAATAAGGAAGAATTTTTTTTGTGAGCCTTGTGTCTTGGCCAAACAGACACGATCAAATTATCCAATATCTAATAAAAGAAATTCCTCCCTATTTCAATTAATTCATACTGATGTGTGGGGACCTAATCGTAAAGCCTCTCTTCATGGCCAACGATGGTTTGTTACATTCATTGACTGTCATTCCCATTTCACTTGGGTGTACCTCATGCATAACAAGAGTGAAGTTTTCTCTTGTTTTCAGCATTTTCATAAGATGGCCCAGACCCAGTTTAATGCCACTCTCAAGATTTTAAGGAGTAACAATGGGATAGAGTATATGGAAGGTCAGTTCCAACAATACCTTACTGCCCATGGAATTATACATTAAACCAGTTGTGTTGATACTCCAGCCCAAAATGGTGTGGCTGAGAGAAAAAATCGCCATCTCTTGGAGGTAGCTCGGGCCCTAATGTTTGCCCGCCATGTTCCCTCCTTTTATTGGGGGGATGCTGTCCTTACTGGGGCCGATTTGATTAATAGGCTGCCCACTCGGGTTCTTGCTTCCAAGTCCCCTATTGAGCTTTTACATGGCTCTTCCTTTTATATTGTTCCCCCTGAGGTTTTTGGGTATGTGTTATGCTAGGGATACTAGATCTCCTGGCAAACTTGAGCCCCGTGGTCTCCGCTGCATTTTCTTAGGTTACTCTGCCACCCAGAAAAGGTACAAATGTTATTATCCTCCTGCCCGCCGTACCATGGTCAGTATGGATGTTATCTTCCATGAAGCTCTCTCCTATTATTCGTCCCCACCTCTTCAGGGGGAGAGTTTTAGTGAAGATGTGTTGACCATAGACTCCCCTCTTAGGCATGTATATGATGAGTCTACCCCTGCTGTCCCTGATGTTCAGCCTACTGTCCCTGCTGTTCCGAGTGTGCCTAATGTTCAACCTGCTGTCCCTGCTGTTCCAAGTGTGCCTACCCCTACCCTTCCCTCTACGTCAGGGGGAGATATTCCTACACGGGGGAGGTTCCCTATTCTCCTTCAGGGGGAGATGTTCCTACACAGGGGGAGGTTCCTACAATTCCTGCTCAAGGGGAGGTCACCCCAGTCCAGAGAACCATTGGTGAATTTCAGCGGAGGATTGATGCAACAAATTTGAAGGTTTTTGCAAGGAGCAGGACCAGACCTAGGGAGCTTCAATCCGCTATGACACAAGTTCCCATCCAATTGCCAACTCCGAATCCGGAACCTACTTCTCCACCTGGTAATACTTCTTCTTTGGATCTCCCCATTACTGTTCGCAAAGGTGTGAGGACTTGCACTCAACACCCTTTGTCTCATGTTGTTTCTTATGATTCTCTTTCTCCATCTTTTCATGCATTTGTTTCTTCTCTTTCTTCTGTTCGTATTCCTCAAAATTGGCAGGAAGCTCTTACAGATGGAAAGTGGAAGGCAGCAATGATGGAAGAAATGGACGCCTTAAAAAAAAATAACACATGGGAGCTTATGACTCTTCCACTAGGGAAACGGACTGTTGGATGCAAGTAGGTGTTTGTAGTGAAACAGAAGGTGGATGGTACTATGGATAGGTATAAGGCACACCTAGTGGCCAAAGGATTTACTCAGACATATGGGATCGATTACCAGGAGACGTTTGCCCCTGACGCTAAGCTAAATACTGTCCGAGTATTATTATCTTATGCAATCAATCTTGGATGGGACTTGCAACAGCTTGATGTGAAGAATGCCTTTCTTAATGGGGAACTCGATGAGGAAGTGTACATGGACATTCCACCAGGGTTCTCTTGTGACTCCAATCGAGGCAAAGTGTGTAAATTGAAGCGTGCTCTTTATGGGCTGAAACAGTCCCCTCGAGCATGGTTTGGCTGTTTTCACAAAGCAATGGTTTCTATAGGCTACAAGCAGAGTAATGCAGATCATACTCTCTTTATAAAGAGGGTTGGTGAAAAACTCACTATCTTGATAGTCTACGTTGATGATATTGTTGTTACTGGCAATGATTGTGTTGAGATCAGTAGGTTGAAGACATTTCTGGGCCAAGAGTTCGAGATTAAGGATCTAGGGAAACTAAGGTATTTTCTTGGGATTGAAATTGCCAGATCTTCGAAAGGCATCTTCCTTTCCCAACGAAAGTATGTCCTAGACCTACTGACTAAGACGGGTTTGTTAGGGTGGTATCCTTCAGATACTCCTATGGATGCCAATGTTCGTCTCAAGGAAAAGGAGGGTGATTCGGTTGATAAAGGGAGATATCAAAGACTAGTAGAGAAGTTGATTTATCTCTCTCATACTCGTCCTAACATCATCATTGCTATAAGTCTTGTCAGTCAATTTATGCATGATCCCTACACTTCACATATGGAGGCTGTTCTTCGGATTCTTCACTACTTGAAGTCAGCTCCTGGGAAAGGAATTCTTTTGTCTCCTCATGGTCACCTGCGGATAGAGGCACACACTAATGCTGATTGGGCAGGTTCCCCATATCGTAAGTCTATTTCTGGTTACTGTTCTTTTGTGGGTGGCAATCTTGTCACCTGGCGTAGCAAGAAGCAGAATGTAGTGGCTCGTTCAAGTGCTGAGGCAAAGTTTCGTGCTATGGCACAAGGTTTTTTGTGAGCTACTCTGGTTGAAAGGTTTGCTACAAGATCTTGGATTTCCTATTCGCCTTCACATGATGCTGTATTGCGACAACAAGGTTGTCATTAGCATTGCACATAATCCGGTACAACATGATCGTACCAAGCATGTTGAGGTTGATAGGCATTTCATCAAGGAAAAATTAGAAGAAGGCCTTATTTGTGTTCCTTACGTGAAGTCTGCTAATCAGCTTGCTGATATGTTCACCAAGGGACTGCCTGGAAAGGTCTTTCATCCTAATTTAGTCAAGTTAGGCATGAGTGACATTTTTGCTCCAACTTGAGGGGGAGTGTTAAATAAGGTGCACCAGAATACCGTGGGGGTATTCTGGTCTTTTTACAGCTTTATTTTTATTTCCTCATGTATTCCTAGCTATGTTAGTTATGCTAGGGCTATTTTTGTCTTTTGGTTGTACTTCTTCATATTATAAATATAAGGCTTGACTGATCTCATCGATCATTCAAGTATTCTCCCAAATTCTGTCCTTTATCAAGTCCCTTTCAGGGCATGTAAACTGGTACTTAGATTTTAACAAATTAAACTAAATTGATATTCACTTCTACAGAAATCTAACAATATCAAGTTACGTTAGAGATCTAGGAACATGCAAATTATCCTTGAACTCTTCAATGTTATAGTCCATCATTAATACCCCCCCCCCCCAAAAAAAAAAAAGGTTATCACCCATCACATTTGTAATAGATGATTTTTTTCCCCCTCTGAAAGCTAAATATGCTGTCGTGCAACAAGGAAAAAATCTCAATAATTACAGATAATTTCCTCATCATTGTGCATCATATATCAAACGATGTCTGCGTTGTAGTAAAATCAAGATGCTTAAAGTTTAGTTGTGTATTGTTAGAAGGGAGATTTATAGCTCATCAGGTTAGCCAACAAGAGAATATATCATTAAAATTAAACCATTCCTCGTTTGTTCCAGTGGAAGCCAAGGTCCAAAATGGCATAGTCTGATTGGTTGGCTAAGCCAGGGATTGGGAGGAATCAGTGGTGGCCTGGGCATGACTTACTTGTGGAGAATTAGATTGTGTAATTTTTTTTGTTTCTCTTTTGGGGTTTTGTAATTAGTCTTTCTTTTGGGGCCTAGGGCTTCTTTATTTAGTTGCACATTTCCTCTATAGCAATGAAATTTCAGCTATTTATCAAAAAAAAAATCTTGGAAGCCATTTCTCACTTCTGTTATGAGAAAATAATTTATCAACAATCACAAATATATCTTCAATCAGTAGCATCGCCTACTCTCTCCCAGTTTCAAAGACGAAAGATAGAAGTGAAGATAATGTATCCAGAACCAGAAGAACTTAATCAGGACCTTAAGGTGTCTGCTACCTGAATCCTCATGTAATTGCATAAGCTGATGTAACCACTACTGGTTGCATAAACGAGGAAAGAAAATGATATTAAAGGCGAAATGGGGGAACTATATCCACCAAGAAAAAAACATTCAAATTATCTGTAAGAAGTAGTCTTTGCTTCGGACAAGTGAAGCTCTAACACTCCTATCAGTCATCTTATGTTTAGAAGAATCATCTGAAGTCAACCATCGTTCCAAAAATAAGCAAAAGAAGTCTTAAAAATCCAACTCGACAGATTTCAGTACTTCACAGTCTTATATCCCAATCTAAACAGTATTCACCAAAACTGAACTACATCTGAATTTTAAAAAGCAGAGATATGAATTGGCGCGAGGAGATGGAAGAGAAATAGGAACCTGTTCGAGGATCCCAAGCTTCGCCATTTCACCCCAAAATCGAAGCAGAGAGAGAGCGACGCAACCCGTTAGGGTTGCAACGCAGACATCTCTAGTGATCGGGTTTTCCGGCAACATCGACGCGGTAACTGAAGTCCGATCCCGGCAAACCCTTCGGACGGCTGTGGTGTACGATCGTAAACCGAGACTGTCACTGATAATGCCGGCAGAAAAACGAGAAGGTCTATTCAGATTCAGAAGAGTGAAGGAATCTGAAGTTGGGATGTTCGAGTGGCGTTGCTGAAAGCGGAAGAACCGAATTGAAATTGGAGAAGATAATATGTTACTGACCTTGGCGGCCATTAAAATCCTGGATTAATTTTCTCCACCCTTGAGGTATGTGAAATGGCGATTTCCCACTCCAGCACAGCAAGTTTGACCGATCCTGATGATTCATAAATGATATATCCAACATTATAAGTAGTTGAGAAGAAATTTGCAGACATGTGATTCGATAATTGACAATTCAGTTGTCGAGATCTTATTCCAATTTTACAAAACCGCCAAACCCTTGTACACGTGGATTGTGAAATTTTGAAATTTTTCATTTTACATCTGGTGTTCGGTCATAAAGAGGTTCGTAAAATTCGTAACTACCAGTACTGGGGGCGATAATTTCCCTAATAAATCATATCCCCTCACTTCTCTCCCACACATTCTCAGTTATCACCTCTCCGTGAGATTGTTAAAATGAAACTGAAATCGATTGTCAGAATTGGAACTGACATATGAGCAAACCGAATCACACCGTTAAAAACAATGCGATTCTGATTTCATAGGTTGTATCAACGATTCAATTCGATTCAAAATCGAAAAACCGTTGGTTAATCAAATATAAACCAAATAAAAAATTAAGATTAAGAATATTCTTATTTGTTACAAAAAAGGGTTAAACACTCTAAATATTTGGGCTCCATATCGAGAATTTTTTTTTTCTGGATTTCAGTTTGAGTGTCAAATTCTTGAAGGGACACAAGGTTCTGATAATCACTCTAAGTTATCATTGCAACAAGCATGTTTTAGTGGACTTTGTTAATGAATTGAGTGGGGTATGGATTGGTGATGTGCTTAGGTTGGTTTCTCTTGCAGTACTTTGTGGTCTTGAGTAATTGCTTAAAAATATCATTGCAATTAGCATATCTAAGTGAACTTCGTCCAAGGTTAGAATTGTATGAAATAATATAATTTCACTCACATAACAAGGAAATAGAAAATAGAATTAAAGGGTACAAAGGTGAAACTGGATGTGAACCAGTATTACAAACCGCATGTAAACTGATTGTTAATCGGATAGCGAAAACTAAGGCACCGTTTGATAACATTACGCGTGTTTCTGTTCCGTTTCTCACAAAAAAAAACGTATTTTGGTGTTATTGTTTGTAGAATAATGTTCTGGGTTGCAAAATGGTGTTTGATAAATCTATTATAGGAACGTATCCAGAACACTTTTGTACTGTAAAGGTGTTTGATAAAACTTGTTTCTGTAACAGTTTTGTAATGTTTACTATAAATTACAAAAATGTCATTAATATAATAATCCATATAAAATCAATGATTTTGGTACATTAAAAATTATTAAAAATGCATATAAAGTTCATATTAAAAAAAAAAGAGACAGAGATGCACTAAAAGGTTGCTATAAATTACAGAAATGCCATGAACACCATAAATTACAAAAGTTTATGAATCGATTAGACAGACAGAATTTTTAAAGAATACAAATAGGAAATGTTTCATTCATTTTTGCATCTTCAAAACCAAAGAAGCAACAAAATTCATTCCAACTATCAACGAAAAAAGAAAGGAAAATAAAAACACAGAGAAGCAGACATTGTATGAAGCTCATGGTTGTCTTCTATGAATAGTTGAATAAAAAGGGTCTAGGTGGATTCAAACCACCATCCCCTTGGAACATGCTTGAGACATCCTCATGTTCCAAGTACTCTACCAATTTGAGCTAAAGACCTAACAAGTAAAAATTTAAATTTACAAATAACCATGAATGTGCTTTTACTCTGAATTTTCTAGGAATAAAGAATAACAAAATTCCATGTATTTCAGTAAGTTCTACAATTACTCCCATCAATATCTCTTACAAAAACTTCTTACTGACAAAATTTTGTCAGTGAAGAAAACAATCACACCATTCATTTTCTTCTAATTTTAACCTTCAGGGTTCAATTAAGCTTCCCCACAAGCAAGAGAATTGCTCTAGGTAGTAAGAGTGGCACCTCATATTATCCTAAGGTTGCTAATAGAGATGGTAGGTGCATGTTCTCTTACTGGACACTCACACAAAGCTGCCTCGCCACCTGAAATATTAAACAGTGTTCTTTGTAACTAATGTGATGGTACTTTTCATGAGGCATCAAACACTTTAAACACAAGGTGGTGATAGCAGTTGATGGCAATCACATTGTTGTTTAGATGCATTCCCCCACCCCTTTGTCTTCTTTTATGAGATCATGAAATTATAGGCTTTCAAAACTTCTAAATCACTTGTTAAAGATGACTTTTTGATGATTCTAATCATTGTTTTGTAACATAGAATGTGTTGTCCATGGTGTGAAAGCACTTGGAACACATCTATTATGAATTTTTTGTGAGATGTTACACTTCTTTTAGCTCCATATATTTGTAATGAAAATGATACAATTGAGTAATGGGTGTCAAGCAGAACCAAACAGTTATTTCATTCACTTCCCCATTGAAAAAGTTTGTAGTTTTGTACATGAAACATGATTGATTGCTATAATAGAGTGGGACACCACCAAGTGTCTTGCTGACCAATCTTCTCATCCAATGTTGGGAGGGGCAAACATGAATAATAAACAAAGAATTTTAAGATTTTACCAAGTAGCTTCTCACTTTTTCTTAAAACCTTAGAAATAAAAAAATCAGAAGTTTCAGTTAACAAAAAAATTTCTTGCATCCAAAGAATGGATATTAAGTACTTTGGTTGCTATAAAATACATACTACTTTGAATTCTTTGAAGTACATACTATAATGTAGATCAATTCTTGGGCTTGAAATATAGTCGTAGGAGTCAAAGAGGATCTGGCCCATAAGCCAATCGAATGGGCAGTGTTACATCAAGAAATCGTCGAGCGGTCCTGCGAATGCCTTCACCTGCAAAAGGACTAAGGGGTCACCAGAGAGAACCGGTGTGGTTCCGGCCTAGGGCTCTCCGATGCCAAAGTGAGATCTCCTGAGCAAGCAGATGAATAGAGATTATTCAAGATGAGTTGAGGGTGTGAGATACCTTCTCTTTTATAGTGGTCTGTGGCGAGGATTGAGTCCCAAGTTGACATGGAGTCTTCTTCGTGGGTGGAGGTTTCCCTGAGTAGCAGGGCTCCTCTCCGGTTGGTCGTCTTCTAGCTTGATTTAGAGTCCCCGTAGGGTTGTCCTTCTGGATGGATAGATCCTTCCGGATGACTAGATCCTTCTTGAGTCCATGTGGGTTACGTAAGTAGTAAGGGAGGCTCCGGAGTCCTCGTGGTGGTGTTCATCTTGTTGTTGACGTAGTGTAATCTAACTTGCGCTGGTACCCTGTTGGGGTATGTAGCCTTAAGAGAGAGGGTGTCCAGGTGGATCTTCCTTTTCAGGGACACGTGGCGTCTTCCGATTGGTGGGGATGATTTTTGGTTCATCATTTGCCCCCCACTCTCTTGGAACGACGTGTTCAAGAGAGTTCTTATGCACTTGTATGTCATCCAGGGGGTTAGCTGCAAATAATCCCTCTCTGGGGTGATTCTGCCAAATTGTTGATGTGTGGAGGAGGTTGTGGGTTCAAATCCCTCCTCTCACATCTTTTTACCTTTTTTCTTTCTTTTCTTTTTGTAGAGATATATATTCTTCTTTCTCTTTCTCACTTTTTCATTTCTTCTTTCTCTTATCTTGTGACTTGTGCTTTCTACTTTTTTGCTTTTCGGCTTTTCCTCCTTGCCTTGTTCTTTATCCCCATATTGGTGTGCCCCCCAAGTATTTGCTACATGTCTTCTCTCATGTTTTCTCTTGCCTACTAGCCTTGGGGCATAGTGTCTTGTGGTTTGCTTCGAGCTTGCTCTTGTGGCTTGCCTTGCGGCTTGCCTTTGTGAGTTTGTGGTGCCTTGTTCGTTGTCGTCTGAGGTCCGTCGCGTGCCCACTTATTTGATGCGCCCGTCGCGCCCATTGTGCATCACGCCCGTCGCTCCCTGTCATGCCCGCTCGTGCGTCATCGCGCTCGCCTTGTCACGGTCACGGTCTAGGTCACGGTCACGGTCACAGTCACGCCCGCCTGCCGTCGTTGGGCCCGCCCTGGTCACGGTCACGATCCAGGTCAGGGTCACGATCACGCCCGCCTGCCGTCTTCACACCCGCCCAGGTCACGGTCACGGTCTCTTGGTCATTTTTGCTCTCTTTCCTTCTTTTTTTTTTTTTTTTTTTAAGATAACTTTCCCTGATCAGTTCACATGTTGGTGGTTACAGGTTGACATCCCTCTTCGGGCATTGGAGATTTGTTGCTCCAAGTAAGTAGCTTGATCCCTCCTTCATTCATGTCCCCACTTGACGACTCTGATCCGGCCACGACCCCGCTTGAGTCTCCTAAGGGGTCGTTGATATCAGGGAGGTGAACCGCCCTGTTGCGCTGAGTGACTTGGAGCTCGATACCCTTCAGCAGTGTCAGGGATGCAACCCGTTCGATGTTCATCAGTTAGATTTCAAGGCCTTCTTGTGCCTCTGGACATTGAGTCCCAGTAAGATGCTTCCTTTTTTGGCTTGCACCTACATTTATCTTTTGCTTTACTAGTTGTTTCACTCGTTTTGTGGTCTTGATGTGATGTTGTCATGCAGTGGATACGCGTCCGAATTTTAGCTTGCTCCGCAGTAACCTGTGGAAGAAGGCTGCTTCTCAGGGAGGTTCATCTGCGGGGGTCGCAGATGTCGGTGGCTCTTCCGCACCTGTGGTTGTCGGGGCCAGGCGGAAGGGCACTCCAGGCGCTACTCATGTGATGAGCTCTGGTGTGCGACTCGTACTTCTTCTGCTATTGACGATCCCTCAGGATCTCCACCTCCCCCTTCTACTGCCGTTTCCTCAGGGCCTTCTGCATTGCCCCCCTCCAAGAGGAAAGGGGTGAGTTCTTTCGGTGGTGCTGCCGCTGATCTTCCAGCTGAGAATGAGTCACTGGTGATCACTTTGGGCGTGCCGGAGGGTTCTTGCGATGCTCTTACCAAGACCCTCCCGAGTACGACAATCCCCTGAACCGGCGGTCGGAGAGAACCTGCCCCCTCCACCCCCATTGCCGATCCCAGGGATCCAGGGAGGAGGACCGAGGCTGATACCGGCCATACCAGGAGTTTAGTATTTTGACCCGAACACACCCGCAACCAACGCGCAAGTGCACGACTTGCATCTTTAGCTCGCGAAAACAAACCCGATGTTGAGGAGGATCGTACAGGGAGAGCCTGATCAGCAGCAACCCCAACATCGGCCACCTCCGTGGCAGGTAAAGCAGGACACTCACTGAAGCGAGAGCACGGCTAGTACTGCTAGAGGGAGGAGAAGGAACCCCCCCCCTCACAAAGGGATGTGGGGAGAGAAGATCGAGTCCAGGAGCACCGGGTAAGATCATCGACCCGATCGGTCCAAAGCCCGAGGAGAGTGCGAGAAAGGTTACCCGTAATACCCCCCAGGGAGAGATCAATGTGAAGAGGCTCACCACGCGAAAGGAGTGAGCGTGGATCTTACCGTCCCGAGGACGTCGAGATCGGGCGCCGCCTAAAGGACCTTGATGAACGACTGCAAAGTTTTGGGAAAAATGTGGCAGAAGAGATGTTGACAGTTTCAAACTAACACCCCTTCGTCGAAGGGATTATGGAGGCAGAACTCTCGAAGGGGTTCAAGGTCCCGGCCTTCGTACTTTATAATGGCTCGGCTGACCCGATCGATCACATCAATTATTTCAACTCGGTCATGATGGTATATGGCGGGTCAGACACCGCATCCTGTAGATTCTTCGCCGCATCACTAAAAGGGGCAGCCACCTATTGGTTCTCGCACCTCAGGCCAAGGTCAATCGACAGCTTTGCAGAGCTATCTAGGACATTTGTTACAAGGTTCCAAAGCAGCATCAGGCAAAAGAAAATAGTGGCAAACTTGCTGTTCATTAAACAGCAGAAGGACGAGTCAATCGGAGATTTTGTCTCCAGGTTCAACAGAGAGTCACTTGACATACCCGACCTTGACAACTCGGTGGCATTCAATGCATTGTAAAGTGGGATAACTGACATCGAATTGGTAAAATCCCTTATCTTGAACAAAGCCCATAACATGACCGACCTGATCAGTTGGTGTCACTAGTTCGCTAACAAGGCAGAGATCATTGCAGCTCGGAATGAGGCGAGTGGAGTTCTGGAGAAGAAAAAGATAGTGGATAAGGAAAAAGAAGAGAAGAAGGTAGAAAAGAAGGAGGATAGAAAATCCCAAGCTGACAGGGCACCCAGTCCCGAGTACACACCACTCAACGCAAGAAGATCAGAGATATTGATGCAGATAGAGGGAAAAGGGTTGTTGAACCGGCCCGTACCTATGTTTTCAAAGCATGAGGATAGGAACCCTCAAAAATACTGCCATTTTTATAGGGATACGGGCCATGATACTGAAGATTGTAGATAGTTGAAAAGGGAAATAGAGAACCTAATTCGGGACGGGCACCTGTCGAAGTATGTAGATAAGAGGAAGGACTCCCGACCCGATCATAAAGAAGATGAACGGCATGTCGGCAGAGATGATCGAAGAGATCAACAGAGAGATGATCAAAGGCATGACAAAGAAAGAGTGACCGACAAAATGGGTGAGCCCACCGGGGAAATAGGGCAGTCAAGGCGGCCTTTGGCGGCTCCCATCCTTATGATCTTGGGTGGGCCGGGATAAGAATCGGCAAGAAAGGCGAAAGCACACGCCCGATTCATTGGGGTGGCTGAAGCGACCAGTAAAATTGTCAGGACTGATCCGACCATATCCTTCACCACTGAGGACATGGAGGGAATCAGTTGGCCTCACGATGACGCCATCGTTTTACAAATGTTCATTCAGGACAGGATGGTCCATAGGATCCTGGTGGACACTGGAGCTTCGGTCGACCTGTTATCTTACCAAGCTTTCAAATAGTTCGGGTTAAGCGAAGAAAGCCTCAGGCCTGACGGCACTAATCTGTACGGCTTCTTGGGCGCGGCAACAAAAATAGAGGGGAGTATAAAGATACCCGTTACAACGGGGGAATACCCCAATGAGGTCACAGTAGAAATCAACTTCATGGTGGTAAGGTAAGTATCAACTTTTAATGCCATCCTGGGCAGACCAGCCCTGAATGCCCTCGGGGCTGTAGTCTCGACAAAACATTTGAAGATCAAATTTCCTACCCCTAATGGTATAAGAGAATGCCGAACTGACCAGAAAAAATCAAGAGAGTGCTATGTTGGTTTTGTCAAGCAAAGGAGTGGTTGTGGAGGAATGGCCTTGACCATAGATGTACCTGATTATAGAGACGAACTCGTAACACAAAGAGGAGAGCCAGTGGAGGAGATAGTTACCATACCAATCCAAGAAGGAGATCCCGACCGCGTATTACAGATTGGTAGACAACTAAAGGGAGGGCCGAGAGACCAGATGGTGACATTCCTGCAGGCAAACGCTGATGTTTTTGCATGGTCAGCAGCGAATATGTCGGGAATCCCTAGGAGCATCGCAGAGCACCGACTCAGCATAAACCCAATGTACCAACCCGTCCAGCAGAAAAGAAGGAATTTCATTACGGAGAGACTTCTGGCAATCGAGGTAGAAGTCCAGAAGCTGAAAGACTCTAGATTTATCCGCGAAATAGAATCCTCGAGCTGGCTTTCCAACGTGGTCATGGTCCCAAAGTCTAATGGCAAATGGAGGATGTGCATTGATTTCACAGACTTGAATAAATCTTATCCAAAAGACTGTTACCCCTGCCCCGAATAGATCAACTCATTGACGCAACTGCTGGCCATAAAATGTTGAGTTTATGGATGCCTACTCTGGGTACAATCAAATAATGATGAGCGAGGAAGAACAGGAACACACGGCCTTCAGAACTGAGCAAGGGAATTTCTTTTACAGAGTCATGCCTTTCGGGTTGAAGAATGCAGGGGTGACTTACCAAAGGATGGTCAACCATATATTTAGACTTCAGATCGGGCGGAACATGGAGGTTTATGTAGATGACATGCTTGTGAAGAGTGTCCGAGCCAACCATCATCTTGCCGACCTGAATGAATCTTTTCAGTGCTTACGAGTTAATAGGATGAAACTCAACCCGACAAAATGTGTTTTCGGAGTTACGTCCGGGAGGTTCCTCGGATTTATAGTGTCCAAGAGAGGGATAGAGGCAAATCCCGAGAAGATAAAGGCTATACAGGAGATGGAACCCCCCGATCTGTCAAGGAAGGCCAAAGGTTGACAGGGAGAATAGCCGCTCTCAACAGGTTCATAGCCCGAGCAGGAGATAGGTGCTTGCCATTCTTTACAACCTTAAAGAATCTTCGAAATCCAAAAGATTTTTGGTGGACCCCTGAATGCCAAAAAGCATTTGAAGAACTGAAAGAATATTTATAAAGAGCTCCGTTGTTATCCCGACCCGTTCAAGGCGAAGAGTTACAACTTTACCTAGCAGTATCAGCCGTGGTAGTGAGTGCCGCCCTAATCAGGACTGATGAAAGTACTCGATCACAACACCCGATCTACTACGTCAGTCATGTATTAATAGGGGCAAAGACCAAATACCTACAAGTCGAGAAAGTAGCTTTTGCTCTGGTGATCGCAGCACGAAGGCTCCGACCTTATGTCCAGAGCCACCCTGTTGCAGTACTTACCAACCAGCCCTTGAAGAAACTCTTGCACAAACCTGACCTCGCGGGTCGATTGGTCGGGTGGGTAATCGAGCTAAGTGAACACTGCATCGATTATAGGCCTCGAACAGCAATAAAAGGGTAAAGTTTGGTAGACTTTATAGTGGAATGTACCCGAACAATACTAGAAGATGACAGTGGTGATCAGAACGACACGAGTTGTTGGGATCTACATGTAGACGGGTCAAGTAACTCAGTAGGTAGTGGAGCGGGTCTAATATTGACTAGCCCCGAGGGTTTCAAAATCCAGTATGCCTTAAGATTCCAGTTTCTAGCATCTAACAACGAAGCAGAATATGAAGCATTGCTGGCAGGATTGAGGGTGGCCCGTGCGGTTCAGGTCAGGCACCTTGTGGCCTACAGTGATTCACAACTGGTAGTCAACCAACTTCAGGGGAGCTACGAGGCAAGGGAAGAAAGAATGGCCAAATATTTGGAGAAAGCAAGAGCACTCAGTGCAGAGTTCGATTACTTTGAAATAAGCAATATCCCTAGAAGTAAGAACGGGTCGGCAGATGCCCTTTCAAGACTCTCAATAGACACATGGGAGGGCTCGGATCACTCTGTGTACATAGAAAGCCTAGATCGGCCATCGTACAAAGAGGAACCACTCATGAACATAATCGAAGAAGGGCCATGCTGGATTGACCCGATAATGGCCTACCTACAAGATGACGTACTGCCTCATGATCGAGCCGAATCTCAGAAAGTAGTAAGGAGAGCAGCACGCTATGTTGGGTAACCTAGAGGGGGGTGAATAAGTTACCACTAGTGGATTTTGCCTCTTTTTCGATTGGTTGCACACTTATATTAAATATAAAAAGCAAAAGTAAATGAGGCACAAGATTTATAGTGGTTCAGCTAACTTAGCCTACATCCACTCCTCTCAACCTTGAGAGAATTCCACTAGTATTTTCCTTTCAATACAATAGGTGGGGAAATAACACCTTTACAACTCTTTTTAACAGGATAAGAGAATCCTTACAATCTTAGTTCTAGGACAAGAGTATCCTTTCAATCTCTTAAGGATGAGAGGGTCCTTGTACTAATCTAAGTACGGTCTAGATTAATACAACAATGCTTTATCAAATCAAAAGCATAAACAAGTAAATACAATAGAAGTTTGGTATAAATACCTATCAAAGAGTAGTGACACTTTTACCCTTTGAGTGATGGTGCTCAATGATATGAATGAAAGTGATGCACCTTGAGTCTCCTAGATGATTCTCCTTGATGGCATGAGTTGGAGAGGGTGGAGAGTTAAGAGCTTGGTAAGATCTCTTTGAAGAGCTTGAATTGAATAATTTAGCTCAATGATAAATTTTCACTTTTGTACTTTTTCACAAATGTACTATGCACTTTTTCTATTAAAAGATGTATTTTGTTTCTTGTTTGGATGTGTTTTATAAAGCCAAAAGTTGGAGTTTGTTTGTTCTCCAACGGATATAAAATAGTCATATTTTTAGACTGTCGGTCGACCTATAAAGGTTGTCGGTCGACCATAAAAAACTAGCCGTTAAGGCCAAGTTTGGGGCTGTCGATCGATTGTCGATCGACCTACAAGTGTCGGTCAACCTATAATTCTGTCGATTGCAACCGACAGGCTACTGAAAACAGGTGTGTGTTTTTTATATTCTGTAGGTCGACCGACAGACAGTTGTCCTTTTTTTGATTGTCTGTCAAGGGGATTTTTTGTCCAGCTTGCTTGGGACTTCATAGGTTTTTGTCCAACACTTTAATGGCCATGTTTCTTGAGTCTAGGGCATGGGAATGAGTTCCTCCTAGGGTCTCTTACATGTGAATGCAATGTGTGTGCAATGTGATATGCTCACGTAAAGAAATGTGTTCTAATGCACTTGAATCTTCTTGGAGAGTCTTTGTCTTGTTAATTCTTGGCTTCCTTTAAAAGATGTTCTTCAATCTTCAAATTTCTTCTTTTCCTTAACTTTTTTGTTGTGAGCTCCGTTGATCAAGTCTTTCCTGGATGCTTGATGCTTCCAACGTCTGACTATGAAGCTTGCTTAAAGATTGGAATATTAGTATTAATCTTAATGTTTGTTATCATCAAAATCAGTTTATAGAAGAATGTGTTTTCCAACAATCTCCCCTTTTTTTATGATGACAAGCATGTGATTCAAAATATGCATTACTCATGTATGCATGCAATTCAAGATAAATATATTCATTACTTATGTAGGCATGTAACTCAAGATGAATATGCATTATCATACATCATATGATTATTTGAATCATAATTCAAGGTAAAGATAAATATGCATATCATATATGCATTATCACAAAATATGAATATTTGAATCATAATAACTTCTCCCCCTTTTGTCAACGCAAAAAGGAGGTGTAGAGCATGAGTAGCTCCCCTTGAGCCAGTGCTAGTAACCAAGAACAAACAAAAACATTCTTAGGGTGGCTCCCCCTAAGAAAATGACTTCCTGCA
This sequence comes from Telopea speciosissima, assembly GCF_018873765.1. Taxonomy (NCBI): domain Eukaryota; kingdom Viridiplantae; phylum Streptophyta; class Magnoliopsida; order Proteales; family Proteaceae; genus Telopea; species Telopea speciosissima. Next base: position 52,171,258 of record NC_057923.1, read on the forward strand.
TGGTTAGAAGAACAGAGAGCAAATAATATGAAGCCCAATAAAGTGTTACTTTTAAAAGCATCACATGCTTCAAAATAGAAGTTCCATGTTTTAAAAGTATGCCACAAAAGTACATATCAAGAGTTCTAATATAAAGTCAGTGATGTCAACTATCTCTACTATGGAGGAGGAGGAAAGAAATGCAGATTGAGACGCTGCAAGATCACTTGGTTCTCCTTTTGGATGCGAAGAATCTCTTCTTGATCTTTGTGGAGAGAGGTGAAGTGATCATCAAAGCCCTTCAGGCGGGTGTCAAGTTGTTGGCAAAAACTTGAAAATTCTCCTCTGGTGACATAGTCTCCTGAGGGTTCACCAACATAGTCTTCATCCTCACTGTCGTCCTCTTCTTGTGACTCTGCTGCTTCACCTGTGACATGTTGGGTAGCTTGCTTCCTTCGAGCTTGGTGTGAAGGAGGAGCCACAACAAAACCCAGCTTCATCTTCTTGATGGTGGATGAGTCAATGTCAAGCATCTTTGGGTCAATGAATTCCCCAGAGAGATCCACCTCATGGAACTTAAGGATGGCAGTTATGAGTCTGCCATATGGAAGGTTTCCTCTGTAATAAGGTACTGCACAGTGTTCCATGGTCTTCATAATCAAGTATGGAAGATTGACAGGATTGGCAGTGATAAGACACCAAGTAATGTAGGCTTGAAAGGGATTGACTTGGTCTCTATGGCCTCCTTTGGGCAAGATATTGTAGCTTACAATGAAACTGATCATCCTAGGTAGTTCATGAAGTTGGATAGCTTTAACAGTTGGTTCAAACCCAACATAGTCTTTCATGATGGCACTATAAATTTCATCTACATTCATAAAGGTCTTGGCATCCCCTTTGGGAGGAAGATATCTCATATCTCCTAAGGTGGGAATTCCCATGATCTCTCCTAGATCTTCATAAGTGAACATGATGGGAACACCCTTTACTAGGGATGTGATGGCAAGCTTATCATTCACTATTTGGGTTCTAAGATTACAGTAAAAGTGTCTGGCAAGGTCAGGATAGCAGGGATCAACATAAACTAAGGTATTTTCCCAACCCAAATATTTAAAATATTCTTCAATGTCATAGTCAAGGAATTGAGAAACTCTTACAGTTCTTTCCTTGTCAACCTTTCTCTTCTCAAATCTTCCCCAGAGAATGGAGGCTTCTTCTGAGATGAAGAGAGACTTGTCATATGCTGTAGAGCTCTCTTCAACTTTGGCTTTCTTCTTTGGTTGCTTGCCCTTGCTTTGCTTTGGAGCCATTTGAAACCTAGGGCTTTAGAGATTTGAGAGAAATAGAGATTTTTGGGTTGGAAGTGGGTAGATTGTGTAGGAAGAGTGATTTGGGGCTTGGATTTGGTGAAATCTCAAGGAATTTTGCAGGGTTTTGCTTTGGAGTTCAGAGAAAAAGGGTTTTGGAGTGGAGAGGTCTCGAGCAAAAGAAGAGGGAAATGAAAAGAATCCTCTCGGTTCTTGTTTAAAAACGAATTTTTTTCGTGTCGATCAACCTACACGAGTCTGTCGGTCGACCGACAAGTCAAAAATAGGGATTTTATGGGATTTTAGCCCAAAATTCTCTAGCAGCCTGATTTTTGGGCTTTTTGAGGATTTCACTTTACTCAAAAGGGTTGCAGATCCCGAGTTCTCTCCTCAAATAGCAGAATCTCTCTTCACTTAATGGCTTGGTGAGGATGTCTGCAAGTTGTTTTTCAGTTTCAATGTATTTTAGAACAATTTCCCCTTTTTGAACTGTGTCTAAGAAAGTGATGCCTAATATCAATATGTTTGGCTCTTGAATGGAGAATGGGATTTTTGCTTAAATTGATTGCACTTGTATTGTTGTAATTAATTGGAGATGAATCAAAATGTATCCCATAGTCCATGAGAGTTTGCCTCATCCAAAGGACTTGGGCACAACACCTACCGGCCGCAATGTACTCGGCTTCAGTAGTGAAAAGAGCAATAGAGTTTTGTTTCTTGCTAAACCATGAAACCAAGCAAGATCCTAAGAATTGACATGTGCCACTTGTACTCTTGCGATAAAAATGGCACCCTGCAAAGTCGACATCCAAAAAGCTTATTAAATCAAAATTTTGGTTAATTGGGTACCATAATCCTACATTTGTAGTACCTTTAAGATATTTAAAGATCCTTTTAACGGCACTAAAGTGGGATTGCATTGGGTTGGCTTGGAATCTAGCACAAGCACACACGCTAAACATGATGTCTGGCCTACTAGCGGTGAGATATAGAAGGCTGCCAATCATGCCTCTATAGCGTGTAGGGTCTATGGGAGTACCTTCCTCATCTTTAGATAGCTTTAGAGAGGTACTCATGGGGGTGCTAGATGACTTTTGTCTATCAAAATCAAATTTCTTGAGAAGTTCTTTAGTGTATTTAGTTTGACATATAAAGATTCCATTTTTGGTTTGCTTAATTTGAAGTCCTAAGAAAAAATTTAGTTCACCCATCAAACTCATTTCAAATTCATTACTCATGCATTTACTAAATTCAACACAAAGATTTTCGTTGGTAGATCCAAATATAATATCATCAACATATATTTGTATAATAATAGAGTCTTTTCCTTTATGTTTCACAAACAAAGTTATATCAACCTTACACATTTGAAATCCACTTTGGATTAGGAATTCTCTCAATCTCTCATACCAAACTCTAGGAGCTTGTTTGAGTCCATAGAGAGCTTTGTTAAGTTTGAAGACATGATCCGGATATTTTATATCCTCAAATTCGGGAGGTTGTGCAACATATACTTCCTCCATGATAAAGCCATTTAAAAAAGCACTTTTGACATCCATTTGGTACAACTTAAAATTTCTATGACATGCAATAGCAAGTAGCATTCTAATAGATTCCAGTCTTGCTACCGGTGCATAGGTTTCATCAAAATCTATCCATTTTTGTTGATTATATCCTTTGGCAACTAATCTAGCTTTGTTTCTAATAATTGATCCATCTTCATCAAGTTTATTTCTAAACACCCATTTGGCTCCTATAATAGAATGATTTTTGGGTTTTAGAACAAGCTCCCAAACATTGTTTCTTTCAAATTGATGGAGCTCTTCTTGCATAGCTACTATCCAATCACTATCTTCCAATGCTTCTTTTATGTTTTTAGGTTCAATTTTGGATATGAAGGCAACATTGTTGCAAATGTCTTGAGTTTTAGATCTAGTTTGGATTCCTTTGTCTAGATCTCCAATGACATGATCCAAGGGATGGTCTTTCTAAGGTCTAACCTCTTTGGGTAGATCCTTTGGTTGGTCTTCGGGTTCTCTTAGAGAGAAATTTTCTATGCTCTCCCTAATCTCAACAAATGTATCATTATCATCAACCAATGGCTTGTGTCTATCTTTAGGAAGAGATTCTTTAAATTTTATATTCATTGATTCTTCAATAATCAAGCTTTTCTTATTGAAAACTCTATAGGCTCGACTATTTGAAGAGTATCCAAGGAAAATGCCATCATTGGCTTTAGCATCAAATTTTTTTAAGTTATCCTTAGTATTCAATATATAGCATATACACCCAAATATTTTAAAGTAATCAACTTTAGGTAGTTTATTATGATAGAGTTCATAGGGTGTTTTGAGTAATATAGGTCTAATTAATACACGATTTAACACATAGCAAGCCGTATTGACCGCTTCGGCCCAAAAATATTTTAGAAGAGAGTATTCATTTATCATTGTTCTAGCAGTCTCTTGGAGTGATCTATTCTTTCTTTCAACCACCCCATTGGATTGAGGTGTTCTAGGAGCGGAGAAGTTATGGGTTATGCCTTGTTCATTGCAATAACTCCCAAATTGGTTGAGATTGTCAAATTCTCCTTTATGATCACTTCTAATGGTTGTTATGAGATATCCCTTTTAGTTTTGTATTCTCTTACATAGAGATGCAAATTCATCAAAGGCTTCATCTTTATGTTTTAAGAATAGAGTCCATGTGAAGCGAGAGAAATCATCAACTATTACAAAGGTGTATCTTGAACCGCCTAGGCTAGGTGTAGTAATAGGTCCAAACAAGTCCAAGTATAGTAGTTCTAAGGGTCTAGTGGTAGACACTTCATTTTTAGATTTATGAGATACCTTGATTTGTTTTTCTCTTTGACAAGCATTACATACATTGTCCTTTTCAAATTTGAGTTTGGGTAAGTTTCTAACTAAATTCTTAGATGCAATGGTCTTAATCACTTTTACATTAATATGTCCTAATTTTCTATGTCATAGGTAGGGATCAACATCATTTGACATAAGACATGTATTACTAGAATTAGCTTCATCTAATAAGCAAATATAAATATTATTTTTCCTAATTCCTTTCAAGATAGTCTTATAATTCAAAATTTTCACTAAGCAATGAGAAGTTTTGAAAATGACACTATATCCTATATTACATAGTTGACTCACGCTAAGCAAATTATACTTTAAATTATCAACTAGGCATGCATTGGATATGATTGTACCTCCAATGGTGATTTCATCGATGCCAATGATTTTTCCTTTGCTATTGTCCCCAAATGTCACCCTTCCTCCATTGTACTTATTTAGCTTGGTGAATAAATTGGGGTTAGCCGTCATATGCTTGAAGCATCCATTATCAATATACCATTCAATTGCTTCCTTGCTCTTCAAGCATACCTACAAAAACAATCAATTATATGTTGGTCCCCATAATCTCATGGGTCCATTGAGGTTAGGATCGATCATACCCTTAGGTATCCAAGCTCTTCTAGAATTTTGATTTTGTGTTGTAGGTGTGAGAGATGTAGGTTTTTTATGTCCATATGATTTTTGGGTTCTTCTTGGCCCTTGAAATTTATAGTGTCTATATGGAACATAGTAATTTTGTGATGTGTAAGACTTATTGTTGATATAGGCCCTTTGGTGATCATGGGGCCTAGTGTATGTGTTTGGTCTATAGTGATTTTAAGGTCTTTGGGGTGCATATGACATATATGAAGTATTTTACCTATATGGTTGAAATGGCTTAGGCTTGGGGTATTGCCTTTGTGGCTTTTGGGGCACAAATTCTCTTTGAGGTTTGTTGGTCCTCTTTTGAGAAGTATAGTAGAATGCATGATGCTTCCTTTTTGTATCTGGTTATTTATATATCACCTTACCATCAATATAGGCACCGATGCAAGTTTCATGCCCGGATAAATGACATTTTTTACATACAATGCTGATACATCCAATATTCACCGCGCCAATCAACGACCGCCACGTGTCACAGACACCCGCTCCATAGCTAAGGGGAACGAATCGGGGTCCCAGCACCACGGGGGCGCGGCCACCACTCGGGAGCGACCCCGCATCAGGGCGCGGCCTCCTCACCAGGGGCGTGGCCTCACCCAGGCTCGACCTCCTCACCCAGGCGCGGCCTCCTCACCAGGGAGCGGCCTCACCCAGGCCGCGGCCTCCTCACCAGGGCGCGGCCTTACTCATGCGCGGCCACCACTTGGGCGCGGCCTCACCTAGGCGCAGCCATACATCCAGGCGCAGCCTCACCCAGGCGCGGCCTGCACCCAGGCACAACATCGTGGGCACGTGAGGTGGGGGCCATCCATCTACGATCCGATCGTATCGCTAAGACTCATGTCACTACCAGGACTCTAGACCGCCGCTTAGAGGTCACGTCATCCAGACGGATTCAAGCACCAAGGACGTTATCACCACACGCGGGTATCTATCCACCAAGGATCCTGATGCCACCAGGACACTCCCTCCCACGGGGAGATGGCCAATCAGGATAGAGCCCCGTCACCCAGGGCCTCTATCCACTCAACGGCACAATCGCCATCAAACGGGGACTCTCCACACCGCCATACACCGCCATATGCTACTATAAAAGGCAAGGTACGCAACCCCATCAAAGGACATCAAAACTCATACTGAATAATCACTATTCATCTGTTTGCGCCAGGAGATCTAACTTTGGCATTGGAGAGCCCTAGGCCGGGACCACACCGGTTCTCTCTGTTGACCCCTTTGGTCCACTTGCAGGTGACGACACTCGCAGGACCACTTGACGATTTCTTGACGCAACAGATTGGCGCCATCTGTGGGAACGACGCTAGCCATTACAGCTACTAGCTCGCTTCCATACTCATTCAATGGCACGAAGGAAGACTACCACCACCAACAATGGAGCAAGGAATGGATCACCACCCCCAGAGTGCTCTCGCAGAGCCAACGACCAGGACCATGTCCCTCTGGAGGAAGAGATCCCCCTTAATGACCAGTTCGTGATCGCCGAGCCCAACAATGACGAGGCCGACGATGTGGTGGTGGAGGTGACACCTGACCCCAATGCTCTAGCCACTGTGGGTCAGATCAACGACCTGCAACGACAGATCCTCGATGAACAACGACTCTTTCGAGAATACCTGACGCAGCGTGCGACATCTCACCGTCGGAGGACTTCACCATCAGCAAGGGTGGAGTCCATACCTCAACAAGAGCCAAACCCTAGGAGATCATCTCCCAGGGGCGCGAGATCAGAGAGACTTGCGCGATAGGCAACCCCCACTCCGCAGCGGGGGGAGCCTTCCCAGCATCCCAGGAGAACAAGAGACCTCTCGCCACGGTCAGAACGTGGGAGGATGCCAACACCCAGGGCGAGGGTGTCTAGCCCACAGAGATCGGTCTGGAGGTCTGTGTTCGACGGACGACTGGAAGAAGGTCACATACCACGATGAAGCCGGACCTGCAGAGAAGAAAGCCCCTCACCTTCATGACAGGGTTCATCACGGCATGACCATTCACCATCCTGCCAACACTCAAGGCGGGAGGGGACATCCAGGAGAGAGCGTGAACGGGGTCGCAGCGAACGTTCGGCTAGGCGTGGGGGGCAGACACGGGACAAGGAGCTCGATCAAAGACTCCGCGACCTGGATGAGAAGCTGGAAGGGTTGAAGAAGCAGACCAAAGGCGAGACACATTCCATACCTGGACAACACCCCTTCTCGACAGAGATCATGTCAGCCACACTACCTTCCAGGTTTCGACTACCCACCTTTGAACTCTACAGTGGTACCACTGACCCTAATGACCACATCAACTACTTTAATGGCATGATAACGCTGTATGGGGGGTCGGACGTGGTATCCTGTCGGGCATTCCCTGCGTCCCTCAAGGGAGCAGCCACATCATGGTTCTCCAGGCTACGACCGAGATCTATATGCTCGTTCGCAGAGCTATGCGAACAGTTCGTCACCCATTTCCAAAGCAGCGTCAAGCAGAAGAAGACCACCGTCAATCTACTAAACGTGGTACAAAACCCTGGGGAATCTCTCAGGGAATACGTTACCAGGTTCACCAAGGAGTCCCTGGAGGTTCGAGACTTGGATGACCAGACACAGCATGCAGCCCTAGCAGGAGGTATTAGGGACCTGGACTTGATCAAGGACCTGGCACGTCATGAGACCAGGACTATGAAAGAGCTCCTGGAGCGATGCAGCGAGTTTGCAAATATGGCCGAGGTACTACAAGCTAGAACAAAAATAATCGAGGCCAAGCCACAGGACAACAAGAGGTCAGCACCTGATGACCGCAAAGAGGGTAAGAGGTCGAGGACAGAGCGCCGACAAGAGAAGAGCGACCGCCCATCTAGGAGGACAGACCGCAGCCCAGAGAGAAGTGAGAGGGCAAGCACCCCTGAGTTCACACCACTGAACACCACCAGGTCCCAGATACTCATGCAGATCCAGGACCGTGACCTACTCCATTGGCCATGACCCATGCTAGCAGCGCCAGAGAAGCGAAACCCTAACAAATATTGTCTCTTCCACAAAGAGAATGGGCACGACACAGAGGAGTGCTATCAATTGAAGAGAGAGATAGAACAACTGGTAAGAGTAGGAAGCTTGAACAAGTATGTGAAGGGGAGACGTGACAACCGCTCAAGCCAAGGAGATAGAGGTCGCGACCGAGACAGAGTGGAACCGAGACGAGAAGAAAGAAGAACAGATCGAGAGAGAGACCGCCCAGAAGAGCGGAGAGATGCCACAGAACCTAGTGGCACCAAGGGACCTCCTATCCTCACCATACTTGGAGGACCAGGGCAAGAGTCCACCAGAAAAGCTAAAGCTCATGCCAGGTTCGTGGGAGTGGCAGAGAAGCCCAGCAAGATAGCCAAGACTGAGGCGGTGATCTCCTTCTCGGATGAAGACCTGGAAGGACTAAACTTGCCGCATGAAGATGCCTTGGTAGTACAGGTGGAGGTAGCCAATCGACCTGTACACAGGGTACTGATAGACACAGGGGCGTCTGTTGACGTACTCTCCTTGGATGCCTATCGATAGTTCGGGTTCGGGGACGACCAGCTCAAACCAGAGCCCACTTATCTCCATGGATTCTCAGGTGCCACCGCCTCCATCAGAGGTACCATAGAGCTACCCGTCACCTTCGGGGTACACCCTCGACAAGTAACCATCATGGTAAATTTCATGGTAGTCAAGTCCGTGATGTCCTTCAACGGCCTCTTAGGGCGACCATCACTGATAGCCCTTAGAGGAGTCATATCACCACTTCACCTGAAGATGAAGTTCCCCACCGAGAATGGGGTAGGTGAAGTCCGAGGAGATCAAAAGAAAGCAAGGGAGTGCTACGCCACCTTCATGAAAAAGAATAATGGCAACACCCATGGAATGGCACTCTGCCTAGAGAGCATGATCAGTGACCAGAGAGATGAACTGACAGAGAGAAGGGGAAGGCCAGTGGAAGACCTCATCCCATGGCCCCTCAGCCAGGATGACCCCTCCAAGGTCGTTCAGGTCGGCTCGCTGCTAAGCAAGGAACAGAAAGAAGGGCTTGGACACCTCCTCCAAGCGAACATGGATGTCTTCGCATGGTCGACCTCCGACATGCCAGGAATACCATGTTCCATAGCGGAACACCGACTACATGTCGACCCAACCAGGAAGCCCGTTCAACAGAAGCGGCGTAACTTCGCCCTCGACCGACAAGCAGCAATCAAGGAGGAGGTCAAGAAGTTAAGCCGATCAGGGTTCATCAGAAAGGAGAAGTTCCCAACCTGGCTCGCCAACGTGGTCATGGTACCAAAGCCAAGTGGGAAGTGGAGGATGTGTGTCGACTACACCGACACTGAACAAGGCATGCCCAAAAGATGAGTACCTTGCCCGGATCGACCTCTCGATCGATGCCACCGCCGCCATGAGATCCGAGTTTCATGGACGCCTACTCCGGATACAACCAGATCCTCATGTATGAGGATGATGAGTCTTACACCGCATTCCGGACGGACAAAGAGAACTACTGCTACAACGTCATGCCGTTCAGGTTAAAGAATGCAGGGGCCACCTACCAGAGAATGGTCAACAAGATGTTCGAGGACCAGATCGGGCGCAACATGGAGGTATATGTGGATGACATGCTCGTGAAAAGCGTCCACACCAACCAACACCTGACCGACCTAGAGGAAGCATTCACGATCGAGGAGGAACCGGATGAAGCTAAACCGCAAAGTGCGCCTTGGTGTAACGTCGGGAAAATTCCGGGGTTCATGGTCTCAGTCCGTGGAATAGAAGCCAACCCATCCAAGATCAAGGCCATCCAAGAGATGGCACCTCCTCGAACGGTCAGGGAAGTGCAGAGGTTGAATGGAAGGGTTGCCGCCCTTTCCAGGTTCGTGTCACGATCAGGTGATAAGTGCTTACCATTCTTCAAAACATTGAAGAACCTCCGAAGCCCTAAGGACTTCACATGGACGGAAGAGTGCCAAAAGGCGTTCGGAGAATTGAAGGAGTACCTAGAGAGCCCACCCCTGCTTGGGCGATCGAAACCTAACGAAGAGTTGCAGCTCTACCTGGCCGCCACCCTTGTCGCGGTCAGCGCAGTACTGCTGAAGGAAGAAGACAAAGTCCAGAGGCCCATCTACTACGTCAGCCATGTCCTGATCGATGCAGAGACCAGGCACACTAGGATCGAGAAGGTAGCCTATGCATTGGTAATGGCAGCCAGGAAGCTACGACCATACTTCCAAGCCCATACCATCACAGTCCTCACAGACCTACCCTTGAAGAAGATATTGCACAAGCCGGATGTCTCCGGACGATTGATAGCATGGGCGGTGGAGTTAAGTGAGCATGACATCAGGTTCCAACCAAGGACAGCCATAAAAGGCCAGGCTCTTGCAGATTTCATTGCAGAGTGTACCCAGTCTGAGATCGAGTCACAAACAGGGGAGCCCGAAGAGAAGGATCACGGATCGTGGGACATGTTCGTGGACGGGTTGAGCAATGCGGCAGGAAGGGGCGCTGGGCTCATATTAACCAGCCCCGAGGGATTTCGTATCCAATATGCTCTCCGGTTCACCTTCCAAGCAACCAATAATGAAGCAGAGTACGAGGCATTACTAGCTGGACTCCGGGTGGCCAAAGCCATCCAAGTCACACACCTATCCACCCGGAGCGACTCCCAGCTCGTGGTGAATCAGGTGAATGGAGAGTATGAGGCAAAAGATGAGAGGATGGCATCATACCTAGCACGCGCTCAAGCATTGATCGAGGGTTTCGAGAAGTTTGAGATGGTTCGAGTTCCCAGGGAGGAGAACGCCACCGCTGACGCCCTATCCAGGCTAGCCAATGAGGAACTCCGAAATTTGGCTAGCGCAGTCTATGTTGAGATCCTGCATGAGGCAATGTATAAGGAAAAGTAGGTTAATGAGATCACGGAGGGACCTAGCTGGATGGACCCTCTACTCAACTACCTCCAGAACGATGTCTTACCAGAAGACAAGGCCGAAGCAAGGAAGATCAGGATGAGAGCTGCAAAGTACACCGTCCTAGACGGGCATGCACAAGCGGGGCAACAGCACCACTACTCCGGTGCCTAGGACCCAAGGGGGCGAGTACACCCTAGCCGAAGTCCATGAGGGGATATGTGGAAGCCACATGGGGGGACGAGCCCTAGCCTACAAAATCCTCCGCCAGGGACTATACTGGCCACGAATGCAAGAGGAGGCCATCCAATATGCCAAGAAGTGCGAGCAATGTCAGTTGTTCGCCCCAGATCCCATCTACCCGCCACCAAGCTGACATCAATCCTCAACCCCATACCTTTTGCCATGTGGGGACTAGACATCTTAGGCAACTTCACCGCAGCACCAGGAAACAGAAAGTACCTGGTCGTCGCGATCGACTACTTCACCAAGTGGGTTGAAGCTAAACCCTTGGCCAAGATAACAGAGACAGAGATGGAGAAGTTCGTCCGCGACGACGTCATCTACAGGTTCGGGGTACCACGGATCCTCGTCTCAGACAATGGAAAATAATTCAACAACCCTAAATTCCAAGCATTCTGTCACAGCTACAACATCGACTATCGGCCTGTGTCGGTAGCATACCCACAGGCCAATGGTCAGGTGGAGGTCACCAACAGAACGCTACTGGAAGGAGTCAAGAAAAGGCTAGAAGGAGTCAAAGGCAAGTGGGTAGAAGAGCTACCAAGCGTCCTGTGGGCATACCGAACTACAGTACGGACGCCCACAGGAGAGAGCCCATTCCGCCTAGCATATGGCACTGAAGCATTGGCGCCGGTAGAGGTCTGCGCTATGTCCCATAGGGTTCTGCACTTCAATGAACGCACCTATGTCGACGGACTGCGGGCGAACCTAGACTTTATAGATGAGGTCCGCGAAAGAGCACTACTAAGGAACGTTGCCTACCAGCAACGTACTGCCAGGTACTATAACGCCAGGGTCAAGGAAAGGCTATTCCACCAGGGAGATTTAGTACTACGGAGGGCAAGTGCATCGCAGCCACAGAAGGCGGGGAAGCTGTCACCCAACTGGGAAGGACCCTACATAGTCTCTAAGCAGATACGCCCAGGGACTTACCGCTTGAAGACTCCAGGGGGCAAGAAGGTAGACCGTACCTGGAACTCAGAACATCTGAAGAAGTACTACCAGTAGAAGCATAGCAGTAGTGGTAGTGATAACAGAAGCAGTAGCAGTAGGAGTAGCAGTAGACGACATCAAGGACAATGTGAATTTCAGTCAAAATAAAGAAATGTTGCAAGAATACTTGTCTTCTCCTACCACTCAATCGAATCACGGCCACTACATTAAGGCAACATGCCAACATCGAGACTTCATGCCTAAGGCGAGATGCCAACACTGAGGCTTCATGCCTAAGGCGATATGCCAACACTGAGGCTTCATGCCTAAGGCGATATGCCAACACTGAGGCTTCATGCCTAAGGCGATATGCCAACACTGAGGCTTCGTGCCTAAGGCGATATGCCAACATCGAGGCTTCGTGCCTAAGGCGATATACCAACACTGAGGCTTCATGCCTAAGGCAACATGCCAACATGGAGGCTTCATGCCTAAGGCGATATGCCAACATTGAGGCTTCGTGCCTAAGGCGATATGCCAACATCGAGGCTTCGTGCCTAAGGCGATATGCCAACACTGAGGCTTCGTGCCTAAGGTGATATGCCAACACTGAGGCTTCGTGCCTAAGGCGATATGCCAACATTGAGGCTTCATGCCTAAGGCGATATGCCAACACTAAGGCTTCGTGCCTAAGGCGATATGCCAACATCGAGGCTTCGTGCCTAAGGCGATATGCCAACACTGAGGCTTCGTGCCTAAGGCAACATGCCAACATTGAGGCTTTATGCCTAAGGCGATATGCCAACACTGAGGCTTCGTGCCTAAGGCGATATGCCAACACTGAGGCTTCGTGCTTAAGGCGATATGCCAACATCGAGGCTTCGTGCCTAAGGCGATATGCCAACACTGAGGCTTCGTGCCTAAGGCAACATGCCAATATTGAGGCTTTATGCCTAAGGCGACATGCCAACATTGATGCTTCATGCCTAAGGCGACATGCCAACACCGAGGCTTCAAGCCTAAGGCAACATGCCAACACTGAGGCTTCATGCCTAAGGCGCCATGCCACCATTGAGGCTCTACGCCTAAGGCGTTAACTATCAAGGGTCAGAGAGCATCATTGCGTAAATAATCACCAAGAGACAAGGCAATCAAAGAAAAGCAAAAGCGATCACATAGAAAAGTCATAGTAGTTACAACTCAAGTTCAAAAAAAAAAGAAGGAAAAAGGTTGAGACGTCTACAGGATCGGGACGACCGTAAGGTCAAGGGATCACAGAGTGGTGGATCACCTCCGACCCAGCTGGAGACATCATGTCCGCCTCAGGAGGACGCGCAGCAACACCCCCCTCAGGCAGGGCAGCCTCCACCTCTGACATCGGAGCGCTCTCCACCACAGCTACACCCGGAAGCGCCGCAGTAAACTCAGAAAACCCCAAGACAGAGAACTCATAGTCAGGGGTCACCTCCAGGACACAAGCGGCTAAGTCCCGGACCCCTCCCTCATAGGCGGGCTGAAGCTGCGCCTGATACAACGTCGAGAGCGCAGAGGATGTCTGGAACTCAGCCACAGCTCGCTCACCTGCAGATGCCAGCTCCACCTCATGCCTTCCCCTCAATGAATGAAGCTCCTCCTCCAAAGCAAGAACCCTAGCCGAGCTCTCGGCCGCACCGCCAGAGGTCACACGCAGCTCCTCGAGACACCTCTAGGAGCTTCCCGGATGCCACAATGAGCTCCCCCGACACCCTCTGCGCGTCAGCCTCGGCCCTCTCACGGGCATCGACCTGACCCTGGAGCTCCCTCTCCATGTCACGCAGGGTGCGTTGTATCTGCACCTCACGAGAAGCGTGACCCTCCAGTCGAAGCACCGCCTCAGCAATACGATGATGGACCTACAATCAACATGGCAAGCGATAAAATAATGTAAAAATAAATGGAGCAATGGACATGATGAGACAGAAAAGGAATAACTCACCGAAGCCATGTCATGGTAGAGGGTCTGAGCCAGACAAGCATTGCTAAGCCTCTGCAAGGCCATCCTCGCGGTAGGGAGCCTGCCCCTATCCACCCACTCCCGCGACACGCCGGCTTCGGCCAAGGTCGAGCCCTCCGGCACGCCCAAGGTGATCACCAGGGACTCACCCAGCGTGGGAAGATCAGTGGCAGTACCGCCAGAGGAACTCACACCTTTCCCCTTGGAAAGGGGCAATACAGAAGATCCAGAAGGAACAACAGAGGGAGGCAGAGGCACAGAGCCTGGAACGCCATCGTCACAAGGAGAAGTACGGGGAAGGAGGACCCGCACGCCAGAGCTCGTCACGCGGGCATGTCCTGGTCCACCCTTCCGCTTCGCTCCAACAACCACAGGCGCAGAAGCACCACCAACATCGGTCACTCCAGCAGATGGACCACCCTGAGAAGCGGCCTTCCTCCGCAGATTGCCGCGGAGCAAACTGAAGTCCGGACGCGTATCCACTGCATAGATCGACCAACCAATCAGATGACACATACATTCAAATACCAACATGCCAATCAAGTACAAAAGACAATGCTCTTACCAGGACTCAGCTTCCAGAGAGACAGGAAGGCCTCCGAGTCCAACTCCTGGACGTGGAACGGATCGCGACCCAGGCACAGCTTGAGGGAGTCACCCTCAAAATCACTCAGCTCAAGCCCCTGATTGACCCTCTTGAGGTCAATAACTTCCCTAACAGTCCGTAATGGGCATCGGGGGACCGTGGCAAAAAAGAAGCGATCCCTCCAATACTTCACGTGACTAGTGATCCCCATGAGAAGCTCCACAGAGGCATAGGGCCCCTTGAGCACGCGGCGAGCAAAGTGATAGCATCCATGGTTCCCCTTCTTCAACAGATAAAAGTGGGAGAAAAGGGGAACAGTGGCGGTACGCCCCAGGCGGGCGAAGAAGGCATAGAAACCCAAGATCACCCTCCAAGAGTTGGGTAACACCTGCCCAGGGGTGAGGTGCCAATGCTCTAACACTAACTCGACGAAGCGAGGGATAGGAAGGCGAAGGCCCTGGAGGAAAAATGAACGGTAGAGACAGATCTCCCCTGCACGATGAGAGAAGGCATACTCGCTAGGCCCTGGAGCACGCAACATGACCTCGGCGGGAATATGGAACTCCTCACGGAGGGAAACCAAGTTAGAAGGTGACAAGATGCTAGCAACAGGGCCTAACCTATCAGCAGGACCGACGGCTGCGGATGCCGCCCCAGAGGTCTGACGATCCCTACGGGGATCGGAGACACTAGAAGGTCCCACTCCTCCATCAGTATCACTAGGGGAGGGTATAGAGGAGGGAGTACCCACAGAAGAAGGCGATCCGGGGGAACGCTCCTCTGAAGATCCAACCCCGATTGAAGCAAGGCCAAGGTCACCCCGGAACGACATGAAGGACAAGAGGGGAACGAACTACTTACTCGAGAAAGCAATCTCCCCGAAGCTGGCAAGAAAAATGAAAGGAATGTCACCTGCAAAATATAAACAGCAGATCCATCACATACAAGAGGAAGAATAGGGAAGAAGAGCGAGGGTTCATCACGCCCACGCCGCGGCCACCATAGGCGCGGCATCACCGGCAAGGTGCGGGCCACACCCAGGCATGGCCACCCAAGTGCGGCCAGCCAGGCGGCCACCCTCGTAAGGCGCAGCCACACCCACAGGCGCGGCCACACCCGCAGGCGTGGCCTCACCGAGGCGCGGACACCCCCGCAGGCATGGCCTCACCGCGGCCACATCCGCAGGGCGCGGCCTCACCGCGCACGCCCGCAGGCGCGGCCTCACCTCGGCCACACCCGCAGGCGCGGCCTCACCGCGGCTACACCCGCAGGGCACGGCCTCACCGCGGCCACACCAGCAGGCGCGGCCTCACCACGGCTACATCCGTAGGGCGTGGCCTCACCGCGGCCACACCCGTGGGGCGCGGCCTCACCGCGGCCACACCCTCAGGAGCGACCTCACCCGCGGCCACACCCGCAGGCGCGGCCTCACCACGACCTCACCTAGGCGCAGCCACACCCGCAGGCGCGGCCTCACCTAGGCACCGCCTTACAAAAAAAAAAGAGAGCAAAAGGAAGAAAGGGGACCGATTTACCTCAGACAAAAGGTGACCGCGCGGAAAGACAAGCACACGGCGACGACGTGGCCA
Source organism: Telopea speciosissima (assembly GCF_018873765.1). Lineage (NCBI taxonomy): Eukaryota > Viridiplantae > Streptophyta > Magnoliopsida > Proteales > Proteaceae > Telopea > Telopea speciosissima. The sequence continues at coordinate 52,187,332 of NC_057923.1, forward strand.
CACCACGAGGCACAATCAAGGGATAGAGGTCACAAGAGGCAAGGCACTCAAGCCAAGCACCACTAAAGCCTTCCAAGCAAACCAAGGCACCAAGATAACACAACCCCAACACAAGGACCCAAAATCAAGCAAAATGGATACTAGTGGAGGTGACCCAAAAACAAGCACATGGTGGGCACCAAAGAGAAGACAAAAGACAAAAAGGGGGAATTAAAGGAGAGCAAAAGGGGAGACAAAAAGTAAGAAAGAGAAATGAGAAGTGAAAGAAGAAGGGAGAGGAAGGAACATATACCTACAAAAAACAAAAAGAAAAAGTGTAGGAGGTAAGGTTTGAACCCCCAACCTCTCCTACCTCATTAGTGGATTTACAGGCAAACCCCACAGGAAAGTCTATTCGCAGCGGACCCCTCACTATGCAAAGACACCTACTCTCTTGGACATCCTATCCCAAGAGAATGGGGGGCAAATGATACATCCAATATTCACCGGGCCAATCAACGACCGCCACGTGTCACAGACACCCGCTCCATAGCTAAGGGGAAAGAACCGGGGTCCCAGCACCACTCGGGGGCGCGGCCACCACTCGGGCGCGGCCCCGCATCAGGGCGCGGCCTCCTCACCCAGGCGCGGCCTCACCCAGGCGCGGCCTCCTCACCAGGGCGCGGCCTCACCCAGGCGCGGCCTCCTCACCCAGGCGCGGCCTCCTCACCAGGGCGCGGCCTCACCCAGGCGCGGCCTCACCCAGGCGTGGCCTCCTCACCAGGGAGCGGCCTCACCCAGGCCGCGGCCTCCTCACCAGGGCGCAGCCTCACTCATGCGCGGCCACCACTTGGGCGCGGCCTCACCTAGGCGCAGCCACACATCCAGGCGCAGCCTCACCCAGGCGCGGCCTGCACCCAAGCACAACATCGTGGGCACGTGAGGTGGGGGCCACCCATCTACGATCCGATCGTATCGCTAAGACTCATGTCACTACCAGGACTCTAGACCGCCGCTTAGAGGTCACGTCATCCAGACGGATTCAAGCACCAAGGACGTTATCACCACACGCGGGTATCTATCCACCAAGGATCCTGATGCCACCAGGACACTCCCTCCCACGGGGAGATGGCCAATCAGGATAGAGCCCCGTTACCCAGGGCCTAGAAGAAGAAGACCGAAAAAATCAAAATCAAGCTTTAAAATAAGGAAAGCAAGAGGTTAATCAAGGATCGGGAAGGGGCAGTACCTTGGCGATCTCTTTATAGGCCATCTCAACAAAATGACCATGAGAGAGGCTTTTTAAAGAAGCCACATCCTTGGGGAGACGACCCTTAACCAGCAACTCTCGGGCCACTGCACGATCAGCAGTGGTCGAATCGGTCGGGGTCAGGATCCAGCGAGGGTTGAAGAGGTTGGGCCGGTTAAAACCCAAACGATCGGATAGAACTACATTGTCCGAACTGAGCGGGAGGGACTGACTCCCGTCCTCCTGCTTCTTATTCTTTTCGTGGTCATCAGGAAGACCAACATCACCAACCTTTCTTTTATTTTTATTACCCTTGGGAGGAGGGGTGCGCCCCGTCTCTTTCACCTCCGTCGGGCTCTTGCCCTTCACCTTTTCTTTTTCCCTCTCTTTCTCTTTTTGCTTTTGAATTCCTAAGCCCGTAGCCTGCTTGGGACGGTCCTTAGAGATGTCATCAGTCCCCTTGTTGCTCTCCTTTGAAACTCTCTGCCTCTTGGCGACAGTCGTAAGACGTGCCGGGTCGAGCTTCACTAAAACATAAAAAATACACTCAGTGAGAACAAAAGAAATCATTTAAGGAAATATGGAAAAGGAGACGGGGGATGGGTTGGACTGACCCGAACTTAGACCCCATCGAACGAGAAAGACCTTTGAGTGAAGGTTTTGCACATCGAACTTGGGGCCCAGAAGAGTGGCTTTCACCGACTCTTGCTCCTTTCGGGTCAGACCAACCAAACGATTTTTGACTCGAAGATCGATTTTTGGCCACCCCGATCTCAGGGGATTGTCGGGGATGACTGCAAAAACGAATTTCCCTTTCCAAAATTTTTTGGACGGCGAAACTTCATCAAAAAATTTGAACTGCTTCCACGTTTCACCCAGGTCGCGGCGGCTGAGTAATACCAACTGTCGTTGTATTTCTTCAAACAGTAAAAGTAAGCAAAAAGGGGGAGAGTCAACTCACGATTGCGAATCGACAAGTAAATAAAAAAGCCAAAAATAGTCTTCCAGGAATTTGGCATGACCTGACCTGGTGCCAAGGCCCAATGGTCCAATACATCTACAATAAAAGGGTGAATAGGGAATCTGAGGCCAGCCTTGAGTGCGTCCATATGGATGCAGACCTCGGGCAGGTGGGGAGAACTAGCCCTCTTATGTCGGTTCGGCCGACGGGTAACAACGTCAGGAGGAATATGATACTTCTTCCTAAGGGCCACGATAGTAGTGTCAGTATACGTGCACTCATAGTCCTCAACCTTTTGAGAAACCCGCTGGCGGGGTACCACGTATGCCACTTCCACCTCCTCCGCGTCATCAGGGTCAGAAGAACCCTCGTCATCATGATCTACCGACCCCTGCCCTTCTTCGTGGTCAGGACGACTGGGCGAGATGGGGTTTTGATCAACATTGACATGACAGGAGGTCTCCACCCTGGAGTGGTCAGGACGGACAGATATGGTCCCGACCGGATGGTCTCGAGATGATCGGGATGTTACCTCTTCACTCTCATCCGGGTCATCAAGATCCTCAGAGGAGGAACCCTCTGGATCACTTTCCTCGCTAAAGCCCTTGACACTCCCCTTATCGGGTATAGGTTTGAATTCGCTATCAAACAACATACTTACTATTGAAAAAGAGGAAAGGATGAACCGAGAACCTAAGCAGGAACCGAATGCAGAAAGATAAAAAAACCCGAGCACGAGAGCACCAATAGCAAAACGGTGAAAAATGGCTAAGGAAGGTCGAAGAAAGAGTGCCTATTTATTGGAAAAAGAGCGGGAAAAACCAATGATCCAATGGCCAAGAACCGCTGATCGAACGGCCAGGAATCACATCGCATTACCTCGCATTACCTCAGAATCACACGTTAGGCTTGACCATAGGTCATACACGTGTCAGCTAGGGACGCTGCCATCGAGGATTATGGGGGACCGAAGTTATCCTCTACAAACAGAGAAGTTTAAGTATTGTGCAACGTCTTAAAGCTATAAATAGCCATGCCAGGCTAAGGTATGGGGGCTCTCGATTTTTTGACTTACTCAAGCTCTTTAGTTTGAGATTTATCTGTTGCAAGCTCTGACTTAGGCAACGGAGCAGACTAACCAGCTTAGGCCGGGGGCTTCTTTGTCTTTTTGTGGTTTTGACTACACAGGACCACTCAGGGACGACCCGACCAGCCGAACCGTTGTACGAGTCAGAATTTGTCACAACAGGTTTTAACCTTAATATAGATTGCTTGTTTGCAGATTCCACCCGTGTTTTTTGGTTCCTCTAGTGTGGAAGTTTCTGCTTTCAGCAAAAATCTGCCATTCCTGTTCTTAGGAGAAGGATTTGTTCTTGCTAAAGTGCTTGATCTCAACAATTACTTGTGATTCTTGGCATAGTTTCATTTTTCCTTTTTTTTTTTCCTTCAGAGTTTCCCTACAGGTTTGAGTAAGAAGAATTATAAAAAGAGAAGTGGGGGAAAAATGAATGTCTTCTTAGTCATCTGTAAATAATTTTGAATCTTTGGTTACTTTGTTTGTGAAATGAACTTAGTCTTCTTCTCTTCGGGGAAAAAGAATGTCTTCTTTAGTCATCTGTAAATATAGCCCCTTTGTATCTACTATGCTTGCCATGCCTTTGAATCTTTGATGGGGTTATTTATTAAGTGGAGTTGAGATTCATCCATATTAGAGCTTGCGACATTAATATTCTGGAAATTTTTTTTCTGGCAGATCGACATCAAGTCAGTTGACATCTAGCCAGAAGTTTTTTATTCCCTTTTAAGGGTTTGTTCACTCGTGGTAAGGCCATTCAATCTAAAATTTTGGATCCAATCAGAGCTTCAGATTTTCCTAGTTGGTTTTCTCCCATTCTGCTAGGTGATACTCTGTTTCTAATGATTTTTCAGAATTGAAGATTTTGAAATTAATTGGGATCTACCCGATAGATCCCTCTGATATTGCACTCAAACGCAACCCCCTGATCACCGCCTCCTATCACCGCTGCGCCCAAATGCGACCCTTGTGCCTTCTTGTTGCGGCCTCTCTGTCGCAGGTAAGTTCGAGTAGCAAGGGAAGGGAACGAGAAGGGGAAGGGGGTGTGAAGTTTGGGCTTCCCTGAGGGCAAAATGGTAAGCTCACACCCCATTAAGGGTATATTTGTCATTTTAAGGCATAAATGGCCAACACATCAGCAACTATCGGAAATGCTCTAACGGATGGGGGCTGAGTGTAACAAGTACCTTAAATTCGGGGGTGTTGGGTGTATATTTTCAAAATATAGGGGGTCGCTCTGTATTTAATACAAATCTCAGGGGGTGACAGTGTAATTTTCCCTAAAAATAAATAAATAGACAGAGGGAGAATTGATCATTTGTAAGGGTGTCAATCGGTTTGGTTAAAGTTACATAATGTAGAAACCAAACTGAACCGATACGATTATGTTCAGTTTACTTGGTTTCATTATTCGATTCCTTGTTCATTTCATATTTGGTTTAGATTATATTTTAGGTGTTTGGGCCACCTTTTAAATCTTTTTACATCTTCACCAGCAAAAGAACCATTATTTGTTAGGATCATAATCCACCAAATTTTTTCCAAATATGAAAAAGGATATAACTTATCATCAACATTTGATTGAAATATTAAAACAAAATATAATTTTACTCAGTTCCTTATTCATTTCACAAATAGATAATTTAGTTAAGTCATGAAACCTTGAACAAACCTGATAAACCTAAATTCACCCTGACCAATCAGGGAACGCCACGTGTCCAAACCCAATAAGGAGGACCAGTTCAGGACGAGAACCCAAAAATGAAGAACCAAGTAGGGATTTGACCCAACCCAGCATGGGCACCCCGGGCACAGATCGTGGGCGTAGACCCGGACTCGGGCATGACATCCCCGGCACACGTTATGCCCACACACGTCATCTCCAAGCACAAGCTCCCTCTGATCGCCATCAATAAGACAACATCGCCAAGGACTCTAGGCCACCGCCTATCGAGTCACGTGGAGTGAACGGACTCATACACCATGAACTTCATCTACCACGTAGATGAGTCTATCCATCAAGATTACTAAGGCCACCCGAACACTACATCCCATAAGAAGGCAACTTCCAAAGACACCATGTCTCTAAGGAAGGCAACTACCTAGTCTATCAAGGACACTACATCTCCCGGGAAGACAATTACCTAGTCTATCAAGGACACTACGTCTCACGGGAAGACAACCTATCAAGGAGGAGCCCTGCTACTCAGGGACTCTATCACCTACGGCAAATACTCTACATCAACTGGGACTCTCCACACTGCCATACACTACTATAAAAGGCAAGGTACACAGTCCCGTCGGGGGATATCTTAACTCATCTTGAATACTACTAGTCATCTGTTTGCTCAGAGAGATCTAACTTAGGCATCGGAGAATCCTAGGTCGGAACCACACCGGTTCTCCTTTGTCACCTCAGGGTCTTTTGCAGGTTACGGCACTCGAAGGACCGCTGAGCGATTTCTTGACGCAACAAAACCAAACCAAAAAAGTATTCCAATTTTTGAAAGCAAAATCAAAATGAATTTTTTTGGTTCGATTCGATTTTAAACGGCCGGTTTTGTTTCCGTTTCTAAATTGACATTTTTATTTTAAAAGTACTTAAAGTGTTTTGGATACGTTCGTGGAACAGTTTTATCAAACACCATTTTGCAACCCAGAAATGTTATTTTGTAAACAAAAACACCAAAGTACGTTTTTGGTGAGAAACTGAACAGAAACACGTGTAACGTTATCAAACGGTGCCCCGTAAATTCGATAGTAGCAATCAAAGAAAATAACCATAAATAAATAGAGAAATAAGAAGGGCAAGAGATAGCTATCTGGTCGTGTAGTGCTTGTGCCAGCACATAGGCCAATGAGAATGCATGCAACAACACCAATATAGATGTGATATTTTTATTTAATGGAGGGCAGTGTGGTATTTTCACACGCTCCTGTGTCTAACTTAGGAGCCCCGTTGTTTTTCCCTAGGAATTTTAGTTAGAGAAATAAAGAGAGGAAGGATGAGTGCGGGAAAACTTAATCGCTCTCAAGAGGAAGAGGAAAGAAGAGGAAGGGCAGCGCAACCGCTTGGTTGGTTGGTTGGTGCCCTGGTTTGCGTAAGGCACCCCTTCTTCCCTCCCCCTTTGGTAGTTGTAGGTTTTTGTTAGTCTTCCCTTGTAGCTTAGATTGGGGCAGAACAAAATAAAAAAAAATAAAAAAGAAAAAAAGAAAAAGAAAAAAAAGAAAAGAAAAGAAAGAAACGATCTATGTGGAAAGTTTAAACCCCCTTCAAAAAAAAAAAAAAAAAAAAAAATCTAGGTGGAAATGCTTAGGGCAGTTTTGTCGACGTAGAGATAAACGAAATTGAAATACCTCAGCTATCCTTCACACAGTATTCAAAAAATCTCTGCTGCTTCTCTCGTTTGTCATTCTCTCCTCGGCGTATTCGCTGTTATCGTTCTTCTTCGATCATCTTTAATGGCGTAACACCAGCGCTTTACTGCTCAGATTCCGAACTTGCACAGTATAATTGACTGGAGAAGCCCTAGCTTATGGTCAGTCTCCTTCTGTAAGTCCTCTTGTATTGTTCTCCCTTGCTCCAACCTCTTCTTAAGTTTTTTTCATCCTTTTAGCCATTCGATATCTAATTTTGGATTTTAGGATTCAGATTTAGTTAGAAAATTTAAACATCAACAAACTGTTTCAGTTGAAAATATGCATTCAGTTTGCTTCAATATAAGGGAAGTCTTCTTTCTTTTTCTTTATAATTCACAGTATCTTGGTTGGTCTAGCATTTCAAACTTCAGTAGCTAGGGCTTGATTTCAGTAAGCATAGAAGCTTGCCTTAGACTTAGTTTGCATGCTCTTGAATGAGGGGAGGTTTTCTACTTTACATTTTTCAAATATACTGTGCAATTTATTGAGCCGGTTAATGAATTTTCTTTGACAGAAACTGAAGTTTTATACTCTGGTGAACTTTAATGTGGTCAGTCCTTGTTGGTCTTTGTTATGGTATATCTTGGGGGCAGTTCGACTTCCGATTTTCATGACTCCAAAGAAGAAACTTTTGAACGATTAAGCTTATATGTTAGAATTAGATAGCCTAATTCTTTGGTATATGTTTTTGGTAAAAGGGTTTGGAGCTGGGTTAACCGGCTTAGGCTTGGAAATGCTGAAGCTAAGGCAGTATGACTTCATGAAAGGGTAGGAGGATCTATATTCTACCTCTAGCCTACTATCTCATACTCTTGTTGGGAAGTCAAAAGTGGATTGCTGGTGTTGTCCCATTTCTAGTATGTGAATGGAAGGGACAATTTAGTTGTTTTATTTTTTTATTTTTTATGGGATATGATCTCCTTGGATTTCAATGAGCTCTAATGGCACCATTTTTTTTTTTGGGGGGTGGGGGTGGGGGTGGTGGTTGGTAGGATGATTTTTGAGCAGGTTTAAGAAGCTCATAGTTCAAGTATCAGAATAAGATCAGCTGGATTGGCCACGGCTGATCCGGAAATGGGTGGGCTGGATCATATGATCTAATAACAGCATTTAAAACCGCTAATAAGCTTCAATTTGTGTGTTTTTTTGGTATTTAACTTTTTTGGGGGTTGGGGGGAGGGGGTTGCTCAGCTCTTGTGGTTTTCAATGTTAGAGATATCTTCCCTTGAAAATTAAGGAAAAGTTGGCAATTATCTAAGGCGTAAGAAAGCCTTGTTTTGTAATTTTGACGGGGTTCTTAGAGAATAGAGACTTAGGGTTTATAAGAAGAGGAATGAGGAGAAACGAACAAGGGGTTTTGGTTCCGGACTTCCGGCATGTATTAATATGTAGAAGTAGAGAATTGATCCTGTTACGGAAGGAGAAAGAAAAGGAGATAATTGATTCTATGTCACGTGGTGTGAAAATATAGTTTCCAGCCTTGATCTTATTGGAAGGAGCAAAAGAAAAGGGGAGAATTGATTCTGTGACGAAAACAGAGAAAGAAAGAAACAACAACTGCGTAGGAGAAAAAAAGAGGGAGATGAATAGAAAGAAGAGAAGGAGAAAAAGTTATAGGAGAGAAGAAAACTAACCCACGGTTGGTGAATGGAATAATCCAACCGGTAGGCAGCAAAGATATAAAAACCCTTGGTAGTTCAATTACAAGTATGCCCCCTAATAAGTAAAGACCTACAGTAGACAATAAGAAAGCAATACAAAAGACAATAAGAAACAAGAAATAACACTCTAACACTCCCCCTCAAGCTGGAGCATTGATATCAAGGCTCCAGCTTGGAACAATAAGAACAGACATAACAGACTAAAGCAAATTCGAACAGATATAACCGTTGTAGAAGCTAGTAGCCAGCAATGACATCCAAATATGCACGCTAACGAATTGCAGAGAGAAGAACCATCCAATCACAGCACCAGAATAATCATAATTCATAAGCAGACCAAACCAGCAAAGATAATATAAGCTGCAACGGCAACAGGCTAGGAAACTCCAACAATAGAAGATGACAAAACCCTCGTTGCAGGCCAGAGAACACCAATAGCAATAGCAACAGCAGTAACAAAACGTCCAAAGAAGAGCAGCATAAAGAGATGAATGAATTATCACTGTGGGAAAATAATCTCCAATAAGAAGACAGACAATAATCTCCAACAAGGAGACAAAATATATTCGATAAGTAGACAACAAGTAATCTCCATTAAGGCTCTGATAAGGAGACGAATAAATAATCTCCAGTAAGTTGACAATGGGAAATAAAATCCACATAGGCATGCAAATAACCTCTGTAAAGAAGGCACAATAACCTCCACGAAGAAGGTACAATAATCTCCACGAAGGAGACACATGCAGATAAATAATCTTCACAAGAAGGAAGACAGTTATGCAATAGGGAGAAATCTTCATCTCATCATAATAATACTTAATTCTCCCCCTCGTGTATCACTACACATGGATAAACAATACAGAGGATGATAATCCCAATATCATAACAACGACCAGCAACCACAAAATAACGAAGGTACCCCCAGGAAATTCAGATTTGATATATATATATATATACTAACATTCATTCCACAGTAGTAAAATAACCATCGGCAGCATCTACAGAGGCAAACTATGCCTCCCAACACCATATTGCAGCAGCCATCAACATTAAATCAACAAAACCGGCAACTATTCTGCAATATATATAAAAGAAGGAGGACAGCAAGAATACTATCCGCTGGTAGGAGATTAATCTCCAATGGCAGGTCAAAGCAGCAGCACCTTATATAACAATATTATGCTAGTGGGTCCCATAGATAATCTTGTTCTATTCTCTAGAGGTAGACATCTCTTGATTCCTGCATCAGCAGTAAGGGAAAAACGAAACCTGAAGAAAAACCTTGAACAGCCCTAATTAGGAGTGTTGTTCAGCTAGTAAGATGGACTTATTGGGTCACTTGTTGACTGGACCTGCCCCCTTGGGTCTAATCTCTCTTGTGCTGATTCAGGCACTTGACCCTTCTAAGCTCAACAAAATATAGGCATACATTTCATATGTAAGAATATAACTGATTGTGATGCTTTATTTAGGGGAGTCAGTGTTACTTTCTATTTGAAAAGGCTTAAAATAGTTTGAATCCTATAAATTAGACCAGTCTCAAGTAATGTTAAAATGAGTATATAAAAATTGGCTAAGCTTTGGTTGGGCACTTTGGGTTAAGGACTTAGGATTATTGATGAGGAATTAACCTGTAGGACAGATTATTGATTATTGATCCCAACTTCACAGGATAGAATCAGTGAGACCAGAATATAGAAACTACAATCTCAGAATCTGATGGTCGGATGGGGTTGAGATTAGAATTGAATAGACCTATAGAGGGGTTATTTAAGCCCTCCAAATATCTGGCTTCCACTGGTCAGATCTGCTAGAACAGTTGGTAACAGAAATTAGGAACTTTAGAAGACAGAATTTAGAAACAGAAAACAATTAGTAATATCTCACATACCAGAGATCAGATGAACCTCCAGATCTGGTCAAAAGAAGGGCCTAAGGAGGAGACTGTTTGATCAAAGTTTGAGCCTTATCCAATCGCTGGATTGGGTGAAATAACATGGCAAAGCAACAGAAATAACAGGATGAAGAACCAGAAACCGTAGGGGTGAGAACAGACCAGAATCCTGCATAAACAGTGAGTAACAACTATATATATATATATATATATATATATATATATATATATATATATATATATATATATTAAAGTGGTAATAAAAAAAAAGGAATATATTAACTAATGAAGGCCACGATAGGAGATAAGGTGGTCACTGGAAATTGATAGAACAACAAGGTAGAGGAAGAAAGAGGAAGAGAAAAGATAAGAAGGAGAAGGAAGGATATGACCTAGCTTCACCACCTTGGGTTGCTGTTGTTTCACCACAAGGGGTGCTACTCCATTGAAGAAACACAATAGGTTGAATGCCAAAACCGTGGGCTGTAGTAGTCCTCTTCTTGTATTTATATAATATGAAGCATGGGTTACAAAAATAGAAAGTTATTGCTACCAAGTAACTAACAACTTAAAAATAGAAACTTCCTATAAGATCTAAGTTTCCATAACAACAAAATAGAAACTCCTATGTTGCTAATGGCTTAACAATTAAAACTAGTACAACAAGTAGAAATTATGAAAACATAGTAACTAGATAAATATCCTTCAAATGTGGCAGCAACATGGGCCCACATGTCTGCCACAATATGTCCTATATAGCTGCTGGTCGGTGGCTACATATGGGGCATAAATGCATAATATGGATTGAAGATGGGCTTAAGTATTACCAATATATGGACTCAAGTATAGGCCTAACTATAACTCAAGTTGATGGCCAGACTGTGATGCAGATCCAAGCACCCGTAAGAAGAAGCAGCCCTAAGATTAGGGCTTAGTATTTGGCCATCCAAATCCACCCAAACTACAACCGAATACCCTCCTCACTGCCCTGAACATTTGACCAGAAGCCCTGCCCCAAAATCCCATCCTAAACCCTAATTTCATCCCCTTTTCTATTTCCCAAAACCCGAAACCCTAACCCTAATTTTCTGAAATTTGAAATTCCATAGACTTTGATCAAACCTTCACTGTTAGCTTCCTCTAGACCTGCCTAGCATTATCATATAAAATTTACCCCCATTCACCTAAACCTAACCCTAGTTTTGACCTAAACAGCCCCAAAACTGCCAATCGGCTAGTAGGTTGCAAGGGTCTGAATTTACCTGGCTCCTAGTAGATTCTATCATCTATCTAGGACTACATTAGACTGGGCTGGTTATAACTTACGTAATTGAGCCTAATTAGGGGCCTGACTGGGCTGGCCCTTTGGTTATTCTCTCCCTATGCTGGCCTTGTATTGTATCCGCTCTCCTGCTTGAAGAAGCTAGGCCTCGAGTTGTAGTAAGTCTAGGAATAAGCTTAGTGTGGTGCACATCTAACTTTAGCCCAAAATAGTATTCTGGCCACTAATGTAGTCCTAAATAGGTTGGAGACCTACTAGGAGCCAGACAACCAGGACTTGTTGAGCTGCTGGTTCGATGGGGGCAGAATTGAGGTTTTAGGTCAATTTTAGGGTTAGGGTAATGGGGATGTATCTTATATGGTAATGCTAGGCAGGTGTAGGGGAGTCTAATGAACTAGGTTTTATAAGTTCTGGATGGGTAGAAATAGGTTTGATGGATCTGGACAGCAACTAGGATTAGGGTTTTGAAAGGTGGAAGATGATGGAATCTAGGGTTTATAATAACAAGAAATTAGGTGGTTGAATGGACTTAATATTTACGTTGAGTGTGGGTAGGGTGGAAGGGAATATATGCTGAAAGTTACAGCTAAATCAGATGGTTAAATCTGGAGTTATGAAGGTTTCCTAGTAGAGATAGGAGGGAGGGGTAAAAGTGTAATTGCAGACAATCATCTGGGTGGATGGTACTGAAATTTGGACCGAGTCTCTCTTAGGGTTTGAGGAAGGTTCGATCAAAATTTTAGCAGGTTCTAACGGTTAGATTTGGTTGGACAGAATTCTCGCGAAAATCACCTTGCATGTGACCTTCTAGAAGGGAAGAAGAATAGTTGCAGGTTTTAGGGTTCTAATGGGTCTATGGTATTAATGGTGGATGAGGAAGGTAGTTAGGATTGAGTATTGACTATGGGGGATTGATGGGGGTGGGTTTAGAGGATTAGGAGAAGAAGGGGATGACTAATAACAATAACAACTTACTTGGTAAGGCAGGTCTTCAATGGCAGCAGCATGAAGATTAGAAGCAGGTCCTCCCGATCTACAAGGTGCAAGGAGTCGATTGGAGATCCACCAATCCCTTATAATAGATTCTCCCGGTCTACAAGACGCAAGGAGTCAACTGGAGATCCACCAGTCCCTTCACCTTGATATTACTCACAAGGCAACACTCAATAGAGCAAGGAAGCAGCAGCAATGGCAGCAAGCAAAAACTATTTTTATTAATCAAATTCGTGTTCAATGTTTTCCCCCCTTACAACCTTATATAAAAGACTCAAAAATAGACTCCTACTCTAAAAAGGAAAGGCCTAACCTAATACTTGACCTATTAGGTAACTTAAACTGACTAGGAAACTGAAATAGACTCAAAATAGAGTCCTAATCCAGCTAACTAAACAACTAAAAAAAAAACTAATAAAATCACTTAAATTGAACCACTGGTTCAAACCAGCTTTGGACCAGTTCAATTTAAAACATTAAAAACATGAAAATAAATTAAGTATAGGGCTAATCCCGTACACAACTCATGTACCCCAACTTTAGGCCCATGAAAGTGGCCTATTACATAGAAAACCCATGGGATCAAAGGCCCAACATGTATATATCCCAACCCTAGACTTATTTCTAAAGAAATAAGCCCGTTTTGGTGATAAACCTGCATCAGCCACTCAGGATAGCTAGGAATAGTATCCTCAAGGCGTGGCTCTCTCTCCTCGAAGAACTTGGGTGGAATCACAAATCTTATGTGCTCCACCTCAGGATCAATCTCAGCTGTGGAGGGTGCATTTGCAGAGTTCTCCAAAACAGTATTGTCAACCTCCACCTTAACCTCTGTAGTAGTGGCAATCTCCTTGACTTCTTTAGTGTCGCGCACCTCGTCGGTGTCAGTTGTAGTACTAACACATATAAGGTTGACACCTTAGATATCCTCACCATTATCATATGCAACATCATAATCACCAAGTGGAAATGACTTAGTTACTTCTATCGCCTGGGACAGAATTTTGCAACAGGTCCATACTCCTGACAACTAAAAAAATTGAGTGTTCGGGCTACTGTCCATAGGTGCCTTCTCTTTGTTGTTGGTAGCCATAGTAGTGCCAAAAGATTGTCCAGTAGGGGTAGTAGCACGGCCTATAGACACATCCAAGACAAATAGTGTAGACCTCTTGCTATCTTCTCCGGCTTGAGAGCCAAATTGTTTCATGGAAGTCCTCAGTAGCTTCTCCGCTCGTAAGGCTTTCTAGAAGTAGTCTTGCAAGTCAGAAATGTTAGCAACACCAATCCTATCCCGGATTTCCGGCCTCAATCTCAATTTGAAACGGGATCTGAGCTAGTCATCCTCCTCCTCGATTCCTGTGCGTGACACTAATGCATCAAACTGATCCATTTATTCAGCTATAGTCGTTGCAACTTACCGAATGGAGTTAGATCTATCATGTAGTTGTACTTGAATGTCTCAGGAAAAAATTCATCTTTTAGTACTTTCATTTCTCCCCACGTAGCAAGGGATGCATCAATCCTCTGTAACCTCCTCTCATGGTTCCTCCATCCTTTAGTACTTTCATTTTAACTTGGAAACCCCATATTCTGAAAACTCTTATTTTCTCAGGTGACAAAGAGAACCCAATTACTAGTCTTCTTCCTTTTTCTGAAATACTTCAGATAATTTGGTGATCAGACCTACAATGGAAAAAGGAGGAGAGGGTGATATAATTCCGAAAAATGTAATAGATGCAGTGAAGAGAAGCCTAGTGAACGTGGAGGAGCTCAGTGTCCACTTGCTCGAGTTCTTGACTCTCTGTGAACCAGATGTTCTTGCAGAAATGGCTCCTCTCCAGCGAGCTCAAGTGCTTCTGATGCTCGCTAGGGCTACTTCGACACTCTATACATGTATGCCCTATACACAATTTACATTTTTTTATTTTACTTTGATGGCAAATTGTGTTTCCCCCTATTATTAATGCTTGAATTCTCTCTATACAGTGTGGTTGAGGAGTAGTGGAGTTCACCCAGATAATCATCCGGTTATAACAGATCTCGTACGATTTTTATTTAGTTATATTCTTGTGTTCTATCTAAATTTTATTTGTTAGTTTGGATTAATGGGTCTCTGTTATCTGCTTTTCTGTTTGTAGGAGAGACTAAGCTTGTACCATGATAAACTAGAACGGTGTATGGATTTGAGCAAGGGTATTCCTTTTATTGAATTTTGCTACTTGTTTGAATTTGTTAGGTTTATTTTTGGATTTTTTAGCGGCTGAAGAAGCTTTACTATGTTATTGCAGCACCACTGCGACCTTCCACTACCTTGAATTATCAGGCGGCAACTCGTTTTATTGAGCATTCCTTGCCGTGTCTTACGCCAGGTAACTGGAACTATATAGTTAAGCTATTTCGTGGTTGGTAGATTATATTATGCCATTATTTTTTTAAAGGATAAATTTTATTTTGCAGTGCAAAGGCAAAGTATGAGGGACATAAGTAGAGGAGAGGGGGGAAAGAGTAAGTTCTCCGAAGGTAGGACTTCCCGAAAAAAGAGGAAATGCCAATCATCTGAGAAGCAATCTGTTCGGGCTGCTGCTCAAGATTTTCTTGAGAAAGCAGCCAAGGAGCTTCTAGGTGATAACAAAGGTGACCTGAAAGGGCCTCTACGGATGGAGAGTTTGGATGAAGAAGACATGCCTATGAGTTGATTCTCATTTTGTTCAGCTTGGTAGATTTAAATTACATGTTTCCTTCATAACACTCTGTTCACATTTTCTTTTGGTCTTTCCCCCTTTGTATTTAACCAGAGTAGTGGAATTCGCATCCTTTTTGCCAAGGTTTCAGAAAAACTGTACTTGCTTGAAAACCATAACAGAATGTAGTATGCTATAAACAATCCTTTCAACTAATCATTTGGATGGAATATCATGTTTGACAGGTATTGGGTATTGCCACTCAACCGAAACTGGATACTCATTCTTCAACTACTATTAGGTATTGAGATGAAGCACTTTCATAATCGTGAAGTTGCTTTCTGCTGTGTTGGAATTCTGGCGACATCTCATTTGATTTCTTTGTTGAGAGACCTTTGATGTGGTATGCCATTTCGAATGGTGGCCTTTGAATGCATTGTTAAGGAGTGATATGATGCAGATTGGAGGAGTTAAATGACCTAGGAGTAGACAACAAGTTGGTTGGAAAGAAGTGGGAGAAAAGCTATGAATGGCTTTGGGTTGGCCACAAACATGGGTTTAAACAGAGGAGTAGCAAAACAGGATCCATGTAGTCGATGATTCCATTTAGTTGGGAAATGGTGTAGGTGATTTGAGTTGGATACTTGGATTGTTGGTTTAGCTAATTCCAACCCACTACCTGTCCATGTTGAGTATGGGCTGGGTTTATACTTGGATTGTTGGTTTAGCTAATTTCAATCATTTCTGACTCATTTTATTTGCTTCCCCCGACTCCTTAGACTGGTGGCATGTGAACCCCCTTATCTGCTCAAACCCACATGTTTGGTTTCTAGTTATCTATTTCATCAGCTTAAAACCATATATATATATATATATATATATATATATGTAGAGTACAAGAACCAAGTCAAAAGATGATCTTTTTAGGCAGCCTAGGTTCTTGGAATTCTTCGAACCATCTTCTCGTGTTCATGAAAATGATGGAATATACTAAGACTAATCTCAAATGATTCTTAGAAGCAGAAGTGATTTATTGGAAACAAAAATCTCGTATCTTTTTATGTGAATGGAAGTATTAGAAACACTGGATTTTTTTTTATTCTATGGTTAGGCTTCATATTAGGAAAAGTAGTATTGCATAATTATTAGCGTTACCCCGAGTTTGCCAATATTTTAAGGTACCCACACGAAGTAAGGAATTTATCAATTGCTCCCCTGATTTAAAAAAATAAAATTACACACACACCTTTCTCTTAGTCAAAGGTTGTTAAGTAGTGATGTGAGCAGGTTAATTTTTTTTAAAGACAATGCTGCCCTTGTTACCACATGAAGTATATATTCTATCCTTCCGGTTAAAAGAACCAAATACCCCTCTTTCCTCAATCGAATACCTCAACTGAGGAGAACCATGTCTTCAAGCTCTACTTTCAACTCTCCCCACTGGAACTCCACCAATTCCATCCCTCCTTCCCCATTCCCCACCGCATCCTAGCACCACCCCTTCCCCTGTGTCGCCCAGCTCCTCCAGCTTTTCTCTCGGTAGCCATATCGCTCAGCGCTTCATTCAGATTGGGGTGAGTGATGTCTTCTCTGTTCCCAGTTACTTCAATCTGACGTTGCTCGACCACCTGATCACAGAGCCCGGGCTTAATCTCATAGGCTGCTGCAGCTTAATGCAGGGTACGTTGCAGATGGCTATGCCCGTGCACGTGGTGCGGTGTCGGTGCCTGAGTTGTTACTCCTGTAGATCTCAAGACGAATAGTTTCAGAGTCCACTCCGGGTTTTCAAGTTCTAGAAAGTGTTTAAGTCCCCTGTTTGATCCAGAGCTCCGACATTGGCGCAAGCGCTGGCACTCGGACCAGGTGGTCCACTCGCATTTCGATTGACTGGAATCGGCCCACCTCAGCTGGACCACAACGACGCCTTGCAACAAGTAGGGTGATTGTGAACTGTTTATTTATTTTTTATCTTTATTTTTATATTTTAGTGTAGAGTGTAATTTAGTAAATTGTATTTCATAGATTAACCCCATCAAAATTTGGGTAACATTTAATACTTCCATACTTCGTGTGGATGTCTTAAAATATTGACAAACCTCAAGGGATGGTGTTGATAATTTCCCTAATTAATAATGTTGGATTGAAGAAATTTGATGCACCTTTTAAAGGCAAGCATTTTTTCACTAATTTTCAGAACTTCCAATCTCTCAGACCCTTCCATCATAGAAAGTTTTTCTGACCTTCTCCTTTCAAAGGATGATAATACATTTCTCACGTCCGTTTAGATGAAGAAATAAGGAAACGACATTCAGTATTGAGGCCTATAAGTCTCCAGGACATGATTGTATATCAACCATGTTTTATCAACGATTTTGGGACATAGTTAGGAATGATATTATAATTTATGTTCATATATATATATTTTTACCAATTCGGCTTTGTCTTTCGGGATAACCATACTTTGATTTTAAGCCAATTAGCCTATATACTGTTTTATATAGGATTATAACAACAAATTTCGCAAATAGATTAAAACCTTTTTAAATCGTTTTGTGTTCCCTTTTCAAGCAGCTTTATTAAGGATAAACAGATTTCTGATAAAATTATTGTAGCTCATGAGATTTTCCATTTTCTTAAGCATTATCATAAAGGGAAAAGAGGTTGAGAAACATTTAAATTTGATATGTCAAAATCAAAACATTTAAATTTGATATGTCAAAATCATACAATAGGGCAGAGTGAGGTCGTGTTTGGATTTTTAGGTTTTAGCACTTTTTGGTGTGACATGATTAGTTATATCTTGTCTTTTGTCTCTTACTCTATTAAATTAGACGGTAGTAACTTTTGTTTCTTTGAATCTTGTTATGTTATTTGTTAGGGTTCCTTTGAAGTCCGCATGTGCTTATTACTGCTATGGAAAGACTGTCCCGTCTCCTTAAAGTATATAGAGACCAAAATCTTTTTAAGGAATTAAAATTGATAGGAGTTGTCCCGAGGTAACACATTTACTTTTCGCTGATGATACCTTCATTTTTTTGTAGAGCAAATAAAAATTAGATTTCTACTATTCCACAACAAATAAAGTGATGTAACATAATAAACTCCATATGTTCACTAGATGTTGTAGCAGATGGAGATTTAGTCAGATGATCCATTTTCCGTTTGGCTGTGATATAAACTTTAACCACTTAAGCCCAGAGAAGATAATTTGAAGTCCCTTTCAGTTTGATAAATGTAATTTGAACGTTTATTGTATTTGTGGGAGGTTTAGGATCAACCATAATGCTGTAGGTTGTAGAATTCTTTCAGAGAGTATAAAGTAGATGTAACTGGTCACAAGAAACACCCCCAATAACAACAATAGTAGTTAGAAATAATAAAGCTGCAAACCCTAACCAAGATAAGAGTGTCTTCATAAAAAGTATTCCTCTTCCAATAACTTCAGTAACAGTAATGATGGAACCCTAGTTGTGCATGTTCAAGTAACTAGCTAGGGTTCTAACAGATAAAAACAATATAGGTGGTTGTACACCAAAAAGTAGGAAAAAATCCTAACCACACTTAGAACAAGAAACAAGAATCAAGAAGGAATCCTAGATACTAAAAACAAAGCTTTGATACCATGTAACAATAATAGAACCTAAATCAACACCTAGTAATAGGAAAGAGAGAAGAAGAGAAGACGAGAGAGGATGAGAGAATACGAATAATTATCACTTTCAATTCGCGGGCACCTCCAATTCCTCTAATAGGGAGGAGTGGACCCCACCTTGCGTAGTGTTTTTAGGTAGGGGGTAGGATGGTCATTTTCACCCCCATGTGAGGAATTGGAGGAATTGAAAGGGGCAGCGAATAGAAGGGGATAACGATTCGAGAGAATACTGCCATGGTTTGATAGAATGGTAGAACACTCAAACCGTGGTTTTTTTGGGGGGGGGGGGGGAGAGGAAGTTTATATATTACTATAGAAAGAAAAATTATAAATATACCCTTGGGTCCCCAACTTAAGACTAAACTTAAGTGTATTTTACACTTAATGACAGAAAACTAAAAGACCATTATAATAATACCCCTACCAAACCGAAACCAACTTAACAATTCTCCCATATATGTATTTGCTTGCAAATTCCTTGTATTTTTAACCGTCCATTTTTAGAAAAGTTTTATTTTTCACTAGATTTTCAAAACTTTATTTTTTTTCATTTAACAAATTCCGTCTCAATTGAAAATTGACATATAGATAGATGACTTCGGGGTCTATGTTCACAAAATTTGAGCTCTTTCTGATATGCCATGTAGTATATATTTGTGCCGGTCCCAATAGCTCAGCAGTGCTGCAATGCTAGTGTGGATGTCTGACACGTGGCAGCTCGAATATAGTCAATGAGCTCAAACCATTGGATGTCCGAGCTGCCACATGTCAAACATCCACACTAGCACTGCTGTACTACCGAACTATAGGAAATTGGAGAGGATAATTTTCCCTAGACCTGTTAGCAAGAAAAACTTCTCTTTTCTTTTTTTTTTTTTGGGTGAAGATTAAAAAAACCCTTCTACCTTCTAACAAAGTAGAAGATTCAATAACAGCTAGATCAGAAGCCAAGTTGCCAAGCAAATCCTTGGGCTTATTTTTTCATGGATTATCATATTAGTTTGAAAGAAAATGGTTGCCTCACATGTAGGTGACTCAGCTATTCAATTTCATGAGCAGAAAAACATTCTAGGTGTATTTCAGTAATTAATTGATTAATCCTTTATAGCTTCAGAAATACTCTAGATACCTTTCTTTCCACATTGTAATTTCATCAATTGAGTTAGCTAGTTTGTTAGGAGGCGATGCCCTAATTTTTTGAGTGCTTTCTTTACTAAAAAAATATGAGGAGATATTTTGAGTCTTTGTTCTCCATCTTGAAAGTTTAGGTTGATATTCTTATATATAGAAACAAAATGGATTGCCAAGACTTTCAAGGGAGATTCGATTAGGTGTATCGCTAAATTGGCACTTTTGTGACAGTTTCTCACATCTGAAAATAGAGAATTTTCTGTTTTTTTCATAAATAAAACGAAAACTATACCTTATCTTATTAGAGATATCAAAGCGGATGTCGAGAACTGGTGTAGAGCGGATATTCCCAAGGGGACGGAATTTCCCAGAAATATGTTTTTAGCTTAGAAATGGAGAGTGCATCTTATGTGGGTTTGGAGGAGTCACTACAAGAAATATGATTTTTCGCGACGGTAATAAACCGTCGCCAAAAATAGATATCTGTCGCTGAAAATATAGGCGACGGTAAATTTGGATCCCTTGACTTTCCAATCCAACTCCTGGGCATGGTTTATCAGTGGTCTGCAATCAAACTTGAGATAAGAAAACCAAAAACAAAGACTTAGATCGAAATCAATAGCTTTTTTGTAGGCTTAAAACAGATCTAAGATGAGGATAAGAACCAAGGTACACAGCATAGAAATAAAGGTAAAGTAAGGCTGAAACTGATTAGCAGAAAAGTATGATTTTTTTTGGATGAATGAAAAGTATGACATTAAAGCAATTAGAATCAAGATAAAAGGGAGAATTAACTTGCGCAATGTAGAGAAAAGTTACAGAAAACTAACCTGATCTACTTGATCAACGGAGAAAAAAGGATGAAGGCTATGAAACAGGAATCCCACCTGATCCTATCATAGCTGTCATAGGGGTTAGGCGACCCAAGGCGGTGGAGAGGGCCAAAGTTGAAGGTGACACCAACTAGGAGAACAAGGCATCCAAGGCACCCGCCTAGGCGACCAAAGCGCCTGGACACCTAGGCGATGCCTTCACAACTATGGATCCTATGCCAAATCCATAGCAGAACTATTGTGCTGTTACATGTTACTTCATTCAGATATATTAGTAGTTGACCACCTTAATTAATCACCCTTTTATTAGCGAGGACCTAGCTTGATGGTTGAACCAAAGCTCTTCACAATGGCTCATTTATGTTAGATAATAATTTGGTAATTAAGACTGTCTCTATTATTAAGAAAAATAGATCTCTTATTGATCTAGTAAATAGGTTAATAATAGTAAGGGCCACATCTACTAGGACTGCAACTATATTTTGGACATCATCGTGAAACCAAGCTTATTAGCCTTTTCCGATGACAGCAAAATCTTGTGTGAGCATCTGAATAAGATATCCATGAAAGGCCAATTAGCTAGATCTTCCATCTTGGTTTGTCTCAGACCTTCCTTCTTCACAGTCTCTTCCCATATACTTCCGTTATTAGTCATGAATTCCGAAAATCGTAAATCCGGTGAAAACATTTCTTCTTCAATCAATCTCATTCCAAATTTTATTCCAAATGCAGGCCAGATTTCCTTCCAAGTGAAGCTTGGACCATTCGTGACATTAAATGCTTGACCTTTAGTAGATGAGATATTTTCATTTGCTTATGCCCAAATATGTTGTTCAGCAACAAGCCTTGCATCTGCACCATCAATATAAACTTCTTTCCAACACTCTTTTGAACCTCCAAATAAGAAGGGAAGGTTAAGATATTTACATATTGAAGCATAGACACAAAGCCCACCCATGAAGTTATAATAAGTTCTATTACAAATCCCAATAAGCAATCCTGGTCTGTGAACTGACCAAGCCACCTTCCCTTCTAGTTTCTCCATCAACAAATCCTCAAGAATGTAGTTGAAGATGTGACCTTCATCAACTCTTGGGCTATCTTCATAGTAAAGAATTGGTTTACTATTAGAAGGGCTAGTAAGAGAGAGATAGTGCTTACCTCCAATTTGAAGAGAGACATGTTTTAATGCTTTGGCTTTAGGGAGAATAGCATTCAAAGCATTGGACATCATAGCTTTGTTCTGTTCACAACACTCAGGGGAATCCAATGGGTATTGGCTTGCCCAAGTGATCCAATACACATGAGTTACATCTTCAAGCAAAGAGACCTTCTCTGTAGTTTGAATTGGGTTTAAGAGGTCAAATGAGATGAACTGATAGTTAGAACTTGGAATTTGGAGTTCACCAGCTTTACGAGCTATGCCATACACCTTCCATCCAACTCTAATTCTCTCAAACACAT
The DNA here is from genome assembly GCF_018873765.1 of Telopea speciosissima. Taxonomy (NCBI): domain Eukaryota; kingdom Viridiplantae; phylum Streptophyta; class Magnoliopsida; order Proteales; family Proteaceae; genus Telopea; species Telopea speciosissima. The sequence goes on from NC_057923.1 coordinate 52,209,607, forward strand.
CCTTAGAAATGGCAAAAGGGATCGACAACAGGCCCCCACCTAGAATCGATTTTTTAGAATAGAAACATTGCCATACAGAGCCTTATTGGCTTCGTTTCTAATTCTGTCCAGCTACTTTCTATTTACTATACTAATTTGTTCCTTAATTTCTATTTTAAGGCTTGCTATTTTTTCAGTTAAGTTGCTGTTTGGTACTGATTCTAACCTTATATTTCTAATTTTAGTCATCACAACCTCTTGATTTTTCCATATCTAACTGTCGGATTCACTTGTAATTTTAGCAACCCATTCCTCACACGTAATATGCGTTGTGATGAGAGTTGCAAACAAATCTTGCTGATATTGCTCTTTTGGAGGGTTATTGACAGACCTGCTGTTCTAGACCATAGCAGGCTATTGGTTCACAGCTTTGGGTGCATTTCTCAAGATTTTTTTGACACAATTCTTATGAACTTCAGTTACAGGTCCTTTCTGGTAATGTTGACTATGCAAATTTCAGGTAACATTGGAAACAAATTATTGGTGACTGTAAGTAATTGAAAGTCAGATTTTCCCCCCTCTTGTAAGTATTCTTATTCTTCTCTTTCTTTTCTGTTTTTTATTTGTGGCTAGTCATTCCTGTATCACCATATCCTAGGTATTGAACCAAACCAACCCTGTCACCACTAAATTACAAACAAAAACTCATCACTGCCCCAATCCATCTCAGTATAGGGTGTGGTGAGGCAAAGCGGGATCCAATAAAACCCCAACCATACATGAAGTACTAAATGTTTCTAATTTATATCAATTTTGAAATACTGAAAGAAATAATAGTTACTACATTCAATAAGACTACAGGAGTCTAATGAGACAATATGCATAGTTGGTATAACAAGGTAGACAAATTACATAGCCATTTTTGTTAGGAAGCAATTAAGAGGTTCTTCAAAAAACATTCTAAAAGGGAGATATACATGAAATAAACATACTATGGTATCCGTTGTTGAAAATTATATTTGGCTACGGAACATATTTCTTACTGTCGCGAAAAATCATATTTCTTGTAGTGATGCTTAATCCCTACAACTGTTCCTTAACCTACTGGAGTTGTGTTGCTGATATATTGTGAGTTCTGACCTTTTCTTGGAGTTCTATTGCTGAAACTTCTCCTTCCTTATATTTCTCAATCTGCCCAGCAGATCTTTGAGATTATTTGGATAGTTCCTCCACCACTAGTATTCTTCCATTGACCAGAAGTTGAACCACATCCACTACTTAGTTCTATTGAAAATTAGTCAGTTACTAATTCCGAACTTATTTACTAATTTCAGAACTTTGCCTATATTTCCTAATTTAACCATTGGATCTCAATCACACTTAAAGGAGTTATTCATCCATCTTAGAGGCCTGTTCGACCTTGTTCCCCACCCCATCTGAGTTCTGATTTATCAGATATCAATAGTTTTCAATTCTGGTCCTGCAGTCCTACCTTGTGGGTGATTCTGTACTTTGTTGTTTTTGAACCTAGAATAAAAAGAATTATATTAAATAAATGAATCTTTAATTTTGGGTTACCTGGAGATTTGACTTGTTTGGAGTTTTTATGAGTGAAGGAAGAGAGGAGATTTTGTGACTTGTTCAAAAGAGAAAAATTCTGAACTTTTCTATGGAGTTTTAGGTGGACTAGGGCAGTTTGGTATTATCGTAAGATTAAGGATCATATTAGAGATTGCACCTCCTATGGCGGGTGATCAGATATATATGATTAATACAAACTATATTTATATATTATTGTCCATTAATTGAATGCTTGTTACTTTGATCTCTATCTGCAGGTAAAACATATAAGATTGTACTACAATGATTTCAGTTTCTTTATTAGAGATCAGGAAATAGTGAACCCTTGGCTCATTTACTACTAAGTAATTAGCCTTCAAGCATCAATGATGCCGCTGCCGATTATATTATTGAAGTGGCACTGTTCTATAATGAGGCAACAGTTGTTCAAGAGGTTCTAAACAAGTTACAGTTAATTTCAGGGCCAAGGAAGAACAAATTTTCATTTAATTATTAGTATTATTATTTTTCAGGTTATGGATCAAGTATTTTCACAATTAAGCCTACTGCCATAATCAAGTATCGCACAGATTAATGATACCTCCCACTTTGATTTAACAACCGGGTGGAGCAAGAGGACAAAAAACTTAGAAATAGAGGACTTTGGGAAGTGCCTCATCCATGGCTTAATGTTTTTAAACCAAAATCACAAATAAAACCATGTAAAGACCTTCTGCTCAAAACCATCTCTGCCATTCCCCCTAATGGACCAATGCTAATCTACTCAATTCTTAGACACTAGTAAGAATTAAACCCAGATATGCTTATATCTTTAAACGATATACAAATGCTTTAAACCCAGAAAAAATTAAGCTGTACAAATACTTATATCTTTAAACATATATAGAGCTTTAAGCCCCAAAAAAAAAAAAAAAAAAATGCTCAACAAAACCGTGAAATGGAAACATTGCACTCAACCTTAAATAGAGAGAGAGAGAGAGAGAGAAAGAGACAAACCTTGCAGAGAGAACTCTGTTGCCACCGTAGGCAACTGCTCAGAGGGGGGGAAGCAGACAGTAGAGAAGGGAGTGGGAAGGTTGCAGAGATAGTAGAGAAGGGGTTGCGGCTAGGGAATCAAAGAGGTGTGAGTCCGATTGGGGGTTTATGAGAGGTGTGAGTCCGATTGGAGGTTAGGGTTTCACGATGAGAGAGGGTTTTGAAACACTGAAATTGTTGGTGGCAGGTTTGAGATCGGAAAATGTAAAACTCATCGGAAAAAGGAGGTACTCCAGCAGTAATGACAGCAGGCTAGAAATCAACAGAGGGAGGCCTTCCACTTCGATTTCGTGATGACGGTGAGGAATAGAACTCCGAGGAGCTAGCGCTTGACCGCTGATCTCTTCTCCGTCGTGTGAGAATGGGGTAGAGATGGTTGGCTAGAGAGAGAGAGAGAGAGAGAGAGAGAGAGAGAGAGAGAGAGAGAGAGAGAGAGAGAGAGAGAGATGTTTCATGAGGGAATGGGATAGAAGAAAGCGGGAAGCTGGAAACTCAGGAGCCCGCTAAAAATTTAAGGCAATTGGGCGACGGTATCTTTAGTACTGTCGTTAAACATATCAGAAAATCACGACGGTAAGACATATACCGTCGTTATACATGTGTAATCCATGACGAACTTTACATACCTTCATTATAAATATATTTTTCACGACGGAAAAATATACACCGTCGCCCAATTTGAGTTTCTATGACAAATAATTTAGAACCGTCGAGGAAAATAATATTTTGCTACGATATTTGGCTACGGACCATGTTTCTAACCGTCGAAAAAAATACAATTCCATGGGGGAAAATACATACCGTTGCCCAATTAGAGTTTCCACGACGGATAGTTACAAACCGTCGGGGAAAATAATATTATGCTACGCTACTATATTAACCATCGTAGAAAATGATATTTGGCTACGGACCAGATTTCTTACCGTCGAAAAAAATAGGATTTCTTGTAGTGAGTAATGTCTCGATGGATAATTGTTGTAGGGGGTTATTTGGCCTTTTTGTTTTGTTGTGCTCTTTGGAATTCTTGAGTTTTGCTTGGTTTTAGGCATTAAGTGTAATCTTTAGTTTTGGAACCCTCTAAAGCTTGGGGAGTTCAGCCCAAGTCTTGGTAGGTGGATTTTGTTTGTATATATCTATTTTCTCTTTTTTGCAATAAATTGATTTATGGATAAAAAAAAACCCTGATCTCAGGGAAAGTTAAGTATGGGTTATGGCCTTGATCAATTGGATCAAATTTGTGCTTGCTGATACATTGATACATAGGATTATGATCCTCTACTGTGCGCTGTCCGTCCTATCACCGTACTTCCTCACACAAGCAGGTGTGCAATAACTGCCATACCCCACCCAGATTTTTATTCTCTCCCGTTCTGACACCATCCTGTTCATCCGGTTCCTTATCTCGATGAACGACACGTGGAAAGTTCTCATCCAACGGCTGAATTTGAAAAAACAAATCCCACATCCCCAAAAATGCATTCCACTTCCCAAAAATGCATTAACTCTCTCTCTCTCCACTCTCCACTGCTTCCCGCAATTCTGTCTCTCCTCTCTCTCCACTCTCCTCTCGCTCCTCCCGAAAACAACAATGACTTCCTTCATCTCTCACAAAGAACCTCCGGCGACTTCAGCGACTCAAGCTTTGGATTGCAACCTTTCGGCGAAGGCGAGTCAAGCTTCGTATGCAACCTCCGGCGAAGGCGGTGAAGTGCGAGTCATCCCAAGGGTCTGCAACCGCTCTCTCTCGACGAGTCTCCGTGCCCCTAACTCCAAGAAATCAACCAAAGGATTTTGGTTCCTCTCTCACACCAGTCTCTTTGCAACCTCTGTGTAGACATTGAATTTTGTCACCCCCCCCGGCGATGATGACAACAGGACACGGACAGATATCGGTATCTCTCTCAAGAAGGACTCTTGTTCCTACATCTATGCCAAATCACCTTAACATCCCTAAAGTGACTTATAAGACCCTTTGACCAAAATGCTGAAGGAGGTACTGCTCACCTTCCCCAATCACGGCAGTCCCGCTAAAGAGTTAAAAAGGAGAAGAAAATCCAAAAAAATCAAGCCCATGGGCCCAAATACCTTCTAGAACCCAAAAAATGGCCCATTTGGACCCAACAAGTGAAATGAGGGGAACCACACTGTCCACGGCGCCGTGGAGGTCCCCCATGGCAAGGGTGTACGGAGCCACGACGTTGCAGGGGTTTTCGATGTCAGCCTGCTGACGTCGCCCACGGTGCCGTGGAGGATTTCTCTGGCCCAAGCTGTGGGGCACCCTCCCCTATAAATAGGAGGGTCCCCCTTCCTCCAAACCAAAGTTTTTCGGGCAGAGAGACCCTCACAGCTCATTTTTTACCCATTTTCCCCCCAATTCTCTCCCTCTTGAGCGTCTATTAGAGCGAGACTCCAAAGGCATGGGTAGATCCTTCGATTACCCACTCGAGTAAAGAGCGATTCTTATCCCGCCATTTCGTTATCCCGTCAGTGTACAGATAACGAAAAATCCCCTTCGCAACTGTTATTCTATCTGCATACAGATAACGAGAATCCCTTATATAGCCGTTGCTCTGCCTGAAGTGAGTGACGAAATCGATCTCATATAGTCCTTATTCTGTCCGTCAAAAGAGAGGCAAGTCGATCGTCCGTTTCCACCTGAGCCGTGGGACATCACATATTTCGTATTTGGTGCATTTCCATTTATTTCTTGTATTTCTTGATAGGTATCTGTCTCTTTCCTTCTTATTATTTTTGGTGTAATGTAGGCAATTAAAGTAATTTTCTTTAGTGTACATAGTAAATGATTTCTTCTTTGTCATGATTAATGCATCATAACCTAACCTTGCATGTTAGTATAGGATATATTATTAAAGGGGAATATTCAAAAACGAGCATCTGGTAGAAAGACCGGTTTATCCGGGCGAGATGAGTGCCTAATACCTTCCCACTCTCATAACCTGACTACTTACTCTGAATTTCTGACCAGACCATATAGAATCACGTAGCCCTTTCTGCTAATCCCGGATGGGGCTACACCCATTGGGTCCTAGGCCCTATTCCTATCCGTCAGTGTACAAATAACGAAAAATCCCCTTCGCAATGTTATTCTATCGCATACGAGATAACGAAAATCCCTTATATAGCCGTTGCTTTGCCCGAAGTGAGTGACGAAATCGATCTCATATAGTCCTTATTTTGTCCGTCAAAAGAGAGGCAAGTCGATCGTCCGTTTCCACCTGAGCCGTGGGACATCACATATTTCGTATTTGGTGCATTTCCATTTATTTCTTGTATTTCTTGATAGGTATCTGTCTCTTTCCTTCTTATTATTTTTGGTGTAATGTAGACAATTAAAGTAATTTGCTTTAGTGTACATAGTAAATGATTTCTTCTTTGTCATGATTAATGCATCATAACCTAACCTTGCATGTTAGTATAGGATATATTATTAAAGGGGAATATTCAAAAACGAGCATCTGGTAGAAAGACCGGTTTATCCGGGCGAGATGAGTGCCTAATACCTTCCCACTCTCATAACCTGACTACTTACTCTGAATTTCTGACCAGACCATATAGAATCACGTAGCCCTTTCTGCTAATCCCGGATGGGGCTACACCCATTGGGTCCTAGGCCCTATTCCTATCCCGTCAGTGTACAGATAACGAAAAATCCCCTTCGCAACTGTTATTCTATCTGCATACAGATAACGAGAATCCCTTATATAGCCGTTGCTTTGCCCGAAGTGAGTGACGAAATCGATCTCATATAGTCCTTATTCTGTCCGTCAAAAGAGAGGCAAGTCGATCGTCCGTTTCCACCTGAGCCGTGGGACATCACATATTTCGTATTTGGTGCATTTCCATTTATTTCTTGTATTTCTTGATAGGTATCTGTCTCTTTCCTTCTTATTATTTTTGGTGTAATGTAGACAATTAAAGTAATTTGCTTTAGTGTACATAGTAAATGATTTCTTCTTTGTCATGATTAATGCATCATAACCTAACCTTGCATGTTAGTATAGGATATATTATTAAAGGGGAATATTCAAAAACGAGCATCTGGTTGAAAGACCGGTTTATCCGGGAGAGATGAGTGCCTAATACCTTCCCACTCTCATAACCTGACTACTTACTCTGAATTTCTGACCAGACCATATAGAATCACGTAGCCCTTTCTGCTAATCCCGGATGGGGCTACACCCATTGGGTCCTAGGCCCTATTCCTAGGTGGCGACTCCATTTCTTTATGATGCATGATCCCAATCCCCAGAATGATATGTCAAAATGATATGTCGTTATTCATCGAAGCTAATCCTTGTCACCATAAGGCCGAGGAACCCTTGTCTCGAGGACCAAGGTACTTACACTCTGTCTCTTTTCTGCATCTTGCTCAAGGTAACTCGACATTCTAGGATTTCGATCATCTGGAGCTACTGTTTACTTGCCTTTTTTTTTTTTTTATTCTGATTCTGTACGTTTTTAGGGATTCATAGGTTGAAGAGTTGAGACTAGGATTTCTTCTTCTTATTGTGATTGCATGAATTCTTTGTTGATTCATGTTTTTCTGCGGTTCAACATTTTGATAGGTGGCCAAAGTTTGCTAACAGATGCAGGTAGCCTCACAACTCAGGATAGTAAGGAAGCGGAGCTATTTGGGATTCTTCAAGGATGGAAAAGGGTCTGAAAAGAAAATATTAGGATACAACAAATTTGGTTTTGCAACAAATAACTCAATGACTTCTTTAATCATACAAACTTATATACTCTTCCTTGGAATCTTATAAATTGTTTTTTGTGAATTAGCTGAAGAAACTGATAACTTCTCTAGTATTAAATTTATATGTTGTAAAGCCAAGGAAGGCCCCAACATCACCCTTTTGAAAATTTCTTTTTTGTTAATAGAATCTTTTTTTCCATAAAAAAAAACTACATCCATTTTCGATATTCTATGAAAAAAAAAAAACAATTTGCCATCCTATTTTTTTCCGTCAAACAAACACCCCCTATTTAAAATATGAAAATTTTAAAATACAAAAAACTGTAAAAAACGGTTGAACTCAACTGGATAGTTTAAGGAAGACTGGATGGGATTTTGATTTTGTCCTGAGGGTTCTATGTCCAGACCAAACTGAAAAAGGACGGTTTTGCTCTAAACCGGTTTGTTTGGAAGGGCTGAGGAAATTCAAACTCGAAACACACACCACTATAATCCAAAGAATCCAACCATCTCAGTATACTTCATCCAGTACCTATGCTCCTATAGTCATGGATACCCCACCCAAGGATGGGCTCGGGTTCATGTGACCAAATGTCCACTGACATTCCAAAACCATCAAGATCGAGTGGCTAACTCACAACTAAATCTAGTAAATCATAGATAATCAGAGGCATTCAGCGGAAGATTAAATCTTACTATAAGACTTACTTCCTTTTGGGATTCCTAGTCTCACTGGTTGCGCCTACGTCATCTGGGTACGTCTTTTTCTTTTCTTTTCTTTTCTTGATTTTTGTATTTGTTATGGCATTCTCCAACCAGTTTCCAAAACTAAGACCATAACGATAATAAACATTATAATGGTTGGTGTATCATTATTATTATTTTTTTAATAGTAGGTCCCAAGGAGAACTCATGGCCTCTTAATTATGAGGTGTTGGTCTTTGCTTAAAAAATAAATAAATATTAAAAAAAAAAGGTAATCTTTCGTGTCACTATAGCCAGTGAAAAAGTTCACTTCACCATGGCATTTTTATCCTTAAAAATGTTTGTAATGAATATGAGTGTGAGGGTAATATTTGTAAATTCATTTGTAATCCCCCCTCTCTCCATGATACCCCTCAAGCGATAGAGTGTGAAGCAGCAGCGCCGGTAACACGTCTCTCCAGCCCTTCCTTTTTGGTTCTTCCTCCCGCTCCATACAATCCCGACCCCTAAAACGCATACGATGGCCCACCCCAACCATGTTCTTCCTCACACCCCCTGCAATCCCTTTCCAACTAATTTTCTTCCTCACACTCCACCCCTTCTCAAATGGATATTTTAATATGCAGAACCATATCCCTATGCATTGTCGCACCAACCACTCGCCACCGCTGCAAACCGCCTCTGCCATTCACGCTCTGCCATCACACAACCCCCGCCCCACATCCATATGCAACTCCATCCCTCCGTGACTCTCCTTCTGCCATGAAATTTCTCCATCGGTAATAGAGAAGAAACCAAGCATTGGGCCTACTAGCCTATTTTGATGGAGAACAGTACACTCTGCTCTCCATCTTCTCTGCAATATAGAATAGAAAAAATGGAGTTCAATTAAAAAATTAAAAATATGAAAGAGTTAATATAGAAACAACGGCCATGGTGCTGTGGGAGATTGCAGTGGTTGGAGGGGTAGAGGAGAGGGTCTGAATTTCACCAGGAAAGGGGAGAAGGTGTGAGGAGGGGTCGCTGTGGTGATTTTGGTGGAGTAGGAGAAGGGAGGAGGTGAAATTATATATTTACCCATATTCTTAACTAATGTTCAATATAAAAACCAGGTTAAGATAAAACTAGTGAAACATCTCACTTCACTCTTCATAGTGACGTATAGAAGGAAGGACCCATTAAAAAAAAGATTTTGACAACAGACTCTCGAGTAGGACTTAGTCAAGGTACTAAAACTCGGGTCTCGGTACCAACTCGGCCCTTGGAAAAATCGAGTCGAGTCGAGATCTTGCTGAGATCTTGCCGAGTTGATGCATTTTTTTTCTTCGACTTGAAGCCTCAACTTGGTGGGTTTTAGACCTAGTTTGGGTCTGAAACTTGGTATTCAACCTATTTTAGGTCATTTAAACACAATGGTACTATCAGATTTTGTAGACCTGGTAGGAGACACGCGGAAAATAGGTCGATCAGCCGCAAGTCCTTTCGTGCTTTTTTTTTTTTCTTTCCATACATAATTTTACGAAAAATCGGCCGATTGGCCGTTACTCCGCAAAATTCCTTGTCGAGGCCGTTTCTCCGCATTATTTCTTCATTTGCCCCCTTTTGAGTCTTTCCTGCGAATTCTCCCTGGAACTGGAAGATCATTTCGAGATCTTCGAACATATTCGAGGGTTCAATGTGACTATTGTCACTTCGGCCAACACACAAGATGAGACTTTACCACAGTGGAGCGGTGGTAGACAAGTTGTAGCAGCGGAGGTAATCAAGGGCGTGTAGCAGTTTTGCCATTGTTAAGTTCCTGGGATTGCCTCACAAATTGCGGATACTAATTTGTTAGGAATTAATCGGATTGAAGCAATAGCGTCATCATTCGCTGGAATTGAAATATCTGTGAGATCCGGGTCACAATTTGTAAAAAAAGTCCAAATATGAGTTTCAATTCGGACCATCGATTGGTAGGGGATGACGTACTAAAATACCCTACTCTACACATAATTTAGTAATAGAAAACAAGCTAAACATTCAATTAATAGCTAAACAATTTAAATAGAATTAGAAATGTTAAAGTGATATATCAAACTGTTTAAGAGTGTTACAACTATCATCACATAAAATGATTTTGAATCAAGTATTTAGCCCCCACTAGTGTCATATAGTCTTCCTATGACATAGTGTTGTTGTAATGTTGCATATAATGCTCCACAGCAAGCATATAAGAGTGCTGTCGAGTTAGCTAAGTAAATACATAGTAGATGGGTCATTTCCATGGGTCAATCGGAGATCTCGACTCGAGAGCCTAGATGTTGCCGAGATACATCGAGTTCTGTCAAGTTAGGTAAGTAAATACATAATAGATGGGTCATTTCCATGGGCCAACCTGAGATCTCGACTCGAGATTCGAGATCTCATCGAGATCTTATATTATTTTGTATCGTATCCCATCTCGTCTTGATTTCTCAAAAAATCAAGAAACTCGTCGAGATCTTACTGAGATCTCGTGAGTTCTAGAACTATGGACCTAGCAGATGAGCCTGAGCAACAAACGAGGCTGAGCAACAAACGTGGAAGTGGTGATACAGCTAAGAACGCGGTGTATTTGGGGTCCACACTCCACTATTGGACAGTCCACAGTAGTCGCCACTCGCCATTGTCAGCTTACTTTAAAGGCTCCCCTTTTAGACTCCAAAAGGTAAAACGAGCTTTGGTTCTATCGCTCTTTCTCGCTCATTCATTATCAGAAGAGGTTTTACACAGTATCTTCTTCATAATCGTCAGGTAAGTTCTATTCTCAACTATTTCTGCTCATTATTTTTTCATTGATTGCATTTTGATTGGATCTCTTGGTTGTTTGGGTGGTTGATTGGTTGACTGTGTTTCAGACTTTTGTGGGTTTCCTTAAGAGCCTAAGCTATTTAAGCATATAAAATAGACCGTATACTCGTTTTGAGTGATATAGATCCATAAATCACTTAAGAGTTTATTTCTTGGACGAATGAAATGACCCAAATCCAGTTGCTTGACAATTGTTAATCCACATTTCATACTGTTAGAACAGAAAGAAGATACAAAACTGAATTTGTTTAACTTTTTGAAGTTCAATTTGGCGGAAACTAGGGGCTTATCTTGTTGTGGAACAATTGTTATAGCTCATGAGTAAAATGAATATCTATGGAGGAACTCATCCCTGTGTATAGATCGCAGCTATTTGGACCATTGTTCATCTCAGCAGTTGATTATCGTTAACCTAAAAATCTAGTTGATTTTTGGTAAAGGCTCCATTCTTTATAGCTTGTGAGTCCAATGAATCTCTATGGGGAAACTCAGAATGACACATTGGAGATAACCTAAGTTGGTAATTGAGTTTCATAAATGGACATGCCCGTTACATGGCCTAACCTGTCCCTTTTTTTTTTGGGGTGGGGATAGGTAGGAAAAATAGAGTTTACCCAGACAATCTTTGTTAGGGTTTAGGGTTTAGGGTTTAAGCACAAGGTTGCTTAAAGCATTACACCTTGAGTATCTAGTTTGGAATACCCAGACTGCTGCCTTCAACTAGTATTTATAGGAAAATTAGGGTTTAGGTTAGATGGGTTAATTACTAGATTGCCCCTCACAGCCTGAGTATTAATACAAGTAGGATTATATTAGAACATATGAAGGGTTATTATATAAATACCCTTACAATCTTGCCTCAGTGGCCCAACTATTTAGCAAAGATGGAAGGCTGATCTGGCCTATTTAACCATGGGATTAATTAGTAGGTGACTTCTGAATTCTTTATATAGCATTGTAGTAGATTGGTTTCATACTGAATTTATCGTAGAAGTAGATGGTCATCATCTGGATGTCATATCGAAAAAATTTGGATACTAACTAAGTTAAGCTGCCTGCCACTAGATAACTATTAGACCCATTCTAGTCTCTTAAAATGCAGCCATAACCTGCTATGATGGAGGCCAAAGGAATGCTGCTAACAATGTGCATGCTAACTATTCCATTCGGGGAAGGGTAAAAATATTGTCATTTAACCTAGAGAGAAGAACTAAGAACAAGGTCTACCTTTAAGCTCCATTCTTGTAGAAAATCTAAAGCAAGAGGACCCTTCAAATTTTTTACTTCCATCCCTTCAATATATTTTAGTTAAATATTTCTAGTCACCAAGACATTGTTGGCTTGGAGAGGTTTTAGACAAGGCAATGTTTCTCGTCAAGCCACAAATGATAAATATTTGCACCAAAAACTTGTATTTTCATGGAAGCCATAATAAGACCATTTCCATTGAGAGTTGGTGGTGGCACATAGAAGCTCACTCATTTTAAAGGGGCAACAAAAGATCTATTGTAATTGAGCTTCTTTAACACCTCCGGCCGTCCACACGATCCTAGAAATCCAAATGAGAAGAGACAAAAGATGCAGTTTGCATCTCAAAATTAATTACTTGCCGTCCCAACAAGTCTCATGTCGAAAAGAGCTCTTTATCAGTCAGGAATGAATCCTAAAGATAACTGGGCGGGCTAGCTAATTTGATGAAATCTAGGAGTGTTGAGTATTAGAGGAGGACCAGCTGAGAAAATGCCATGGAAAAGCTCTGGCTAGCTGATATGATTCAATCAATTCAAAAGCCGTGGAAAGGCATAATCCCTTGTAAAATTGGTAGATTCCAAATCAACTTGTCATTAATGGTGCCATTGGAGCTTTTTGTTCATCTATTGATGTAAATCCTATGTTTAAAATTCCACAACAGAAAAGTGAAGACATTCAAATAAAATGAATTTTTGAATTAAGACAAGGGATACCAGTCTGTGTATTTGCTCTTTTGTTCTTAGATCTAAGTCATCAACAGCTTGTATATTAATGTCATTTCTTCCTTACCAAGGCTTCAAGCCTAGTCATGGATGAAGAAGTGTTGTAGATCTGCTCCCAGGGCAGCAGGTTGAGGCCCCCTATTGTTTAAGTTACAGAAAGATTTTCTTATAAAGTAGCTTTTGTTGATAGATAGATTGTGTCTTGGTAGCCAAAGTATTCTGAAAAGTTTCTTTGCTTGGAGTGTGAATTTATTAACTTGTAGGTTTGGGTCCTTCCATTCCCTTTTATCAAAGGTTGACCCCACAGAATTCCCTACCTATTGTACTCGTTTAATTGTTTTTGTTGTTTCTTTTAAAGAAATGGCATCCTTTGCCATACTTTTTTATTGAAACAAGAGAAAACTGAGAGCTAGGGAACCCAAAAAAAATATGCTTTGGAATTAGAGTAATAAATAGAACGCGAGGTACAAATTGGTCGGATTGGCCATTATATACAGGGAAAGTAATATTCGGTCATACGGAATGCTTCCTCACCAAAACAAATAATTTTATAGAGAAACAGGATAAATAAGGTATAAAAACCAGGAATTGAGCCAGGACCGGGCCAGGTCCAGATTGGAATCGAGCGAAACAGTTAAATAACTCCTAAACCTTAGTTTTCATGTAGGATTAGTCCGATCTAGATTGGCCTCGGCTGATTCCTATCCAAAGGAGCCTGAATTGGCCGATCTATTCAAATCAGCCAATTTGTACTAGATTCCTAGGCCCAATCCAACTCCTGCTGAATCAAAATTCATTGATTTGATACAAAAGATTCTATTCCACACCAGCAACTCACGTATCGATCCCTCACCATTTCCCCCCCCCCTTCCCCCCCAATTGTTTAGGCTTTGTTAATCTGCCCAACACAAAAACTTACATAGGATCCCTTGACATTGGCATATAGAAGTGCAAACCTCATAACATTAGAGATAAAAACTGAAGGGAGGGAGAGAAAATGTTGTTTGATCGCATGGTCCCTACACCAACGCAAGACTAGGACATCTAACATGAGGCTGGGGTGGTCATTTTGCCACCCCTATGTGGGCATACGGGTGCGTATGACCAAGCAAAGTTCCTTTTCCAAAATTAAATTAAAATTTCTACAATAGATGATTAGGCTGCAAAGCTCATGAGCCTCACATAATCTATGTGGTCAGAATTTTCTTAATTATTGTATTGATCCCCTTTCTTTTTGGGATATAATGGATGAGAATAATAATAAGGTGCACATTAGTACTTCAACCACAATGGAAAGCACCTCTTTGATTCCCTTTTAGTGGGACACCCACTTAACCAACCATGTTGTTCGAACTACAACTGATCAATTACTAAGGCTGTGTTTGGTATGTATTCCTAGAATGCAATCTAGGCTAATTTACATTTTTGAATGATAAAAACAATTATTTTTATCATTAGAGAATGCGAAATCGACCAAGAATACATACCAAATGTAGTCTAAAGCTATGGTTGGTATGCATTCTCAGAATAAAAAACGGGTCTAGAACACAATTTGAAACCCAATTATAATCTATTTTCTTACTTCAGAATGCATTCCACACATTATCTATTCTGAGAATACATACCAAACACAGCTTTAATGGTAACGATTGGATCGAGGGTATTATACATGATGGGTAAAGGGATCATTTCAAAGGGGGAAGAAAGAGAGAGACATTGGACGTTACAACAGTGTGGCCAGCCTCTTCCCTTTTTTCATGCAAAAGAGAATAGTACAAAAAGATTAAGAGGAAAGAAAGTCATTTGGGTTTTGCGATAAACACACAAAAGTGATTCCATGGTTTAATGGTCAGAACATTGAACTTTGAATCCAATAGCACATTCCATGATGCCCTAGAAAATATACATCATAGGGTTATACCTTTCACCTTTGGTTAAAAAAAAGATTAATAAATAAATAAAATTACAATAAAAGGATAATAAAGCAGAAGAAAATCAATTTTTATCAGATTATATTGCCTTCTTATTGTTTGGCTAAACATTACTCTGCTATTAAATTCTACAAATTATCCTTCACAATACACACAAAAGCGAGTAAGCTTGAACTCTGGCTCAAACTGAGCTCAAAAAACGCGTTATGTGGGAATTCCATTTTTTCAATGGTTGCCCCATCACTTCCTCATGCAAAAATAATATAAATTTGTCGTCACGAGAAAATTGTAACCAATTTCCTTCACACAAAACCATCTATAATCCAGGCATAGGGAATTGGCTGGTCAGATCTTCAACTCTACTTTGCAGATCTATGACACGATTCTTCAAGGGGAACTCTGGAGATTCAATGAACTTAAAGAAGTCTTGGAGCTTTTTCCCCGCAACAGATTGTTTTGCCTCCAGTGTGATCTGAATACCCTCGTGAATGAAGTCAGCAGTTGCTATGAATTCTTTCTCCCCAAATCCTCTGGTAGTCATTGCAGGTGTACCAATGCGAATGCCACCCGGGACTAGTGCACTCTTATCACCTATGTAATCCCAAATTAGGAAGTTCTTATCAAGTACAAGAAGAAGAAGAGATATATATAAAAAGAGGCATGTCTTGGGGGGAAGGGGGGTGGGATTGGGGACACTTTACCAGGAACAGAATTTTTGTTGAGAGTGATAGAGGCAATGTCAAGAATTTTCTCGACTCTAGCTCCATCAATGTCCTGTTATGGGAGAAAATAATCATGAATAACGTCAACGGCAGGGTAAATCAACTTGAAAACAGTAGATAGTTTGCAAGAGAGAAATCACAACTTCCTACAATTCTAGAAGTCAACAACAGTTCTAACCAAAAATAAAAGGCGAGGCACAAAAACCCACTCTACCAGTGATTTCAAAAATAATTTTATAAACAATGTTCAGCTTTATCTGCAGGGTGGAACTCAGACATAAAAGAAAAGAAGTGGAAGGGAACAACAGAGGTAGAATAAATCCAAATCTTAGTTCCCAATCACCCAAAAAAAAATAAAAAAAATAATGGTCTGCTAAACTAAACAAAGAATTCAAGTTGAAATTTAGATCTATCATAACTATCAAATAAAATTAAACCAGAAGAAGCCTATACTAAACTAGATGGTGTGATGGGATGGTTATGAATAAATTGTAAAAACAAAAGAATCTGGAAATTAAAACCGAAACTACATTCAGATTATAAGAAAAGTAGATATCATAAACTAAACTACCATATTTGAGAGCAAAATGGTGACTAAGAAAGATGTGATCAAAATAAAAACTCAAAAAATTAGTTTAAAACAAGGGTGCAGCAGCTTTAGAGTAAGGGAACAGACTAAATGGCAATGGAAGTGAATAAGAGTAATAAACAGAAAAAAGAATAAGAAAGAAGAGGCAAGGAGTCATCATACCATCCCCCCTAGGAAACCTTGAAAGTCCACTCAAGGGAGCAGTGAATCCACAAACCCATAACTTGATGAAAACCAAACTATATTATTGCATAACACACGGGGAGGGCCTGTAGACTATAATATTTATGAACTGCTAAGATAGACATTCTCAAATCCCATTCCAACTATAAAAAACCAAAATTACAAGGAAAATTAGAAAACATACCTGATGCTTTGTCCAATAGCAACTTTTAATAGTTCTATGAAAGTAAGATCGACATCATACATTGAAAAGAAAAATAAACTAATATTCCCATAAACACTACGACTAACAAAGTCACGACTTAAATAGGAAAACTGGCTTCCAAGGATCCCATGACTTGGACAGAATTACTCTTTGAACCAGGGAAACTAGCATATGCAAGTTTCTAGACGTCTTCTTTTCATTCCTAGCTGAAGCTGCATCAGACTTGACCCATAATTAGTACTTGCTCCTGTCTGCTCCGTCTACTAGAGCCAACACATTACCACACCTATTCACTTCTCTTAACTGAACCCTTCAAAATTCAAATGTTTTATTTATCACTTGCAGTGCACTTTATATTGCTTTTATCGAATTTTGGGTTCTTAGTTAAGCAGCCACCAGGCGAATAATATTAAATGTTCATAGCTATTAGTGAAATGCCATATCACACACTAAAAAGATTATCACCCCTTCATAATTAAATTAAAAGAAAAAAAGAAAAGGGGGGAAACAGCTATTATTAGGTAACTTGAAGAAACCATGGATCTATTTGAATATTAAAAAGGAAATGTAAACATAGAGAGTAAAATCAGCATTCTACCATTGGCCTCAAATCGAGCAGAACAAGATGATTATCACTCCCACCAGAAACCAGTTTGTACCCATGTTCAATCAATCGACCAGCCAAAGCTTTACAGTTAGATATCACCTGCAATAAGAAGCAGATAGATTGAGTTGGATACAGAGGGAAGGAAAATGGATCATTCTTCATTGTTTTTCAACATTGAAAAAAAAGTGATGTACCTGAGCCTGATAAGCTTTGAACTCTGGCGACTGAGCATGCTTCAAACACACAGTCAGACCCCCAATTGTATGATTATGAGGACCTCCCTACAAAGGCACAATATTTCAAAATTAAAGAAGCTGAACACAGAAATACATAGGATGGAACATGGATCTAGATCAAATGTGAGAATAAAGAGCAAAAGTTACTTCCACAACCAACCTGCAAGCCTGGGAAAACAGCATTGTTGATGGTAGATTCCAAATCAACTCCCAGAACAGGGTCCTTCTTGAAGAAGATCATACCACCTCTAGGACCTCTCAAGGACTGTAATGCATTCACTTGATTTATCAGGCCAAATAGGCACAGTTATAAAGGGGAAAAAAAGACGGGATCTGTGGAAAAGATAAAACTGTCTAGAAAACTGGAAACAAACAAAAATACTATTCTTTGCATCCCGTGAAACCAATAAAAGATATTGCCAGGATTCTTAGTATCTGCCTGTGATTTGAACACCACATAAAAGATGATCCAATTACAAGTTTGTCTAATAAGGAATGTTAAAAATGGCCAAAGGATGGAAACATATCAATCACTAGTTAAAAAGGTTGGATTAATGGTTCAGATGCTACTTCTATCATAACGTGTTACCTTCCTACTTAATTTCACTTAATTTCATTGAGCAGCAAGAAGCAAAGCAAACCCTTGAGATATCCAATGTGAACCCAATTAGGGCAGCCCCAATATCTATTTTCTTTTTTGTTTTTCACCCTTCGCTTATTTGGCGAATGAAACGGTTTAGTAATGCATCATCAAAGCTGAAAAGTAAGGAGAGCTTGGGATCATAAAATCTTCAGAGGTCGCCCAAGAATATAATGGAATAACAGAGAACAGATGGAATTTCATGCATACCTACAAATTTTGTGAGGGAAAAGATTAATTTCCTAATATGGAGTATGAACTTTCAAAGTACATATTCACAGTGAACTACTACAATGAAAAAGTAATGAAGTTCCTAAAAAATGCCTTAGTAGATTCAACAACCAGAAAAAAAATGCCTGAACACAACATTTAAGTGCCTAAGTGAGTATCTAGCCCTGTGTTATGGTTCAACTCATACCTTGTGTGTTGTCGTAGTTACAATATCACAATACTCGAAGGGGTCAGCAACCACAGAAGCAGCAACTAGTCCACTTATATGAGCCATGTCCATCATGAGAAAAGCACCAACAGCATCCGCTATCTTTCGAAGGGTAACAAATGACATTCAGATGTAAATATACAAGTAAAAAAAGGGGCGGGGCCATGAAATCTGATGATTCATACATACTAATGGATTGCAATTAAGAACCACATATGATGTATACCTTTCTCATACGAGGATAATCAAAATCCCGAGGATATGCACTGGCACCAACAATGATGAGCTTTGGTCGAAAAAGAATAGTTGTTTTCTCAAGCATCTCATAATCAACCAGACCTATTTAAAGATTTAGAAAAAAACTTAAAACAACTCATGCCAAACAATCTCCACAGAACAGCTAATTTATTTATAGCAAACAAAAGAATGGAAAGCAGCACCTGTAGATTCGTCAAGCCTGTATGGCATGGACTCAAAATAAATTGATGTGCCTGATACCCGTCTTTTTGGAGTCATGAATCCATGAGACAAGTGCCCCCCATGTGGTAGGTCCAAGCCCTAATCAATTGGAGGCACAAGTTAGTACAGCTTCAAGATTGAAAGAAAGTGTAATACCACAACTAAAGTTTAAAAGGAAGAGGGGAGAAAAAGAAGTAGGCCTACCATTATTCGATCATGAGGACTAAGAATTGCAGTGTAAACCTCAAAATTAGCAGGAGAGCCTGATAAAGGTTGAACATTGACACCCCACCTTTTTGGATCTAATTTAAATGCTGCTAAAGCCCTTTCCTGGCAGAGCCTCTCCAGCTCATCAATGTACTCATTGCCACCATAGTACCTGTGAAACATACACGAAAGTGATTAACTGAATGCACACACAAAAGGCACGACAAGTCCTACATTGAATGTGCAGTAGTTAATTGTCTACAGTTTACCTTTTACCAGGCAGTCCTTCAGAATATTTGTTTGTGAGGCAAGATCCTACTGCTTCCATTACAGCTCGGGATGTGAAATTTTCTGAAGCAATGAGCTCCAAACTTTTGCATTGCCGTTGCTTTTCCTTATTAATTATTGTACATACTTCAGGATCTGCTTCACTGAGAGCATAGTCTACAAAACTACTCCCACTACCTGAGTAACAGAGTATGTTATTACTTGCATGAGAAGCCATCCAAGGCTTGGGCAAAGGGAATTTTCTGATCCCCTTTTTTAATTTGCTCATTCACACCCATGTGTTCATTGTCCTAGCCTCCTAGGTACCACTATTACGCAAACAACAAATCATCTCGTCTATCACCTATTAATGTTATAAGAAGGTTTCCTCAGATGCAATAATTTCACCAATCTCAAGCTTTGTGAGGTTTATGTTGGGTTTGCAACTGATGAACAACCTAGCCAGTTCCTATCACATGAATGGTCCAAAGTGAAAGGGGGACAGTAGGAAGACAAAACTGTAGTTGTTTACTTGTTTGTGGGTAGAATGACATAACATCTTATGTATGTCTATGTAACAAGAGTACACAGATTGACAGCAACATTTCCAACATAAAATCTACGGTTTTATAATATCAGTCTCAAAACCAAAGAACAATTCAATCAGTACCAGACTAAGACCAAACCCATCCCAACCCCCCCCCCCCCCCAAAAAAAAAAAAAAAAAAAAATCAATCCCTCGGGACAAAAACCTATTACTAGAGGAGCAGGAACTTATCAGAATGTTAACTATGCAACAGGAAAATTAGTCAAACTAGACATGTAACCATCCATGTGAAACTGAGAAGGATGAAAGCTTACCACGAGTATCGGGCACATGAACAGATGGATCAGAGGCTGGCCTCCCAGTCACCAAGCTTCCTTCAATACAAGAAGTTTTACAAGGCCTGACGGATTTGAATCTAACTTGGCATGGAAATCCACCCCAAGTAGAAACCTTGGGCGAAGATGAAGAGCCGTTACTCCAAGTGAGTTGGTGAATGGCACCAGTCGCAGCGGTTCTACCGTAAGCATGCATCCTAGCTTCTTATGTAAGCATGCATCCTTGCATTATGTTTTAAAAAGGTTAAAGACTATATTAACCGATAGACACCAGATAAAAATAGTTCCACCAATATAATTAAAACTGCAAGAAGCGTGGGATAATAAATCACCAAAAATCATTGACAAAATTTGATTTTGAACTGCTACAAGCATGGTGCTTAAAGTTTACTTTTCTTTTTTCTTTTGATTAGTTATTAAGAGGATCCCTACTTCAACTGACAAATTACCAGAGCAACTCTTTATCCAACATATTTATACAAGTCATGACAGCTGTCATGAAACCCAATATATCCAATTAGTTACTCTGAATTCCAAATTTACATGACAAAAAAAATGTGGATAAAACTCACAGATCTCTTTGAACCTAAATCATATCCATCACTTACCCTATCATTCTCATTTCTTACAAAAGTGGATTAGTAAAGCTTGCCTGCTGCACAACATAAAGTTTATATTTCATTTCACCTTCTGAAGGAAGTTTGAAGGGGCAATTCAAACCATTCCTGCAAGGTATGCACCCACCCAACTCTACAACAAACACAGCCCTCCCCTCGCAAAGAAAAAAAAATATCCCCGAGAATTTGCAGAACAGTTTCTGTCTCAGTACATCAGAGCATGCAAAAAATTAATTTTTTTTTATCCAAAATACGAGTTAAAAGTATTAGTAAATTACACAACTCCATAAACTACTGATAAAATAATGTGTACTTATTTTTTAAGATTTAATTAATTAATATTGGTATAACCTTAGCATAGCTTCTACCAGCATGATAAGCTCTAACGATAGCCCCAAGCTTCAACGCAAATATATTTTTTTTGGGGTTTGGGAGAGGTCAAAGTAAATCAAGTTAAAGAAATAAAATTAAGGGACCAAACCAAACAAACAAGAACCAAGTGCCCCGAAGAATTAACAAAAGAATTCCACAATTTAGCAACCGGATAGACATAAAAGCTGACAAATCACCATAAAGATGAACAACACGCAAACCTTCCCGCTTTATTATAAAGGACGAAAGACGAAAAAGATAATGTTCATCATTTAGGAACTCGGAACGGAAGTCAGAGAAATAAAAGGGGAAAAACAACTACTACCAACCATGAGATCAAGATCATGGGAGAAAAAAACCGAATCAAACAACAAACAAAACAGACCTGAAGGAACATGAACATAGACAATACCAAATAGCCAGGAACATCCATCCCTATAAATCAAACATTAGGGAAAAGTACAGGATGAAAAAAAAAGGAGTAAAGAAGGGGGAGAAAAAAGCTTACTATTCAGGATTCATGGCTGAAATTAGCTGAAGATAGACAGCAACCAGAATAATATGAAATAAAATCGATCGATCAATCGAACTTTCGAAACCCTAGTTGCGGTGTCCCCAACCATGGGCGAAACGAGAAACAAGAGAAAACTGAGAACTGGGGAACCGAAAAAAAAAGGGTTATTTCCAAATGCCCCCCTGAAAATGGCCAAACTTACAATTGTCTTCTTGAACTTTTACTAATTCCACGTGCACCCCTGTTTTCTAAACTAAGTATCACTATAGTCCCTGCCGTTAGATAGAGACGTTACAACATAGCGGATCTCAGTTTTTGAACTTCAATGGACCATTCTGCCCCTGAATAGGGTAAAATGATCAAAATGACCTTACCTTAAAAAAAAAAAAAAAAAAAAAAAAAAAAAAACCTGCAATTCTTCTTCCCCAAATCGTTTAGGGTTTGGGGAAGAGGAATTTTTGAATCAGAAATCAAGAAGAAATTCAATTTCCCAAGAGGGATTATAAGACACAAACAACAGTATATGAAATGCTTGAAAAATTCAATTTCCCAAGAGGGATTCTCCCAGAAGGTGCCACTGGATATGTGCTTTATGATGATAACAGATTCGAGGTCTATCTGAATCGAGACTGCAAGTTTGATGTTGATGGAGGGTATACTCTGCATTACAGCAGGAAGATCATAGGACGAAATTGGAGGGTCCGAAAGGAACGGTCTAGATTTTGCTTCTCCATGAATCCATCTTCTAGCCCTCTGTTTATCTTCCCCTCTCCCTCTTCCTCTCCTTCTCCACTCTCCACCCTTTCTCGTCACTCTTTCTTTCTCTTGCTCGCCAAGTTTCTCTCTTTCTCTCTTCTGTTCTTTGTTTCTTAGTTTTAGGTTTTAAGGGTTTAAATCTCTTAGTGGGTTTGATTTGATTTGACCATAAAATACAAATATGTTGTTGGGGAAGAGGCCTGTTATGATCATAGATAGATGGATAATTTGAGTTGGGTTAATCTGTTTGGGGTAGATAGGTAAGTAGCATGTTAGGGGTAAATGGGTAATTAATTGTAGATAGGGCTTTATAAAATGTAGGGGATGTTTGTAAAAGGGGCATCAAGAATTAATCAAACTATGTTCTTCAATCTCTTCTTCTTCTTCTTCTTCTTCTTCGTCTTCTTCCTCTGTCTCTGACTCCCCCCTTCTTCTATTCCAGTCGTACACGCATCATTGGTCCGACCTGCTCTCGGCTCTTCCAGCATGGCAGAGGGTACCCGTTTGCGCCAACTTGACGAGTCTGTCAAAGCTTTGCAGGAGCGATCTACCGCTCACGGTGCCATTCTCCAGGAATTGCGTGCGACAATCGTTGGCCAGCAGGCTACGCTTTCTGATATCTCCGCGTAACTCGCTGCTATCACCGGCCAGTTCGACCAGGTCTTACGCCTGCCTCCAGTGTCGCCGGATCTGCGTTCTGGCATCAAACCCACTCCAGGATCATCCACCACCCCTGATCTTACCATTGCTCCGCCAATTCAGGCCCGCACCGTGCGTCTCGAGTTTCCTCGCTTCGCCGGCACCGATCCAGTTGGTTGGATATTCAAAGCCGAAAGGGTTTTTGATTTTCATCGCACTCTCGACGATCTGCGTTTCTTTGTATCTTCCGTTCACATGGATGGACCGGCTCGCCAATGGTTCCAGCAGGTACATCGTTCCACACCGTTCACCACCTGGTCCACCTTCACTGAAGCTCTCACAACTAGTTTCCATCATTCTCCTCCTTCTCCAACCTCTGCTTCATCCACTTCTCTGTCGCCGCTTGATGATCTGACCTCAACCACGACTCCCACTGAAACCCTCGTCACTCTTTCCAAATCTGAATATGAAGATCAACGGATTACTCTGGCCAAGTTGTGGCCAATACCCTCTGTTTTCGATGATTTTGAATTAATTTCCGCAAGCCACAACAATATTTCTGCTGTAGGCATGACATCGAATGGAGAACGAACCGGCCCACAAGCCACCAAGTTCGGCAGTGGTTTAGATGACCACAACCGTGAGATTTCCGTCAACCAGCCACCGACTTGGATCAGATTAGTGTTTGATCGTGGAAAGACGGAATGTGTGATGTCAAAGACAACGGTGACTGTTTGCTCTTCTCCAACCTCTGCATCGTCTTCATCTCCTGTTCAAATCTCTTTTTCAAGCTTCCTGAATTTATTCACTCGTAGGCGAGGATTGCAGTTCGATCAAATCCCTACAACAGTGCTATATGCGTTTTGGTTGCCGCTCACGGATATACACTTTGGTTCTCCACTCTACAACCTTCTCGGTATGGAGGAAAAGAGCAACGCCGTCCGAATCAGAAAGGGCAGAGTACACACGATGCTCGACCAAAGACCCTCGGCCAAACTGACAGCGCACTGGCTGTGGTACGTTGCTTGGCTCATGGATGAACACACTTCGCCACTTTCGGCGTACACCTCTGCCAAGCAATCTCTTGAAGGCGTGATGCTCATCGTCCTCGCTGTTGTGCTACCACCGACGATTTTGGAGTATGCTGAGAGTGAAAACCCTGCACCAGCCATTCAATTGTACCGTCAAATGCAGATTTCCTCCACTAGACTTGACACCCACCCCTACTCTTTTCTTCTCAAGGCCTACGCAAAGTTGCTTACCATCAGAGAAGGTGAGAAGATACACTGCACTACCATAAGAAATGGGTATGGGTTTGAGGCATTGGTCTTTGTTCAGAACACTTTAGTTCACATGTACGCTGCCTGTGGGTTTTATGAGCGCACACACAAGTTGTTTGAGTTAATCCCTGAAGGAATCCTCGTGACATGGAACTCTATGATTAATGGGTTTACTCTTAATGGGAGGCCCAATGAGGCTCTGATGCTTTTCAGGGATATGGGCTTGGAGGGTGTTGCACCAGATGGTTTCACCATGGTTAGTTTGCTCCTGCTTGTGCTGAGCTTGGAGATTTGGCTTTGGGTAGGAGGGCTCATTTGTACATGCTGAAGGTTGGTTTAAATAGTAACTTGCATACTGGGAATGCCCTTGTAGACCTTTATGCAAAATGTGGGAGCGTTAAAAAGGCACATACATTACTTTTTGAGATGGAGAGAAGGAATGTTATATCTTGGACTTATTTGATTTTTGGCTTGGCCGTTAATGGGTTTGATAAGGAAGCAATTGAGCTCCTTGTGCAGTTGGATAGGGAGGCATTGGTTCCCACTGAGATTACCTTCGTTGGGGTCTGGTATGCTGGCAGTCATTATGGAATGGTGGATCAAGGATTTGAGTACTTCAAGAGGATGAGGGAAGTATATAGGATCATGCCTAAGATAGAACATTATGGTAGCATTGTTGATTTGTTTGGAAGGGATGGGTTGGTACAAGAAGCACATGATTTTATTCAAAATATGCCACTGGAACCCAATGCTGTTGATTGGAAGACTCTACTTGGAGCTTGTGCTTGTCATGTTCTCAAATTCCCTTCTAGCAATTGGGTTATTATTGACGCAACAATGAAAATCGGCAAGGGCAATCATGTCTCCCATGAGGGTGCTATCACTCAGCTGCCAATTAGAGTACGTTTAGTGTTCGATCCGGGGATCCATTTACAAACTTTTGCAGCAGAACCTTGAGGAGTTTCAGCTCTAGTTGTCCATGGATATCTGTTCTCAAAAGAACCTTGAGGACAAGGTTCTGTCTGAAGGGGTTGGCAATGTTATGATCATAGATAGATGGATAATTTGTGTTGGGTTAATCTATTTGGGGTAGATAGGTAATTAGCATGTTAGGGGTAAATGGGTAATTAATTGTAGATAGGGCTTTATAAAATGTAGGGGATGTTTGTAAACGGGGCATCAAGAATTAATCAAACTCTGTTCTTCAATCTCTTCTTCTTCTTCTTCGTCTTCTTCCTCTGTCTCTGACTCCCCCCTTCTTCTATTCCAGTCGTACACGACGCATCAAGGCCTCGTCCTCAGATAAGGAGAACGACAAGCTTGACGGAATGCAATATGGATCTAAACAACCCAGAAGAAGCTCCGACAACCTCTGATTCTATGGTTCAGAACGCCATGAAAGAGCGGTAGAAAACTGTAGGCCATGAAGGTTCTGCCAGAAGGGTAGTAGTGGTAGTGGATTTGGGTCAGATGGGTTCGATTACCGGCTTATGGCCGCTACTATCTCTCCCAGAACAACCCATAAGAGGAATTCCAACAATTTCATTGAAACACCTCACTTCTTAAGAGCTTGTAACCTCTGCAAGCGCTGCCTTGGCCCTGTCCATGACATCTACATGTACAGGTCTGTATCTTAATATCTTTCCACCTTCTGGGTGAAATCCCAACAGAGAGATCTGGAATTTTTTTTGGGGGTCTTCTCTTTATGGGTTTTAAAGCTTTAATCCCAAACCAGTTTCGTTTCTGAGAGTTATTTTATTTAGTTCTAATGAGAAACCAATTTCAAAAGTTGGGTTTTGTAAATTTTGCAGAGGAGATAGCGCATTTTGCAGTTTAGAATGTCGACAGCAGCAGATTAACCTAGACGAACGCAAGGAGAAGTGTGCATTGGCTTCGAAGAAAGATGCATCGACTACCGCTGGATCAAAATCCTCCATCCTCCCCTTCTAAAGGAGAGACAGTCGCTGCTACATAGACTTGCAGAGAGAAAGAGAGAGAGAGATTAAACTCATCTTCCCCAAACCCTAAACGATTTGGGGAAGATGAGTTGCAGGTTTTTTTTTTCAGGTAAGGTCATTTTGGTCATTTTACCTTGTTCAGGGGCAGAATGATCCATCGAAGTTCAAAAACTAGGATACGTTATGTTATAATGTTTTTATCTAATGGCAGGGACTATAGTGGTACTTAGGTTGGAAAGCAGGGGTGCATGTGGAATTAATGAAAATTTAAGAGGGCAATTGTAAATTTGATCATTTTCAAGGAAGCATTTGAAAATAACCCAAAAAAGAATATATGCTTTGGAATTGGAGGGAAAAACAGAACGACAGGTACAAATTGGTCGGATTGGACATAGGGGGAAGTAATATTTGGTCATATCGAATTAGGGGTGAAACAGGGTCGGGTTGGGCCGGGCTTTTTAAAACCCTAGCCCAACCTAGCACTCCAGCATTTGGTGAGACTTGGGAGTTGGGAGAGACACTAAAACCCTGAATGAGCCTAAATGGCTAAATGAGAGCCTGAGAGGTGAAATCGAAAAATTAAAAGTGTAATTTCCTATTTCCTATAGACTAAATCAATAAGTGTAAAACTATTGGGACTCGTTTCACGATGGGTTTCTAGGCTGACACATCATCAGGTGAGATGACATAGGTTGACCATGTCAAAAGTTAGTTGAGAGAATATCTCTAGTAGGTAACGTCCCCTATTCTCAAGGAAAAAGGGATAAGGGCCACTACATCCACAACAACGTGGGCCAAGGGGGCGTAATCAAGGAATATTGTAGCAGTGGGCTATGTGGCGATTAGAGGAATAGGGCACGAAGGCCACTATGGGAGGCGGCCATCACTACTAGAAGGGTTGGGATTTGCTATAAAAGCCCAAGGGTTGTCGTGCAGAAGGACACACACACAACTCCACATACTACTTTTAGCATTTATCTCTGTTTTTAGTATTTACTTGTTAGCTTTCTATTTCTGCTTTTGTCTTTATCCTCTGGAATGTGTACGTTATTGTCAACGGATCAACTATTGGGAGGAAGGATCAGGGATTCATTCATCCTAGCAGTGTGGTATGATCTGATATTGGCTTGTTTACTTTCCATTGTTTAATCAGTTATTCAGTATTCTGTGTTTGTCTTTGTGCATCATACAAGTCCTTGTTATTCATCTTTGTGTTTTTGTTAAGAATCTCATTGAGGCTGATATCTTCAAAGTTTAACCTAAAGGTTCTTAGAGTTACTCAGGCACGAGGGAACCCTAAATTCCCTGGTTGAAAGTCAGATAGGCAAAACCCCAGCCCGTTTGAGCCTGCGTCTAAAGTTCTGGCACGCCCTGCACCTATTATACCCCACGCCATTCTGTGAGAGTGTTGGACATCTTCACCACCAACACATTTCGGCACGTCCGATGGGACCCCAGAAAGCGAAATCGTGATGGTTCGAGGAAGAAGAAATGCTGATGAAGGAAATCCATTTCCGAATCAGGCAGTGAGAATGTGCTCAACCAGGGGCAATTCTCGCTATCAATGAACACTGAGAGGCCATAGCCCATCGGCAAGGGGCACGATTTACGTCCAGTAGGATTTGGATGGTTCGAGGAGGAGGGTACGCCACCAAGCAAGGGGCAAGTCTTTCTGTTGATGCTGTGATAATCCATTGTGCCTGCGATTGAGGCCTAGATAATCCAATGGCATCAGGTGACCTGTCGTGCTTCATCTACCTTCCCAAGCCAAAGTTGATTCTCACATTCCTAATGTAAGCAGCAGTGGTTTCTCTTATTAAAATTTTGTTTCGCCGATGTTGCCATCGGAGAGTCAAAATAAAACTGGACCGAAGTTTCCATTAGGTGTGAAATCAAGAACCCGAGGACTTTCACGTTTTCATGGCACCAAGCCTCGGGGTCATGGTCCCTCATTTCCATTTCTAGTGGCGTAAAATGTGCGTCATATCGATCGACTCAATATTCAGTTTGCTATTGTGGGTAGTTTGAGAGTGCAAAGTGGTTGTTTGGATATCCCAAGCATTGAGAAACCGTAACCCATCGTCAAGGGGCATGGTTTATGTATCGGCATTGCTGCTAATGTTGTGGATGGCCATAACCTATTTTCCAGCTAAAAACTATAGACACCAAGCAAGGGGTAAGGGCGGTAGAAATCTGCAGCATAGCCATTTTTTTCTGCAAGAGAGTAGGCGGTTACAGAAAAAAAAAAAAAAAGAGAAAAGAAAAGAAAAGAAGGAAAAATTGGAAAATCTGAGGTATACACGGAGCAAGAAACCGAGTTACTCGACTCAGTGGAGTGTGAGACGTGGGTAGTTAAAGATAAATTAGATTCTCACTCATCTCCCCATGATCTCTTTCTCTCTCTCCTCTCACATGCTCCCACAATTCCCATCTTTCGTTCCTAAAATCTCTCATTTATTTCTCATCTCCCCATTATCTCTTTTTCTAATTCCCTCCCCATGCCACCCATGACTCCTCTCTCTCCTAAAACTCCCTCTTCCCTAAAATCTCTCCTAACTGTCCTACGTTTCTCTTTCCCATCTCTCTCCCTAAATTATCTCCCTCTAATTCCCTCCACATGCCACCCACAACTTCCATAACACTCTCCTATTTATTTGCTTCTCAACCTTCACCATTCTTCTGCCACAAACAAAAAAAAAAAAGTTGCAGAATGGGTAGATGGTTATCCGTTAATTGTTGTTCGATGCCAGTTGCCGCGAGATCAGAGTTGAACTTCACAGCAATTTCAAAAACAGATGATTCATGGGTATAACTGAATTCTCCATGGTGGCATCTTGAAACAAAATCTTTTGATGAAGCGGTTACTGAGTCTTTCACTTCCCATGTTTTAATTTTGAAACCGTTTTTTCGTACCAAAAAAAAAAAAATTGAAACCGTTTTACGGTTTTAACGAAAAATCCGGAAGAAAAGAAGCCTCTCTACGTGATGGCTCAAAGAAGGAGAAATCCAAGAAGAAAGAAAAGGAAAGGACGAGGCGGATTTGAGAAAGCGGGAATCAGCAGTTGGTATGTCGCTATTACATGGAAGAACATTATGAAAAATCCTAATAATGATATTGACTTTGATGAAGTTGTCGCTGCCGTCAACGGCATAACATCCACTTCGTTCAAAGTTTAGATTCTCTACTTCGACTCCGGATCTCCGATGACAGCGCGCTACACCCAAGCTGCTTATAAGGCGGTAGGAGGCGGCTTTTTCTGTAGTTATGAGAAATGATACACTTATGGGGAGAGATGCGCTAGAAGCAAAGCACCAGCACCTATTACCTTGTCGTCATCAAAGGCTAAGAAATTATCCACTTCGATGGTTTTTGTTACGGCTCGATTTAGGCCGATGGGTGAACGACAAATCTAGGGAGGAGATGAGGTCGCGTGATATGCAAATCGGGATAAAATCGTTCGCAACAAATACACTCAGTACTGGCTGATCTTGTTGGGTACCGTGGATATGTCCCCAGGCTTGTAGAGTAAAAATTGCATGTGGAGAGGTAAAGAATGGTGACCACGTGAAACTGATTCATGAAAATGAAGATGGCCAAGTGTCTCCAAGCACTCAAAACCCCACAAGAACGTGTACGTTCTACTTGCCCACTTGTCTGTTTCACAAGGACTGAAGGTTGGCTTTGTTGAAGAACTTCTTGGCCTTCTCGATTAGAGGGAAGGAGGAGAGGAGAGAAGTTGTGTGTAGTTGCCGTGACTCATGAGGGGCATAGGTCTCTCTCCCTCCCTCCTCACTCCTCAGGTGTAGATTGTGGATCATGCCCTTTATTATTTTTTTTAAATTAAATTCTGACCGATCCAATGTGCCAGCTTGCTTTGCAAATAGGGAAGAAATCAAAATATGACCATCAAGGCCGATCTTGGGCTTCAATTAAAATAAAAAACAGAGATAGACCGAACGAATATTATTTCGGTCGATAAAATTGGCATGCCCACGTAGACCCTCACTTTCCAAGCTAACAATCACAGCCGGTCAAAATGCGAGCGTCTACAGGGTAGGATCGGTTTCTTGGTTTATACTTGGGTTAATAATCGAGATGGTGGTGATAGTACTTGAGTGAATGGTATTGTCGTTTGAATCGATCTTAAGCCGGAACCAACAAAAGGAGACCGAGCGAATAGGGACAGTGGCACCGTATTTCGGTCAACAGATGGAATTTAAGATGATCAAAAACATCCATAATCCCATTAGAACTTGTGTGACCCCGTTCAAACGGGATTGTGAGGGGCATTATTTACACCCCATTTTTTGTTACAAAAATTGTTTCGGTTATACGTGCCTTAAGGCCATGCATTGCACGTTGTCATCAAAGAGGTTCCCTTTTTTGAATGACAAAGTGGAAAAGTGGTACAAGAGATGGTGGGTAGTTACTCAACCACTTGGACACATCATGGAAGTGGTTGGAACTACCACAACCGCCAATAGAGAAATTATAAAAGAAGAGAGTACAAAGAAGAAAGGACACCACAATCAACAACACAACACTCTACAATAGAGTTTTTATCTTTTCTTTTTTTATCTTTCAAGATGTAGATCTCTCATCTTGTCTTGTAATTTTCGCTGGAGTTGGCTTCCAGCCACCGTTGTCTCATATCTCGTGTTTCAAGGGGCATTCAAGTAGGTCTTGCTTGGAGAATAACTCTACCAATCTTGTCTTTTGACCTGTGTTTCAGAAGGCAACCCATCATCAACAAGTTGTAAATTTCATCAGTCTGTGGCTGACAGAATTGTGGAAGCTTCATCAAAACCATTTTTGGGAGATGCTTGGAGAACAACTCCAGCAATCTTGTCTTTTGGCCCTTTTTCAAAAGGCCACCATTAACATCAAGTTGCAAGCTCCATCAATCCATGGCTGGCAGAGTTATGAAAGCTTCATCAAATCCGTTTTTTGGGAGATTATACGATTTGGTCGTAAAATAGTTGTAGTGTAAATACCAAGTTGTAAACCTCATCAATGTCGGATTTCACAAGTTGTAATGAGTCCAATCGGATACAGATTGCAAGTAAGCAACTTTGATTTTCAAGCTTCTTCCTTTGCTTCGTCCATCACAATTTTCTTTCACCCAGAAGACCTTAGAGCTACTCAAGCATGGAAAGATCCCTTTTTCGTCTTGGTTAGAAGTTAGAACAGGCCATTTCTGGCCTCTTAGAAAAAGCTGTTTCGGCCTGACTGGAAGTTAGAACAGGTTGTTTCATCCTTGCTGGGAGATGGAGGCTGTTTCTGGCTTCTTAGAACAGGCCATTTCGGCCTGGCTGGAAGTTAGAACAGGCCGTTTTGTCCTGACTGGGAGATGGAGCGCAGGCCTTTTCATCTTAGAACAAGCCGTTTCGTCCTAGTCGAAAGTTGGAACAGGCCGTTTCGTCTTGGTTGGAAGCCCGGACAGGCCGTTTCCAGTTTCGTTTGGACCTGCGTCAAATTAAGACTCTGGCTCGCCCGCGTTACCTCCACCACGTGCGTTGTGCCCCTGTGTGCAGGTGTTGGATTTTTCACCAACACTTAGAAATGGAGAGTGCATCTTGTGTGGGTTTGGAGGAGTAATGTCTCGATGGATGATTGTTGTAGGGGGTTATTTGGCCTTTTTGTTTCATTGTGCTCTTGGGAATTCTTGTGTTTTGCTTGGTTTCAGGCATTGAGTGTAATATTTAGTTTTGGAGCCTTTTGAAGCTTGGGGAGTTCAGTCCAAGTCTTGGTAGGCGGATTTTGTTTGTGTATATCTATTTTCTCTTTGTGCAATAAATTAATTGATTTATAGATAATAATAAAAAAAACCTGATCTTAGGGGAAGTTAAGTTTAATTTATGGCCTTGATCAATTGGATCCAATTTGTGCTTGTTGATACATTGATACATAGAATTCTGATCCTCTACTGCACACTATCGGTCCTACCGTCATATTTTCTCACACAGATAAACGCGCAATGACTGCCATACCCCACCCAGGCAAAGAAAGAGAGAGAGAGCATCATCTATGGTTCCTCTGTCAATATTATATGTTTCCCACCTTTTGATGACACAACTTTGTTTACTACAAGAAAATGTAGATCCCATATTCGTTAAAATGTCACCATACCTCAAATAGTTGCAAATATTACTTATTCATGAAAGCCACTTGGTACTTGGCAGCTCCCAAAATTATTAACGTGTCCATTTCATTTTAGACGACCTTGGGAGCATTTCTAAATATATATATAGTTTCATAATAATGTAGTCAATAGTCAAATCTATTCAACTTAATGTATAAATAATGGAAGCAGAAGAAGAAGAAGGGGGTTACCCACACGTTTAGTAATTAAAAAATAATTAAGTATCTAATTATCCATCCATAGGACATGGGTCAACCTCCAACCAATATACAGAGACTTAGGCCGGCTACTAGCTAAGACGGTGGAAGACTTAAAGAAATATTGGTGGTTGGCTTGTCGTTGTTAAGAATCACAATAAAGCAATTAAAGGATCATATCTGTGCCCCTACTACAAATCCTGCCTACTTTTCATGCATGAATGCCAAGAATTAATGTGTTCTTGTTGTTAGAACACATTTGGGTATATATATAGGGGTGCAAGTTTGACCCTGACGGTCCAAGCGCGCCCTGAGTCCGAAGAGAGCCTGGGTTGAGATACCTTGGTCCTGAGGGGGATCAGGGCTAGGAATTTTGGGCCCTGAGTTAGGGCCGGGCCAGGTCAGGGTTGAGCTCGACCTGTCCCAACCCAATCCTGTCTTCTTTTTTTTTTTTTTTTTCCCTTTTTCTTTTTCTTCTTCTTCCCAGATTGGCCAACCCATATTCATCTCCTTTTCCCAGATTGGCCAGCCCATGCATCTCCCTTCCCCCCCAGATCAGGGCCAATTAGGATTAGCCCGGCCCGATCCTAAGGGTGGGTCAAGGTTGGATTTTTTTGACCTTGATTAAGGGCCGGGCGTGCGTGTGTATGTGTGGGTACGTGCGTATATGAAAGCAAAAGCTTTACCATTGACTTAAGTGTAGTGGATCACAAAACCCTAAAGTTGAAAAACTTGCTATCCTAGGTTACTAATAAAGGTCGAGATGGAAAGATTTAGACTAAAAATTTTCAACTTTGGGGGCCCTTTGACCTTCTAATTGAGTTCTTTAAGAGTCCTTTTATCTTAATGAAAAATATTTTACAGGAGTTCTATTAAAAGCAAAAGACAAAGAAAATTGTAGAAATATTTTAAAACTAAAAAATTAGTGAAATGCAACACAAGAATCAGGAAAATATGATTTTCAGTATTAATTAATCTTCCTTGACCTTAAGTAAACTCTCAGCAGAGAACACAAAATTAATGGAAAATTAAGCAAATCAACAAGTCTATTCCACTACTCTCTAGAAAGGATTACAATGCATATAAAAAGGAGAAAGTTTTCCTTCAATTCAACACATTCTAGGGTTCACAAACCCCTATAGGGTTTTAGTATGTTCCCCAAAATATCCTCCCGGCCAATACCCTCACATGCGCAATTGAAGCCCTTCGGTGAATGAATTCCCAAATCGGCCACTGTTTATGCTTCCTTTTGTTAGAAAAACAACGTCAAGAATGGTGATTTTGCAGAAGAAAAATGAAGAGAAAGAGGAGAACAAGCACACAAGACAAGATTTACATGGTTCACCCCCAAGAAGGACATCCACGGCCGAACGATAGAATGATTCCACTATTTCTGTGAAGCAAAATACAAACCTTCACCCTTACATCTCTCAAAGAGATAACAACATTATATAGAAAAACCCTAATCCAGAAAGTACAAAACTGGTCCTAGAGACCCACCCGGTCTGGTTCAGACCTAAACCAACATCTATCGAAATACATATCAAATCGAAGATCTCGACAAGCTCTATAGTGGTCAAACCTATAACACTCATGTATGCACTTTTTGACCATTTTGACGCATTTCAAGGGTGAAACGGGCACGCCAAAGTATCACCAAAACACTTTCTGGACTGAGATCATACTTCACAAGTAACACCTTTCTCAATGATCTTTAATGACATTTTTTATTCTTCAGAATTTTACCCATTAGATGCATGCATGTTTTGCTAATATGAAATGATGCAGTGAGCAAAGAAGAATCTTAGGGGGGTGTTTAATTACTTAATCTCATCAGAAAAACCCAAGTGAAACCATTCTTGGGAATAATGAGAGGTTTGAACCATTGTTAAGGCTCAGAAAAAGAGAGCATATAGAATTGGAAGACAAGTTTAGCAATTAAGTCCCTTATTCCTTATAATGTCGAGGATACATATATGACAATGATCTATGATTCCATTTTGAATCTTAATAGATCCACAAGTAAGTAAGTACCTTCAAGATCTCACTAGAATGCTGCTCCCATTGATAAAGTCAGATCTAGGGTTCTTGATTTCATCCTTCTTATTTCATCTCCTTCCAACATCTTTGAATGAGGGGACAACAAAAACAAAGATCCACAGCTATCTTCTTCTTCTTCTTCTTCCTCATTCTGAGTTCTTCCAGAGTCCACTCTTTGTCTTGACATGACATTGAGTGACAAGTTCAAATCAAGATCACAGTTGTGAGCCTTCTTCCTTTTTACTGTGTTTCTCTCTTCTCTGGTCTCTTCTCTGATCACTCTCCTTGTTGTGTCTTGGTGGCTTGTTCTACCCAAACAACTCCATCTCTCTTTCTCAATTCGTTGCAATTTGGTATCATATAAGTTGGGATTCAACATGGTTGTTCTAGATTGGGTTTGGTACAATTGAGGATCATAACTCATTTGAAATTCTTGATGGAATTTTCGAGTTCTCTTAGTAGTTAGTGAACTATAAAATCCAGGCCTCTGTGTCAAACTCACATTATTGCCTTCATCAATCCAGTTCCCATAGTCACTCCAAGAAACATCACTAAATCTGGAGAGAGAGAGAGAGAGAGAGAGAGAGAGAGAGAGAGAGAGAGAGAGAGAGAACTAAGAAGTTAAACTCTTCAAATTTCCATATTACTGGCTAAGAAAGATATATAATTCAAAAATCTTTCAATTTTCAATACCTGAAATTTGAAATAATCCCTTTATCATGACTTTCTATCATGGGAAGTAGTTGATAATGGCTATGGATTTGTTGATCTTTAGTTTCCATGAAAGTCCCTTCATGGGTCATAACTGTCATCATGAAAAAGTAACATCTATTAGCACAATTAATACAAGAGAGGGTGTCTTTTGGATCGAGAGAGTCTTTCCTTAGCTTTTAAGAGTCAAAACGGGAGTTGGGTGCTTCCTCCCATTCCTCCATATAATCCGTTGTTTTGTTTTTGAGTTTCTCCATGTATTCTCCCCCCCCTCTTTTGGGAGGGGGGAAGATTCTCTGTGCTTCGTTAATATATTTTTCATTCATCCAAAAAAATACAAGAAAGAAAAGAAAAGATGTATAAGATAACCAGGCCATGAACTCTAACTTAATTACCTCTACCATGATCATCCATCTTCTTGCTTCTATACATCTATTACAAAAATACAACAATGCCCAAAATTAAAACAAAAAACAGATCAATAGTAAAGAATTTGACTGAATTGAAGCTTTTGAGGCTAAATTTTACCTGTAAATGGCTCTTAACATGAGTGATGCTGAGGCCCTTGATGTTCATAAGCTGAAGTACTAGTTTAGGAGTTGCTTCTGCACCAAACAATAATTAAGATGATAATTATATAATTTCATTTCATGGGCTGCTGTTAATATAATTTTTGTTTGAAATTAATAACTTACTTTCTTGTCCCCCTAATCTTTCAATGGCATGAACAAAACAAAGATGGAGATCAGGAGTCCAACGTAGCCTTGGCACCTTAGATCTTGCATACTGTCTTACACTGCCACCAGAGCTTCCCTTATTCTCACTCTCATCCCCAACACTACTACTGTTATTATTGCTTGAGCTCATAACACTGTTTCTACTACTCCGGAGCCCACTCTCCTCTTCTTGATTCTTCTTGAAAAAAGGGTTTTCTTTCAACTCATCATCAGGGCTGTTTTCACTTCTATCCATCTTCTTTCTCTCTCTTTCCCTTCCTTCTTCTAACAGATTCAAATATGAGCTATACAGATAAATGTCAAATTTTCTCTGGTTAACTCCTTCAAACCAAACAAGTGATTAGATTAGAAACAATAGTGTGATAGGTTGAGGCTAAGGAGATGAGAATGGAAATATTCCAACTCCTCCCTTATTCTTCTTGACTTTGTCACACTATTCTATACATCTTAGCAAATACAGAATATTCTCAAATATTATATTTAATTATAGTTGCACATCATGCTTGCATGCATGCATGCATGCAAGCATAGATGTGCATTCATGCACATCTCTCTCTCTCTCTCTTTTCAGTCTCAACTGCATTGATAGGCAAAGAAAGTAAGGATTGGGACTTGTTTCTAAGTATCGGTATTGTATCGGGTGATACGTGTTGGTTTTGCTAATCATCGATATCGATCTCATGTCAATACCGTATTGATAGCACAATACGGAGAAGGGGTAAAATGATCAAAAAATTCATTTTAAAGGAATTTTAGAGGTAATTTTGACCAATTCAGATCGATACCATATTGATATCGTATCAGTTTTATGTGTTACCGATACCCGTTTCGATACCGTGCACTAAAGCCATGGGTTGGAGAGTTTGTGGAAGAGGAGGAGGTCACGTTTGCTGGTGCTTTGATGCTTGCTGTCGGTGATCACGGAATCGTGTCTCCAATTCCATATTTCTCCTCTGTGACAACCGCAAAACCAAAAAAAAAAAAAAACAAAAAAAAATTGAAAAAAAGGGGACATAAGACAAACGAAGAAAGAAAAGAAATAGATGACATGAGGGGTTTCGAGGAGATTCTTAGCTAGAGTTTCAAAATCGAGAACATATATTATGTTTTTTTGTGTTGTGTGCCCACACAGTTGTTGATCTTAAGAAATCATATGAACCTCCAAGTTGATTTCAAAAGTTTATCTCTTGATGATCTCATGGTGACGAACCTCAAGAATAAAGTCTCTTTCCATGTGGTTTCATTTTTAGGGTATGGATCTTGTAATTAAGAGCCATTTGATCATAGTAATATGTAATTTTATAAAGCATTCGCTAAGGCCCACTCTGACAAAAGTGACAAGTTAATCCTAATTTGTTATTGGTGAAGCCTGATCTCAAACCAGAAAATGCTGTGGTGATTCTTTGGCAGGCTGTTTCGCTTTCGAAATACGTCAGAAGGGTCAAAAAGTCAAATAAGTCTGTGAAGCTTGATCTTAGTCCAAAAGAGCTCGTCGAGAGTTTCGATTTAATATGTGTATTTCGCCCTATGTTGGTTCAGGTCCGAACTAGGTGGGTTTCTCGGGGCAGTTTTGTACTTTATGAGGTTAGGGTTTT
The DNA here is from genome assembly GCF_018873765.1 of Telopea speciosissima. Taxonomy (NCBI): domain Eukaryota; kingdom Viridiplantae; phylum Streptophyta; class Magnoliopsida; order Proteales; family Proteaceae; genus Telopea; species Telopea speciosissima. Next base: position 52,247,355 of record NC_057923.1, read on the forward strand.
CTTATAAATTGTAACTATCGTTTTGAGAGAAGAGAGAGAGGGTTTGTCTTTGCTTCACAGAATTAGTAGATTCATTCTATCACTCAGTCGTGGATGTAGCCTTCCTTCTTGAGGGTAAACCATGTGAATCTTGTTTTCTGTATGTGATTTCTCTTCCTTTTTCGTTTTCTTCTACAAAATTGCCATTCTGGTGTGTTGTTTTTCTAACCTACTTGTCTTTTATTTTTATTTTAGGGTTTTCTTATACGTCACTAGGTCTATTAAAGTATAATGTTTCACTATTTGTCACATGACAGTACATGGAATAGTCCATGTGATAGAAGATCAGGAAAACATCTCTCATTGGCACAATTTCAGCTTAAGATAAATTGAGTAAATAGCTAAAATTATAAAGATTCCATTTTGAATTTTATATTTCATTTGATGGCATTTTGGTACTTTTACCAAAACTTCGCCTTAGACTTTGAACAACTTTCCTTGTTTATTTAGAACTAAAATTTGGTGATTGAGATGTATGTGGGGTCCTCTATTACATGGACAAATCCATGTATTACCAAGTGACAAATAATGTAGAGTTATACTTCACTAGGCATCGTGACATGGTGACGCCTAGCAGGACCATTATTTTTATGGTTTTTTTTATGGCAAAAGGTTTCATGCATGGCCATGTATGGTGCATGATCGTACCTGCAACCGTTGGATGGGATTACAAATCATGTACTATACATGATCATGTCCATCTAACAGTGGAAAGGATGGCCGTGTACCATGCATGGCTGTGTACGAAACCTCTCCCCTTTTTTTTTCGTATCTTTGGGAATATTTCTTTGACTGCAATTAGGTAAGAGTCATACATAACCTTTTCTATTGAATTCATTTTCCATCACAAATTTAGAATAACAATGAAGATGAGAGGTGTTAGGGAAGGCCTGGCGTGTGCTGTTAACACGTTATTGATCTTTCTAGATTGAGTAGTTTTAAGTTTTAACCTGACAAATATAATGATGCCATAAGGTCTTTAGGTAACATTATAAAAAGTCAATTAAGTTGGTGATTTGGAGAAATATATGACTTTCTCATCTCTTTTTAAGTAAACTCAAGATTTTGGACGAAAGATGAAAATTAGGTATGACAAATGCTACACTTCTATAGAATGGGATGATGACGTATAATGATTATTGCAACAGTAAGCCCTAACTAATATTTGGTTTTATATGATTTTTGTTTTTTTGATTGAAGAAAATTTATTGGGGGAAATATCATCCCGCTACCCTCTAAGTTTCCTTAACATATATCAACCCAATCTTCAAGTTTTGAAAAATGATAATGTCCTCCCTTACTTTCCCAAGAATTTATGGATGGAGGACAACAATGTTCATGTATCTATGGACCGAAAACGGTCATAAACTGTCGTACATATCATGGATAGGGCTTTCCTTATCAGAGAGTCAGCTAAGTTGTTTGTCTCACGTGGGATATACATAAAATTGCAATTGTGAAAATAAGATTGTAAATGCTAGATATCTTCAATCATCGATCTAATGATAAGCATGTTCTTCAACATTGATAACATTAGATGGAGACCATGATTTCCTACCAAAGGTGAAGTCATTTCGGGATTTCCACAAAAACAAGCAGATGAATGTGTAGAGTGATTTTTTCTCATGACTAATTTGTTTTCCCTGCGGGAAGAGAGCACTCCAAAGTCCAATCCATCCTTGAATCCAATCTGGTATAGATTGTTCGAAATCAGTGGAAACAACATAAGATAGATTGTTCCCAAACCAAGCTGCTTGCGCAAAGGGGGCAGCTCAAAAGAATATGAGCATTAGTTTCAAATGTAGCTCCATAGTGAGGGCAAAGCGAGTCGACGAAGGAGGACTTGTGTTAAAGTGAGGCCTGACACACAGATAAGCCAAAGGAAACTCTGAACCTTAGGCAATGTTCTGCAACCCCAGATCCTCTTCCAAACAATATCAGGAATTTGGCGCCAAGTTGAGAGGTCTGAGGATGAGGGAATGGATGAGTCCCTTGTATCAACTTGATTGTATAGAAGATGATATGCGTTCTTAACAGAAAAAAAAAAGCGGCCATTTATTGAAGCTCCACATACCTTATGGTCTTCTTTCGGGAACATAGATCAACCTTGGAATCAAAAGGTTTGAAGATAAGTAGAACTAAGGCCAAATATATGGTGTGTAACTTTAGCAACTCGGGGATAGAAGTGCGTCCGGGGTACTGTGTGATCAGCGTATCCCTTTAAAGCTTAAGGAAAATTTTATAGGACTATCATTAGACTAGAAACGATGGACGTACAGAATGCTGGGCTATGAAGAAGTGCCATATAAATAAACTTGGTATAGCAGAGGTGAAGATGTTGAGATGAATGTGCGGAAAAACTAGAAAAGATAAAGTAAGGAATGACCATATTAGAGTAGGGCTGGGAATAGCTCCGATTCATGATAAACTTAGAGAGAATCATTTGAGGTGGCATGACCATGTTCAACGGAGGCCTTCAGATGCCCCAGTTCCATTCAGATTGAGGGAACCAAAAGAGTTAGGGGTAGACCTAAATTAACCATAGGAGAAGTGGTGAAGAAAGACATGCTTAGCTTAGACCTTGCTCCTTGTATGACTTCAAATAGATCTGATTGGAGACGGAAGATCCATGTGGTCAGCCCCATATAGTTAGGCTTTGCTTGTTGTGATGTTATTGTTGTAATACACTCATTTCTCGAGGTCTGATGCTCATTGTTGAGCAGTTAAGATGCGGTTCGTAGCTAAGTTGGGTTGATGCCTTACAGTTTGTGTCATTGTTCTGTGTTCCTTCCTTTTATTTTTATATTTTTAATATTATGTTTTTTTTTGGGATCTATGTAGTTGACCCCCTATATGGGGATAAGACTAAGTTGTTGTTGTTGTTGTTGCGATATCAGAAGGGCAAAAGAGGGATTCTCGGATATCTTGCATCTAATTGCCATTGGCCTAATCAATTAATTGATGAGAGACCATCTGAAATAAGTTGTTACCTACATATATATGATTCACTACTACCAAACAGTGACACCGATTGAATCAAGAGCTACATATGGATTTCTTGGGCTGCATATATGACACTTAAGAGCTGGCTTTGTATGCTCAAAAAAGGTTATATATAAGGAAGGTCACCATTTTAATTGGATTATGCTTAAAAAGTGGGCTCTGATCACATGAAGTGCTAGTTTTTAGCTTTAAATGGGTTTCAAATTGTATTAATGTCAATATAAGGTTTGTTCTCCTAATCAAACCTAAATTTTGCGTATAAATTGTTAGAAATGAATTTAAAATAGAAAAGTATTTCACTAAAGAAATTCTACAAGTTGTGAGAGGTGGGTTTTCTTTTATTATTTTTTTAATAAGAAGAGGTGGGTTTTATTACAGCTCTAGAATTGTGTCCTTTTCTGCATGCATGTGAAGAGTTCAGAACCCTTTTATTCTTGTGGAGTTTTAATGTTAGAAAGAAAGATTAATTGATCATCACCCTTCAACCCTTACCTGTAAAGTCAACTCCAAACAATCCCTCATTTTTTGTCTTTTTTTTAACTTTCTATTTACTGTATGAGAATACGTGAACCCTATTATTGCGGATCGATCTAACCATTAATAATATATTTATATATATGAGAATGAGCATATTTGTCCCTTTCGGACTATATTAATTAAAATCACCATCACCCACTTGGTTGATCTCCAACCATGTATATCCAACATGCAGCCATAACATGCATGCCATTGCCATGTCCTTATATCATCATGGCATGAAAAACCTTAAGTTATCTCCTTCCTACCAAGCTCTGCAACTACTCCAAGGTAGGTGAAGGTATAAGTCCAAAAGGTCCAAATTAAGGCCTTTCAAAATGACATAAAATAAACAGATTAATTCTGAAATCTCATTTTTTTAATCTAAAAACTAATGACGATCGATGTAGGTATAAAGGTTTGCAGAAAAGTTTGTTCACCTATTGTTTATGATGATCCAAGCTTTCACATGTGTTCAAAACAAAAATGGTTTATTATTGTTATTTCTAGGGAGGAATTTTGCTAAGCAAGCAACATAGAGAGGATTCCCTGCATGGGCATGTTTTTTAGGAATTTGGTCCTGTTGCGTCAAGAAATCGCTCAGCGGTCCTTCGAGTGCTGTAACCTGCAAAAGACCCTGGGTGACAAAGGAAAATCGGTGTGGTTCTAGCCTAGGACTCTCCGATGCCTAAGTTAGATCTTTCTGAGCAAACAGATGAATAGTAGTATTCAATAAGAGTTAAGATGTCCCCTGATGGGATTGTGTACCTTGTCTTTTGTAGTAGTGTATGGCGGTGTGGAGAGTCCCAGTTGATGTAGAGTGTCTGCCGTAGGTGATAGAGTCCCTGAGTAGCAGGGCTTATCCTTGATAGGTTGTCTTCCCATGAGACTTGGTGTCACAGTAGACCTGGTAGTTGTCTTCCGGAGAGACGTGGTGTCCTTGATAGACTTGGTTGTTGTCTTCCTGTAAGAAGTAGTGTCCTGATAGACTTGGCGTCCTTGGTGGATAGACCTCATCTACGTGGTAGATGGGGTTTCTGGTGCATGAGTCCGTTCAGACTACGTAACTCGATAGGCGGTGGCCTAGAGTCCTTGTGATGGTGCATGTCTTGTTGATGGCGACCGTGGTACCTTGTTCTTAGACTATGATCTACACCTGTGCTTGTCCGAGGTCACACCCGGAGGGTGGTCATGCGGATGGCCGTCCGTGGAGGGTGATCATGCGGATGGGCGTCCGTGGAGGGTCGTTCGCCCGTGCCTGGTTTGGATCGAGTCCATCCTTGGTTCACCGGTTTAGTTCTGGTCCGACCCTGGGCGGGTCTTCTTTCCTGATTTAGGACACGTGGCCGCCCCTGATTGGTTGGTGTGAATTTGGGTTTATCATTTGCCCCCCACTCTCTTGGAACGGAGTGCTCAAGAGAGTATCCTTCTCATTTTTGGTTTTGAAGCTTTGTCTGCCTTGCTCTCTTCTGGTTTCTTCCTTTCTTGGTTATTAACCCTTGGCCTTCTTAGTGGCTTACCCAGCCTTGGCCTACTTAGTGTTGCTTACTCTTGATCTTGATCACGTTCGTGGTCTCAGTCATTAGCTTGTTGCCTCCTTGTGCCCGTGTCGCTCATGCCTCGATCTCACGTTCTTTGCTCATACCTTGGCCTTTTTGTGCTCGTCCGTGCCCGTTGGTGTCGCTTGACTGTCCGAGCCCGTTGGTGCCGCTCATCGATCCACGCCCGTAGGCCTCGATCCCTGCTCATAGGCTTCGATCCACGCCTGGTTGTGCTCGATCCTTGGTAGTGTCCGCACCCTTGGCTGGTCTGCGGCCCTTGGCCGTGGCCAAACAACCGTTCTTTTCTATTTTTTTTTCTTTCTTCTCTTTCTCCTATTTTTTCTTTTCCCTCTTCTCTCTTTTCCTCTCTCTCTTCTTCTCCCTTTGATGTGACGCCCATTGATGGCTTTCCCTTTCTTTTTATTTTTTTTTATTTTTTTATTTTTTCAATTTCTCATCTCTCCTTTCTCTTTCCAAGGGTCGGCGCCCATTTGGGCGTGGACCCTTGTCCTTTTTTTTTGTTTTTTTTTTGGTGCACGCGATCAGCATCTGGTGGCGATGCCCATTTGATTCACGCCCAACGGCGCTCGTGTTCCTTGTTCAGTTGTCGCTTGTTTCGCGCTCATTGATCGACGCTCCGGTCTGTGCCCTTCTCGATCAATGCCTTGGTTCGTGCCCATCTCGATCAATGCTCGTCTGGTTCGTGCCTCGGTCGACGCTCGTCTGGGTCTGTGCCTCGGTCGATACCCAATTGGCAGTCCGTGCCTGTGCTCGATCGACGCCCGTCCATGGTCGTCCTGCTCGATCCGCACCCGTGCTGCCCCTTTTTTTTGTATTGAGTCGAATTGGTCTTTGGCCATAGACACGACTTTATTCAAACCTTGATCTCGATCCCTCGTAAACTTCGACCTCGGACCTCGAACCTCGACCTCGGACTTCGACCTCGAATCTCGCCCATGTCCATGGCCTGTCGTCTACGACCCCTGGCCGTGGCAAATTTTTTTTTCTTGATTGGTTCTACATTGGTGGTTGTAGGTTGGCATTCCTCTCTTCGTGTTGGTTACTTGGCTTTTGGAGACCGCTGCTCTGAGCAAGTAGCTAGTCTGCTTCATTATTTATCCATGTCATCACCTAACGACTCTGATCCGACTGCGGTCGCTGTTGGATCCATTGAGGAGTCTTCTTCGGGGTCGTCTTCCCCCATCGATACTTCTTCTTCTTTGCCTTCCCCTGTTGCTAGTGAAGGGGAGGAGGAGGTTTTTGGAGATTCCATCCCTAGTAGGGGTCGTAGGGCCTCCAGAGCTTCTATTTCTGTTGGTGACCCTAGGAGTAAGTTGGCTCCCATACCTAGCGTCTTGACTTCATCGGACTTGGCGGTTCGTGTTCTGGAGAAGACCCCTGATTATGACTTCTCAAGGTTCCCTGAGGTCACTACGCTGCTACTTGAGACTGCTGTAGTGGCTCGTGTCTCTCCTGAGGATGGTGTTGTGGTGACAGAGGAGCGGGCGATCTTACCAGAGGAGAGTGTTGCTCGTCCGGCTGAGGCTGATATGATGTCTCCTTCTGGATCAGAGGCTGCTCCTCCACTAGATGCCCCCTGATTTTATAGATGTTCTTTATGGATGTTGATTTTTTGGATGATAACTTTTGGATTGTGATGCTTGCTTTTTGTCTTTTGTATGTACTTGACTCTTTCTTTAGATGTTGATATGATTTGATCCTTGTCGCTTTGATGGTTTTCAACTATGTAACCCCATGTAGCTAGTGGTCCATAGGGATGCCCTGGTTGGGTGGTCCACGGACCTTGGTGGCATAACGCTTCGGGTGTGGCATGGTGCCTTGGGCATGAGGCCTCGATGGTGGGGGACTGCCTTAGGCGTAAAGCCTCAGTGGTGGCGGACTGCCTTAGGCTTCAATCTTCGATGGTGGCGGACTGCCTTAGGCATAAAGCCTCAGTGGTGGTGGACTGCCTTAGGCTTAAAGCCTCGATGGTGGCGGACTACCTTAGGCATAAAAGCCTTTGTGGTGGCGGACCGCCTTAGGCTTAAAGCCTCGATGGTGGCGGACTGCCTTAGGCATAAAGCCTTAGTGGTGGCGGACTGCCTTAGGCTTAAAGCCCCAATGGTGGCGGATTGCCTTAGGCTTAAAGCCTCAGTGGTGGCGGACTTCCTTAGGCATAAAGCCTCGGTGGCCAATGGACCTTGGTGGTCAACGGACCTTGGTGCTGTGGAGGTGTTCGACCGCTTGGTAGAGTATACGAATGTATCCCCATATAAAATTTCAAATTATCCTTGAAACAGTATTGCCATTTACTGCTACGGGTGGTGCTGCTGCTCTGCTGTTGCTTTTACTGATAGTACTTCTTCAAGTGTTCTGAGTTCCAAGTATGGTCTACCTCATTGTCCCCCGGAGTTTTCAAGCGGTATGTCCCTGGGCGTATCTACTTGGAAACTATATAGGGTCCTTCCCAATTTGCTGATAGCTTCCCTTCTTTCCTTAGTTGTGATGCACTTGCCCTCTTTCGGACTAGGTCCCCCTGATGGAATAACCGTTCACGTACCCTGGCATTGTATTACTTGGGTGTTCGTTGTTGGTAGGCTACAATCCTTAGCGGTGCCTTCTCACGTACCTCATCCAGGAAGTCTAGGTTCGCTCACAATCCATCTGTGTAAGTTCTTTCATTGAAGTGTCCATACTATGCCAGGTGGAATGAGCTTTCTCCTGTGGGTGTCCTTACTATGGTGCGGTATGCCCATAGAACACTCAGTAATTCTTTGACCCACTTCCCTTTGGCTCCTTCCAGTCTTTTCTTTATTTCGTCCAGTAGGGTTCTGTTGGTGACCTCCACCTGACCATTGGCTTGTGGGTAGGCTACCGAAATAGGCTGATAGTCAATGTTATAGCTCTGACAGAAGGTGCTGAACTTGGGGTTGTTGAACGGCTTCCCATTGTCAGAGACTATGCCCTTTGGTACCCCAAACCTGTAGATGATGTCGTCACGGATGAATTTCTCCATCTCGTTCTCTGTGATCTTGGCTAGTGGCTTGGCTTCTACCCATTTGGTGAAGTAGTCTATGGTGACCACCAAGTACTTGCGGTTACCTGATGCTACTGTGAAGTCTCCCAGGATGTCCAACCCCCACATGGCAAAGGGAATGGGGTTGATTATTGATGTCAGCTTGGTGGCGGGTAGATGGAGTACTGGGGCGAACAATTGACATTGCTCGCATGCTTTAACATATTGGATGGCTTCCTCTTGCATTCTTGACCAGTAGAATCCTTGACCGAGGATCTTGTAGGCTAGTGCTCTTCCTCCCATGTGGCTTCTGCAGATGCCTTCATGTACTTCTGCCAGGGCATATTGTGCTCCTTTGGGTCCTAGGCACTGAAGCAGTGGTGCTGTGGCCCCCCTTTTGTATAGTACTCCATCCAGGATGGTGTACTTCGCAGCTCTCATCCTTATCTTTCTTGCCTCGACCTTGTCTTCTGGTAAGACGTCGTTCTATAGGTAGTTGAGTATAGGGTCCATCTAGCTAGGCCCTTCCTCGATCTTGTTGACCAACTTCTCCTGGTACGTTGGCTCATGTAATATTTCCATGTACACTGCACTGGTTAGGTTCTTGAGTTCATCGTTGCCTAGCCTAGACAGTGCATCTGCGGTGGCATTCTCGATCTTGGGTACTCGAACCATCTCAAACCTCACGAACTGCCCGATCAATTCCCGAGCACGTGCTAGGTATGATACCATGTGCTCATCTTTCATCTCATATTCGCTGTTCACCTGGTTCACTACAAGCTGGGAGTTACTCCGGATGGATAAGTGTGTGACTTGAATGGCTTCTGCCACTCGGAGTCTAGCCAATAGTGCCTCGTACTCTGCTTCATTGTTAGATGCTGGGAAGGTGAACCGGAGAGCATACTGTATTCAGAATCCTTCAGGGCTGGTAAGCATGAAACCAGCTCCACATCCCGTGGCATTGCTCGAACCATCCATGAACATCTCCCACGACCCTCGATCCTGCTCTTTCGGTTCCTGTACTTCTGTCTCTAATAGAGTGCACTTAGCGACGAAGTCTGCCAGAGCTTGGCCTTTGATGGCTGTCCTGGGTTAAAATTTGATGTCATGCTCACTTAACTTGACCGCCCAGGCGATCAATCGTCCGGAGACGTCTGGCTTGTGCAACACCTTCTTTAGTGGGAGGTCGGTGAGGACCGTGATGGTATGGGCCTGAAAATATGGTATGAGCTTCCTTGCCGCAATCACCAGTGCATATGCGACCTTCTCTATTCTTGTGTACCTGGTCTTTGTATCAATTAAAATATGGCTTACATAGTTGATGGGTCTTTGCATTTTACCCTCTTCTTTTAGTAGTACCGCGCTCACCGAGACTGGAGTCGCTGCCAGGTAGACTTGCAATTCTTCATTGGGCTCTGGGCGCCCAAGCAATGGTGGGTTCTCTAGGTACGGCTTCAACTCTTCAAACGCCCTCTGACACTCCTCAGTCCATGCAAAGTCTTTTGGACTTCGGAGGTTCTTCAGCGTCTTGAAGAATGGTACACACTTGTCCCCGGATCATGACACGAACCTTGATAGGGCGGCGATCCTTTCGTTCAATCTCTGTACTTCTCTGACTGTTCTTAGGGGTGCCATCTCTTGGATGGCCTTGATCTTGGATGGGTTGGCTTCTATTCCCCGTACTGAGACCATGAACCCTAGGAATTTTTCGGATGTCACTCCGAAAGCACACTTTACAGGGTTGAGTTTCATCTGGTTCCTTCTCAGTACGGTGAATACCTCTTCCAGGTTGGTTAGGTGTTGATGAGCTTGGACATTTTTCACGAGCATGTCATCCACGTATACCTCCATGTTGCGTCTGATCTGGTCCTCAAACATCCTATTGACCATTCTTTGGTAGGTGGCCCCTGCATTCTTTAGTCCAAATGGCATGACACGGTAGCAGTAGTTCTCCTTGTCTATTCGAAAGGCGGTGTAGGGCTTGTCATCCTCATGCATGAGGATCTGGTTGTAGCCGGAGTAGGCATCCATGAAACTCAGCATCTCATATCCTGCAGTTGCATCGATTAATAGGTCGATCCTAGGGAGTGGGTACTCATCCTTGGGACATGCCTTGTTCAAGTCGGTGTAATCGACGCACATCCTCCACTTTTCGTTGGGCTTGGGCATCGTGACCACATTGGCGAGCCAGGTAGGAAACTTTTCTTCTCTAATGAATCCCACCCGGCTTAACTTCTCGACCTCTTCTTTGATGGCTGCCTGTTGGTCGAGGGTAAAATTCCTTTGCTTCTACTGGATGGGCTTCCTGGTTGGGTCTAGATGTAGCATGTGCTCTGCTATGGATCTGGGTATGCTGGGCATGTCTGTGGCCGACCATACGAAGATGTCCATGTTTGCCTGCAGGGGGTGTCCCAATTCTTCTTTTTGCTTGTTGCTCAACAGTGACCCAACCTGTACGACCTTGGAAGGGTCATCCTTGCTGAGTGGCCATGGAACTAGGTCCTCGATCGATCTTCCTCTCTTTTCTGTCAATTCATCTCTCTGGTCACTAACCAGATTCTCTATGCACAGTGCCATCCCTCGTGTGTTGCCATTGTTCTTCTTTACGAAGGTGGCATAGCATTCTCTGGCTTTCTTTTGATCGCCTCGTACTTCACCCACTCCATTGTCAGTGGGGAACTTCATCTTCAGGTGGATTGGAGCTACGACGCCCCTAAGGGCTGTCAGGGATGGTCATCCTAGGAGGCCCTTGAATGACACCACGGATTTGACAACCATGAAGTTTACCATGATGGTCACCTGTCGAGGGTGTTCCCCAAAGGTGACGGGTAGCTCTATAGTGTCTCTGATGGAGGTTGTGGCGCCCGAGAATCCATGGAGGTAGGTAGCCTTTGGCTTGAGCTGATCGTCTCCGAACCCGAATTGGCGGTAGGCTTCCAGTGAGAGTACATCCACGGATGCTCCTGTGTCTATCAGCACCCTGTGTACCGGGCGGTTGGCTATCTCCACTTGCACTACCAGGGCATCCTCATGTGGAAAGCTTGCGCCTTCTAAGCCTGCATCCGAGAAGGAGATCACCGTCTCGGTCTTGGCTATTTTGCTTGGCTTCTCTACTACTCCCACGAACCTGGCATGAGCTTTGGCTTTCCTTGTTGAATCTTGCCGCGGTCCTCCAAGTATGGTGAGGATGGGGGCTCCCTTGGTGCCACTTGGTTCTGCTAGATCTTTTCTCTCGTCAGTGCGGTCTCTATCTTGATCCGCTCTCCTTTCTTCTCTCCTGGGTTATTCTCTCTCTCGATCTCGACCTTGATCTCGATCTCCTTGGCCCAAATGACCATTGCGCCTTCCCTTCACGTACTTGTCTAGGCTTTCAACTTTCACAAGGTTCTCTATTTCTCTCTTCGCTTGGTAGCATTCCTCCGTGTCATGCCCGTAGTCCTTGTGGAAGAGACAGATGCAGTTAGTCTTGCGCTTCTCGTCCCGCAAGATAGGTCGTGGCCATTTGAGTAGGTCACGATCTTGTATCTACATGAGGATCGTGACCTGGTGGTGTTAAGGGGTGTAAACTCAGGGTTGCTTGCCCTCTCAGTTCTCTCTGATCGATGATCATTTCTTCCAGACGGTCGATCACCTTTCTCTTGTCACCGATCAATCCTCGATCTTTTATTATCTTTGCGGTCATCTGGTGCTGACCTCTTGTTGTCTTGGGTTTTGCCTTCAATTGCCTTTGTCCGTGACTATACTATTTCAACCATGTTGGCGAACTGGTTACATTGCTCCAGGAGCTCTTTCATGGTCTTGGTCTCATGATGTGCCAAGTCCTTGATTAGCTCCATGTCTTTGATGCCCCTCGCTAGGGCGGCATGCTGGGTATGGTCATCTAGGTCACGGACCTCCTAGGATTCCTTGGTGAACCTGCTAACATACTCCCTCAGAGACTCCCCAGGGTTTTGGATCACATTCAGCAAGTTGATCGTGGTCTTCTTTTGCTTGACGCTGCTCTAAAATTGGGTCACGAACTATTCGCATAGCTCTGCAAATGATCCAATCGACCGTGGTCGCAGTCGGGAGAACCATGAAGTTGCTTTGCCCTTGAGGGATGCAGGGAATGCTCGACAGGATACCACGTCTGATCCACCGTATAGGGTCATCATGCCATTAAAGTAGTTGATATGGTCATTAGGGTCGGTGGTACCACTGTAGAGTTCAAAGGTAGGTAGCCTGAACCTGGATGGCAGTGAGGCTGACATGATCTCTTCTGATAAGGGATGTTGTCCAGGGATTGAGTGTGTCTCACCCTTGGTTTGCTTCTTCAACCTTTCCAGTTCTCGTCCAACTCTTGGAGTCTCTTGTCTAACTCTTCATCCCATGCTTGTTCCCCATGCCTTGCTGGTTGTTCGCTGCGAGCTCGTTCGCGTCCTCTCCTGGAAGTCCCTACCCGTCTCCACTGTTCGTGAGAGGGTGAAGGGTCACGTCATGACGAATCTTATCTTGACCGCGAGGGGCTTCCTTCATGGTAAGTCTGGCTTTGCTCTAGTACATGACTTCTTTCTAGTTGACCATCAAACACCGACTTCCGAATGGACCCGTTTGGGTTAGGTACCCCAGATCGGTGTGATGGTGTTCTTCCTCGGTCTGACCGTGCTGGGACGTCTGACGTTCTCCTTGGATGTTGGGAGGGATTCCTTTGTTGTCTGGTGTGCCATTCGGATCTATTACCCTTGGGAGGTGATCTCCTAGGGCTTTGCTCTCGTCTCTGCTCTTGCCTACGACGATGGGTGACCGCTTTCTTCCTTAGATATTCGTGGAAGAGTCGTTGGTCATCGAGGATCTGACGCTGCAGATCGTTGATTTGACCTACGATCGCTGGTGCATTGGGATCAAGTACTGGTTCCACGACGCCTTCAACGACTGCTTTGGGGTTAAGGTTGACTCCCCCAACTTGTTGGCTCTCTGGGACCTCCCTCTCCTGAGAGACATGGTCTGTGGCTCTGCGACGTGAGCTCTCTGGAGGAGGTGATCTGTTCCCCTCCCTCGGAGCATTGTTGGCAGAGGGAGCGGTCTTCCTGCATGCTATGGTTGATCAGATATGGAAACAAGCTAGTAAAGGTAATGGCTAGCATCGTTCCCATAGACGAAGCCAATTTGTTGCGTCAAGAAATAGCTCGGCGGTCCTTTGAGTGTCGTAACCTGCAAAAGACCCTAGGTGACAAAGGAGACCTAGTGTGGTTTCGGCCTAGGTCTCTCCGATGCCTAAGTTAGATCTCTCTAAGCAAATAGATGAATAGTAGTATTCAATATGAGTTAAGATGTCCCCTGATGGGGTTGTGTACCTTGCCTTTTATAGTAGTGTATGGCGGTGTGGAGAGTCCCAGTTGATGTAGAGTGTCTGTCGTAGGTGATAGAGTCCCTGAGTAGTAGGGCTTATCCTTAATAGGTTGTCTTCCCGTGAGACGTGGTGTCACGATAGACCTGGTAGTCGTCTTCCGGAGAGACGTGGTGTCCTTGATAGACTTGGTAGTTGTCTTCCTGTAAGAAGTAGTGTCCTGATAGACTTGGCATCTTTTGTGGATAGACCTCATCTACGTGGTAGATGGGGTTTCTGGTGCATGAGTCCGTTCAGACTACGTGACTCCATAGGTGGTGGCCTAGAGTCCTTGTGATGGTGCATGTCTTATTGATGGCGACAGTGGTACCTTGTTCTTAGACCAGGGTCTACCCCTGTGCTTGTCCGAGGTCACACCCGGAGGGTGGTCATGCGGATGGCCGTCTGTGGAGGGTGATCATGCGGATGGGCGTCCGTGGAGGGTCGTTCGCGCCCATGCCCGGTTTGGATAGAGTCCATCCTTGGTTCGCCGGTTTAGTTCTGGTCCGGCCCTGAGCGGGTCTTTTTTCTTGATTTAGGACTCGTGGCCACCCCTGATTGGTTGGTGTGAATTTGGGTTTATCAGGTCCTTTGCTAATGTAAACAAATCACTACCCATTAAGGTGTTATCTGAACGAAGATGGGAACGTAGCAGAAGGACCTCGTACGGATTTGATTACAAACTTGAAAGACTTCTTCACGGAGAACTCCACACCACAAATCCTTGGGAACAAATGGAATTCCACAGGGAACACACTAGAAATTTGGAGAACAAGATTGAGAGTGAGAGAGAGACTATAATCTCATAGTGTCTTACTCTAAATAGGAAACACAAAGAGTGAAGAGACCCAAAGGGGGAAGGCCACCTCCTTAAGTGTCTAGCCCAACTGGTCCAATCGGCTGCCTCATGGGTGGGTGCCAAACCCGAGCTGGGTTTTTCCCAAGTTCGATTAATAGCTAAGAGGAAGAAGAAAAAGAAAAATAAGAAAGCTTCTGCTTTTAGGATCTGTTTGGATGTGAGCCTGGAAGTTATGTATGAAGGAGAATTTATTATGTCTTTCCACTCCCCCTCTTGAGTCAGAAGTAGCCCCTCAGTTTAAGGCTAATAGTTCTTATGATTGTTTCTTCAGAGGAGCTTTCAGAGTATGTACTAAGTGATGCCATCGTGGAATCCCCTTCCCCTCGGATTCCTGATTGGAAGCCTCTTTCTTCAACCTGCCTTTGGATGACTATAATGCATCTATAAAACACCCTAAAAAGGATGAGGATTTTGATGGCCATTGCGTCTATACTTGTAGACGCAGACATCACTTAAGATTAATTGCCCCGTACTGCCTTCACTCCAAGGAATGAGAAACTTTTTTCCATAGGAATATATCAAAATTATTTTTTTTTAAAAGAAAAATAATTTATAAAGACAAAGGAGAAATTCCCTAAGCCACTTGATGACAGACCTTACGAGAGGCAGAGGACCCCATGACAAATAAAACACCTCCAAGGGAACAAAAGAAGACCCACAATGATCCAAAATAAGGGGAGCCCCATTAGGGGAGATACCAAGCAACTGCAGAGAGAGAGAGAGAGAGAGAGAGTATCTCGAAGACCAAATTGGCTGAACACCCCATTTCTGTACAAGTTATTGATTCCTAGGGGTTATTGGGCCCCTTGGGAATGTTAGCCGACAATGTTCCTCCACATTCGAGCGAATGCTTTTGACAATGAATGGACTGGTACTAGTCTTATTCCGAAAGATATGGAATTCCTTCCAAATGTGGTCTATAGTACAAAAAAATGCTAGCTTTGCAATGCAATCTATAAGATCTCCCTTGAAATAGCTCTCTGCCCATTAAGCTTCCAATTCCACACTCCTCCCAGGGCCCCTCGAAGGGGAGCATAACCTAAGGATCACTCCCCATATTTGGGAGGTAAATGGGAAATCAAAGAATAGATGGTCTCTAGTTTCCAGTCCCGCCCAATAGAAACAACAAAAAGGAGCTACCTGAACATATCGCCTCCGGAGTTGGTCTCTAGTTCGAAGGGTGTTAAGCATACATTTCCAAGTAGTGAAAGATTGTCGAGGGATACAAGAATGGAACCAAACACATGACGTTCCAAGGTAGATTAGGGAAAGGGCTGCTCAACATTTCCCAAGCTGATTTAGTGGAAAATAGGCCATTAGGGTTGCCTTTCCATTTAATGGAGTCTGAGACTGATTCATTAAGTCTCACAATATTGCTCAATTGATCCCAAACCCGAATGAGATCCACTGAAGTAGCATGGCTAGAGTTTCAACCACATGCCTTAAAATGGACTGAAGCATTGCAAGTCTGTCTGAACCAGCATCATAACAAATACGATTACCATATGTAAGAACCAAAATCCCGTCAGGATGCCAAGGATCCAACCAAAGCCTAGTGGCAAGGCCATTACCAATAATGTGGTTGTAGACACTGATTTTTGTCACCCCCTAATTGGGGATGATGACAACGGGACATGGACAATGGACGATGCACTCTCCCTCTTTCTAGACCCAAGATACCTGACCCATAAGACCAAGAACCATGCTGAACACAAAAAGACCCATTTTTAGGCCAAAAAACAAGAAAAATGACACTACGCCCCCATGGCGCCTTGGACCCCTTCCCACGGTGCCGTAGATGCCTTCCCTCAGTATCGTGGGGTACACACTCCAAATCATTTGAAAGAGCTGTTACTCTGCCCAGAAAGAATCGGCGTCCGTCCATTCGTCTATCTCCCCTGAGCCAGGGGAATACAACCATACAGGTATAATTACTGCAATCTTGTTGATTCAATGTAGTCTTTTTGTATTTCATCGTTTTAGTCCGTATTTTTCAGATATGTAATGTAGTTTATTATGTTTTAGTTCAATTCATAGCATCTGAATGTAATTCATAATATCCCCCATCCCCATAATAAAAGAGAGAGAACATTCGTCTTTATATAGCATCTAATACAGAGAGACCGGGTTCGGCCGGGCGAGGTGGGTGCCTAACACCTTCCCACACTCGTAACCTGACCCCTTACCCGAACCTTTGGTCAGATCATATGGAGTCATGTAGCCCGATTCCGCTCACAATGGATAGGGCTACACTTAATGAGTCCTAGGCCCTAACCCTA
Source organism: Telopea speciosissima (assembly GCF_018873765.1). Taxonomy (NCBI): domain Eukaryota; kingdom Viridiplantae; phylum Streptophyta; class Magnoliopsida; order Proteales; family Proteaceae; genus Telopea; species Telopea speciosissima. Next base: position 52,263,973 of record NC_057923.1, read on the forward strand.
GGTGGCGACTTCACATTATATCAGCATATTTTAATGCATGATCCCAACCCCCCATTTATCCATATTATACATTGACAATATTATCCATACATATATCCATTTTGTTACACCCAACCCTTGTCGCCATAAGGCTGGGGAACCCTCGTCTCGAGGACCACGGTACTTATAGTGGTGAATGAATGGTCTCGCACGGTCCTGATACTTAAGGATCTTCCTCCACACACAAGAACAATCTTGGGGGGGGGGGACTTCACAATTTAAATGGAATCACATCTCAAATATCTATGATTCACCCACCTCACCCATAAGGACTCCTTCTAGGAGGCCACCCACCAAATTTGCTTCAGAATACCAACCCCATTCATATCTTTAATCCGCTTCACTTCCACACCACCCTCTGCCCTAGGCTTATAAATGAAGACCCAATAAACATAATAAATAATCCTCTCCAAGCTAGGCCCAGACAAAAGAAAGTTGGGGAACATAGAATCTAACTTCGAGATGACACACCTAGGGAGCTCGAATAAACCTGACTAATATATATAACCACCCTGCAACAAAGAAGTAATAAGTTGGAGCCTTCCTGCATAAGATAAGAACTTGGACTTCCACCCTTCAAGCCGTTTTCTTACCAAATGTATAAGAAGAGCACAATCAGTTGCCTTTAACTTGCCAAAATCAGAGTAACCCCAAGGTATTTGATGGGAAGCTCAGTGGAAGCGAACCCTATCAACTCCACCAACTGATTCTGCAAAGGGGTTGAACACCTCCAAGAATAATAGAGGACTTAGAGTTGTTCATCGAAAGCCCTGATAAAAAGAGAATTCCAGTAAAGTATCTATCACTGTAGTCACCGACCTACAATCTGCCTACATAAATACCATCAAATCATCTGCGAAAACCAAATGAGACAGCGATATGGGTTTACGCCAAGTGATGAGCTTAATTCTATGATTCTCTTCCAGCTTTAACAACATAATAGATAAACCTTCCATAGCCAAGGTAAAAAGAAAGGGGGACAATAGGTCACCTTGCCGAATACCCCTTCCTCTAGCAAAATACCCACAAGGCTTCCATTAATCAAGATTTAAAACATTCAGACTCCAAACAACACTGAACCTACTTAATGAATTGAGGAGGGAATCCCATAGCAGAGATGATGAGAAACATGTATGTTCTCTTCAAAGTGTCATAGGCCTTATGGAGGTCTATCTTCAAAACTACTGAAGGAAATGAATGCTTTCTAGACAACCCTCGAACCACATTATGGAAAATTAAGATGTTATTAGCAATAGACCTCCCTTATATAAAGGCAGACCGATTCTTAGATATCAGGTGATCCACTACCCCTTGGAGTCTATTGGCAATGATTTTGGAAATAAACTTGTACAGCAGGGTTCATAAAGCAATAGGCCTATACCCATTAAATCCTATGAGCTGATTACATTTAGGAATTAGGCAAATAAATGTTGAATTTATTGACCTAGGCATGTAGGAGTTGGAGAAGAACCATCTGACGGCCTCCACAAGATCTGAACCAATAATATCCCAACAATGTTGAAAGAAGAATGCTTTAAAGCCGTCTGGACCTGGGGCCTTACCATCCTTGATTGAGAAAACCACATTCTTGATCTCCTCCTTTGTCATCTCTGCCACCAGAGCATTTTTATGATGGTTCTCAAGGGTAGAGTTTATAGGAAGAAAGCTAGTGGGCTCCCCCTCGTCCCCCTGAGAAGAGCCAAAAAGTGTAGAGAAGAATTGCATAGCTTCTACTTTAATATGGGTTGGCACATCAGTCACAGAACCATCAGCCCTGACCACCTCCAAGATATGATTACGATTTTGTCTGCATCTAACTGTCTTATGGAAGAAGCCATTGTTTCGATCTCTAAGATTCAACTAATTGATCCTAGCCTTTTTTTTCAAGAATGCCTCCTCTCTAAGAGCACCCCCATACACCTCTTTAGCTTCCTTTTCCTCCTGGCCGCCTGCTCATTGAAAGGGTCAATAGATAGTGTCTGCTGGATGGCTAAGAGACGAGCCTTAGCAACCTTCACCTTCTCAAAGACATTTCCAACTTCCTCCCTATTCCATACTCTAAGCTTCTTTTTCACATTTTTCAAACTTGCAGTAAACCTAGACATGAGGCTCATATGCAGATGGACAACCTCTCTCCAACCTTGGATAACCACCTCTCTAAAGTCAACCCTAGAAGCCCAGGTATTGAAGAATTTGAAGGGCTTTGGGCCGAAGTTCTTATCTCCCAAGATAGTTAGACAACTAGGGTTATGATCCGATACACCAGGATTAAGAAAGACGACTTTTAAGGCCCTCAACTGATCCACCCAAAGAGTGTTGGCTAAAACTTTTTTTAATTTGCATTGTATCCTTCTCATACCAATTTGACCATTACACCATGTAAAGGCTTCCCCTCTCCATTTAAGATCAAGAGCACTCACTGAATCAATGAAATTGTTGAATTCATCAACAACCATATGGTTGACCATCTCCTCCCATTTTCTCCCGCTGATTTCTGACTACATTGAAGTCGCCAAAAATTATCCGCAAATTAGTCATCGTAGTAGAAAGAGATTCAAGACCAGTTCACAAATCCCTTCTCCCCTCCAATCTATTCAAACCATAAACTGTGGTGGCATGAAAGGAGACCAACACACCTTTCAAGGAAATCAACATATGAATAATTTGACTCGCTGTATGAATAACTCTACACTGAAATGGAATTCTTATCCCACCCAACCCAAATTTGGATGGAATTGGAGCCTAGAGGTATCTCCATTGTGGGAAAACTTCCAACCTGATAGCACTGGATGAAACATAGCCTCTGTGCTTTCCACTTTGACTTTAGCGAGACACACATTACAGCTGGAGTACTTTGATTAATTTCTTCATTACATAATGCTTCTCTGGGGCATGAAAACCCCTTATGTTTCTATTAAGGAAAAGTCCTCACACACTAACTCCAATCATCCATTGTGATGATATCAAATGTTTTGATGATAACAAATAAACCAAATTGTACTAACTCTTGTTTAAGATATATAGAATCCCTATACAAGAGCATAACACCAAGTGAGGGGGAGCACTCAATTCAAAATATTGATGTTAAAGCAATTGAACCATAGTCTACGCTTTTAAGACATCAAAAGAGTCATGAAGTATGGAGAAGACATATACTCAAGCAAATCAATGGAGCTCAAGACTTGAAGTATATTGAAGAATTGAAATTGTATTAAGTTGTAAAATTGTATTAAGGTCACAAATTGATGTAATGCACATACACACGTATGCATTCATATAGAATGACCTTAGGAGGTTTAATTGAACCCATTCCATGTGGCCAAGACCAATGGAATTGACTCAAGTCAATCCAACCAAGGACTTGTAAATTTTCAGCAAAAATTGCTGATTCGGTATACTGGATTAGAAAACGGCATATCGAATCCTATAATCCCATAAATATAATTTTATCGAGAGAAAACTGTGTGCTCCGAATATGAAAACAGCATACCGAATCCATATGACCTCACAGATATAAAATTCTCGAGAGGAAATGGCACATGCCGGATTGGATTCGGTATACCAAATCTCAAAAATCTAGCCATTTTCTGACCGTTAGAAATTTGACCATTGGATCAACGGATATATTCCTAAGTGATTTTGGCAATTCGGTATACCAAATTGGTACTGTCTTTTTGAATCCGAACTTAAAACAGCACCCCATTTGTTTGAGCTTCTTAGTCTATAAATAGGCACCTCATTCAAGCTCAAAACAACCCAATCAAGCCAATCACATCTACAAGAGACAATATTACAAGCTCTAAGTGCATTAGTCTCAAGTGAGCATACTTTGATCATAAGCATCCATTGATCACAAGCTCACACACTCAAGCTCCTCCACCACATCAAGCTTTAAGCTTCAAAGTTGGAAGGTAGCACACACTCCTACTAAGGTTGAGGTAACACTTTACTTGGTAGTTTAATTTTATGATTGATTGAGTCCTCTAGCTCAGAATCAAGATTGATTGAGTCCTCTTGCTCGGAATCAAGAGTTGTGTTGAGTCCTCTTGTTCAGAATCAAGAGTTGTGTAAGTGTCACACCCTAATTCCGAACCACCAAAATCTGTGTCCAAAACGTACAAATACGTTCCTAAAATATCGCCAGGATCACAGATGTAATATTTAAGCTAACTCATCCACACTACACAAGACACAAATGATCAGGAGAGAATATAATATAATTAAATCAGAGTAACGAAAGCTAAGTGATAATATAATAACATACGGTCAATGTTTATCCCAGTTCCATGATCCACCACAACATACTCAGAACCATGATGACATCCCATCAGGACTTATGTATTGCATAGTATATAAATAATACATTCTTCATGATGGGATCAAAATAATGAAGTAGTTAGTATCCAAAATGTAATATCCAAAAAGTAATATCCAAGAAGTAAATGTCCAAAAAGGGGCCACCGGCCCAGTATCTCAAGAAACTACTCTCCTAAGTAGCAAGTCTCACAGTAGCAGTCTAGCCCATGCTCCCCTTCCTCAAGGGCCCACCAGTCCTCGCCACTGCCGTCCTCAAGGGCCATAGGCTCCGAGCCACTTGGCTCCACCAAACTTACATCATAATCTAAAAAGAAGTTTTCACGAGGGGTGAGCTCCACTGAGCCCAATGAGTAAATCGAATCATGCAAAGGGTTACAATATGTATGGATGATAATGTTATGATGCATGAATCAATGATTACATGTGTACCTAACACTAACCTGTAAGTCAGGTATAGTGCTACTGCAGCACCCTAGGTAGCATCCCCGGTCCTCCATTACTCCCACTCGGATGGCCTATCCGACGATGTTAAACCCGAATTGTACTAGGAGCCTGCCGGTCCCGATCCTCGATCGAACTCATCGGTCCCAGTACCTCAATCGGAATTGCTGGTTTACCCAGTAAACCCCTAAGGTTAACCCCATTGCCATGGTTTCGATCCTCGATCGGAATCGACGATCCCAGTCCTCAATCAGAATCGCTGGTTTCCTCGTGGGGGATTATCCAACACGTAAACCCCTATTTGAAAAGGTCGTAGCACTGGGTACGTAATGCCTAGCCAACAACACCTACTGTCTAGTGGTGTACATACACTATAACATATACATTCCATCATTATCAGATCGCACAACATTGTCATTCGCAATATACATCACTATACTCTCAATCAAATATCACATCATAATAGTAATTGAAAGTAAAGTGCATCCTAGTGTCTACACTCAACATGGAAGAGTCTCCATTATTAAATAATAGATTTCTAACAAGTAATCATACATGTACATGTATGGCAATCGTATAATGAAATGCAAGTAGGTTCGAGTATTCGATTTCCTCACCTTGGGATTCTATTCGATCAAGCCGTGAGTGATCCAGTAAGCTAAAACGTGAGTTGACCCCCGTATTTGGGTGCCCTAGATGCACAAAAAGATACACAAGAGACTAGTGCTAAGGTCCCCAAAAGGGTAGGAATCAATAGTGGTTTAAAAAGGTTAATATTGTAAAACGGTAGAAGCAATTTTTGAAAACGGTAGAAGGGTTCTGGGTTGGTTCTACCATTTTTAGGCAGAGAGAAAAAGGTAGAAAGGTAGATCTGAAAAAGGTAGAAGGGCACCTGGGTTGCTTCTACCGTTTTTACCCGACTACATCTACCTTTTTACAGAAAAGATTTACATCAAATACTTGGCTTGGGCTTTGGTTTCATGGCTTAAACGGGTATATCCTAGGGATATACCATGCTATTATGGTTAGAGTTATCACCCAAATCTAGGGTTTTAGGTCTCCTAAACAAGAGGGTTTATAAACCCAAGCTTACACATGAGATGGGTTATAGATTTGAAATCAATGAACCCTAGCTTATGTATTCTTGAGCTAGAGTTGGCATTGATGGCTTAGGTCACCAAATGGGGAGGATGGAAGCATTTACTTACCACATTAAGGAGGTTTTAGTACCTTCCATTAATGGTTTCTCCAATAGGTTGGTGAAGCCATTAATGGTAGGACACCATCCAAAATCCAAGGATGGAGAGAATAATGGAGATGAGAGAAGTAATGGTGGTTAGGTGAGGGACTTACCAAATGGGGATGGTGAGTGAGTAAGTCCTCCTCCCTGCCTCTCTTCTCTTCTCTCCCAATCGATTTAGGTTTAGAGTGAGATGGAAATAGATTGGCTTTAGCCTTTTCTATTCCAAAAGGTTCATAGGGCATGTTTTGCTGGGTGTTAGTCCGTAGGCCTAAATGTTTGGCTGGGTGTTAGTCCTTAGGCCTAAATGCTCTAGGGTTTGTTTAGTTGGACACCAAACCTTAGGTTCAAGTTCAAGTCATTGGGCCTCAACTTAATGAGGCCCACAGGCCATCTCCATCTTTAATTAAAGGGGTGCTACACTCCCAAGCCCAAATAAATTATCTATATGTAATATTATTTATACTATAATTGGAGCATAAGAATAATGGCTTACTCCCAGTCATCGTAAAGCGGTACATCGAATCGGGCCGGGCCCCATGGGTCCACCTATGGAGGGTATGCCAAGAACACTCTTTTGTTGACAAACTTCCCCCTGTCCTTATCGATGAACCTATCCTCGATGACCTCCCCCGTCTCAAAGTTAATGATCTTATGGGACAGTTTGAGTATCATTGCCCATAGCTCCCTGGAGTACACTACCGCCAATTCTACACAGGTTTAACACGGATTTAACAGTAATAGTCATCTTGCTCTCTCTCAAGATTGTTTTATTTAGTGGAATTCTCTTTAAGTTTGAGAGGAGTGGATGTAGGCAAGATTTGGCCAAACTACTATAAAATCTTTGTGTTATTTGTGCAATTGCTTTACTTTGTATTAATAACCTTTAATTCCACAAAAGATTTTATTATCCACTACTTTCACCTATTCACCCCCCTCAAGGTGAATTCACAATTGGTATCAGAGCAGGAGCTCAAGACCTTGATTAATATCTTAATCTTATTAAGAGTAAAAAATCCATGGGATCCTCTAGCAATTGAATGATCGAGGGATATAACATCTCCAGACCACTTTTCTTTGAAGGTGAAGGATTTGCTTATTGAAAAAACCGTTTCAAGAACTTTGTCTTTACTCATGATATTGATGTATGGGATGTCATTGAAAATGAACCAAATGTTATATCCAAACCCAAAGAAGAATTGACTACCGTTGATAAAGCAAAAGTTCAACTTAACTATGTAGCCATTAACTATATACAATGTGCTCTAGGAGAAAAAGAATATAATAGAACTTGCATGTGTGATTCCGCTAAGAAAATGTTTGACAAACTTATTGTTATTTATGAAAAAATCATCAAAGTCAAACAATCCAAAATTGATATGTTAGTAAATGAATATGAATTGTTCAAAACAAAAAATGATGAAGATATTTATGCTATGTTTACTAGATTTACTAACATTATCAATAAGTTGAAAGGCTTAGGTAAAGTCTATATAAATGGAGAAAATGTGAGAAAGATCTTGAGATCTCTTTCCAAGGAATGGAGACCCAAATCAACGGCCATCAAGGAGTCAAAGGATATAAATAAATTAAGTCTTGATGAGTTATTGGGATCTCTTCAAACTCATAAAATGGAACTCAAGAAAGATGCCAAAGAAGAAGAACCAAAAGATCCAAAGAAGAAGATCGTGGCTTTCAAATCGTGCTATGAAGTAAGTGACGATGAAGAAGAACTCTCCGATGATGAGATTGCATATCTCTCAAAGAATTTCTCAAGGTTTCTAAAGAACAAAGGCAAAGCCTCATTCAACAAGAGAAGATTCTCTAAAGACCAAAAGGGTAAGAATTCCATTAAAGAAAATGTTGACTCTTCTTCAAAAGATATTGTTTGTTTTGAGTGTAGAAAATCGGAATACTTCAAAGGAGATTGTCCAAAATTGAAGAAATATAAAAAGGCATACAAAGCCGAACATACATTCGATTCAAGTGATGAAGAAAAAGAAGATGAGGAATCTCAAGAAATAGAGTAAATCGATTTAGCTCTCATAGCTCTTGAAGATGAGGAAGACCAAGTTGAGGTAACTCCTACACCTCATCTCCTAATGTTAAAGATAATTTAGAATTAGAAGAAGCATTTGAGAAACTTTATCAAAATAGCATGGAGTTGGCAACCACCAAGAAACATCTCTTAAAAGAAATTGATTCTCTTAAAGACCAAATTATGACCTTGTCCTCTCAGATAGATAACTTGGACGAAGAAAAAGAAAATTTGTCTAAAGCCTTAGAATCATTTACAAATGGCAAAAAAAATCTTGAAATCTTACTTAGAACTTCATCAAAAGTACCTTTCAATAAAGAATGGTTAGGCTATGGTTTGAATAACAATTCAAAACAAACCAAAAGTGGAAGGAAGTGCAGCAATATAGCTACATGTAAGTTGAAGGGGAGTGCCCTGACTACCAATGTCTGAACTTTAATGATAATGAAAAAATGGAAAGTCAAGTAGCCACATAGTTTTCAATTAAAACATTGAGTTTCCTTCTTTGCAATTTAAATAGTGAGCAGAAAAGCATTAGTCAGATGCAAAAAAAATAAAATTGTATTGACTGATAATTAATCTTTGTAGTACATAAGATTTTACCTAATTCATCGATCTAAATTCTAAACTCTAAAGGTAACAAAGGGAATTTCAACACAAACAAGACTAACAAAGGGAATTTCAGCACAAACAGAATTTACATGAGTGATGAATACATTTCAAGAGGTTTAACTACTATGTTGGATTTCCTGCATCCACAATTGTGTTTGACTTCAAAATATCTTGAAGTAAATAGAAGCTGCATTTGGCTTCCAAGATGTGATTCAGAAGGATAGTTGGAAAAGAAATACCAACTAGTTCCCAGGTCTCTAAAAACTAAGCAAAACTTGAGAGGATGCTCTGGGGCAATTTAGTAGTTCTCTTCTGATATTCAAATATGGAAGCAACTTGCAATTGTCAGAAGGGCAAATAACCATTCTCTTCAAGTTTCTTGAGCATTTTAGTAGAAATTTCCAAAGATCAAGTTCTTGGATCGATCTTTTTCTCTTGGGATGTACCTCCAAATTTTTGAGAAAACTCCTTATTGTTATAACCTCCAGGTTTTTCGAGAGCTTGAGGAACCAATTTTCTAGACCTCTCCAGTAATCTTCTAAACCCAATGTAGATAAATCGAACTCAAAATTTTGTGGTGTTTGACAGTGGAACAAAAGAAAAAGTTTAGTAACATAGAAGAAAAGAACGGGGAATGAAAAATAAAAATAAAAAGAATGGATCACTAGGAGTACTTACACGTGTTGTAAGAAAATCTTCAACATTATCCATGAGATTCTCAAGCTTATATGTTTTGTTAAGCAAATATAAGATTCCCAAAATTTCACATTCAGTAAATTCAGAATTGAGTTCAAGATATCGCACATTAAGAAAAGGAATAGGTGCTATTTGTTATTTAGCCATATAAAGAATCTATAAGGCAATTGATAAAAAAGTGGATTAATGTTAATTTGAAGATATTTGATCAAAAAGAAGGAAAGAAAAAATAGGTTAACAGGAGGGCCATACCTGAAAGAAATCGCCCTTTCGAACAATATGTTCAGCATGTGCAAGGTCAATGAACAAACTTTGTAGCGTACTTCTGTCAAAAGTATCATGTAACTCCCATTGAGAAGTGTTCAGAATGACCTTCGATAATTCTTACAATCCTTGAGCTTCAAATTTGTACCATCTACTACCACAGATAAGATTTAGAGTCTTCTTATATGATGCTTGAATGGTAGTTTCCTCCCCAATCCCATCTTTGTCAATTATCTTCAAGTATTCAACACTTTTATTGTCCATATAGATATTGAAGTTGGTATTCCAATTGTAGTACTATAGAGTTACAGCCTTCAGATACGTACAACCAATGAGAAGTCCTATTGCATCTTCTGGCAGCCGTATGTAAGAAAGATGTAAAGTTTTGAGTTGTTCAAAATTTACTAGTTGAGGGTGTTGGGGAATCCAACGCCCGCCCAGACCCCTGCTCTGGCGGAGCGATGCCCGTTGGCTGGTGTGCAATAAGAAAATAAAGTTGCACCTTCCCTCACAAGGTGTCTTTTGGGAAATTGGCAAGCGCTTGATCCTACAATTGGTATCAGAGCAGGTGGTCGAGAGTTTGAGTCTCCCAGCGTGAGACATACTGCAGAGCAGACTGTACTTGCGAGTGGTCCCTGAGCATGCATTGGGGGGATTGTTGTAGAATCCAACGCCCGCCTAGACCCTGCTTGGGCGGAGCGATGCACGCTGGCTGGTGTGTAATAAGAAAATAAAGTTGCATCTTCCCTCACAAGGCATCTTTTGAGGGATTGACAAGCGCTTGATCCTACAGAGGGAGCTCAAGAGAACAGAAGCCCAAGTTCAAATGTCTAATTGATGTAGACGTAAATATAGTTTAAGGAATTTCATAGAGCAGATGCTTTACAATAGGTCTCCACATAAAATCTAATTTTAGATCATTAACCTTAGCTTTCAAAGCTAACTTGATCCAAGAATCTAGGATAGAGTTTTTGGTATCCAAATTGTATGTGTAGGATATATCCAATTTCTGAAGTTTTCCCTCATGACATAGAAGTGCTTGGTGAATTTCTTCTGCACTTGCTACATTACATTTGAAATGCAATGCAGGTGAATGCCTCCATAGGTTTATCCATCTTTTGGATATCAACTTAGTTTTTATAGAATCCTTCGTTGTCATGAAAGACAGTATGTAACAAATTACTTCATTAGAAAAATCATTGATATTCATTTCACCCCCAATTACTTGAGGATTCTGTTTATAAGTCTCAAATCCCATCCTTTTTGCTTTTATAGACCTGTAAGAAAATAGAATAAAGGCAGAAAAAAAAATCAGAGCAAATCAAAAGAATAACTAAGGTAACCTGAAACTGACAAGTATTCCCATGGCTTCACCCCAAACTCTGGTTTCTGGGTTTAGAGCCAAAAGGGTCAGTCATTTGAGACAAAGACTGGTTGAGTACAGAGACCCAAGAGGACATTTATTACATACAGAAGCCCAAAGGCCAAATCAAGGCTTTAGGATTCTCTATATTATGCATCTTGATATCAGGCTAAATCTTGTCTACAAAGAAGGATGATGTGGCCAATCCCAACTGTTGGAGATATGAAGGGCTCTTTGGATTGGCCACATGTCTAATATAGGGCTCCAATCTATCATATGGGCCACCTTCTATTGTATTCTATTCTTTGTATCTCAACAGTATAAAATTGGTATTGTTTTCAATAAAATTTTCAACCTTTTTATCACAAGGCATAGAGAATTCCATTTAGACTAAAACTTGACACCTGAGTTAGTGAGGTTGAGACTTACTACTTTCTTTTTCTTCATGTATAAGATATGATTGATCTAAAATTTTTGTATCTCTACAATATAAAATTGGTGTTGTTTTCAATAAAAATTTCAACCTTTTTAGCACAAGGCATAGAGAATTCCATTTAGACTAAAACTTGACACCTGAGTTAGTGAGAATGAGACTTACTACTTTTTTTTTTCTTCATGTATAAGACATGATTGATTTGAAAATTTGTGTGTAAATAGGAGATTGTAGGGGCCTACTTGTGAACACATTTGGGGGCTACATGGGTTACCACATGGCAAATATTAACTACATAGGAAGACCATGCCTCTACCACTTATCATCCCTTATCTTTCAATCTCTTTTTTTTTTTTTTGGGGGGGGGGGGGGGTTGAGGACAGAATAGTTTCTTTTCAATGACTAAAAAGGTCAAATGAGCCAAATGAGAGAGTAGTCTAAGTCCTCTAACAGGCTCCACAGCCTCACACCCCCTCTCATTTTTTATTCCTCTCACTGGTGAATATACCTCTTTTTCATTGTTTTACATAAACATCTGTAAGTTTTCAACTTTTTATGTCATGACCCTTGATTGAATTTTATTCGATCCTTACTTCAATTAGGTCATCCAGGTGGCTATCTAGGATAACCCATTTGAGTAAGCTGGTCTGATTCTTTTTTCAAAACAAAAACTTTGCAACCCCAAGCCGTTAAATATACCCTACTTCTAACTTCAAGGATCCAAAAGCCAAAATAGCTATATATATTTTTAATGTAATCAAGTTTTGTATTTTTTAATTTTGGAACTGACTGACTCTACAACATGAGAGGAAGATGTTTAAGATCTTTGAAAGAATAGTAAACTGACTTCAGCTGTGACACTAAGTTCATGTTGGGTTGTTCATTAATGATACAGGTTCCCTTTGGACTATTAGGTTGCCCAGTAAGATGTTCAGCTCTAGTGGATGCAACAAAATTACACCCAGAACTAACTTGACAGTTGGCTTAGGTTTTGGCACCTGTACTTCAGATTAGATAAGCCAAAAGCTAAGAATATCAACTATGGCTCTCTATGAATCATCAAGAACAAGCATGGTTTATTTGCCAATGTGATGGTTAAAAGCATAGTCTTAAAATTGGGCCAAATTTGATTTTCCATCCATTGACACCCCAGAACTCCTAGAAACCCTAAAATCGGATGCTGGTTAAAACCGCACAAAGTAAATTGATAGAATGTTCCTAGTCCCAACGGTCACTAAACTAGGGTTAAAAGGTACTTTCTTTTCTGTTGAGTTACAACTGTTGGATTTATGTGTCCATCAAACCCGGTTCGATCCGATTCAATCCGGTTTTACTTTGTATTGAACCTTTATACATTTTGGTTCAATATTATCACATGCGATGTAAACTTTTTGGGCATTATGTGTCTGTAAGTATTACTTAAAATGGTAGTCACGACTAGGGTTTGGGTTGGGCACCCTTATCATATGGTTGTCGCATTGGGTATACCTAGACATGTGATGTCAGGGTTCGAATGCGAGTACTCACATGTTCGATGTGTGTATTGGCGAAGAATCTACTTTGTCGATTCCCTCATGTATTACTACCAGATGTAGGAAGGGATAGACATGTGTCATCGAGACCCTGTACCTGAGGGAACCCTATCGCTGCAAAGTGTGACCGCATTCTTTGGTTCATCAATGACTGAGACTCAAGTGAGTCAAAGCCGGTGTTCTGGGAATGCACGAACATTTTGTGAGTGAAGGAGTTACTCAACATGGTCATCACTGCCTGATTGGGAAACACCGAGATTGAGGTTATCTGTGTATGGTCGGATCAAAATCTAGATCCAGTGCCGTTTTGGAAATGATTTTTGCAAAACCTATTTTACATAAAATAATAGATTATATATAGTTATTTGATTAAATTGTTTTATCGAGTTTTGCAGGACCCGATCAGATACACAGACACTCTTGTGTAGATATGTACTGTGGAATGGGGTTTGGCAGTACTAGTGTACATGCCTTAGATTCCATAATGATGGTGTTGATTAGTGGGGGGGTTGTATATGATAATTTATTATCATGTAGGGAGTTATTTGGAATTTACTAAAATAATTGGTTATTTATTTAATTAATGGATATGGTGCTAATTATAATTATTCATAAATTAAAATAATTAATTAATTATATCATTTCCTATTAGATTCTGCTTCTTCACCAATTAGAAGCACTTTGAGTTTAAACAGGAAAGCCAACAAGGAGAGAGAGAGTCAGACTCTCACTAGGATTTTTCCCATCTAGGATTTTGGAAACCCTAGCATTATAAAATAACCAAAAACGCAGGAGGGGAGCAGTGCTCCACGTTTTTGGCTGCCCCCCCCCCTCTTGGATGATTTTTTGGTTCCCCTCTTTCTCTTGTGATCTCTTCTTCTCCTTCTTCTTGCTCTCTACTTTGTTTGAGAGTTAGGGTTTTGAAAACCCAGATTTATGCTTGAAGAACTGAAGAGCATCTAGGATTGGCTTGAAGAACCTTGGCTGCACCATTGGAGGTTTAGATTTGTTTGCTTGGAATGCTCATTGGAGGAAGAACCATTGTCTATTGGAGGAGCAACACTTGAGGCTCATCAGGTTAGCAATTCTCTGTTAATTCCTGTTGATTTAATTATATTGATTACTCATGGGATTTGAAAGGAACCTAAATCAATTATTTTTCGCTGTGTATTTGGGTATGGGATGGATCCCTCTATCCATGGGATGGAATAGAGATGACTTTTCTCTATGACATGGATCCCAATATTTTTATGGGACGTCAAAGAGACGAACTGGGCATTGGTTTGTCATACCAAACCCTAATAGGGTTCCAGTAGGGCACCATGGGCGACCATGAAAAATCCTAAAATTGAAAATAGGATGTCCAAGCTAGATTAGGGTGCCCTAGGGCAACCCTAGGGTTCCCTAGGGACAACTCTGGAGTTCCCTATTTTAGGGAACTCGATAAATATAATATATTGGTTTACTATGGTGAACCATCATGATCCCATGGACCGTAGCATTGCCTGGTTACAAGGTAGTTTTTCATGTAACAACCTTGTCATGTACACATGAGTGGTTATGGTTGTTGTAACAACCTTGTCCATGTAAGATGATGGAATTTTATTTTTGTAATATTTTTATTTTTATTCCCTCATAGGGTTTAAGACCCATTATTCCAGATTTAATAATAAAAAAAAGCTTACCCTAGATTCCCTGCGCATACCTTGCTACCCCTGCACGCGCGCTACTTGCCCCTGGCGCGTGTGCGGCGTGCAGCTGCAGCTGTGGTGCCATTTGGCTGTTGCCCGTGATGCCTTGTGCGACTGCTGCCCAGTATGTTTGACAGTGTTTTTCCCTCCAAAATTTAAAAAAAAAAATTTGACATATATTACAAAATAGAATTTTATTTATTTTATTGTTTTGCGGATTGGAGGAAGATGGGTGAAGAGATTTTTCTCTTCACTCACTTGGGAATAAATCGGATTCTATTGTGAATTTGGATACATGGTTCACATGAGATGTGATGTTTTATTTTTGGAATAATCCATGTGATTGTAGGCCCCATACATAATGTTACATTGTCTATGTGATTATGGGATTGGCTTTCTAATAAAATGGATGGTAAATTGATGTATGTGATGCATTGGGATTATGGGTGGATGTGATGCTTCTCTCTCTCTCTCTCTCTCCCTCCTTTTTTTTTTATAAACGAATGTACTCCACCCCATGGGCAGCCCAAAATGGTGGGTTGATTTCTCCATGCGGGGTTTCTTTATTATGGAAAGGAAATTGTGTAGAATATTTTTCCTAGGTTTCTATTGTAATTTTAGAGGAGTTAGGACTCCCAGGACATGTTGATGATGATCCACATGTGGCGCTCAAAGCTTATGGAGATGCAAATCACCAACTTTGAAGACATGATCGGGCGAAGGAGATGATCGAGGCATGAAATTCATGGCATGATTGATGCATCTATAATTAAAAGAAAGTTATTAGTTTTATTTTTATTGGGACGGTTCTTTAATTGCTTCTAATAAAAATGTTGTCATCCCATAATCACTTTTAATTAATGTTGATTAATTATGTTATTTGGTGTCATCCATGATATGTTGTGAGAGTACTTCTTTATCCCTATTCGATAACAATATATGTATGATATGGATTGGTTTAACCTAGTAGACATATCCATGGCCTCCTATTGAAGATAAGTGTAGAGGTTGTGTGATATGACCCCGCATACGCTGACAGGACATTGCCAGGCTCCATATCACATAATCATCTATATTTATCTCTATATAGATACGTTAGGGTATGGATAGTGAGAGGACACTGCGACAGTAGGTTATCTTTCATGATTCCATAATTCTAAGTAATGCAATAGGTATATACATGACTTGGGTGTGTGTCAACCGTCAGGATCTGGACATGACACCCAGGTGGCCAAAAATATTGGAAGCCCATGAGACGGATAGATTAGTCCACACTACCACGGTGTGCATAATAACTCCCGACATGGTAATTTATGCATGCAAGGGTTGTAGGTATCCAATTCATTTTTTGGGTCATGAGGGAGACCTAAATCATGAAAGGCCATTGATGTGTGTGTATGCTCAATTTTTAATCAATGGTTATTAATATGCGTGTGTTTTTTACTTGTACATGTGTAGATTATTATTCAATGGCTGCCGTTAATTCCAACCTATTGACGCTCATTAGCGAATATAAATTAAACGGTATAAACTATGTTGATTGGTACCAGAGCATTAAATTGCTCTTGACTGCAGAAGGTCTATACACGGTTCTTGATGAACCAGTTCCTCCTCAACCCGATCCGAATGATTTTGAGGTAAATGAAGAGATGCAGGATTTCCTCAAGAGGGACTCCAAGGCATCACTTTACATCCTAGGATCATTGGAAAAATTAGTTCTGGACTCAGTCAAGAATATATGCACCTCAGGGGGTAAAATGGATAAGCTTGCTGAATTATTCAATAGGTAGTTGACACATACACATTCTGATGTAGTAAGTCAAATCTATAACTCCAAGATGTCCCAAGGGAGTCCAGTGATGGACCACGCCATAAAAATGATTAATTTATTTGAGAAACTGGAATCCATGGGGACTGATTTTGGTCTGCGATATAAGACTGATGTGATCTTGGCATCACTTACTTCTGCCTATGCACCCTTTAAGATGTCTTACAAGATATCAGATAGGGAGATGAAGCTCACCGAGCTTGCTAATACATTAGTAGAGGCGGAAGCTTCCTTGAAAAAGGACAAGGCTGAGGTCAATGCAACTGATATGAAGCCTTCTTCAAATGGGAAGAAGAAGAAAAAGATAAATAAGGGTAAGCTCCTAAAACCCAAGGGTGGGAAGTCTGGTAATAAGAAAGCTAAAGGCAAGTGCTTCTACTGCAAGAAGGAGGGTCACCGAAAAAGGAGCTGTCATACATTCCTGGCTACTGTGAAAGACAAGAAGCCAGATGATACAGAGTCTGCTAAAGAAGGTACATATGATGTTTACATTCTTTATGAGTCTAATTTGTCCTTTGAACCGTCCAATTCTTGGTTGGTGGATAGTGGCTCCACTATTCACATGTGTAATGATTTGCAGGGATTCAAGGGGATAAGGAAATTGGATAGAAATGAGGTGCATCTTCAGATGGGCACTGGAGCTGAAGCCATGGCATTGGCTATAGGAACTTTTACTTTAAGTTTTAGTTTAGTTAATTTAGCTTTAAAGGATTGTTACTATGTACCCTCTTTTAAGAGGAAGATTGTTTCAGCTTCAAAACTTATTTTGGACGAATATAGTTTTTCCTTTAATTCTAAATTAATTATTCATTTTAATAATTCCTTTGTGGCATCTGAAAATTTGCAAAGTGGATTGTATTTCCTAGATTGTCCTATTAGAACGAATATTGTTTCGAATGTTGATTTGAAACATAAAGCAGCTTCAGTGAACTCACCATATCTGTGGCATCTAAGATTAGGTCATATTAACTTGGACCGAATCAGTAGATTGGTAAGGAATGAGCCTTTAGAGAGTCTGAGGGTCGAACCATTCCCTACCTATGAGTCATGCCTTCAGGGCAAAATGACCAAGAAACCCTTTAGCAATAAAGGTACTAGAGCCACAGATCTGTTAGAGTTGATACATACTGATGTGTGTGGACCCATAAACATACAAGCAAGGTATGGATTTGAGTATTTCATAACATTCACCGATGACTACTCTAGATATGGTTATATCTACTTGATGCGTAGAAAATCGGAGGCCTTTAATAGATTCAAAGAATTCTAAGCCGAGGTCGAAAGACAGCTCGATAAACGTATCAAGTCCTTACGATCAGATCGTGGAGGAGAGTATCTGTCGGATGAATTTAGGGAATACCTCACTTTACAAGGGATAGTTAATCAATTAACTAATCCAGGAACACCACAACAAAATGGTGTTTTCGAGCGATGCAATCAGACCCTATTGGATATGGTCCGGACAATGCTCACTTGTAGTGAACTACCCCTTTCTTTCTGGGGATTCGCCTTAGAAAGGATAATTTATATCTTGAATAGGGTTCCAACTAAGTCTGTAGCTAAGACACCTTTTGAGTTGTGGAAAGGGCATAAGCCTAGCATACAACATCTTAGGGTATGGGTTTGCATAGCACATGTGCGAAAGCAATAAACAGATAAATTGGAATCTAGGACCTCAAGATGCTATTTCTTAGGTTATCCTAAAGGCATGATCGGTTACTATTTCTATGACCCTGTTGACCAACAGGCCATTATAAGTAAACATGTTACTTTCTTGGAGGAAGAGATGTTGACCAGGAAAACTGAACCTGTAGTTATTGAGGAGTTATTGGATAATGATGAGCACATTTATGTGTGAAATCTTAGGGCATAAAGCATACATTTTACCACATTGGACAGAGTTACTCGGTGCTTTCTTGTGCTTTTCAGGATTTAGGTGAGTTATTGTGAAAATGGAGGAGATGATGCCAAGGAGATGTTTATAAGCTTTCTAGAGTGTTAATAGTATGGATGCATAGCACATCGAGTCAGCTTCGTAACGGTTCAAACGGCACTTGATTCCGAGTTGAAACGAAGAAGTTATGGTCGTTTTCGTAACGATGCACGAAAATGGTCTGTAGGGGTTTATTTATAATTATTGACAGTCGGATGGGGACAAAGTGAAGTGGAAGTTTGGATTTCAGGGGCCTTAACGAATTATCAGAAGTTACTTTACTGTACCCGAAAGATTCCATTTGGAAGGCTCTGGATAGTCCAACTTCAACTTGAGATATCTTGGGCTCCCCAACTCTGAATTGGACGAAATTTGGGTCTATTTTGGGTGATTTTTTGCAAGGAACACAATGGTGAGGCCTATATAAGCACCCCATGCTCCACGTTGTCTGAAGGACAGAATGGATATTTTATTTATTCTTGAAGGAATCCTAGTTATCACCCTTACTCTCTCTCTCATCCAACTTCTCAAGGGCACTTCTGGAATTCTACTTGGGATAGATTTATATTTTCTCATCTATGGAAGGTTAAAAAATCAAAGATGCTTTGATTTTATTACTTGGAGAAGATATCTACAAAGAAAAGGAAGCACTTGTTAGAATTGGAAGTTTATTTTTCTAGAAATAGAAGGTCTATGTAAACAATATTCTCTTCTTCTTCTTTCTATTTTTTTTTTTTTTCTTCTTCTTTTTTTCTTAGGATTCAAGGCATTGTAAAAGAGGAAAGAGAAGAGAATATTCTCTTTTCTTAGAGAATATTTCTCCTACACTTCCATCTTCTCTCCTCCTCTCTTCCACCTATAAATACCCCCTACCTCTCTTGTAAAAATGGCTCATTCACTTAATGAAATTTCTTCTCTTCTTCTCCTTCTAATTTATGATTTTTGGCTTTTCTAAGTTCTAGTTTGCTTTTATGATTTTTAGTTAATGGTTATAATAGGTTTAGTTTATGCTTTAATTTCAATTTAAGTCTTCAATTGGGTTGTAATTTCTTAATTCTAGTTTAGGTTTTAAGCCTTCTAGTCTAAGTTCTTAAGTTGATGACAAGACTTGAAGATTTAAAAGAGGAGGTCATGGTAAGTTTATGCAAGTATTCAAGCTTTTCAATTACATTCATGCAAGCACATCCAGGTTTTACTATCTAAACTCTCAATCTCATTCTCCATCTCCTCTATCTCTCTCTATCTTCTTCTTCTTCCTCCTCTATTTCTTTTATTTTAATTTTATATGGTTGTGATTTATGGATGCATTTTTATTCCCTTATTTCTTTTTATATGGTTAGTATGTGTGGCTGTATTTTTATTCCTTTCAATTCGCTTTAGTTTGATAGGTTAGATGCTCATGTGTTAGGACGCCGATTTAATCCCTTAATTTTGTTAGATGCTTATGAGTTAGGATGCATTGATTTTCGTTAGTTTAATTAGTTTAATTTAACACTTTAATTTGGTTTACTTTGCATTACTTTTAAGTTAGTTAAATAGAGTGGCGTATATCTCCTCGTGTTCGACCTGTAGCTACGATTGATCCGTACGCTTGCGATTTTATTTTAACTCAAACAGATAACTCAGAAACTTCACTTCCAGAAGTGAGACAATTGACATATCCATTGAAAAGGAAACACCTCAAGTACCTTGACGTAGTAGGAGGACTATTAGGCCACCCACCAGGTTTACTCTTCTCACTGAAGAAGAGAAAACTGTGGAAGAATTCCACATGGTGTCGGTTGAATCGTATGATGATCCGATGACATACTCTGAGGCTCTTAAGGATGTTGATGCCACTAGGTGGCTGGAGGCAATGGGCTTTGAAATCGATTCAATGCATTCCAACAAGATCTGGACTCTGGTCGATCCACCACTTGATGTTAATCTGATTAGATGTAAATGGATCTTCAAGAGAAAGAAGGGTGCGGATGGAAAGGTCGAAAGATTCAAAGCGAGACTGGTGGCAAAGGGCTATACCCAGAAAGAGGGTATAGACTATGAGGAAACTTTTTCACCAGTAGCGATGATGAAGTCCATCAGGATTTTATTGACCATCGCTGCATATTTTGATTATGAGATCTGGCAGATGGATGTGCAAACTGCATTTCTGAATGGATTTCTTCAAAAAAAAATCTACATGCAATAGCCAGAGGGGTTCTCTTCCTTGGAGGAAGAAGGAAAAGTATGCAAATTATAGAGGTCCATCTATGGACTGAAGCAGGCTTCCAGAAGCTGGAACATCAGGTTTGATCAATCAATCAAATCCTTTGGTTTTGATCAAAATATTGATGAACCATGCATTTACAAGAAGATCAGTGGGAGTGTAGTATGTTTTCTTATTTTATACGTAGATGACATATTACTGATAGGTAACGATGTAGGTTTTCTTTCATCGGTGAAACAGTGGTTGTCCACAACTTTCTCGATGAAAGACTTTGGTCAAGCTAGCTATATCCTTGGGATCAAACTTATAAGAGATTGCCAGAAAAGGATGCTAGGCTTGTCATAAGCTACTTATATAGACAAAGTCCTTGCCAGATTTAGCATGGAGAACTCCAAATGGGGAAGTGTCCCTTTCCGATATGGAGTCAGTCTTTCCAGATCTCAATGTCCTCAATCTTAGACGGACATTGAAGAGATGAAGAGGATTCCCTATACCTCTGCAGTAGGGAGTTTTATGTACGCTATGTTGTGTATGAGGCTAGACATTTGCTATGCAGTAGGTATTGTAAGTCATTACCAGTCTAACCCTGGACGAGAGAATTGGACTACTGTCAAGAATATCCTCAAGTACCTGAGAAGGACTAAGGATTATTTCTTGGTTTTTGGATCTGATCAGTTGTCAGTTCTAGGTTACACAGATTTTCAAACTGACAAGGATGACAGAAAATCCACATCGAGGATGGTGTATCTAATAGGTGGAGGTGTCATTGTGTGGCGGAGTGCAAAATAGAAATCTACAGCCGATTCCACCACCGAAGCAGAATACCTTGCAGCTTGCGATGCAGCAAAAGAAGGTGTTTAGCTGAAGAAATCCCTATCAGATTTGGAGGTTGTCCCTAATCTTGTCAAGGGCCCCATTCCCCTGTTATGTGACAATAGAGGGGCCATTGCACAAGCTAAGGAGCCTAGGGCTCATCAGAGGAACAAGCACGTGCAGCAGAAGTATCAGCTCATCAGAGAGCTTATCCAGCAGGACGACGTGAGTGTCTCCAAAGTGGATACAACTGAAAATGTGTCTGATGCCATGACAAAGGGTTTGTCTCTTGGAGTGTTTGAAAAACACAAGGAGGGCATGGGTTTAAAATGTATGGAAAATTGGCTTTAATGTACAAGTGGGAGATTGTTGGATTTATGTGTTCATCAAACCCGGTTCGGTCTGGTTCAATCCGGTTTTACTTTGTATTGAACCTTTATACATTTTGGTTTAATATTATCACTGCGATATAAACTTTTTGAGCATTATGTGTCCATAAGTATTACTTAAAATGGTAGTCACAACTAGGGTTTGGGTTGGGCACCCTTATCATATGGTCGTCGCATTGGGTATACCTAGACATGTGATGTCAGAGTATGAATGCGAGTACTCACATGTTCGATGTGTGTATTGGCGAAGAATCTACTTTGTCGATTCCCTCATGTATTATTGCCAGATATAGAAAGGGATAGACATGTGTTACCGAGACCCTGTACCTGAGGGAACCCTGTCGCTGCAAAGTGTGACCGCATTCTTTGGTTCATCAACGACTGAGACTCAAGTGAGTCAAAGCTGGTGTTCTAGTAATGCGCAAATATTTTGTGAGTGAAGGAGTTACTCAACATGGTCACCACTGCCCGATTGGGGAACACCGAGATTGAGGTTGTCTGTGTATGGTCGGATCAGAATCTAGATCCAGTGTCATTTTGGAAATGGTTTTCGTAAAACCTATTTTACATAAAATAATAGATTATATATAGTTATTTGATTAAAGTGTTTTATCGAGTTTTGCAGGACCCGATCAGATACACAGACAATCTTGTATAGACATGTACTATAGAATGGGGTTTGGCAGTACTAGTGTACATGCCCTAAATTCCATAATGATTGTGTTGATTAGTGGGGGGTTGTACATGTGGGGAGTTATTGGAATTTGCTAAAATAATTGGTTATTTATTTAATTAATGTATATGGTGCTAATTGTAATTATCCATAAATTAAAATAATTAATTAATTATATCATTCCCTATTAGATTCTGCTTCTTCACCAATTATAAGCACTTTGAGTTTAAACAAGAAAGCCAACAAGGAGAGAGAGAGAGAGAGAGAGAGAGTCAGACTCTCACTGGGATTTTTCCCATCTAGGGTTTTGGAAACCCTAGCATTATAAAATAACCAAAAATGCAGGAGGGGAGCAGTGCTCCACGTTTTTGGCTGCCCCCCCCCTCTTCGATGATTTTTGGTTCCCCTCTCTTTCTTGTGATCTCTTCTTCTCCTTCTTCTTGCTTTCTACTTTGTTTGAGAGTTAGGGTTTTGGAAACCCAGATTTATGCTTAAGGAACTGAAGAGCATCTAGGATTGGCTTGAAGAACCTTGACTGTACCATTGGAGGTTCAGATTTGTTTGCTTGGAGTGCTCATTGGAGGAAGAACCATTGTCTATTGGAGGAGCAACACTTGAGGCTCATCAGGTTAGCAATTCTCTGTTAATTCCTGTTGATTTAATTATATTGATTACTCATGGGATGTGAAAGGAACCTGAATTGATTATTTTCCGCTGCATATTCTGGTATGGGATGAATCCCTCTATCTATGGGATGGAATAGAGATGACTTTTCTTTATGACATGGATCCTAATATTTTTATGGGACGTCAAAGAGACGGGCTGGGCATTGGTTTGTCATACCAAACCCTAATAGGGTTCCAGTAGGGCACCATGGGCGACCATGGAAAATCCTAAAATTGAAAGTATGATGCCCAAGCCAGATTAGGGTGCCCTAGGGCAACCCTAGGGTTCCCTAGGGACAACCCTGGAGTTCCCTAAAATAGGGAACTCGATAAATATCATAGATTGGTTTACCATGGTGAACCACCATGATCCCATGGACCGTAGCATTGCCTACAACAACATACTACAATTGCAGCTAAACCTGTTTTTACCTGTCACTTCTCTTCTCTAACGATCCAACCCAGTACTAGCAACAAAATAGTTACCAAGTAAAAAAAGGGTCATGTTTGCAACAAACATGCATTCTTTCTATGTAAGGGAATGGCTACCCATAGTTCAATTCAGTTGTGGCAATACAAAACCTAACCATAATTAGTGTTTGAAGATCAAATTGCTTATAGCTAAAGAGAGGGCATTAGTTGTCCTAGGGCTGGAAATTAAGGAACTAAGAATGATAATATAAACAAACGGTATAGATAATAACTGGACTGAAACAAGGAAATTAAATGAAAATTCAAAATAGGACTGACATAGGGCTTGGTAGGGAGAGAAGTAGTAACCCTCAAACTAAGGCTTAGAATGGGGGCTGACCTGATCTCTGGGCTTTAAGTAAGGAAGTTGCAGAGACTAAGGTAGCAGAATACAACTGTTTACAAACACAGCAATACAATGAAGAGAAAATCCTCTCTATGACCTAAGGAATCCACCCAATAGCCCACGGTGAATCCCTCTCCAACACTCAATGTAAAATCACACAGAAGCTAATAGCAAACAGCATTGTATTGATTAAACTTGTGGTTGTAACTGAGGGGGTTGATCCCTATTTATAGTGTTAAGAGTGACTTGAGAAGGAGAGAGTAGTGGATTTCTAGATTAGAGAGAAAGTGAGCGATTGAACAAATTCAAAGAAATATCGAAGAATTAAAGAATCTGAGAGTTGAACCTACTCAGTGGTTCAAGTTTTTGTTGAAAGCTCAAGAGGGTGGGACTCATCAGCACCCTGTACATAGCCCTTTGGCTATTCTGGTTCACTGAGAACAGCATCAAATAAGATGAACAATCCAAACATCACATCCAATTGTCAAACCCATTAAAATCTAATCGAATTCAAAGAAATACAGAAAAACCCAAGAATTTATCCCCCCAAAAAAACCCAAGAATCAACTAAGATGAAGTCGAGGAATACAAATATCAATTTTATCCACATTTAAATGAATCCAATTTATCGCAATGATTCTTTGCCTTTCACTCTTCCATTACAAAGCTAAAACAAAACGAAGAAAGAAATTACCAGTATAAAAATTTCCAAGCCGTTCCACCAAGCTGATGAAGAGCTTTAGAAAGAGGTCAAAATTGCCCGGAAGTTTCCAATTTATCGCAAAGAGAGCGAGAGCAATGGAGACGAGGCAACTATTCTCTCTAACAACATCAAATAAGATGAACAATTGGCTATTCTGGTTCACTGTGAACAGCATCAAATAAGATGAACAATCCAAACATCACATCCAATTGTCAAACCCATTAAAATCTAATCGAATTCAAAGAAATACAGAAAAACCCTAGAATTTATCCCAAAAAAAACCCAAGAATCATCTAAGATGAAGTCGAGGAATACAAATATCAATTTTATCCACATTTAAATGAATCCAATTATCGCAATGATTCTTTACCTTTCACTCTTCCATTACAAAACTAAAACAAAACGAAGAAAGAAATTACCAGTATAAAAATTCCCAAGCCATTCCACCAAGCTGATGAAGAGCTTTAGAAGGAGGTCAAAATAGCCCAGAAGTTTCCAATTTATCGCAAAGAGAGCGAGAGCGATGGAATGAGGCAACCATTCTCTCTAACGGTCGGAATAAGTTAAAGGCATTGCTAGTGCGATTGCAATGGAAGCCTAAATAGGATCACAATATCGATGGTGAAGTCATTCAAAATAGAACGAAGCAGGGATCGATTATTACCTAAATCTCACAAGTGCAAGACCTCCAACCGATGATAGCCCTTTCGCAGTCGTTCCACGCACCACGTAAGCTTTGCGTTCCCACCACGATCAAGCTTACTCCTCCACAATTCCAAGAACACAATAGCTTGGACCACCTCTAGGATCAAACACCAAGAGAACAATAGAGAAGGAGAGGATGATTTTTCTAGGAGGGAGAGAGAGCTCTGCGATTTTGCTTTTGGGTTTCCTTGTCATGTGTGATTTTGTGATCTCATGAATATTTATATTTCTCTCACAAAATCCCCATATTGCAAGCTCACATGGGATAGAAATATTGAGTTACTATAAGTGACTCAATTATCTCCCAAGCAATCTTTCTCTAAATTAGGAAAGACATGGATTGCTAGAAAAATCCAATCTTGAGTGATATGAATATTCTCTCCATTGGGTTTCCTTTTCTAACAATCTCCTCCATCCTACTGTAAGATCCAATCTTACAAGAGGATCATGAAAAGGACATCACAATCAATCGTCACAGCGTAGATGAATGGAACTAAAAGGAAAGGGGTAGGATCGCAATGGGATACCACTTAGCTTCCAAGAAAAGGCCATCGAATATGCTAAGCAGAAGTAATAACCTACGCCCAAGGTAAGTAGTTAAAACACGCATTAGTCCCCCATAAAACAATGTTGCATGGTTCAATATAAGGCATGTGTACGGGACTGTCAATCCTCAATGAACCGATACACCGATCGAGAGATTCAATTACCTTGATTGGACCAACAGAAAACATTTCAAACAAAATGTTCAAGAAAATAGATAATGTTTTATATATATAACTAAAAAACATTTCAAAAACATTTTGAAGATGCTACCGGATCCGGATTTAGGTCCAATCCTGTATAGAATACTCTCCTCAACATATTCCCAACGTATGGGCTGTAGGTTCCGTGTTGGGCATCTCTTTCAAATACAGTCAAACACTGAGAATCCAGCGCATCGATATATAGTCAGAGATAGACATCAACCGTTGGTACACCAAAACTCTCAACATATGAATGCGTCGATAAGGACCCCTCAGGTCAAGGGACCAATCGTGAACTACTTAAGAGAATCTCATTTTCTTTACACTGACAGTACACTACATGTGAAATTCTCAATGATCCAGTCCAATGCACACACCAAATGTGCACTCACATTTGTGTCTTGGAAAATAACTTCCCTAAGCACACACAATGTGACCACCATACCGGATGGGATGTCCAGTTCCATCCCCAGTGGTGAACAGTTTTAGGTATGAATACCTAAGGACAATAACTGAGCTCAACAACTGATTATACTAATCAAAACAAGAATTTATTATTCAAATAGAAGGAGTTTTGTACATCAGTGCCAGTCACCCATGGACTTCACTCCCATATTCCCAACATGTTTCTCAAAAACACTAGGAGGCAACGCCTTAGTCATGGGGTCAGATAGGTTAGTCGCTCCACTAGCTCAGGCACCACCCTTAGGTCTGTCAAGAATTTCTTGAGCCAGACACCTTCCTTGGCTGCTTCACTAGCTGCCAAGTACTCAGCTTCTATTGTGGAGTCGGCTGTTGACTTTTGTTTGGCACTCCTCCAAACTACTGCACTTCCACCAATCATAAAAATCATCCCAGAGGTAGACTTTCTGTCATTCTTATCAGTTTAGAAATTCAAATCTGTATATCCAACCACTGACAACTGATCACAACCATAAATAAGGAAGTAATCTTTGGTCCTCCTTAAGTACTTGAGGATCCCCTTGACAGTTGTCCAATGTTCCTGTCCTGGATTGGATTGATATCGACTCACAAGCCCTGCGTATGATAAATATCTGGCCTGGTACACAACATGGCATACATCAGACTTCCTACTGCCGAAGCATAAGGAACTCTCTTCATAGTCTCAATTTCCTCAGGAGTTTGAGGACTTTGTGACTTAAATAAATCGATTCCATGTCTGAGGGGCACACTACCTCTCTTCGAATCCTGCATGTTGAACCTCTCAAGCACTTTGTCAATGTAGGTGGATTGTGATAATTCCAACATCCTCTTCTTGCGATCTCTCACAAACTTAATTCCTAGGATGTAGCTGGCTTCACCCAGATCCTTCATTGTGAATGTTTTGGACAACCACATCTTTACAGATGAAAGTAACTCCACATCATTCCCAATGAGCAATATATCATCCACATATAGGACTAGGAAACAGACGGCACTCCCACAGAATTTCTTATACACACATGGCTCATCGATGTTTTGTTCAAACTCAAAATCCTTGATAGTTTGATCAAAACGGATGTTCCATGATCTGGAAGCTTGTTTTAGTCCATAAATAGACCTCAACAACTTGCATACCTTATTTTCCTCTCCTGGAGAGACAAAACCCTCTGGCTGATTCATGTATATGACCTCATCAAGATAATTGTTAAGGAAAGCGATCTGCATATCCATCTGCCAGATCTCATAGTCATGGTATGCAGCAATCGACACTAGAATCTGAATGGATTTAATCATCGCTACAGGTGAGAAGGTTTCATCATAGTCAACACCCTCTTTCTGGGTGTATCCCTTCGCCACCAGCCTTGCCTTGAAACATTCCACCTTTCCATCCACACTTCTCTTCCTCTTATAGATCCATTTGCACCCTATGGGTTTTACCCCAACTGGCAGATCTTCAAGAGTTCAGACATGGTTAGAATCCATGGAATCTATTTCACTGCGCATTGCTTCCTGCCATTTCACTGAGTCAACGTCCTTAAGAGCCTCAGCATAAGTATAAGGATCTGTGCCTGAATAGTCAGACACCATGTGAAATTCTTCCACCTTTTGATCCTCCTCCGTGAGAAGGTTCAAATGAGTTGGTGGCCTGATAGACCTCCCACTCCTCCTAGGCTGTTAAGGCTGTTGCTCAACTGTGGGTATATCAACTGGAACCTCTGTCGATGTTGAAGGTACTTAGTCATCAGTTATTTCTTTAATGACCACTGGATCTGATCTCAATGAGATCGTGTCATCCTCAAGAAAAGTTGCATGCTTACTAACTATGACTTTCTGATTAACAGGGTCATAGAAGTAGTAGCCTATTGTAGTCTTAGGGTATCCCAAGAAATAGCATCTATCTGTTCGGGATTTCAACTTATTCATCTGTTGTTTCTTTACATGTGCTATGCAACCCCACACCTTGAGATGTTGAAGACTTAGCTTACGCCGAAACCACAACTCAAAAGGTGTTCTGGTCACAGACTTTGTTGGTACCCTGTTCAGTATATAGATGGCAGTTTCTAGTGCGAAACCCCAAAAACTCAATGGCAGTTCTGAATAACTCAACATGGACCAAACCATGTCTAACAAGGTTCGATTCCTCCTTTCTGAAACTCTGTTCTGTTGAGGTGTTCCCAGGGCTGTCAACTGGGTTATGATCCCAGCTTCTTTCAGATAGTCCCTGAACTCATCTGGTAAGTATCCTCCTCCTCGATCAAATCAAAGGCACTTGATGCAATTTCCTAACTGTTTTTCAACCTCCGCTCGAAATTCCTTGAATTTATCAAAGTTTTCCGACTTGCGGTGCATCAAGTAAATATATCCATAACGAGAGTAGTCATCAGTGAAGGTCACGAAGTATTCGTAACCATACCTCGCCTGAACATTGATGGGCCCACATACATCTGAGTGTATCAATTCTAACACTACTTTGGCTCTTCTTCCCTTGTTAGAGAAGGGTTTCTTGGTTATTTTTCATTGTAGACACGACTCATAGGTTGGGTAAGGTTCTACCTTCAATGATTCCAAAGGCCCATCCTTCACCAACCTGTTTATCCTTTCTACTCCAATGTGACCTAACCTCATGTGCCAAAGGTATGTAAAATTATCTTGGGCTGATTTTCTTTTTAAAGAATTATTGGAGATCTCATTCACCTTTAGTACCAGCTTTAAGAGATATGACCCGTTATCCAGTAGGCCAGAAGCAATAAAAGAATTATTCAATCGAATAGTTAATTTATTACCAAAGAGGAAAGTATAATCATCTATAACAAGCCTACTAACAGAAACAATATTCCTCCTAAAATGAGAAACATACAACAATATCTCAAAACTAAAGTACTATAATAAAAAACTAAAGTAAAATCTCCAACGGCCTCAGCACCCGTACCCGTTCGCAATCGAACTTCATCCTTACTCAGTCTTCTTGTCAGCTTGAACCCCTGCAACAAGTTGCAAATATGGGCGGTAGACCCCGAGTCCACCAACCATGTGTTAGTAGGTTCCTCTGACAAATTAGACTCATAAAGGACCAAGGTTTCAGAAATACCTTCTTCTTGTTTCTCCTGCTTCTTTTTCTGAGCAGCCAGGAAAGCACGACATTCCTTCTTCTAATGTCCGTCCTTCTTACAATTGAAACAAGTCCCCTTACTCTTGTTCTTCTGAATTCCCTTATCGCCAACCTTAGGGTTTTTGCCCTTGTTATCCTTCTTCTTCTTCTTCTTGCCCTTGGGCTTTGAGGAAGAAGACTTGTCCTCTATAGTCAAGACCTCCACTTTCTGCTTCTTGGATGCAGCTTCCACCTCTTGCAACATGTTGCCCAACTCAGGGAGTTCCACGAAAAGTTTATTCATATTGTAATTGACAATAAATGATCCGTAGATGTCCTGAGATAATGAGTGGAAGATGACATCCGTCTTATAATTCAGCTTGAATGAAGTCCCAAGGTTCTCCAAATCCAGGAACAAGTTCCTTAGTTTCATGACATGGTCAATAATCGGAGTACGTTGAGCCATCTTCGTGTCATAGAGGAGTGTCACCAGTTAATGATGGGCATGACGTTCTTCCCTCCCATACATCTCCTTCAACTCCTCCATCATGTCCTTGGTCAAGTACAGATCCTTGACTGAATCAATGATGGTCTTCTCCGAAGAACTCAACATGAGGAATTTTACCTTAGAGTTTTTCTGTCAAAACAACTCATAGGCAGGCTTCGATTTAGGGTTCTCCTCATTGGGGAATTCAGGCTCATCTTCGTCCAGGACAGACATTAGACCTTTCGCAGACAGGAGTAACTTGATATTCCTCCTCCAGTCAACATAGTTAGGGCCGATCAAAATATGGTCTTTGATAAGGGTGGCATAGTTCATTTGGGTTGACATTTTTAAAATCTACATGATGTACAAAAATTACTAATTAGCATGATCTACAACCATTGAAATAACTGGGGTAAGAACAATCAATGGTCAGTCACACCCCAAGCTTCCCTCTGACTTGTAGGGCATGAATTGGAAATGACCAACCCTCATGCTCTTGACTTAGCCTATCAGAGTTCATCATTCGCATCTTGGTTGGGTGGACTATTCTGCCCTTCACTTAGACTTCCAATGTATTTGGCCACCTGAGTGTCATGCCCATTCCTATCGGCTGACACACACTTAAGTCAAATGTTTACCCTTAATTTCGGAGGGAACTATGGTGTTTGTGGGTTAATGCCTATTATCATAGAACACATACCACTGACCATATTCTCTACCTATCACATGTGAGATGAGTGCAGACAATTTCACCAATTCACCCTAAAATTATCCTATCAGTATCTACAAGGGTGGATCAATGACATTTCTACACTTACTAACTAAGGGAAGCCATGAGAATCCCACCAACCAGGGCTTCCCATATCACACTTGTATTATAATGAGGGAAAACGGGAACGCATATTAAACCACAAGCATACATCCAATGTATAAACAAAATAGCACATCCATCCAAGAAAAACTATAAACACATAAATACCAATGGTTATGAGACAGCATCTTTAATCAATGTGAGTTCATAACCAAGACAAACTCACTTTGACTAAAAATGGATGGGAGTAATCATAGCCTCATATGTCACTCCCACTCACAGCAATTATAGTGTGATAATGCATATGCAGCTATCTATTACAGAGAAATTCTAAAACTGTAATAATTAAGGACACTTCAAGTGAGCATGTCCTTCCTTCATTCTTGTCTCCAACGAACCGGCAAGATCCCTGATCCATGATCCACGATCTGCAATCCACGATCCATGATCCTTGACTCAAGATCCCTGATCCACGAGGTTACAATGAATATTTTCAAACTAAGCTAAAAATATTACAACCCTTTCCAAATAAATAAAATTACATAACAGGAAACCAGTCCACCAAAATTGGACTGCCTGGAGAATAATAAAGGAAATTACATATAAAATCACAACCATGCCATGCCTAGCACACACATACATCTAATGCATGTAATTTAATTCATCCCATAACCATGGTCCACATTATTTACATGATGCTCAAAAATAATATTCCAACATTTATGTGAGTGAAAATTGCCCAAAAACATATAAAACATCATTACCATGACAATTCAAGCCATTATGATCAAGTGCATCCAATGCATCCATCATGCAACCATTACCATGACAACTTATGTCATAATGGTTATGTGCATTACATGATCATTACCATGACAATCCAATGTCACTATGATCATGCACATCACATAGCCATTACCATGACAACTTATGTCATAATGGTCATGATACATACCCCACAAAGCCATCACATACATGCTTAAAATAAAACTAACAATTACAGTAAGCCATTATGCCAAATTGGGGAAGGTGGGTGAAGGAAAGAATCTCTCCACCCAGCTTCTCCAATGAAAATCCCTTTCATTAATGAAACCAGAATTTTTTTTTTATTATAAAAACCTGCAACACAAAGTGAAGCAAAACAAGAGGGAAAAACAAGTGCACATTCATACAATAGCATCACATGCGGCAAGGCTGCCTGCGCACGCATGCGGCTAGCAGCCCTGCACGCATGCCGCAGGCTATAGGGTGCACACGGCCATGGGGTATGGGCTATCCAAGGGGTGGGGTGCATGCGGCTAGGGGCGAGCGCAAGCAGCCAGCCCGCGGCCGCTATGCGTAGATGCATCTCACCTCCAAATTTTTATTTTTTTTTTATTATAAACAGAATAAAAATTATGAGCATCATAAAATAATGAACAAATAAAATTGAAAACAACCCCATCGATAAAGAGGCTCTGATGCCACTGAAGGAATCGCTAGTGCGATCGCAACGGAAGCGTAAATAGGATCACAATTTCGATGGTGAAGTCATTCAAAATAGAATGAAGCAGGGATCGATTATTACCTAACTCTCACAAGTGCAAGACCTCCAACCGATGATAGCCCTTTTGTAGTCATTCCACGCACCACGCAAGCTTTGCGTTCCCACCATGGTCAAGCTTACTCCTCCACAGTTCCAAAAACACAATAGCTTGGACCACCTCTAGGATCAAACACCAAGAGAACAATAGAGAAGGAGAGGACGATTTTTCTAGGAGGGAGAGAGAGCTCTGCGATTTTGCTTTTGGGTTTCCTTGTCATGTGTGATTTTGTGATCTCATGAATATTTATATTTCTCTCACAAAATCCCCATATTGCAAGCTCACATGGGATAGAAATATTGAGTTACTATAAGTGACTCAATTATCTCCCAAGCAATCTTTCTCGAAATTAGGAAAGACATGGATTGCTAGGAAAATCCAATCTTGAGTGAATATGAATATTCTCTCCATTGGGTTTCCTTTTCTAACATGAGTCTTGGTGCGAGTGAGGCAGATATAGCATACAGTGCATTTTCCTCTACTTGTTCTCTCTTTAACGATTGGAAGCAATTTTAAAATCCAAATACGAATTTTTTTTTTATACATACACATGGGCAATTTTTGTATTTCACCACCGAGTAGACATTTGGTTTTAAACGTTTATTGTTTATAAAAAAAAATTATATTTATAGGTTTTTTTTTTTTTTGAATTAAGAGCTTGTATAATAGGGGGGCTTGCTGTGTCTTGGCAGTAGGGTCCTGTCAAGCAGCTCAGCAGTAGAGGATCTAAATTGGGGGGAATTAGGGGATGGGGATAGGCCCCAAGGTGGTTTGAACTCATGACCTCTTATTTGAGGAGTTTCCCTAATCTTCTCACTCCATTCAGGCCGCATTCTTCTAGGCTTCCACTTGACAGGTCGAGCGTCTGAATAAATGGGCAGTTGATGCTGTACTATCTCTGGATTGATGCCTGGCATATCCTCGTAGGACTATGCGAACACTTCTTGGAATTCCTTCAACAGGGCCGTCATCTAACCAACTTCCTCCTCATCAAGTGAGGAACCAATCTTCACCATTCGGGGACACTGTTACGTTCCTAGATT
Source organism: Telopea speciosissima (assembly GCF_018873765.1). NCBI lineage: Eukaryota > Viridiplantae > Streptophyta > Magnoliopsida > Proteales > Proteaceae > Telopea > Telopea speciosissima. The sequence continues at coordinate 52,297,573 of NC_057923.1, forward strand.
TATAAGACAAGTGTCCTCTCGGACGGGTTGGACTTTTCTTTGCTTTAATTGTTTTATTAAGTGATGGTGTTCACGGATATCCTCATCATCGGATGATGAATCGGAAGAAGAAGAAGAAACATACTGGGAATGGTTGATTTCATTCATGATGGAAAGAGGAGTACAAGCAGACTCGACAGACTGGGTACAACCAGACTCGACAGACTGGAAGGTACTACCTTTCTTGATTATAGCAGATGAAACTAGTTCGGAGCTAACCACTCCCTGAGACTCTATTTCCTGAAACCTTTCAGAGATACTGATCTAGTTCACAATTGGCTCTTGGAGAGGGTGAATCAAAAGATGAGGTTTCGGCCCTTCTTCATTCCCCGCAGAGATCATGGCTATCTCGAACAATCTAGCGATGTCCAATTCTTCTTTGGCAGCCTTCGCTCGCTCCACTTCTAGTGTCACCCAGTCGATATTGTCTTGAAAGAAGACTTCAAATCCTGGCTGGAGGCTTCCTATGTCATGATCGAACTAAGGTTCAATGTTTTCGCAGTATGGGAAGTTCTCCTCTTCCTTGACAAAATACTCGTTCAGAGTTTTGAAGTATGGAGATAGTCGCATGACAGTCCTCACCTTCTTATAGTCTTGGTTGTTCTCAAATTTTCCTCTCTTTCCTGGCACTTCATATCCCAGTCCGTGACGGTTGCTATAAGTTGGAAACTCAGGGAATGCTGGAACTCCTTGCTGGTTCTTCCCCAGTCCAAGTCCTGGGGAATAATCCATGTTGTTCATCATCTTCAGGGTTGTTTTGCTCCATGTGGATGGATATCCAGGCGAGATTACCCCTCTCATTTTTGAGGTTGTTACACCCATTGCCCCAATCTCAAATCACCCCAGCTGGGTGTCTTCTGGAGTCTCTACTCCTACCTCAATGCTTGCCAAAGTGTGGACTACTTCTGGGTCCCCAAAAATGGTGATCATCTTCCCTTCATGGATAAATTTCATTTTCTGATGTAGGCTTAAGGCCATCGCCCCTACAGCATGCAGCCAAGGTCATCCCAACAGCATGTTGAATGATGCATGGATGTCGATCACTTGACACTCCACCGTGAACTGGACAGGTCTGACTCGGATATCAGTGGTCAAAACTCCCAGAACCTTCCTTCTTATGTTGTCATATGCTCGAATCGTCTGAATAGATGGCTTTATGCGGGTGAGGTCTAACCCTATGCAACTTGCGGCCTTGAGAGGTATGACATTGAGAGCTTATCCATTATCTATCAAGACTTGGGGCCATTGCATTCTACTATAATGTGCAAGGCCCGATTGTGGTTCTTCCCTCCAGGTGGCAAATCATCATCAGAGAATGAGAGAGAATGTGTGGCATAGGTAGCCCCTAAGATGTTTGACAGTTCCTCTGGACCCATGTCTAGCGGCACCTGAACTTTGTTAAGTGCTTTCAGTTTGCTTCCCGATGTGGTGGAGAAGCCATCAACAACCCCCAGATGGAGATGTTAGCTTGCATCTTCTTCAATTGGTTCAACATTTGATTTTCCTGCTCATACTTGCTATGAGGTAAGGCAGACGCACAAGGTTTCTCTACAATTAGACCATTGTCCTTAAAGTTTTTCCCACTCCAGGTCTTTGATACGTTAGATTCTTTCCCTTTGACAATGAGCTCTACCGGGCATAGCTCATCATCTTCCAGATCACTTTTAGTTATCACAAGGTTTACTACCATTGGGCTCTTCCTTCTTAGACAAGTGACTTCACTTTCTGCCTTCAAGGCAGCGATTGTCTCTCGGGCCTTTCAAAGAATCTTGGATGGGGCTTCCTGCTTCCCATAAAGGTGCCTGACAAGTTGGTCATGTTCTGGTTTTCTCGGTCCCACCGGCATCAACTGCTGGATTGTCTCAAAGATTTCACTGGCTAGTTGTTGGAACCTCTTAGCTTCAGCTAAAGATCCAAAATGCTCCTCATCTTCTAATGTTTCTTCATCACTAAAGATCACTGGATGAATGTTCCTTGTGGGATCTCCCATCTAATCATTCTCATTGATGTTGTAGAGATAAAACATATCATGTGCTTGTGCCCATTCATGATATTCTTCACTTCCACGGTCTAGAGATGTTGGAGGGCTTCCACACAAATCACTTGCCAGAGCAAACACAAGGGTGACTGCTTCTTCTAGCTCCTTCATGACTTGAGGTAACGGCCATTTTTCTTTCACTGGCTGTTGTTGTTTCAGTTTCTCTTGGTATCGTTTGTCTGAAGGTACTACCTTAAAGAGCATTTGATGAATCTTATAGACCATTCTAAGGATCCCTCTTGCTTCAAATGGAAGTGACCAAGCTCTTGGCCCACAGATTTCCTCATACTGGTTGACAATAGGTTCTTCCTCCATCTCAGATTCTTCGCTGTTAGTGCCTTCGCCCACTCTTCATCATTCAGATTTTCACTGGATGCTTCTTCATCTAACTGTTCTTCGGCAGTATCCTCGCTCGGGTCATTTTATTCTCCCCCACTGCTGCCAATAGAGTGAATTCCTTGTGTTGGGTTAAAATATGGATCTACAATGTTGATGTTACCAACCCAAATTTCCCATTTCTTTGGCGGTTCCACGTAGGGGAAGTTATCCGAGTATAACATAGGGTCTTGAGGGGGATTCCCAAAGAAATCCTCGGTTAAGGCTAAATTCAGCTAAGCCATGTTTCTCAACTCATGCAGCATTCTCTGAAGCATATCTTCTTCTGTTGGCAACTCTATCTTTTCAACTTGGTCTGCCAAATGACCGTATGCCATGTTTGGGAAGCTAGAAGTAGCCTTATACATGAGGTCATGGGCTGTGGATATTAGCTCAAGGATGTCTTGCACTTGCTAGAAGATACTCATGCTCCATCTGTTGAAGTCATCTTCTTTGATGAACCATGTTCTTCTTGGATTCTCAGGGGACCTTTGTCCTTCATTTTTATTTCCATCATCCCTGGGAGGGATAAGATGAATGAAGTTAGTTGGGTCCATTCCATTGTTGTCTGCTTCAATGTTGTTGATCTCAGCTTCGACGGAGAACTCATTTTCAGATCGTGGCTCAAAGTCCTCTTCTTCGCTGTCATCGGTATTTCCTCCCAACTGGATAAGGAAAGTATCTCCAGAGAGAGTCTCACCAATGGCTAGTGCAGATATGGCTTGAATCAAACCTGGCGTGACCTCTTCAATGATTTCCATGTTATCCTCAGGTGGCTCTTCCCCAATGGGTTGGATGTGGACCACTAAATTAGTGCATTCTTCTTCATTCTCTAAATTCTCTATATATGCCATGTGGCTGATCTCATAATCGGTGAACCCAAACTTCCTCAACTGTGCATCAGGCCCAAGGCTATCTAGCCCATTCTCTAGGTATTCCAATTTCATCATTCGATGGTTAGACATCAGACCTTTACCCCGGTCGCATCGTCACCCACCGTCCCTGAATTTTCCATTGTAGTTGGTTCTTGCACAATAGGTGCATACCTTCATCACTTTCACTCTCCTTTTCGGAGCGTATCGGCTTCGGCCACAAAATAGTGTCGATTGACTTGCTATCATTTCCTCTTTGTACATGTTTTTTAGGAAGTTAATGATGTTAGTCCTGGCTTCTGCTGGGAGGTCCATGTGCCACATGAGACGCACCTTATCCCTCCAAATTTTCTTCAACTCCTTCAAGGGACCACCTGTGGGTCGAATTAGAGTTGTTGGGTCCAATCCCATTGTCCCTTCTTCCAAAACATTCACAGATTCTAAGGACGACCTTGGGGAACCAAGTTCTTCTTCATCAAGCATCCCCTTCAGGGTGGCGAATGCTTCTAGTATCTCACGCTGCTAAGGATAAAGATATTCATGATACATCCCATGCAGATTCTCTAGGATTATACCCACTTGTTCCTCATCCGTTAAATGGGGTTGTACTTGCTCAGCTTCTTCACAAAATCTTTTGACAAAGTCAAAGAATCCTTCATTCGACTTCTGCTTGAGCGCCTCCAATTCTTTTCTCTTCCTTTCACTTTCCTTAGTCTGAGCTGTTAGGATGGCCCTATAGACTCGAGCATTCATTAGACTCCATTCTCACTTTATGGGTTCAATCAGGACTGTCGGGTCCTTAAAGGGAACATCCTCTTGTACCACGTTCACTCCATGATTTGGCAGCGGATTAGTAGCTACATTAGGCTATGGTCCTACTTTCAACTCTATCTTCCCCGCGTCGATCAAGTCTTGTATGGCATGCTTGAGGTATATACATTTGTCAGTTTGGTGACCTTTCTAATTGTGATAATAACAGTGCCATTCTGGCTTATACCCTAGAGGAGGATTAGCCAAATCTAAATGTCTTAGTGGCACGACATCTAACAATCCTTCCCTCTTGAGCTTAAAGAAAAGGCGAGCAGGGGTCATATTGCCAAAAGTAAACTGTCTAGGAGGAGGTGACTGTTCTATCTGGATAACCAATGGTGCAGCGGCTGCCGATGAAGCCTTCTTCTCAGTGTATTGAATAGTGGTGACCGTATTTACTTCGGGACCTTTCCCTCTTCCTACTTTGTTGTTCCTAGTAGGATAAGATTCGGAGGTTTCCTTAGTCGAGACTTGGGCTTGATTTCCCTTGAAAATCTTATCCTCAATTCACCTTCCCATAGCTATGAGTGCTTCAAAGGTTTTGATATGCTGACAATAGAGGCGGTCATTGTATTCTCCATGCAAATTCTCCAATATCATTTCCACTTGTTCTGCTTCGTTCGGATGCTTCCACATTCGAGACGCCTTCTCGTGAAACCTCATGATGAAATTAGAAATTCCTTTGTCAGCTCCTTGCCTTAAGGTTTACAACTCACGCCGAGTGATGTCTACCTCAGTGTTGTAAGAATACTGCTTGGTGAACTCCTTCACCACCGCCGACCAGGTTTGAGTTTGAGTCTAATCCAATTGAGTGAGCCACCTCAGGGCTAATCTAGCTAATGAGTAAAGGAAAGCCTAACCCATTTGATATTCTGTAAGGTCCCAGGACTTGGCTACAATAATGAAGATCTTTAGATGGGCTTTGGGGTCCCCTGTCTCATCAGTTTCCATTTAAAATCTTCGGGTATTCTCCCAGTCGGGTATTGATGACTATAACTTCTTCCTCCTCTATCATAACTTTAGGTTGTACTTTAGGGATCGGTGTTACCCCAAGTTCTCTGAAAATTTGTGTACTATCCCGTCGAGACTGACCTTGCATCCCTTGAACCATCTGTGTGACTTGCTGCTTTATCTCAGCCACCTCTCTACACATGCTGATCATTTCTTGATTCAAAACTCCTTCTGAAGAACCGACCTCTGGTGGATCCATGGTGCTTGTCAAAGGGGGTGACCTTATTGGACTCTGCCTTTCTGGACTAGATGGTGGACTAGGACTTCTGATGGACGAAGAGGATGGAGACTGGCGGAGGTCGGCTCGAGTAAATCGACAGGCCTGACGGTCCCAAGCGGGCAATAGGGAGTTCTTTCGTCTCGAAATTGTGCCTTGCAAAGGCAAAAGATTATTTTAGAATCTTATTTGACAAACAAATTTTCTTTTTTTATATATATATTTTTTTATTTTTTATCTTTTCTTTATATATATACGTACATATTTATGGTTTGGTTTACAAAGCAAATATACAAACAGTGGTTGGGTAACGTAACGATCCACTTCTGACCACTTAGTTCCATCTCACTCAGGTAGTCGGTGGCTAGGTATATATCTGAACCTGGGATAGTTCCAAGACAATCCCTATGGTCGATATAATCTTACCACAGATCCTTCATCGTTTGACGGTTCTAGGAGGTCAATTCCAAGTCATTACGGGGAGACCTAATCAAGGATTTCCTGATGGTCTATCCTCTGTTAATATAGAATACCTTTCATTTCGGGATAATCAAAGCTCCATTATTGACACAATATCCTAGGTAGTGCATCATTTTTCGAGGGACTATCAAGGCTACATTTTTTTCTGATACACCATCCCAGACAATCATGTTGCTTTTATCGAGGGACACTCGAGGGACAATAGAGGGATGAATGAAGCTCTTTCCCATGACCGGTAAACTATATTAAGGAGGATATACTACCAAGAACCTCGTTTTCAACCCCCAAAGGGTTGCTACATTAGTTTGTGGCGTATCCTAATCGTATATGGTCTATTTTCCTATATGATGCATTCAAAGGGTGGGCTGATAGGATAGAAAAGGTTACCCTTGACAGAACCGATATACCTATCACTCGTGGCATGAATTGTCAGTACATGGTTCTTTTGAGATACCTGGAGAATAGGTCACACGATCTCAGAGTACTCAAACTAGTACCCTTCTTGAGTAGCGGAGTACCCCATGGCACACTAACGAATACCCTCGGCAATGACATGAAATACCTATCGCTCGTGGCACGAATTGTCAGTACGTGGTTCTTTTGAGATACCTGGAGAATAGGTCACACGATCTCAGAGTACTCAAACTAGTGCCCTTCTTGAGTAGCAGAGTACCCCATGGCACACTAGCGAATACCCTCGTCAATGACGTCACACAATCTCAGAGTAATCAAACTAGTGCCCTTTTTGAGTAGCGGAGTACCCCACGACACACTAGTGAATACTCTCGTCGGTGACTTTCTAAACTAGTACAGTAAATATCAATAGCTGTGGCTTCGTCGCGAACGACTAACCACGGGGCTGTGTGTTTCCATGAAGTGGTGTGTGCATGATAGTGGTGGCGGAAGTGGGTATCATTTGATCTCAGAGTACTTAGTATGATGTGCCCTACCTCCCCGGGGGTAGAGGCATAACAGGGAGTACCCTCGTCATTTGACTTCACTTCGAACACGATGCATGATGCAGTTAGCACATTACAGGGGGTTAGCCAAACATGTCATCAATCAAACAATGCAGAGGGAGAATATTCTTACGTTCAAAGGTAGCATCTAGCATTAAAAACTTGACCATTAATCCCCAGTGAAGTCGCCACTGCAAGGATCCGGTTCCTCTCGGAGCCACTGCTTCCTGTAGCTCAGAGGGGGGGTTGGTTTGTTTGCTCCTCTGTTCGGAGAGGGAGAGAGAAGGAATGCGTCTTCTCAAATGGTCTGTTGATATTGGTATATCAGGGATGGGGGTCATACAATTAAATGAAATGAAGTCGCCACCTAGGATTAGGGCCTAGAACCCATTGGTGTAGCCCTATGAAGGCCTACGAGACTTCGTTTGGTCTGGTCAGAGATTTGGGATAAGCGATCAGGTTACGAGAGTGGGAAGGTGTTAGGCACCCACCTCGTCCGGTTAAATCGGTCTTTCTACTAGATGCTGGTTTTTGAATATTCTCCCTTTATAAATATCCTATTCCCACATGTAAGGCTAAAATGATGCGCACACAATTTAGAATTAAACTAATTTATATTAACTATCATGCACTATATGAAATTAAACTAATTTAAATTAACTACTGTACACTATGCGGAAACAATTTAGAAGTCTACATTGTTGCTAAATTGAAATACGAAAGAAATAAATACTTGAATAAGTCAATCCAATGCAATTATATGGGATAGATCGCGTCCCCCAGCTCAGGTGGAGGAAAATGACTGGCTATACCCTACGTCGGGCAGAGTAACGGCGTCAATAGGGTAGTCACCCAAATGTCGGGCAGAGTAACTGCATCAGAATAATAATCACCCAGATGTTGGGCAGAATAACGGCGTTGGAGTGGTGATCACTCGAATGTTGGGCAGAATAATGGCGTCGGAGTGTTGAGCACTAGGATCTCGGATAGAATAACGGCATTGGGATGTTGGGTACTAGGACCTCAGACAGAATAACGGCGTCGGGATGTCGGGTACTAGGACCTCAGATAGAATAACGGTATCGGAATGTCAAGCGCAAGGACCTCGGACAGAATAAAGGTACCGGAATGTCAGGCAAGGTGACTAGGCCATAGGAGACCATGGGGTTTGGGCCAAAATGGGTGACGGAAGGCGGGTTGTGGGGACTCGGGCTTTGGATAGGGGAATGAGGCTAGAAGGCTCGAAAACCCAAAATCGGGTGGGGAAAAGACCCCAAAACAAGGAAAAAGGAAAAAAATTGGCAGAGGTGCTCTAGGGATGACCCTTCTCCTTAACTTGGTGCTTATCCAAAATGAGGGGGTGAAGGGGGGTATTTATAGGAAAAATCCGCGTCTAGCGGAGCCACGGATTTACGGGATGCAAAAAAACAAAAAAAAAATTTCTTTAGGGGTGGCAGCGCCGCTAAGCAGGGTTTTTCACTACGGTGCGAGGCTGCCACGCGGGGCTGCGGGGGTTTACGCGGCCTACAGTGCGGGGCCACGGGTTGGGTTCAGGGTTTAGGGTGGTGATTTTTGTGCAAGGTTGCACCAAAGATGGAATTTTTTGGGGGAAAAGGAGTGTCCTAGGATACTTTTGGAAAAGATGGGTTTTAGCAAGCATTGCCAATCTTTTGCGTCCGGTTGTCATCATCACTGGGGGTGGTGACAAAATTCAGCGTCTACACCTTGCCGCCCTAATGGTGAATGAGTCTGGGATGCCATACAGGTCCCAAAGCCCGACTAGATCTATTGCCCAGAGGGAAGAAGGGACCTCCCTAGCCACAACCTCAAGCAAATGGTCTGCAAATGCCGCGGTCGTAGCACATGACTCATTGAAATTTTCCCCCTCATCCTCCTCGACGATGAGGAGAGCAGGGATGGCACAAACAACGAACCTGAATCACCGGACGAATCCGATTTTGAGTCCTCGGAATCAGAGCTGGTGGTTGAACCCTTTGAGGGGTCTTGAGTAATAGGGGGAAACGAGCTACAAGAAGCCATAAAAGAAATAAGAGAAGGTGACTTAAGCAGAAGCTTATTGAACAAGAGCCTAGCCGAATAGGAGCTTAACTGGGCAGGGCTTGCAAGAGCACAGTCGAACAGAGCTTGGCCGACCAAAGCAGAAAGGAGCAAAGCACCAAAGATTTCTTCCAAGTAAAGAATGAAAGAGAGCCCTCCACCTCTATATATAAGGAGTGTGAGTGGGAAACTTGGAGAGAACAATGGGAAGCTTGCAATCTCGCTCACATAAGACTAGACATTGCATTTGCGGTAAGCCTTGTCAGTCAGTTCATGCATGATCCCTGCTCCAACCATATGGATGTTGTTCTTTGTATTCTCCACTACTTGAAGTCAGCTCTAGGAAAATGAATTCTCTTGTCCCCGCATAATCATCTTCGTATTGAAGCTTACACATGTGGACTGGGGTGGTAATCCTAATCGAAAATCTACTTCAGGGTATTGCACGGTTGTTGGAGGTAATCTTGTCACATGGTGTAATAAAAACACAGAATGTAGTGGCAAGATCCAATGCTGAAGCAGAGTTCCGTGCTATGGCTCAAGGAATCTGAGTTATTGTGGCTTCAAAGTTTACTCCAAGATCTTAGTGGTTCTGTTCATCGTCCAATGGTGTTGTACTGTGACAACAAAGCAGCAATCAACATTGCCCACAATCCAATACAACATGACCGTACCAAGCATGTGGAGATTGACAGGCACTTCATCAAGGAAAAGTTAGAAAGTGGACAGATTTGTATACCTTTTGTGATGTTGAGTGATCAACTTACTGATGTCTTCACTAAAGGATTGAGTGGAAAGATGCTTCATCCTAATTTGGTCAAGTTGGGCATGTGTGATATCTATGCACCAACTTGAGGGGGAGTGTTGAGTAGTCAAACCCGAAAGGGTATATTTATCTTTTATATTCTTAAGTTGTTTAGTCAGCTATGTGGATTTTAGTCCCACATTGCATATTTGTAATTTTGTCCTCTCTTTTCAATATTATAAATAGAAGAGCTTGGGGTGATCATTACTCACTCAAGCATTACATCCCATCGTGTTCTGTTAACAAGTTGAGTCCCCCACCGGTTGTGTCACCCATTGGGATTCAACTAATTCCCGACCTTGCATCACTTTCACCACATCTCACCCGACCCTTCGAAACATGCCCAAACCCTCTTCCAATAACCCACCTTCTCCTCAAGCACACCTATGCCATCCCAAATTCTTGACCTCATCCCAATCCACATAGGACACACCCAAACCCACCTGCTTCTCCCAAGCCAAACATTCTGATGAGTTTGTAATGCATTACTGCATAATGGGACTTGGTCTCTTGTTCCGCGCAGATCTGACATGAATATAGTAGGATGCAAATAGGTCTACCGAATTAAATGAAAGGCAGATGAAAGATTGGAATCTTTTAAAGCTCGCCTTGTGGCCAAGGGTTTTCATCAGCAGCATGGTATCATAGTTGTCACGGCGTCTAGGCGACCCAAGGCGTTGGAGAGGGTCTAAATTCAAGGTGACGGCAACTAGGCGACCAAGGCGACTGGACGCATATGCGACCCCTTGACAACTATGCATGGTATTGACTACAATGACACCTTCAGTATTGTGTTCAAGCCTAAAACCATCTGGACCATTCTCTCACTTGCAGTATCTTAGAATTGGCCCATCAGCCAATTGGATGTACACAATGCATTCTTACACGAGGTATTGAGAAGGTCTACATGATCCAACTTCCTGGTTTTGAAGACTCTACTCGTCCCAATCATGTTTGCAAATTACTATGTCACTCTATGGCTTCAAATAAGCTCCCCGTGCATGGTTTCACTAGCTATCTCAGTTTCTCATCCAATATAGTTTTTGTGCCTAAAAAAAAAATCCCTCTCTGTTCATTTAGAACGAAGGTGAAGTCAAATATATGTGCTTATTTATGTGGATGATATTCTCATTACAAGCAACATTCCTTGAACATGTCTCTTCTCTAATCACACAGTTAGGGACTGAATTTTTTCCCTAAAGGATTTGGGCCCTCTGAGCTTCTTTTTGGTACAGCCGCACATGGAAGGTATTTTATTTTCTCAATATCGTTATATAACCGATCTTCTCTGCTACTACTGAAAAGCTGTCCAAGTCAGGGAGTGCTCTGTTCTCTGATCCTACTAAGTATCACTCAGTTGTTGGGGCTCTTTAGAATATCACCCTTACTAGACCAAATGTTGCCTTTGTTGTCAATTGCATCCGCCAAAATTATGTGAGCCCCTTTTGATTACCAATAGGCTCTTATCAAGCGTTTATTCTTTTTACAGCACACGAAGACTTATGGTCTTCTCATTGAGCGCTCTACACTGTGGGATAACCTAGAGGGGTGAATAGGTTATCACTAGTGAAATACGTTCCTTTTTAAAATTCTTTCTATTCTATTTGACTAAAACGAAGTAAAGTAATGAATAAAATGCACAAAAGAGAAAGACACAAGATTTTATAGTTATTTATTTATTTATTATTATTATTAATAAACAAAACAGTGTTTAGTACTCTTTATCAATACCAGTGCTGAAAATATGAGGCCTCTTGTAAAAATTTACCTAATAAATTTTTTATAAAGTTTAAGACAAACTGTGTACAGTAAAATTTTACAAATGGATCCAAACGGCAATTACTAATATTAATCAATAATTTATAATTGACATAAAAGCTTACTTACTTATTGGTTTCCTTCCATGTCACAATCTTTTCCTAAACGATAATATCAGCCACATCCACATAACTCTGCCAATGTATGTTGGTGGAGATTGAATAGTTTTATGTGTAGAATTCCATCATACCTAATGGTAATGCGATGATATTTATAAATGATTTTCATGTGAAGATTCATTAGTTTTACATGTTGGCTCATGTAGTATTTGATGAAACAAGATAAAGGTAAATTTGCAACTCAAACTCATGTCAATTGGTCGATTTGGCCGATCCCACCGATCCAATATCGATTCCCATTGATTGGTTCTAATAGTCATAGTTGATCTAGAGTTCTCTAGTTCCACCAATGGGTTTTCAGGTATGGGTATAAGTTTCCATCCTTGTCTCGAGTTTTCTATCGGGTGTGGTTCATGGAAATGGTATTGGATCGGCTGTATCGGTTTATTCATATTGATATCGATAGAAACCAATACCAATTTCTGATCGGTTGCCATCAGTTATTTATTTATTTATTTATTATTATTATTATTATTAAAGGTGACAATGGGAGCTTGTGGTTTTGGGATTGGAAGAATGGGCATGACTTTCAGCAAGCTCAGCCTGGTATGCATCTTGGTACTCATGGTCTCGTCTTTGTGGGGGTTTGTGTGTGTAAACTATTTGTATTGATGGCGGTTTAGTCACATTTAGATTCTATCTTATAGTCCCTAAAATAGCTAAGGGCAAAATGGTAATTATAGCATCATTAAATTAATTAATTATTTAATTCCATGAAAAGTTTTGGAATTTTAATTAAAACAAAATTGATATTAAAAAGATAAACCAATTATTTATTAGGCACAATAAAGGATTGAACCGTTCAAAATCAGTTTGATCCCAAATTTCCTTCATTGCCCAAACCAAAACTGATTTGTGGGTCTAACCCCAAATCCAATTAAAATTAAAATGGTCATGCTATCTTTGACTTGGTCAAATCATAGTCAAATCAGATTTCAGTGCAGGTTATCTTTGAATGACCAGATCTGCTTCTTTCTTTTTTTCCTGTTATTTCTTCCAGTCATAGGTTCAACACACACTTCATGCTTCTTTTTTTTTTTCCTGTTATTTCTTCCAGTCATAGGTTCAACACACACTTCATGAACTTCCTTTGAAAGTTCTCCAAAACTTTTGTTTATGATTACAGAGCCGCTTTCATCCCTCTTCATTTATTACACCAACATTAAACCGCTTCAGGAGGTATTAATTTCTCTGAGTTTGTGTTCTCTGGTTTAGCAATTAGAGAGAAGAGGAATTAGGCTAGTATTTAAGCAGCAAGTGGGAGAAGAGGAAGTTTAAAAAAAAAATAGCATTTAAAGAGACACAGAAATGCAAAGAGACTGGAAGAGAGGGAAAAACGAAAATGACAATTGTTATACCCAACTTTATTCGATATCGGGCTTCATCATTCCTTACCGGCGAAAACGATGATGATGCCCAGATTGTATCAAAGACTCCAGTCATGTAAGGGCAAGCTATCCGCTGCACTAATAGGAGTGTTGCTGGCAACAGAGCTTGTGGGAGTGTGTGAAGGTGGGAAAGAAGAAGAAGTGGCGGTGATGGCTGGGTTGTAGGGAAGGGTATAAAGGTCCAGATACATACATGGGTTGATAGAATCACTGTTTTGGTTAGTTTAGTAAACCCAAACTATGAATGTTATAGTTTTGTAAAAGGAAACCCAAAAGTAGCTAATCAAGTAATTTTCCCAAATGTTTTTGTGAGTCCTCCATAGAAAACTATTCAACCTAATGTTTACAATGGTAACACCATCTAAATAGTGTATAAATTAAAAGAGAATTACACTAGTGTAGACAATCCACCATCTAAATAGGAAAAACAAGAATCCACACTAAAATAATTTATCAATGAAGCACATCTAACTTAGTGTGGAACAACATGAACATGTTTCGAGTAACAGTTTAGTTGTAGTATTTGCATGAGACCAATTAAATATTGACTGAAAGCACATGAGAAGAAAATAGGAAATGCATCTACACCAGCCCTAGTTACAATTCTACCACTTTTCAAAAGAATGGTTTGATGAGCTAGCTGATGAAGACTCTTTCTCTGTTCATAGTTTCTTATCTAAATGATGAAAAATCTCTTAGTTGTGATAAGCTTCTTCACATCCCTCTTACTTTCCTTGTCTTAGTCAAAGAAACACAGTCCAGCAATTTTGACATTAGTGTGATTAGAAGTGTATGAAGCGGCAAGGGAATAGATGAAATCTTTGGTTATTTTCTATAGTAATTAATGTTTAACATTTGTGTCCGTCATACTGATCTAATAATAATCCAGCATTTTTTTTCTCATCCATCCTCCCTAGAAACTTCATCGCCACCAGCTACTTTTTTTCATGTTCTTGAGTTTGATTTCAAGTTAATAGAACTGCCATTCCCTTGAAATTTAAGGTCATTAGGAACTTTCATTGTTTTAGAGAAAATAATCAACTGACTTCATATACTGAATTGTTCTTCTACTTCAAAGCACCAACACAAAGATACAAAGAAAAGCCCGAATGCTCTCTCAACTAGTCTTCTTTTAAATTAATTTATCCACAAGCATGCAAGATAAGATGATTTAGGAATAAGGGAAGGTGTTGCCTCAATTGTCTAATCTCTAATAGCCTATTTGCGTATTAGATACACAAATCCTCCTTTGCAAATCCAGATCCCACTTGAAAGCACTGTTTGCGTCAAATAACTAATTACTTCTTACTTATAAATAACGAAAACTCAATGCTAAAGACACCCATAAGTTCTCATTACTTGTATACCCGTACTAGTATATGGAATTGAACAGAGTTTAGGTCTTTCCTCGTAAAGATATCGCTATGTTCTAACTCGAAGCTTATTCAATAGAGCCCATATATAACCATAGCAATCGTTAGCAAAGATCTTAATGAAACAGTAACAACTTCTTCCAAGTCCAGGAAGTCTGGACCTGACTTTGCTTAAATACAACAAAAAATTAAAAAAAAAAAAAAAAAAAAAAAACCAAGAATTCAATGAAGGTCTAGAGCAACTACAGATACAGTAACAACAAAGCAAGTCGAACAGGCACATATATTAAGTCTATACTAGCTACCAAAGTGAAGTCAAGTCAGATACAATTACTCAGGAGCTGAAAAATCTGGACACTGTAAGACTAAAAGAAGCATGTATTCTGCAACAGATGCATGGCATAAAATTCAGAGTTAATTTTAAGATTAAAAAACCCAACCCAGAGAGAATAGCAGTTGTGGAAATTATTTACCATGTCTATTCATTCAAGGATGTAGATAAAACTCTAAAGAAACATACACAAGATAACATTCAAAAAAAAAGAAAAGAAAAGGGGAAAAAAAAGAAGAGAGAAGCAAAAACAGAAGGGAAACCTCCCATCCAACCGTTGAGCTGCTGTTGCAAAACTATGCAAGGACAACTAAGCTGCTGCAGGAAGCCTAGGGTTTTTTCACTCATCCAACTCAATTCAATCTATTTAAATTCAAATAATCAAAATGCAAAAGCTCTAATACCTGATTAGAGCAGAGTTGCTGAACTTTCGAGAGCTTCCGAGCTACTCAGGTAGGAACCAGCGCTTGCTCAGAGCTTCCAAGCTTCTCACATATAGAGAAAGAGAGAGAGAGAGAACCAGCGCTTTCAAAGAGATCAAAGCTTCCGAACTTCTCAAAGAGACAACCAGCACTTGGTCAGAGCTTTTAAGCTTCTCAGAGAGAGTGAACCAACACCTGAGAGGTCAGAGTTTCCGAGGTTCTCCAGCGCCTTCAGGGGTTTTGATATTTCAGTCGAGAGAATAGCGTCGAGAAGTCAAGAATCCCTGGGTTTTGGTTTTAATGCGTTTTTGGTTGGGAAATAAAAATAGAAATGTTACTTTACAAGTGAAATTTATTCTGCATGAAAAATATATTCCCCTGCCAACCAAACACCTAGAATTATTTATTTTCCCTGGGAAAAAAATTTTCACTTTACACAAAAAATTTGCATTCCCCTTGCAGCCAAACAAAGCCTCCAGGATTCACGATTGGCTGGTATGTAAGAGAATTCAGAAATCATAATAACCATGTAAAAGATACACGGAAGTAGACAACTATGCAGGTTAATTCCAGGTAAAAGTAATACAGGTCAACGCATGTAGTGTTCGATCAGGCAGCTAAATAACCAATACATATAGTGTTTCTATCACAAGAGTATTACATCGATCTCGAATAATGTAGAAGAATTAAACATGTTAATATGATAAAAAGGAAGACGAATTTAGATCCCACATAATCAAAATCTCTAACAATAACATTGAAGAATGTCAAGCACTTCATTGAATACAATATGTCAAATAGAAGAAGTACTCAAACAGAGAAAGAAAAACCAATATAGTTCAGGTTTCTTTATGAATCAAACAGAGAACAAATTATACTTGAGGACTCTAATTAGCTGCCTTGAGAGATTTGAGGGTCGGCACCATCCATTGTGCAAGCAACCTATCAGTTGGCCAAGGTCCTTGAGCACGTAGATGCCGCATCTTCACTGGGGAGTAGAGAACAAGGGAGGATTGCATAGCTTGAGGAATTCCTCTCACAAACTTGGTTACCTTCTTTACATGTAGCAGGAATGTGTCATGATCAAATTTAGCCATAACTGAGAAATATTCTCCCCGACTATGGTGCGGAACACGTCCTCCCCACATATCGTAAGTAGTAAAATTAAATGAGAATCCAATAGTCTTGTTACCCTCAAGTAACCATATGTCCAAAAAACTTGTTGGGCTTTCGGAGTGATAATCAATTATGGCTAGAGATCCATCCATGTGAATTAAAGACTCATCTCTTCTTCTAAATTGATCTCTAGGAGGAGGACATTGATCAATAATCCAAAACTTCTCACTGTTAATGTCTAACGCAAGAATGCAATTCTCAATGAGCTAATACAGGGTTCCATCCAAAAGCACAGGATGTTTTTTATATAGGTATCTTAGTACCGATGATGATCTTGCTGGGAAGTCTAACTTTCTCCATGAACTTTCACCTACTGTAATTATCTCACACCATTTAACAACAGCCTTGATGCAATTCTCATCTTCACAAACGCGGACCACTTTATAATTATTGCCTATGCTGTCGAAGCCAAAACCGACACTGCTCTTTATTAGATTAAATTTGCTTGTGGGGGGCAAAATAAGATGTGATTTGGGCAACATCTCTCTCTCCCCTGTAATGGGATTATAGAGGCAGATGGGACTCAAACCCTCCAGTGCAGCCACTATACAGAGAAAACCGTTGCAAGAACCCACAATATCAAGGTCACTACTACTTCCTTTCAGGTCATCATCATCAAAACCCATTGATGGAAAGGGTATGTAGTCAGCTTCCCTCCAATCACCACCTTCTCCGCTCACCAAAAGTAAGCTATTCTTCATATAGTCATTGGTTGATGATGGCAGTAACGGTTTAAGAACAAGACTGGGTTTTCGATGCATCGATTTACTTAGATGCAGATCGGTGAAATAAGATTCAAATCGAAAGCTAGACCAGAGCTGGCATACCCTCCTCATGCATCTTACGACAGATTCCATGGGAAGTCTAGACAATATGTTAAAAATAATATCCTGAGGGAGATTCAATATCAATGCAACATCATCATGCCTACCTCCTCCTCCTCCTCCTGCTGCTGCTGATTCTTCATGCGTATTAGGGTTCCTCCTCGCCTGCTTCGTCTTCCTTGTATTTTCCATATTCACCATGAACCCTTTCTTCGCTTTTCTCCGATCGGCTCCTCCTACTCACAAAAAAAAAAAAGGAAAAAAAAAAGAATTACACCAGAAACAAAGATTGATGGTAATGAATTAGAGAAGAAGCACAATCCGATACTGATTTGGACTTCCTAATTTATTAAATCAATTCCTACCAAGGGAAGGGAAAGTACAAAGTTTACCCAAAAAACAAAAAAACAAGGCAAGTAGAAACGTGTGCGGTAGGAGTAAGGGTCTCAAAACCTAGTCGGAACTTGTTAAGGCCGAAAAACCCCGGATCGGACCAAATCAATTCTTATTGTATTGGTTTTGGACCGGGGTATGATGAGATCAGCTGAAAAGCGGACCACACTGAACCGATTGACATTCAAACCAAAAGTCAAATCGAATGGAACCGATAAAAAATCATTGAATATAAGGTTATAAAAAGGTGAATTGATTATTTATTGATTTCAATATTAATGAGCAAATTTCTGATTATAAGGCGAATTGTTACAAATCAATGAGTATAAGGTTGGTTATGAATAGAAAAATTGATTTGTAACAATGCTTCTTCGATTGATCTCCTTGTTTACTATATAAAATTAGTTGAATTGTCAAATGAATGATTTGATATTAGGGTTAATTTTGTGATTTCAATATTAGTTATCTTCTCAGTGACTATTCATTGATTCAAATATTAATTATCTTCCCCTTATAATTAATGGTAAATAATTATATGATTTATAACAATGATTCGCTACAAACTCTATTTATCTATTGATTTAAATATTATTTATCTTTCATTCTTCCTTTTCACAATTTAGTCTTTTCTGTTCAGATTACAACATGAACATATTTTATTCATTGGTGATTTACTTGTTTTGACTTGGGGAAGGTGAATTAAAGTGTTTTTATCGAATCTGTCCTAACTGCAAATTATGAATATAAGATTTCATTGTGCTTCAACCAAAAAAAAAAAAAAAAAGATTTCATTGTGCTTCAAACCTGAAAACAAATCGATCTAAACCGGTTTTAACCCAATATTGAAAAACTGAAATAAACCAAAATCGCATTGGACCAAAGCTTACCGAAAACTGACGTTTCTTAACGGTTTGCTTTTGGTCTCACTCATTTCGAGACCAAAACTGATTCAACCGGACCAAAACCAAGCCGAACCGACCGTTTGACACCCCTACGTAGGAGAAATCCAAAAACTCAGATTTTTCATGGGAGAGCGAAATTAATATTTTTTCTTTTTTTTTCTTTTTCCTTCAACGACATGGATATTGTTATACCCATAACCTTAACACCCTACTATTGTTGGATTTGTATGTAGGAGCAGAGCTCGAGTACGTTCATGACCTTTGAGCTATCACCGTGAAACCAACATACAAGATCATCGATCATACCTTTGGTATATCTATTGAGGATAGATTTTTAGATCGAGATCGAGGAAGTTTGGTGGCCGGGTGGAGAGTATTTGACCTTCCCCCTTGCACCTGTCAAGGGTGTGAGAAGTTACGAGCAAGACGTATTGGACCACCTTCGTATGAGACCTCATGATCTTGGTGAGTACCAACACTAATTTACTTAATTTATATAATTACTTGTGTGGACGAATAACCAACCCTCGATGTACCCCATGTGTGTTAATTGTGTGCCTTGAAGACCCTACTACTACCCTGCTCACTTGTATTGACCCCTCAAAGAAGTCCCCATCCATTTTGACCACCAAAAATGACATTTGGGACCTGGCGGCTGATGGCATGAGTTGCCAGTACATGAGTTGCCTGGTACCAAAATGCTTCTCTGTGAAGCTAAGTCTAACTTGGTTCCATCTTATCTTAGCCTAGGGCTTAGCCCTTGGTTATTGTGGACCATTTGTGGTCCAAATGACTCAACTAAACCCTAAGACTTTGAACCTATGACCTATTTGGATTACACCACGTACCAAACCCATTTTGTACTCTAAACAAGCCCCAACCATACATGACCTAATACCCTTAGCTAAACTAGGAAAGATCTCAGCCTTCTCCTCATTTCACTCTTCTCTAAACCCTAGAGAGGACTGAAAACGTGGAGAGCAAGCTAAGGAAGAAGGAGGAAGGAGGAGAAAGGAAGAGAAGAAGAAAGAAAGGAGGGCCCCAATCCCCATTGGAGCAACCCATAAGCTCACAAGACCACTCCCTTGCTGTTGTGAGCTCTCTTGGAGATAAGAATTCGTGGGAAGAGTGATTTGGAGCTCCATTCCAGCCATAGAAGGTCCTCCCTTGACTGTCTAGTCAAACACTTGGTAAATTCTTCACCCTATGTGGATTCCTAATTAATCTCTACTTGGAATTGATTGGAATCAATCCAATCTCCTAGCAAACCATAGGGCTTTTATCTCTAGCAATCTTACCTATCTAATTGGATGCTTAAAGCACCAATCCTTAGAATCCCCCATTCCCTATCCCTTGGTTTAGATACCTTGAAACCCCATTGGAGACCTCCACTATTAGAGAATTGGGTGTTTGGAATCAATTGATTCTCTCTTGGATCCTAATTGGATCAAACCCAATGATTTGATGGCTTGTTGGAAGCCTTGGACATCCCCACATTGACCCCCTGATGGCCCCTTGGCCATAAACCTATGATTGGCTCAAGCTCAGGCTAATCTGCTATTGTTTTGGCCTAGGCGGATGATGCAGTAGGCGGCTGATGCCATGAGCCGCCCTGATGCCATGAGCCGCCTAGGATACAGAGCATTAGCTGCCTGCATTTTGATGTTGTTTTGGAGTTTTGACTCTGGGACTTCAACCAAACTAGTTCTTACCTGTTGTACGCTTGTATGATGACATGTTAGGCTGACTCACGCGTTTGGAAGGAGCGTACATTGCTCGAGAGCCAATATTACTTACACGTGGATCTTATGAGTGGATTGAACTTTAAACTATTTTACAGCGTGTTTCTCATTAGGCATAAACTAAGATATGCATATTGATGTGCATGGTTATTATGTATGATTAGTATACTTTACAAATCTTATTATTTGGACTGATGCGATGAATGATGAAATACAATTATGATTGAATGATGCTATGTGGATTGTGCATGTGAACTTGTGAAGGAATCCAAGCACCGGGAGTTGGTGTCAGGCTTATGATTACCATGAGAGTATGGTGAGGAGTGTGAAATCACCTAGAGGGGGGGATGAATAGGTAAAAGTCGTGGATAATAAAATCTTTTACAAAATTAAAGGCTATTAATACAAAGTAAAGCAACTGCATAAATAACACAAAAATTTTGTAGTGGTTCGGTCAAATCTTGCCTACACCCACTCCTCTCAAACTTAGAGAGAATTCCACTAAATAAAACGATCTTGAGAGAGAACAAGAGGTGTTATACCCGTACCCCGGGATATAATTAAATATTATTTCTTCTCGTGACGTGTAGATACCGCTGCCATGTATGCTGGTGACCTGTTCTCCATGATGGCCAAACCTAGCTACAAAATCGTTGACCACAGTACGGGTTTGTCTGTGGAGGAAAGATTCCTCAACCGTCAGTGGGGAAAGTTCGTTGACCGCGACTTCGTTGACTATCCTCCAAGTACCAGCCAGGGAAGCGAGGAGTTTAGGAGAGAGCATCCTGGACCGTCACCTCAGTTGGATAATTCGTTCAGTGATGATCTTGGCATTGCCGTGACAAAGCTATTCGGGGTCATGGGTGATAAACCATGACAGGGGAAAAGTAAGTTCTAGCCCTCAAGCTTTATTATTTATTCTTTTCTTGGTGACCTCAAAGTGCGGGTCAGGGCCTGAACCGCTCGAGCTATTTCATGAGAGAAGGGAATAATTTAAGTTTGGGTCCCACTTACCTTTGGGATGTACATGGGGGACTTATACCCATCTCATATGAACCCATCTTAAAGTGGGTTTTTCCCTAATTTAAGTTGTGGACAGGCCCATTTAACTTAAGAAGCCATTTAACTAGTATGGCCCATTTCACTAAGGGCCCATTTAACCTATTGACACAATGATGGGTTATTCCATTCACTTACCCACATAGAACTAATGGGTCGACCCATTAAGCCTCATGACCCATTTGACTAGAGGTACTCAAATACCCATTTATTATAAATAAGTCCAAGACGGAGAGAGAGATTATTTACTTCTCCTTCATCATTCTCATCTACCCTAAACCGTGGAGGAGAGAAAGAGGAGAGAAAGAGGAGGAGGAAGGTGGAGAAGCTTGGTGGAAGGTGGGGACCCCATCTCTTGGAGCCATAAATCGTGGAGCTCTCTCATCTTGGGGGTAGGTAAGCTATTGAAGCTTCTTCCTTCTTCTATTTCGGATTTTAAAAGGGGTTGGGTAATAGGAGAGATTGACCTAGAGCTCTCTTGGGACCTAAGAAGTCGATGGAGCCTTAAAGCCTAAGCTATGGTGGAGTTATTTCACTCCATTATGAGCTCTAATGTAAGGGTTCTCATTTCCAATTGAGAGATTTAAGGTTGGACCCTATTATGCTTTAGGTTAGGTTCTTATCGGTTCCTTCTCTTGAACCTATTGTGATTGAATGGACCTAGAGAGGTCTTAGGACCCTAATGAGCTTAGGATGGAGTTTTCTAGATGTTCTTATGCTTTAAAACCACTTGAAAATGGAGCCCTTGGAGGGGGATCCTTCGGATTTTGGACCTGCAGGTGTGAGGATTTACATGTGGTTTTAGACCTGCAAGAACCCACCTTGAAATTACCTCCCTGAGAAGGCCCCTAAGAAGCTCGGATTTATGGGCGGTTTCATTTTTCTGAGAAACCACATCTGCAACCGACCTTGACTGAAACTGTCCTGAACCCCTGGTTTCCTAGGATTTACATGTGGTTGCAGAATTTGGGCATGAAACCACATCTGCAACCGACCTTAACTGAAACTGTCCTGAGCCCCTGGTTTCCTAGGATTTACATGTGGTTGCAGAATTTGGGCATGAAACCACTCCTGCAACCACTCTGATTCTGAAACCTTATACTTAAGTGATTATGGGAGACCTTTTGGGGATCCTTTCCCTTCGCTCGTTTAACCTTATTTTACTCTTTGTTTAGGTTAATATATCCATCTTGTGGCTTATTGCTTGATCGAGGCGACAACTTATAAGCTTGGTGCTTGGCATATACATTGTGAGTGGGTTGGTTGTTTGGGCTTGATATTATTATTGCATTATATATTATGTAATCATTATAATTATTAAGCATGTTTGTGCATATTGCATACTTTTATATATGATTGTTATAATGTGATTGGAGATGTTGTACTTTGATGGGTCTCGGTGCCGATGGGTACCGGTGCTGGAACCCCGAATACTATATACATTTATGAAAAAATTATATTGAATGCCATGTTGAACTGTATGCGCCGTGCCGTGCTGGTAACCGGGCACTAAACCAGATGAAAAGTTGATGCGCCCGGATTACCTCTCGGGATGATAGGACTTGCATGTAGTATATTTGTGGCTAGGATTTCACACCCTTATGCTACGACCCTTACCAACAGGGGTTTAGGTGTTGGGTAATCAGTACACCGGATTCTGTGGAGGTGGGAGAGGTCAGTCATGGTAGTATTAGTTATCAGGGGTCTGCCACTGAGTGGTCTTGGAGGCTTCGATCGGCATAGGTCCCACGTGATAATTGAGGTTTCATTGTGGCGATAAGTTAAGTGACCCACAGTGTCTCCCGAGTTGTCACAGTAGCATATGCCATTGACTTAGTTGTTTGTTAGGTGGAAAAATGGACTTAACATGTGCATGCATCATTGGACTATGTGAATTGCGTGTTTGTGCATCCCCATCCCCTCACTGGCTCAGTGGAGCTAACCCCCTCGTGCGCACACTTTTTAGATTATAGTGCAGGTGACGGATATCTCGCGGGACTTGGAGTTCAGCCCTTGGGATACGATGAGATTGGTGAGGAGGAGTCGGAGGCCGTGTTTGAGGAACATGACGACGGGTGTCCTTGCGATGATTGTGCCTACGGGCCGTGAGGATATTCGGGACTTGATCCCTTTTTTATTTACTTTTGGGGCTAAGGCCTATGTTGAAATATTTACTGTTATACCATTTTGATAGTTATTAGATGGTCATTGGAAATGTAACTAATTACTGTATTTATCATCTAGCCTTTGAACATCTTGTAACTATTCGATTTATATGCTTCCGCAATACTACTGATCCTTAGAATGTAATATTCCTTTTTCCGCGTTCTAATATTATATTGTGTTAATATTGGTTATGACTGTGCGTTGGGACACTGTGTCAGTGATCCGGGCGGTTTAGTAGGATGACACGCGTCGTCCTAGTCACCCTTTATATGATATTATATTCCTTGGCTGGAATAGGGGCATGACAGCGTGGTATCAGAGTGAGATGCTCTGCACCAGCCACAGTCTAGCGGATTTGTGATTTACTCTCCACAATAGGTTGCTAAGTTAAAAGCTTCCAACAATGCATAATTGGAATGTGTGCGAATGCTAGGGAGAAAACTAGTTTAGAGAGAAAGCCGAAGACAATAGCAAATAATAGGCACAACAGTGGGAGGAAAGACATGTGTATATATGTACATATATATTCCTTAGTTTCAGTTGTTAATACATCTTCCATAAGCTAAAGGAGGGATTACAAAAATTTTAGCTGAACTGTAGACTTCAATTTCTTACAACCAAGAAAAAGAAAAATACTAAATGGTAAGACAAATAACTAGGAGTCCATAGAGAGCATGGTGGGAATGGACAGGAGGTCTACTGCTCCATCTCATCATCACTGCTGGGCTCATCCTCTGTGCCCTCATCATGGAGGTAGGAGTGCAAGTCCTCCATCTGCTGCTCGAAGCTCTCCATGCGGCTGTCTGATGCATCGAGCCTAGTGTTCACTCCTTCAAACCCCTGAGCCATGCTGGTGCTCATCTGGGCCAAAGCTGCAAGAATCCTGTTGATGTCAGACCCACTAGGAGCAGTGCCGGATGAAGAGGCCGCATGTACAGTCGGCTGAGGAGGAGGCTCCTGTACCTGAGGCTCAGGCCCGTAACCCTCTGCTGGGACCATCGGCTCCCCATCACTATATGCATCCATCACAATTCGCATCCTCGCCACTGCATTATGATCTAGAGGTGGATCTTCAGTTAAGTCTTGATCCTCCTCACTTAAGTCAACTCCAAAATGCTGGAATATAGTAGTGAGCAGCCTCCCATAGGGTAAATCTAAGTTCTTCCTGGGATTTCACCCCGCATGATCCATGGTCCGCATGATAATGTAGGGTAGGCAGATGGGAATGCCTTTGTAGAGGTGATATGCCACATAGCCTACAAAGATGGAAGGCATGGTGCGGTGACCTGCTATAGGCACGATGTTGTGCTGCACAATTCGGCTCAGTTTCCTTGGAGACTTAGCAAAAGAAGTCTCAGGCACCTTCTTCTTGAATGCCCCATGTGTAAGCTCCCTGTATAATTCCCTGTATGCTTCTCTCCTGAGAAAAGAGTAGGGATTCTTCCATGGTGCGCAGTAGGTCTTCTCTCCCCAAATAGCTACATTGAGGATGCCTGCCAACTGTGCCCCTGTGAACGAAATAGTGACTCCCTTGACATATGAGATGATCCGGTAATCTCGTGTGCCTAGGTTCTCGGTGTGCAAGTTGGAGTAGAGTGACGAATGAGCTTGGGATAAAATGGCTCTGGAAGGTTGAGGAGGTTGGACCACCCCAGTGCTTCAAATCTCGGCCCTACTTTGTAGGCCTTGAGGTCTTCCAGTACTACATCCCTTCCCTCCAAAATACTCTTAAAGCAAAAGTAGTTTTGGTACATCTCTTGTTTCTCTAGGTCTTGGAACCATAGTGCATCCAAAACAGCTGGGGCAGCTTGTTCTGCCCGTGCACGCCTTGTTCTAGGAGCCATTGATTTTCCTAACCTGCAACCAAGGAAGGCCAAGAATATAGAAACATATTAAGTCAATGCTTGGATGTGAAGGCCTAAGCAGATATTCAATGAAAGGAGATAAGGAATTAGAACCTAGACCTTGATTCCTACAACAAATTGATTAAATTACAGCAGGGAATTTTACTAGAAAAATTTTGTGGTGAATGGTCTAAGGAGTTAGGAAAAAGGGGAATGTGTGGCCACCATGTAGATGCAATCATAGGGAATAAATGTACATGGCCACATTATGCTTGGAGAGCATTATATTATGCAAGCAATTAGTTCAAACAAAATTGGACTGATTTGATAAGAAAATTTGCTAAGAAATCCAAAGAGGAAATTTTTAGATTTGGGTTTGGAAGTTGAATGGCATAGTAAACAACATAAATACATGGCCATATTATACCTAGAACATGAGGTTTATACCAAATACCTAGTTCAAGCAATGTATGGAGCTAATTGGTAGTGAATCATGCTTAGAACTTCAAAGAAAAGAAATTTCAGATATGGTGCTTGGAGTTTAAATTATAGGGGATAACTATTCATGGCCATGTTATGTAGGGATTAAGCCCTCTTATGAAATGATAAATACAAACAAACAAGGGGTGCATTCGATCATGAGGCATACTTGAATCTCTAAAAGAAAATTTCAGATGTGATTCTTGAAGTTCCAAATGCAAGAAGTAAATTAGTTATGGCTTGAGACAACCCAAATTTATATACACAAAGACTACCTAGCAAAACCGAACTTGATTTGGGCAAAAAAAATAAAATAAAATAAAATTTTCGGTTAGGGTTTTGAGATTTCTCCAAAATCCAACCCAAACCCATGATGAAGGTGCAAAATTGGGGGAAATACCTCACCTAGGTTGCATATGATGGGAAACGAATGGAGAATGGACAATAACCCATCTATTTAGCAAGGAGAAAACAAAAAAAACCCCAAGCCTTGTAAACCCGAAATCGATTTTGGGGTTTCTCCATAAGAGAAGTCGAAGGGAGAAAGAGATAGATCGATAGAGAGAGAAGAAACCATACCTGAACTCGATCGGATCTGTTGAGGAGTGATTTGGAGTGCCAAAAAATCCACCAAGAAGGGAAATGGAGCAAGAATGATCGCGGTTTTGGGTTTCTCCAGAGCGTAGGGTGTGTTTTAGAAATAGGAAATGGGTTTAAAAGAATTTCGAGTTGGAGATTCTAATTTTTGGGCCATACGGTTTTACACTCGGTTGCAAAATTATGAAACCGACTGTGAATCCGTGGTTTTTCTGAGACCAAATTTTGGTTCTGTGAAGCTCGGATTTACCTGTGGTTGCAGCCTAGTGAAACCACACCTAAAACCGACCCGGCCAGAAAGGGTTTTCTGACCCTGTTTTGCTTAACCGACTTGTTTCTAATGCTTATTACCCTCATTATTGCTTCCCTTACCCCTCGTGTAGCCTGTGTTTACCTTTGTAACTCAATTTTTGGTTGGTTTGCTTAATATTGCTATTGTGCCTATAACTGTGGGTGTTGACTGTAACCAGGTGTGAACCATGGTTAATACACGGTCAAATGCCAACCGTTCCCCTGCTAGGGAAGAGGCCGGTGAGGCTTCGAATACAGTTTTACCGGTAGCACCGCCAATTAATAATAATGCGGATGTCGCCGCTTTGTTGAGCAATAGGTTGCAATCCATGGAACGAGAGCATAGGGAGGCGCAACAAGAGCAGCGCCAATTTATGCAAAATATGACTGCTATGTTCCAAGACTTTGTTAGGGAAAGGCAGCCAGTGCCTCCTCCTGTGCAAGTCAATCCTCCCCCACCTGCCCTTGTGGGTTCTGCTGTACCTAGTGTTCCTCTGGCTCAAGCTACTGCCGGAATTCCTTTGACACAAGAGGTGCCAGCACCTACTCTACCTCCCACTCCAGTGGCTCCGGCTTGGGTAGATGCTGCTAGGCTATCGGAAAGATTTCAGAAACATCGCCCTCCAACCTTCTATAAGATGGCCCATGATTCCTTTTTCCTGGCAACATTTATAAGGGATCTTGAGAGGATCTTTGAAGTGATACAGTGCAATGACACGGACAAGATCCGGTGTGCTACCTACCAGGTCCGGGGTGATTCTGATGCGTGGTGGCTCTCCTCCAAAGACCATTTTTGGGCAACCCACCCAGAGGCAACTTGGGCTCAATTCAAAGAAGTCTTCTTTAAAAATTTCTTCCCTCAGAACTTCCGTGATAAGAAGGAGTCTGAGTTTATAAGCTTCTTTCAAGGATCCAAATCGGTCCTTGAGTACCAGCAAGCTTTTGAGGAGCTGTTTTACTTCACCCCGGTACACATGAAGGCCGAGGATGTGAAGGCTAGGAAGTTTGAGAAGGGACTTAGACCTAGCATTAGTACTTCTGTGGTACTACACAAGTACCCTACTTATGCTGAGGCGGTCCAGGCCGCTAAGGTGATTGAGGACCAGCAGAGAGAGAACTACAGGGTCATTCAGGCTGGTAAAAGGCCCATGACCTCTCATGAACATAAGGGATCCACAAAATTCCAAAAGAGAGGATCCTACATTACTGCTTTTCCGGTCCAGTCCCCGAGGACAGATGCGGTGCAAGCACCCAGGCCTACATCAACTCCTCACTATATTTCCCAGACTCTTATATGTTACAATTGCAAGGAGTCCGGGCATATGGTTCAAGACTGTCCTCATCCTCGGATGATAGGTCCTCCAGGTGCAGCTACACAAAAGGCACCCCAAGCTAAGGCAGTTGTGCGTTCTCTTCTTACTACTTCGGGCCACAGATCTCAAGGTCGGGTGTATTCTGTGACAAATGAAGAGGCCCAGGCCGATCCTAGTGTTATTACAGGTAATGCACTCTATTCTTAAGATGTGCATATTTATAGCTTTTGTTTCTATGATTGGTTGTTTGTTGCTTGTCAGGTGTGGTTCTTGTTTGCTCTCAGCCTGCTTATGCTTTGTTTGACTCGGGGGCATCACATTCTTTTGTGTCCCCTAGTTTTGCTAAGAAGATGTCCAGTGAACCAAAGCTAATGGCCCAGAAATTGATAGTCAGTACACCAATGGGTAACAAGGTGGAACTTAACTCAGTTTACAGTCCTTGCCCTATACATGTGTGTGGTCGTGGGCTCGAAGCAAGTTTAGTACTGCTGGACATGAAGGACTTTGATGTGATTTTGGGAATGGATTGGCTATCAACTCACAAGGCCAGTCTAATCTGTTCAGAGAGGAAGGTTCTATTCAAACCAGCTGTAAGGTGAAGAGTCTGTGTTTATGGGTACTAGGCGGGAGAGACCCAAGAAAGTTATCATCTCTGCCCTCCAAGTACAAAAGCTTTTATCCGAGGGATGTCAATGTTATCTGGCATCTGTGATAGACACTGAAGCTAAAGTCAGGCCTTTGGAAGAGTTGTGTGTAGTGAAAGACTTTCCAGATGTCTTTCCTGAGGATCTAACGCGGTTGCCACCAGATCGCGAGACAGAGTTCATGATAGATCTGATTCCTAGTGCAGCCCCAGTATCCAAGGCACCTTACAGGATGGCCCCAACTGAGTTGAAGGAGCTACAAGAGCAGTTGAATGATCTGTTGAAGAAGGGTTTCATTAGACCCAGTGTATCTCCTTGGGGAGCACCTGTGTTGTTTGTGAAAAAGAAGGACGGTAGTATGCGTCTGTGCATTGACTACCGTGAGTTAAATAAATTGACAATCAAGAACCGGTATCCTTTACCTAGGATCGATGACCTATTCGATCAACTACAGGGTGCTAAGGTGTTCTCAAAAATTGATCTCCGGTCAGGGTACCATCAGTTGAAGATCAGAGATAGTGATATCAGCAAGACAACATTCAGATCTCGCTATGGTCATTATGAGTTCTTGGTCATGTCCTTTGGGCTGACCAATGCCCCGGCCGCCTTTATGGAGTTGATGAACCGGGTGTTCCACGATGTTCGAGACAAGTATGTCATTGTCTTCATTGATGACATCTTAGTCTATTCCAAGAGCGAGGAGGAGCATGCAGACCATCTTCGCCTAGTATTGCAACGCTTGAGGGAGAAGCAGTTGTATGCCAAATTCAGTAAGTGTGAGTTTTGGCTACAACAGGTGGCATTTCTGGGACACCTTGTTTCTGGTAAGGGTATAGAGGTTGACCCTAGTAAGGTGAAGTCAGTAGTTGACTGGGCGACACCCAAGAATGTGGCAGACATTCGCAGTTTCCTGGGACTAGCTGGCTATTACAGGAGATTTATTGAGAACTTCTTAAGGCTCTCCGCTCCTATGACACGACTGACCCGAAAGGGAGTGAAGTTCGAGTGGTCTGATAGCTGTGAAAAGAGCTTCCAAGAGCTCAAGCAGAGGCTGGTTTCCGCTCCAGTACTTACCATTCCTAATGGTACTGGAGGGATGGTAGTCTATAGTGATGCATCCAAAATGGGTTTAGGTTGTGTTCTAATGCAAGATGGGAAGGTAGTGGCCTATGCTTCTAGACAATTGAAGGACTATGAGAAGAATTACCCGACCCATGATTTGGAGCTTGCAGCTATGGTTTTTGCTCTAAAAATCTGGAGACATTATTTATATGGTGAGAAGAGCGAAATATACAGTGATCACAAGAGCCTCAAATACTTCTTTACACAGAAGGAGCTCAATATAAGGCAGCGACGGTGGTTGGAGTTGTTGAAAGATTATGATTGTACTATCCATTACCACCCCGGTAAGGCAAATGTAGTAGCTGATGCGCTGAGCCGGAAATCTCAGTCCTTGTCACTGGCATCACTAGCAGTCAGTGAGAAACTCATTGAGGAAGCTAGAAGAATGGACCTGGAATTACTAGTTGATGGTGTTACCTTATCTCTATCAGCTTTATCAGTACAGTCAACACTGGTAGGGCGAATCCAATCAGCCCAGGCATCTGATGAGGAGTTTCAAAAGATTATTGAGGCTATCAAGGGAGACACGCAGTGGGAACTGGACTTTACTTTAACAGAGAGTGGTGTTCTCATGTTCAGACAGCGGCTATGTGTTCCAAGTGACCCTCAGTTGAGGAAGGAAGTGTTAGCTGAAGCCCATGACTCTCCTTATTCTATTCATCCAGGCAGTACGAAGATGTATAGAGATCTGAAGGAATATTACTGGTGGAGTAGAATGAAGAGGGAAGTGGCTGAGTATGTGGCAAAATGTCTTACTTGTCAGCAGGTGAAGGCGGACAGATAGCGACCTCATGGCCTCTTACAGTCATTGCCTGTTCCAGAGTGGAAGTGGGAGCATGTTACCATGGATTTCGTCACCGAGTTGCCCCGCACGCCTAGAGGTGTCGATACCATATGGGTTGTCATTGACAGATTGACAAAGACGGCTCACTTCATCCCCATGAAGATTACCTATTCGATGGACAAGCTGGCTCGCTTGTACATTGATAATGTAGTTCGTTTGCACGGAGTTCCTGTCAGCATCATCTCCGATCGGGATTCCAGATTCACATCTAAGTTCTGGGGTGGTTTTCAGAAGGCAATGGGTACACTGTTGAGTTTCAGTACGGCCTTCCACCCTCAGACTGACGGACAGTCGGAGAGGACTATTCAGACATTGGAAGATATGCTCCGAGCTTGTGCCATTGATATGTAGGGCAGCTGGGACGAGCATCTCTCACTTATTGAGTTTGCTTACAATAACAGTTACCAGGCTACTATAGGCATGGCACCGTTTGAGGCTCAGTATGGGAAGAAGTGTCGGACACCTTTATATTGGGATGAAGTAGGTGAACGGCGTATTCTTGGACCCGAGTTGATTCAGGCAACATGCGAGAACGTGGACTTGATTCGTGAGCGGATCAAGGCGGCTCAGTCCAGGCAGAAGGGTTATGCAGACCTGAGGCGGAAAGACCTTGAGTTCACTATCGGCGATAAAGTGTTCCTTAGGGTATCACCCTCCAAAGGGGTGATGCGTTTCAGCAAGAAGGGTAAGCTGAGTCCGAGATTTATAGGACCTTTTGAGATCCTTGCACGGATTGGACCAGTGGCATATCGGTTAGCACTCCCTCCATCTTTAGAAGGTGTGCATGACGTCTTCCACGTGTCCATGTTGAGGAAGTATGTCCATGATCCAAGCCATGTATTGACACATGAACCGCCAGAAGTTACGGCCGACATGTCCTATAAAGAGCTGCCTGAAAAGATTTTGGACAACAAGGTTGTTCATCTTCGCAACCGGCCCATCCATTATGTGAAGATAAAATGGTGCAACCATCCGGAAGAGGAAGCTTATTGGGAGGCAGAGGTAGAGATGCGGGCGAAATACCCTTTTCTTGCCTATCTACAACGTACGTCAAATTTCGAGGACAAAATTTCTTATAAGGTGGGGGGGATGTTATACCCGTACCTCGGGATATAATTAAATATTATTTCTTCTCGTGACGTGTAGATACCGCTGCCATGTATGCTGGTGACCTGTTCTCCATGATGGTCAAACCTAGCTATAAAATCGTTGACCATAGTACGGGTTTGCCTGTGGAGGAAAGATTCCTCAACTGTCGGTGGGGAAAGTTCATTGACGGCGACTTCGTTGACTATCCTCTAAGTACCAGCCCGGGAAGCGAGAAGTTTAGGAGATAGCATCCTGGACCATCACCTCAATTGGATAATTCGTTCAGTGATGATCTTGGCATTGCCGTGGCGAAGCTATTCGGGGTCATGGGTGATAAACCATGACAGGGAAAAAGTAAGTTCTAGCCCTCAAGATTTACTATTTATTCTTTTCTTCGTGACCTCGAAGTACGGGTCAAGGCCTGAACCGCTCAAGCTATTTCATGAGAGAAGGGAATAATTTAAGTTCGGGTCCCACTTACCTTTGGGAAGTACATGTGGGACTTATACCCATCTCATATGAACCCATCTTAAAGTGGGCTTTTCCCTAATTTAAGTTGTGGGTAGGCCCATTTAACTTAAGAAGCCATTTAACTAGTATGGCCCATTTCACTAAGGGCCCATTTAACCTATTGACACAATGATGGGTTATTCCATTCACTTACCCACATAGAACTAATGGGTTGACCCATTAAGCCTCATAACCCATTTGACTAGAGGTACCCAAATACCCATTTATTATAAATAAGTCCAAGAGGGAGAGAGAGAACATTTACTTCTCCTTCATCAGTCTCATCTACCCTAAACCGTGGAGGAGAGAAAGAGGAGAGAAAGAGGAGGAGGAAGGTGGAGAAGCTTGGTGGAAGGTGGAGCCCCATCTCTTGGAGCCATAAATCGTGGAGCTCTCTCATCTTGGGGGTAGGTAAGCTATTGAAGCTTCTTCCTTCTTCTATTTCAGATTTTAAAAGGGGTTGGGTAATGAGAGAGATTGACCTAGAGCTCTCTTGGAACCTAAGAAGTCGATGGAGCCTTCAAGCCTAAGCTATGGTGGAGTTATTTCACTCCATTATGAGCTCTAATGTAAGGGTTCTCATTTCCAATTGAGAGATTTAAGGTTGGACCCTATTATGCTTTAGGTTAGGTTCTTCTCGGTTCCTTCTCTTGAACCTATTGTGATTGAATGGACCTAGAGAGGTCTTAGGACCCTAATGAGCTTAGGATGGAGTTTCCTAGATGTTCTTATACTTTAAAACCACTTGAAAATGGAGCCCTTAGAGGGGGATCCTTCGGATTTTGGACCTGCAGGTGTGAAGATTTACATGTGGTTTCAGACCTGCAAGAAATCACCCTAAAATTACCTCCCTGAGAAGGCCCCTGGGAAGCTCGGATTTATGGGCGGTTTCATTTTTCTGAGAAACCACATCTGCAACCGACCTTGACTGAAACTGTCCTGAACCCCTGGTTTCCTAGGATTTACATGTGGTTGCAGAATTTGGGCATGAAACCACATCTGCAACCGACCTTGACTGAAACTGTCCTGAGCCCCTGGTTTCCTAGGATTTACATGTGGTTGCAGAATTTGGGCATGAAACCACTCCTGCAACCACTCTGATTCTGAAACCTTATACTTAAGTGATTATGGGAGACCTTTTGGGGATCCTTTCCCTTCGCTCGTTTAACCTTATTTTACTCTTTGTTTAGGTTAATATATCCATCTTGTGGCTTATTGCTTGATCGAGGCGACAACTTATAATCTTGGTGCTTGGCATATACATTGTGAGTGGGTTGGTTGCTTGGGCTTGATATTATTATTGCATTATATATTATGTAATCATTATAATTATTAAGCATGTTTGTGCATATTGCATACTTTTATATATGATTGTTATAATGTGATTGGAGATGTTGTACTTTGATGGGTCTCGGTGCCGATGGGTACCGGTGCTGGAACCCCGAATACTATATACATTTATGAAGAAATTATATTCAATGCCATGTTGAACTGTATGCGCCGTGCCGTGCTGGTAACCGGGCACTAAACCAGATGAAAAGTTGATGCGCCCGGATTACCTCTCGGGATGATAGGACTTGCATGTAGTATATTTGTGGCTAGGATTTCACACCCTTATGCTACGACCCTTACCAACAGGGGTTTAGGTGTTGGGTAATCAGTACACTGGATTCTGTGGAGGTGGGAGAGGTCAGTCATGGTACTATTGGTTATCAGGGGTCTGCCACTGAGTGGTCTTGGAGGCTTCGATCGGCGTAGGTCCCACGTGACAATTGAGGTTTCATTGTGGCGATAAGTTAAGTGACCCACAGTGTCTCCCGAGTTGTCACAGTAGCATATGCCATTGACTTAGTTGTTTGTTAGGTAGAAAAATGGACTTAACATGTGCATACATCATTGGACTATGTGAATTGCGTGTTTGTGCATCCCCATCCCCTCACTGGCTCAGTGGAGCTAATCCCCTCGTGCGCACACTTTTTAGATTATGATGCAGGTGACGGATATCTCGTGGGACTTGGAGTTCAGCCCTCTGGATACGATGAGATTGGTGAGGAGGAGCCGGAGACCGTGTTTGAGGAACATGGCACCGGGTGTCCTTGCGATGATTGTGCGTACGGGCCGTGAGGATATTCGGGACTTGATCCCTTTTTGATTTACTTTTGGGGCTAAGGCCTATGTTGAAATATTTACTATTATACCATTTTGATAGTTATTAGATGGTCATTAGAAATGTAACTAATTACTGTATTTATCATCTAGCCTTTGAACATCTTGTAACTATTCGATTTATACGCTTCCGCAATACTACTGATCCTTGGAATGTAATATTCTTTTTTTCGCATTCTAATATTATATTATGTTAATATTGATTATGACTGTGCGTTGGGACACTGTGTCAGTGATCCGGGCGGTTTAGTAGGATGACACGCGTCGTCCTAGTCACCCTTTATATGATATTATATTCCTTGGCTGGAATAGGGGCGTGACAAGAGGACTCTTACACAACTCTTGATTCCAAGCAAGAGGACTCAAACACAACTCTTGATTCCGAGCAAGAGGACTCAAACAACTCTTGATTCCGAGCAAGTGGACTCAACCAATCTTGATTCCGAGCAAGAGGTCTCAACCAATCTTGATTCCGAACAAGAAGACTCAACCAACCATAAAATTAAATTACTAAGTAAAGTGTTATCTCAACCTTAGCAGGAGTGTGTGTTACCTTCCAACTTTGAAGCTTGAAGCTTGATGTAGTGGAGGAGCTTGAGCGTGTGAGCTTGTGATCAATGGATGCTTGTAATCAATGTATGCTCATTTGAGACTAATGCACTTAGAGCTTGTAATATTGTCTCTTGTAGATGTGATTGGCTTGATTGGTTTTTTTTTTTTAGCTTGAATGAGGTGCCTATTTATAGACTAAGAAGCTCAAACAAATGGGGTGCTATTTTAAGTTCGAATTCAAAAGACAGTACCAATTCGGTATACCGTTTCTGGATTCGGTATGCCAAATTGCCAAATCAATTTGGAATATATCCGTTGGTCCAACGGTCAAAAAATGGTTAGATTTTTTAGTTCGGAATACCGAATCCGGTGTGCGCTGTTTGCTCTCGGGAATTTTATATA
Source organism: Telopea speciosissima (assembly GCF_018873765.1). Lineage (NCBI taxonomy): Eukaryota > Viridiplantae > Streptophyta > Magnoliopsida > Proteales > Proteaceae > Telopea > Telopea speciosissima. Next base: position 52,332,804 of record NC_057923.1, read on the forward strand.
TGTTGGAAGATTATGAAATGGTATACCGTTTCCAAATTCGGTATGCAGAATCAACACTTTTTGCTGAAAACTTGCAAGTCCTTGGTTGGACTGACTTGGGTCGATTCCATTGGTCTTGGCCACATGGAATAGAGTCAATTTAACCTCCTAAGATCATTCTATATGTATGCATGCATGTGTGTGTGTGTGCATTACATCAATTTGTAACCTTAATACAATTTTACAACTTAATACACTTATAAGTCTTCAATACACTTCAAAACTAGCTCCATTGCATTGCTTGAGTATTGGTCTCCATGATGTGTTATTCATACTTCATGACTTTTTTTATGTCTTGAAAGCTTGGACTATGGTTCAATTGCTTTGAACATCAATCTCTTGAATTGAGTGTTCCCCCTCACTTGGTGTCATATTCTTGAATAGGGATTATATGCATCTCAAACAAGAGTTAGTATAATTTGGTTTATTTTTTATCATCAAAACTTTGATATCATCACAATGGATGATTGGAGTTTGTGTGTGAGGACTTTCCCTCAACAATCTCCCCCTTTTTGATGATGACAAATATTAACCAATAATAATGCAATTTATAAAAAACAATAGTTTCAAGACATGTATGCATGCACAATTTCATTTTCATATCAATAAAAATATAACATCAATTGCATTATAAGTTTAAAAAAAAAACTATTCATCTTCTCTCCCATAACTTTTTTCCCCATAACCTTTTCTCCCCCTTTGGCATTATCAAAAAGCGGGGTGATACAGGTAAAAACTTTAGATTTTTAGGCAGAATTAATAAATATATTTATTCAAAAGGGTTACAAATGCCCAATTCTCTTCTTAACATGCTAAATCTTTCTTCACTTAGGGGTTTAGTGAAAATGTCGAAAAGTTGCTTCTCGATCTCGATAAAATCAAGTCGAATTTCACCTTTTTTAGCTGTATCACGTAAAAAGTGATGACGAATGTCAATATGCTTTATTCGAGAGTGTAAAATAGGATTCTTGCTGAGATTGATAGCACTTGTGTTATCACATTGGATTGATGAAGTGTCAAACTTTATTCCATAATCTTGGAGAGTTTGTCTCATCCATAACACTTGTGCACAACACCTACCGGCTGCAATGTATTCGACCTCGGTAGTTGACAAAGTAACAAAATTCTGTTTTTTACTAAACCAAGAGACCAAACATGATCTAAGGAAGTGACAAATTTCACTTGTACTCTTCCGATCAACATGACATCCGGCAAAGTCGGTGCCGGAAAAGCTAATTAGGTCAAAGTCTTTATTCATTAGGTACCAAAGGCCAATGCTTAAAGTCCCTTTCAAGTACTTGAAGATTCTCTTTACAGCCCTTAAATGTGATTGCATAAGTTTGACTTGAAACCTAGCACAAGCACAGACACTAAACATTATATCCGGTCTACTAGCCGATAAGTATAGTAAACTTCCTATCATACCTCTGTATTTTGTAGGGTCAACAGGTGTGTCATCTTCATCTTTAGACATTTTAACAGATGTACTCATAGGAGTACTAGAAGATTTTTGTCCAACAATGTCAAACTTTTTCAAAAGTTCTTAAGATATTTAGTTTGACTAATGAAGATCCCATATGGGGTTTGCCTAATTTGAAGTCCTAGAAAGAAGTTCAATTCTCCCATTAGACTCATTTCAAATTCATTTATCATAGTTTGACTAAATTCATGACAAAGAACTTCATTTGTAGAACAAAAAATTATGTCATCTACATAAATTTGAACAATAATTAAGTCATTTCTTTTATTTTTAACAAATAAAGTTGTGTCAATCTTCCCCATCGAAAATCCATTTTCAAGAAAAAATTTACTCAATATTTCATACCAAGCTCTTGGAGCTTGTTTCAAGCCATACAATGCCTTTTTGAGTTTATAGACATGGTTTGGATACTTGATATCCTTAAACCCGAGGGTTGAATAACATGCACTTCTTCATTTATAAAACCATTCAAAAAGACACTTTTAATATCCATTTGATGCAATTTAAAGTTCTTATAACAAACAAATGCAAGTAACATACGAATGGATTCAAGTCTAACTACCGGAGCATAAGTTTCATCAAAATCAATACCTTCTTATTAGTTATAGCCTTGTTTCTTGTTATATTTCCATCTTCATCAAGTTTGTTTCTAAACACCCATTTTGTTCCAATTATCTTTGTGTTCATAGGTTTTGGCACTAGTTCTCAAACTTGATTTCTTTCAAATTGATTTAGCTCTTCATGCATAGCAATTATCCAATGACTATCCAATAAAGCTTCTTTTACATTTTTAGGCTCAATGGTAGAGATAAAGGCTACATTTGAACAAACATTTTAAATTTTACTTCTAGTTTGTATACCTTTTTTCAAATCTCCAATAACTAGGTCAAAAAGGTGATCTTTGATGGATCTAATTTCCTTTAGAAATTGATGTTCATGATCATTAGATTCTTCTAAGGAAATATTTTCAACTCTATTTCTTATTTCAAGTACTTCATCTTCATCTTCATCTTCTAAGTCTGTATATTTTTCTTTTACCATTGATTCATCAAATTTAATATTCATAAACTCTTCCATAACTAGAGTTCTCTTATTGAATACTCTATAAGCTCGACTATTTGTGGAATAGCCTAGGAATATGCCATAATCGACTTTTTCTTCAAAATTTCCCAAGTCATCTTTTGTGTTTAAGATAAAACAAGCACAACCAAAAACTTTAAAATAGTCTACTTCGAAAAGTTTATCATGAAATAATTCATATGAAGTTTTCAAAAGAATAGGTCTTATTAAGACACAATTCAAAACATAACATGCCGTGTGAACGGCTTCGGCCCAAAAATACTTTGGCAAAGAATACTCATTGAGCATTGTCCTTGCAGTTTCTTGGATTGTTCTATTTTTTCTTTCAACCATTCCATTGGATTGTAGTGTTTTAGGAGCCAAAAAGTTATGAGTTATACATTATTTTCTACAATAGTCTCCAAATTCATTTATATTATCAAATTCACCACTATTGTCCCTTTTGATTGTGGTAATCAAGTATCCCTTTTGATTTTGTATTCTCTTACAAAGGGATACAAATTCTTCAAAGGCATCATTTTTATGTTTGAGAAATAATGTCCAAGTAAATCTTGAATAGTCATCTACAATAACAAAAGTATATTTCTTTCTTCCTAAACTTGTAGTTGGGATAGGTCCAAACAAGTCAAGATGGAACAATTCTAAAGGCTTAGATGTAACAACTAAGTTGATGGCCTTGTAAGAAACTTTTGTTAACTTACTTCTTTGACATACACTACAAATGTGATGTTTGTCAAAGTTAATCTTAGAAAGATTTTTCACCAAATTCTTTATAGAGAGGGATTTAATTAACTTAGACTTTATATGTCCGAATTTTCTATGCCATAAGATAGCATTATCAAATTTAGATATAAAGCATGCATCATAAGAATCTAACTTAAATGTGCAAGTATAAACGTTATTTTTCCTCCTTCAAGAATCACATGGTTGTTATGGTCTTTAACCACACATTTTGAGGCATTAAAATTAACAAGATATCCATGTTGCTCTTATGCACCTACAAAACAACAATGCGTAATAAAATTTTGGTCCCCATTTCATGTTGGGTCCGTCAAGGTTAGTATCATACATTCCTCTTGGTCTCCAAACAATTTGGGTTCCATATACCTTTTGGTTACCATATCAACTGTTGTATGATTGGGGGTTCCAAGGTCTTTGGTTTTGGGGTATCTTATGTAGTCTTTGTATCTTAGGAGGGTTCCTAGGTCTTTGCACCATTGGAGGATTTCTCCTATATTGACCATTTTTAGAATAAGATCTTCTAGATTTATGATATGCTTGATTTGTATTCTTTGAACCCATGTAATGATTTCTCCATCGAGTATCATAGCAATCCCAAATTGAATGTCCCTTTTTGTTGTAATTATTGTATACAATATTTTGGGAGATTTTCGATCTTTGAATCTTTTCTTTGGGATTGAGTTTCTTCACTTGAGGACTTTTCTTTCTAGAATTACATTCCTCAAGAGAGTGTCCTTTCTTTCTACAAAAGTTGTAATATTTATTTTTCTTTGCTCCCTTGGTTGCTATCTTACTTGGAGTTGGCTTTTTGGTTTGTTTTGAATTATTGTTCAAACCATAGCCTAACCCTTCTTTATTGAAAAGTACTTTTGATGAAGTTCCAAGTAAGATTTCAAGATTCTTTTTGCCATTTATAAATGATTCTAAGGCCTTAGAAAAAATTTTCTTTTCTTCTTCCAAGTTATCGACTTGAGAGGACAAGATCATGAGTTGGTCTTTAAGGGAATCAATCTCTTGGAAGAGATGTTTCTTGGTGGTTGCCAATTCTATGCTATTTTGATAAAGTTCCTCAAAGGCTTCTTCTAATTCTAAATTATCTTTAGCATTAGGAGATGGAGGTGTAGGAGTTACCTCAACTTAGTCTTTCTCATCTTCAAGAGCCATGATAGCTAAATTGGTTTGCTCTATTTTTTGAGATTCCTCATCTTCTTCTTCTTCATCACTTGAATTGAATATATGTTCGGCTTTGTATGCATTTTTATATTTCTTCAATATTAGACAATCTCCTTTGAAGTGTCCAGGTTTTCTACACTCAAAATAAACAATATCTTTTGAAGAAGAATCAACGTGTTTTTTAATGAAATTCTTACCCTTTTGGTCCTTAGAGAATCTTCTCTTGTTGAATGAGGTTTTGCCTTTGTTCTTTAGAAACCTTGAGAACTTCTTTGAGAGATATGCAATCTCATCATCAGAGAGTTCTTCTTCATCGTCACTTACTTCATAGCACGATTTTTTGGTTCATCTTCTTTGGCATCTTACTTGAGTTCTATTTCATGAGTTTGAAGAGATCCCAATAACTCATTGATACATCTAAGATTCATCGGACCAATCAGCGGCTGCCCCGTGTCACCGAGCGACCTGCTCTAGAACCAAGGAGAACCAACCGAGGGTCCCACCTGGGCGCGGCCAGCACCCAGGCGCAGCCTTCACCCAGGCGCGGCCTCACCCAGGCGAGGCCTGCACCCAGGCGTGGCCTGCACTCAGGGGTGGCCTCACCTAGGCGCGGCCACACCCAGGCACGGCCTCTCACCCAGGCGCGGCATCGTGGACGCAGACGCGGACATCGGGGCCACTCGTACCCAATCGTGTCACTACAGACTCATGTCACCACCAGGACTCTAGGCCATCGCTTAGAAGTCACGTCACCCAGACGAATTCAAGCACCAATGACGTTATCACCACACGCGGGTATCTATCCACCAAGGATCTTGATACCACCAGGACACTCCCTCCCGCGGGGAGATGGCCAATTAGGATAGAGCCCCGTTACCCAGGGCCTCTATCCACTCAATGACACAATCGCCATCAAACTGGGACTCTCCACACCGCCATACACTACTATAAAAGGTAAGGTACACAACCCCATTGGGGGACATCAAAACTCATATTGAATAATCACTATTCATCTATTTACTCAAGAGATCTAACTTTGGCATCGGAGAGCCCTAGGCCGGAACCACACCGGTTCTCTCTATTGACCCCTTGGTCCACTTGCAGGTGACGGCTCGCAGGACCGCTCGACGATTTCTTGACGCAACACTCATCAAGACTTAATTTCTCTATATCCTTTGACTCCTTAATAGTCGTTGATTTGGGTCTCCATTCCTTGGAAAGAGATCTCAAGATCTTTCTCACATTTCTCTATTTGTGTAGACTTTACCTAAGCATTTCAACTTATTGACAATGTTAGTAAATCTAATAAACATAGCATAAATATCTTCATCATTTTTCATTTTGAAAAATTCATATTCATTTACTAACATATCAATTTTGGATTATTTGAATTCGGTAGTTCCTTCATAAGTAACAATAAGTTTGTCAAACATTTTCTTAGCAGAATCACACACATGTAAGGTCTATTATATTCTTTTTCTCTTAGAACACATTGTATATAGCTAATGGCTACATAGTTAAGTTGGACTTTTACTTTTTTTGCAGTAGTCCATTCTTCTTTGGGTTTATTTATGACATTTGGTCCATTTTTAATAACATCCCAAACATCAATATCATGATCACAGGTTTTTCCAATAAGCAAATCCTTCTCCTTCAAAGAAGGGTGGTCTAGAGATGTTGTATCCTTCAATCTTTTGATTGCTAGAGGATCTCATGGATTTTTTACTCTTAATAAGATTAAGATATTAATCAAGGTCTTGAGCACCCGCTCTGATACCAATTGTGAAATCACCTAGAGGGGGGTGAATAGGTGAAAGTAGTAGATAATAAAATCTTTTACGGAATTAAAGGTTATTAATACAAAGTAAAGCAATTGCACAAATAACACAAAGATTTTATAGTGGTTCGGCCAAATTTTGCCTACATCCACTTCTCTTAAACTTAGAGAGAATTTCACTAAATAAAACAATCTTGAGAGAGAGCAAGAGGATTCTTACATAACTCTTGATTCCGAGCAAGAGGACTCAAACACAACTCTTGATTCCGAGCAAGAGGACTCAAACAACTCTTGATTCCGAGCAAGAGGACTCAACCAAACATAAAATTAAACTACTAAGTAAAGTGTTACCTCAACCTTAGTAGGAGTGTGTGCTACCTTCCAACTCTGAAGCTTGAAGCTTGATGTAGTAGAGGAGCTTGAGTGTGTGGGCTTGTGATCAATGGATGCTTGTAATCAATGTATGCTCACTTGAGACTAATGCACTTAGAGCTTGTAATATTGTCTCTTGTAGATGTGATTGGCTTGGTTGGTTTTTTTTTTTTTTTTTTTTGAGCTTAAATGAGGTGTCTATTTATAGACTAAGAAGCTGAAACAAATGGAGTGTTGTTTTAAGTTCGGATTCAAAAGACAGTACCAATTCGGTATACCGTTTCTGGATTCGATATGCCGAATTGCCAAATCAATTAGGAAAATATCCGTTGGTCCAACGGTCAAATTCCCAACAGTTAGAAAATGGCTAGATTTTTTAGATTTGGTATACCAAATCCAATCCGACGTGCGTTGTTTGCTCTTGGGAATTTTATGTCTGTTGGAAGATTATGAAACGATATACCATTTCGAAATTCGGTATACCGAATCAGCCCTTTTTGCTAAAAACTTGCAAGTCCTTAGTTGGACTGACTTGGGTCGATTCCATTAGTCTTGGCCACATAGAATGGGGTCAATTTAACCTCCTAAGGTCATTCAACATGTATGCATGCATGTGTGTGTGCATTACATCAATTTGTGACCTTAATACACTTATAAGTCTTTAATACACTTTAAGGCTTGAGCTCCATTGCATTGCTTGAGTATTTGTCTTCATGATGTGTTGTTCATACTTCATGACTCTTTTGATGTCTTGAAAGCTTGGACTATGGTTCAATTGCTTTGAACATCAATCTCTTGAATTGAGTGCTCCCCCTCACTTGGTGCCATGCTCTTGAATAGGGATTCTGTTACATCCGCATCCGAATTTACTATTAATTATAATTTCTCTCTCGTATGACGTGTAGATTCCCCTGCCGTGTACGCTGGTGAGCTATTTTCACTTGTGGTCAAACCTGCTAGCCACAAGATTATTGATCAGTCCACGGGCCTGCCTGTAATGCCCCCACCCGAATCCGTCAAGGGGTTTAGATCGTTAACGGTCCACATGATCAATAGTCTTAGCGAAAAGGAACCGGAGTGTGAACCAAATAAAAATCGTCATAGTCTCAAATTACAGTGGCAGCGTACCTAATCATAACCATTCTTAAAAAAAATAAAACTTAGCGGAAGTCTTTAAATAATTGAATAATATCTACCTTATTACAATCATCTTTAAAATTTTGAACTTACACCTTATTACAAATCTTCCTAAAAAATCTCTAATTAATTCATTATTCCTAAAATTTCAAACCTAATAAAATCATTGATATCCTCTAACAGCAATACAGTAAGGTCCATCATTATCATCACGTGGCTCCACTTCTTCAGTCACCCATCCACCAAGTGCGACTTCAGGTTCTAAGGACTCATTATCTGAAATTTGTAAGGGGTAAGCTTTCGGAAAAAAGCTTAGCAAGTATACAACATAATAACCATTCGAGTATTCTAGATTAGAGATACAAATTGAGGAATAATAGTAGTCAAGATTAGATGGAAATCATGGTAATAATGGAATAGAATATCATAAACAAAGATGAGGTAATGCTATGCATATGCAATAAAATAATCTTCTCTCAAATATTTTCAAATAAATTCTTGGTGAATATGAAATATGGTCCCATAACGTAATACGGCCTGTAACGTGATACAGCTCCTAACCATTTCCAGGTTTCAACAAATGCCAAAATCCTATAATTAATCATACATCCTATAAGATCATGACATAGTACATGCCCCGTAACGTGATACGGCCTGTAACGTAATATAGCCTTAAACACTATATCATCACCCCACAAATGCCAAAATCTTATAATCAATCATAAATCCTTCAGGTTCATGACATAGTACCCCGTAACGTAATACGGTCTGTAACGTAATACAGCCTTAAACAATATGTCATTACCATTAGGTGTAAATCAAAAATTTTTTTTTTCTATACAAACTATAGGAGACCATAATACCCAACTCACAAAATAATATGCAATGTAATTTCATAAAAATTCTCCTTTTAAACACAGGCATGAAAATAAATCCCAATACTAATATTGCTATAGGAATTTAAATCATGGCATATGATATTCACCATATAAAATCACTATGGTAAATAACCAAAAAATAGGCTCATCAAATCAACTGATTCCGATTAGAATAGATCATAGGTTAGCTTAAGATGTATCATCTAAAATCATAAGATCAGTATTTTGATAGGATAGATCATCATAGACGAAATGAAATAGACATAGTGTCATTGGAGGTCAAATCAAATAGACCATAGATCATTGGGGAAATAAATCGAATAGAGCGTAGATCATTGGAGAATAAATCAAATAGATGATCGAAGAGGAATTAGGATACAAGCATGGAATCATAAAGTGCACTTACAGGTTTGTTGAATTAATCAATGTGTACTTCTCCTGAAATTTAAAAATTTGGAAATTTCTTACTCAACTTCAACTTGACTTTTAATCTACTTAGAGTCAGAATTGGAAGAGGTCTATTTCTGTAAAATTTGTAGATTTTAGTGTCTATTGACTGATAGAGTTAGAATCACTCAATTTCAATTTGTATTGAGTGAGTTATGGTCTTTCGAATAGGGAAAGGTCAAATCTGTACGGGATAGAATCAACTCACCATTTGCTTGACAAATCGAATTTCCTAACGAAGCTTTAAAAGAGCTCTAATGGAGGATGATGAGCACGCTGCAATTACAGGTCAAGCAATAGAGGCGAGGCAATAACTCTGATCCTTTTCTCGTCCTCTTCTTCCTCCTCTCTTTTGCTTCCTTTCTTCTTTCCTTTTTCTCTTTTCTTTCTTCCCTTTTTTCTTTTTCTTCCTTTCTTCTTCTTCCTCTTCCACGATTTCTCTCTCTCACTCTCACGTTTTTGCTAGGGGAAAAGGGAGCTCCATTCTCACGATTTAAAACTCTTTGAATAATTCAAATCCTTTTATGATTCTTTCCAAAATTCTATTCAAAGTCTAATTTGCTTTCCTCCAATAAAATTATTTCAAAAGGAATCTTTAACTTAGAGTTTTTAATTAAAAAATCAGATTTGATAGTTTTAATCTAACTTAACTTTCTTACTTTGATAGGATTCTATTCCATGGAGATTTTCTCTTATCCTTAGAGAAAAGATTCTCTTAGTGCTAAGTCTCCAACCAATGGGAGATTGCCACATCACCTTAATCCTCTCATCCAAAACTCAAATAAAATTTACAGTCTATATAAATCGTCCAAGCATAAATCCTTTGAAATAATGTTATTTTATTAAGTTGAAAATAATTAAATTATAATTTATTAAGCCGACAAATGTTAGGCCCGTTCACACTAGAACTAGGCCGATTTAGGTTTAGCCCAAATTAGGATAAAGTCTGTTTGGTTGCACTAATTAGAAATTAACTTATTATTCAAATAGCGTTTTTACAAAATTAATTATTGATTTACTTATTAAATTATTTATTGTGAAAATTCCAAAAATACCCTTTTTAGTCTCTCTCTCTCTCTCTCTCTCTCTCTCTCTCTCTCTCTAGAAAACCCTAAAAAAGATATTTTTACCCTTTTTGGTAAAACTTCCAGAATGACTCTTGGGAACTAACCTTGACTAAGTATGGACTTATTTCAGCCTAAAAGTTAGTAAAATGTTATTTTAGGCAAAAGTACTAACCCCTGATTGGTTGTCTCAAGACCAAAGCGCTCTCAGGGCTTTCCCAGAAATCAGATCATCCTTCCGTCACTTCTATAGGATCTACATAACATATAAAGATTTAAATTAACTCCCTTATTATTCCAGGATATTACACTGCCTGTGGAGGAGAGGTTCCTTAACCAGCACGAGTCCACGGAGCAAGGAGTACCGGAAGGCGTTTCCTGTGTCCCCACAGCTAGACACCTCCTTTGGCGATGAACTTAGCATCGCGATTGGGAGACTATTCGAGATCACGAAGGACACGTCATGACGGTCGAGGGGTAAGATACTGACCTTGTGAATGTTATTGTACCCTCCCCTAGTTGACCTTGAAGTGTAGGCCAAAGCCCGACCAATTTCCTTAAGTTTCAACCTTTACAGCAGCAACGGACACACGAGTGGACTCACCAAGACTGAACCCACCCGTTAGTCCACCCATGCTGTCTTGGGCCTTTGTGTGTTTTCCTTGTGTGAGACCCACACCCCATGCCTCGGGCACTCTAACTAGTCTTTTAGACGAGGTTGGCCTCATCCTTGATCTCCTTGGCTTGTGGGTGTACCATTGGGTGGACCCATTTGCTCAATCAAACCTCTTGATTGAGTTTTGGCTCTTAAAGCCCAAGCCAAACAGACCCTAAGTGGAATTTGATATAAGACCAAGGCTTGGCCTTCAAGTCTCATTTACTTCATTCACCTACCCAAAACGTTGGAGACTTGGAACATTGAAGGCTTTAGTGGAGGAGAGTTTGGAGGGGCTATGGAGGTGGAAAATCATCAATAAATCCAACCTTGAGGTAAATGACCTCACCTGCCTCCCTCTCTTTTCCATTTTTAAGTTTGGAGGATCCCTTGGAATCGATCCCAAGCTTAGGGATTCTCTTGGAAACCCATTAAACCCTATTGAATGCTCCTTTGAGCCCTGTTCCCCCTTCCCTTAATGCCTCCATGGATCTCATAACCTAAATGTTGTTCAAAGCATTGGAAACCTAGTTTAGGTCGGGAAGAACCTTGGAGATGGATCCAAATCTCTTGAATCCCCTTACCTTCTTAAATGACTATGTATTTTGGATCTCTAACGAAGGTTTGAACTCACCTCCCCAACCCTAGGACCTATATGGATCCATGAATGAAGGGTTGGAGGTGATAATCTTCGCAGCTTTCAAGGGAGTGGCGACGGACGAACGATCGGACTCACTGTCGTATATCCGTCTGTTAGTCCGTTTAACCTAACCCTGCTGATAATCTGGGCAGAGCTACGAGTAGACCCACCTAGGTGAATCCGCCCGTAACTTAGGTTGCTCTCGGGTGTGTCTCAAGGTTTGGACGGATGCACGAGTGGATCCATGTTCAGCATCCACCCGTGAGTCCGTTCTATACATTTTCTGGATATGGCATGGACGGATCCACGACCAGACTCACCTGGCTGACTCCGTTCCTTCATCCGCCCCTGCTGTCTTGACCCAAACTTCAATTAAACTATTGGGACCCCTTGTGGGACCCACCTATATACTTCTAACACTACTTTCACGCATCCTCAGACTTTAGAATCTATACAGGAGTACGTGCATTAGAGCAAACCTCACCAAATGGCAAGTAAAAGAACGGTGAGTGGGTTGGGTGATGTTTAGGCTTGACATATACATATATATAGATACAATCATATGGATTACATAATGGTTTATGTGCTTGCATTCATTCTTGCCATGCTGCATTTTGTATAATGTTGGATATGAATTGATGAAATGTGGATATGATGCTTTACATTGTTATATTGGGTTACAGTGCCGGGTATGCCGGTGTCGGGACCCCAAAGTTCTTATTATTATACTCATTGATTGCCATCCTGGTCTGTATGCGCCATGCAGTACTGGTACCCTAGTACTAGATGGAATGGGACGTTGATGCACCCGAAATACCTCTCAGGACGATAGGAATTGCATGTAGTATATCTGTGGTTAGGATTCATGCCCCTTTATGATACGACCCTTGCCAATAGGGGTTTATGTGTTGGATAGTCGGAGCACCTGATGTTTGTGGAGGTGGGAGAGGCCAGGTCAGAGGCCAGGTCAGGGGTAGTAACGGCTCTCTGGGGTATGCCACTGGGTGGTCTATGGCTTCTACCAGCGCAGGTCCCTTGTGATAATTGAGGTTTCACTGGGGCGATAGGATAAGTGACCATCAGTGTCTCCCGAGTTATCACAGTAGCATATACCATGACTTAGACTATTTGTTAGGTGAAAAATATATTTAACATTGCATGCATCATGGACTATGTGTGATTGTGTGTATGTGCACTCCTCTTTCCCCTCACTGACTCAGTGGAGCTAACCCCCTGTGTACATAACTTTTAGATATTGATGCAGGTGATGGTTACTTAGCCGACCTAGATGTACAGTCGGCGGAGTATGATTGTATTGGGGCAGAGGAGCCTAAGTACGTGTCAAAGGAACACGGCAATGATTATCCATGTGATGATTGTGCCTATGGGCACTGATATTACTTGGGGATTACCCCCACCTTTTAATTATTTTGGGGCTTTGTGCCCATTATGAACATTTTCTATAATAACTTATTATATTTTTGAGTAGTTATGTCATGGTCAGCTGGTGTCAGCACTAATTATTATATTATCACTTAGACAGTTGAACATACTGTAACTGCTTATGTAAATATTACTTCCGCTTATTATAACTCTGACAATGATTGGAATATTTATTTCTTTTTTGCTCAAATGTATTTATTTGGGTGGGCCCTTGGGTGGTGACTATGCTCCGGGACACTGTGTCGTTGATCCTGGTAGGAATTGGGGTGACGTGTGTCATCCTAATCACCCTCTTGATTGTGCTTACGGTATAAGCTTAGGATAGGGGCGTGATAGATTCTATGCATCTCAAATAAGAGTTAGTATAATTTGGTTTATTTGTTATCATCAAAACTTTGATATCATCACAATGGATGATTGGAGTTTGTGTGTGAGGACTTTCCCTCAACAAGGAGAGTTCTATAAATATGAAAATTATTGTGATGTATAATCGATGGAATGAATTCGAGTGGTGACTGGCCGACCGTTATATCGGTATCACACCCGCTATATTGTTACCTTGTGTGAGTGTAAGATAGAGGGGGCGAGAGGACAGTCGGGCCTCTGTGTATGACACTATGGACTCGACCTCTAGGCTACACTCAAGTGTGAATGTATATATATATATATATATATATATATATATATATATATATATAAATGGATTGCAATAGTTGTTTGCTGGCTAGGATATAATCACTTAGTACTACGACCCTTATCAATAGGGGTTTAGGTGTCGGGTAAGTCCATAGGTCCCGACCGTATTTTGGGGTAGCCCACCGTGAAGTTCAAGTGTCGACTGTGGTTCGGACTGGACACTAGGACGGGATGTGTATCGAGGGTTAGCAGATAACCTAGTGGAGAGGTCTGGTCTTGCTGATTTCCATTATAACATGGGGTTGTCATGGTCGAAATGTCAGCGGTATATGGCATTGTTGCCGACCATGCTACCTGTGTTATAATAGTACTCGACCTGATTTAGAATCTCGCTGATTAGGGGGAAAATCAATAAAAACATTCATGCATCATATGCGATGAGCATACTTTAGCATGCATTCTCGATGTATTTATTATTGTATGATTGTGTATGGTTTAATCGCTCACTGGGCTATGGAAGCTCATCTCTTAGGAATCTTTTTTTTTGGATATGGATACAGGAGCGGCGGATCCAGCTGAGGTTGATCTGGCTTGCTATCATGGGGAGGACTACGAGACTTGGGGTGCTCAACCAGAAGAAGAGCATGGACCCGACTGTGCCTGTGAGGCATGTGCTTACGAAGCACTGTAGCTTGGGCTTGAGCCCAGAGACTATGAAGATCTTGTTATTTTGATTTGAGAGGACTTGAGCATGAATGTAACCGATAACATCTGCTGCTTTGTTGCATCCCTTTTATTTCATACTTGATATACTCAGTATTTGACACTTCATGATGACTTGGATAATTGGAGATAATTTTCCTTTATATATATACGATATCATTTAGAACTCCTATTTATATGCGATTATCATCTTTATTGTCTTCCGCTGTAACTTTGATTCTTTCTTATTCATTGAATGAGAAACCGGGTAGTGTGCATGACACAACAAAGAGTTGATCCTGTGGTTTGGTGTGGAATACAGGGGTATTCCCATCACATTGCCCTTGAGTTAGGGATAGGGGTGTGACAGCATGGTATCAGAGTGCTTTTGCCCTGCCATGTATACTACTAGATCTGATCCATTCTGATTCATTCCGTGTTAGGGTCCAAAAGAATAAAAAAACCTTTAACAGACACCAATAAGGAACTAAGGTAGGGACATGTTGATGATTGAGGAATTAAAAGTTGCATTAGGTAGAAATCCAACTTACATAATAGGCCATCCAAGGCCGACATAACTCAAACAACATTAAAACAAAGAGAGGATACAAATGTTTCTCCACTCTCTACCACATAACTCTAAGAAACTAACCTAATAACATAAAATAGCATGAGACAAAATAGGAAACTGAAATGAAAAATCCTAAATCTACCCTTACTGCCCTTTTCCCTTGTCTTGAACCCTTCTTGCAGCTTCACAAGTTGCCCGGGGCTGTGTACCCCGCAACGATAGGTGGGACTCAATATCCTGCAACCTGCCATCAATACTCTCCAACTCTCCTGTGAGCATCGAGCATATGGAGGAGAAACCCTCACTAATCTATGCCTGCAACGCCCTGTTACTCTCCTCTAACGCTCTCTCCATACCAGCAATGCACTGAGTCAAGTCACCCTAACCGACGGGATACTCCTAGGAACCCTCATGGACAGGTGCAGGTAAACCCTCATGAACCTGGGAACTTGATGCCTCGGCACCACGGGTAGCAGTTGCAGCAGCACCCCTCTGTCTATGACCCCGTGATGGTGCATGCGTCGATGCTCGTGTGGCTCTAGCTCCCCTAGAAGCTGCTGGAGCTACTGCAACACCACCAACATCTCCTCTCTGATCATCATCCCCATCGGAGCCACCTGAGCTCTCATCATCATCATCACCCTCCATGGCCCTTCTCGCCACGTCTGCCCTGTCCGGTGATAACTCTATGCTTCCCTCTCTCCCTGTCATCTTCATCTTTGTCAGTGTGGTTTTATTGACTGGAGTCACCGCCTTGCCTAGCCAATTTGCATTCAAAGGAACATTGAACCGGCGTAGAATTTTGGTAATCAATTTAGCGTAGGGCAAGCTCCCATCAAGGGGGTACTCGCCACAGTGCCCCATAGTCCGAAACGTACAAACGGAGCATATGACATTACATGGGAAGTAATATGATTGAATTTGAATCTAAAATTTGACATGTGGCTCATCGTCATTCCCTAGAGATTTAGTAATCAATACTAGATACCGTATTGGTCTTGGCTGATATTGATCGGGATCGACCCGTATCCGATGGATTTCCCCTTAGGTTATAATCTATGCAAAGTGGGTGCTTTATTCAACAATACTAGATGCCCTTGCATAATTTCTTCAAGCATTTCTCATACCTTCCTTAGATATCTAATGATCAGAATCACCACATCACCCCTTACATATGGGAGAACTAAGTGTGCCTTCAAAAGGAGTCCATGTAGATAGATGCCTAGGATACTTTTTGCCTTCTTTTCTTGACTTCCAAACATAGCCGTAGGATTTTTGTGTGAAGGTAGTCCTTACTTTTTTCCATAAATTTTCCCCACTTGTGGTCCTTTGGACCCATTAAGTACATGTCAAGCACTACTCTAGGCCAAGGATTACCATAAATGATTTTCTTTTTTTAAGAAATAATTGGGTATTACTTCTTTAATAAATAACTTAGACCAGGAATTCATTGTGCAGTCAACCTTGTTGTTAAGTTTTATTAAAAGTTGATCTAAGATCAAGGTTGGGCAGAAAAAGTTGCTCTATTTGAGGCAAAGAGACGAGTAGCACTTTGAGAATTTTTAGGTTTCAGAATTGCTCACATGGAGTAAGTAAGAAGGAGCCATGAATGATGGAATATCTTGAGCTCCAACCACGTGACCATACTTTTTGTTTCATATTCCTTCCTCTCTTAGGACCATCTTTCTTTTCGTCTTTTTTATTGAAAGGGGGAGCATGGCCTTAGGGGAAATGAGAGCACATGCAGAAGCATCTTGGGGATGAGATTTCAGTCTTTCATAGGGGGCTGTGTCTAGGTGTGGACGGTACACTCCCCTACAAAGAACTTTTCTCCTTATATGTAAATAGACACTCATATTAGTGGTGTATTAGGGTTTGAAAGAATGGAATTAGGATTTGGATTGATTCTGGTTCATTTCGACACTCATATCAGAATTGGTTTGGATTAAGAAATCGGCCAAAATCAGACAAGTATGCCTTAACTTTAGAAATCATGTATGGATCGACTGATCTAGATCCGGCCAAAATCGAGATTGGTATCTATTGATCTTGGTTCTTAAAACACTAAGAGGCAGAGGATATCATTTAATAATAATAAAAAGGGAGAAAGAACATTGGTTGGTCATGCCCCTCAACGCCCTCATACATGGACGTGTGAAAAGACCATCCTGCCCCTACTAGTCGATGCCCATGTGTGCATTGCCATTGGCCCAACCACTAATGCATTGGCCATGCGACTAAAAAACATTCTTTTTACCTAATAATAATAAGAAAAAAAGAACAATGCCTGGTCATGTGGATCCTACGCCCAGATATAAGAGCATGAAAATTTACTTCTCGTCTCTGTGAAAATAAAAATTGGAGAAAAGTTCTCTGTGGGGGAGTGTACTTGTTGGGTCAAGAAATTGCCGGTGGGTCCTTCGGGTGCCGCAACCTACAAAAGGACCTTAGTGACAAGCGAGAACCGGTGTGGTTCCGGCCTAGGACTCTCCGATGCCTAAGTTAGATCTCTCTGAGCAACGGATGAATAGTTAGAATTCAAGATGATCTAATGGGATAGAATACCTGGGTATTTATAGTTGGGTATGGCAGTGGAGAGTCTAGGTAGTTGGTGATAGTCTCCTTGATAGTAGAGTCCATCACGTAGTAGATCACCTCCTCTTGGGAGGTAGAGTCCGGATAGGGAAGGTGTTCCCTAGCAGATGGACATGTGCTTCCCTCGCGTATTGGATAAGATCCTTGAGGGTCGTGTGTGGATGAGGTTCATCTCCTTTGGGATAAGATCCCTTTGTCAGTAGGATGATGTAAATCTGGGTGGCGATGCCGTTGCCGACTTGGGTGATGACCTTGGTCCTTGAGTGACCTACTGGGTCTCTTCCTCTTGAGTCTAGAGGAGGAGTCTTGATGTGGCCATGTCCGAGTTGTCCTCTCTTCGTGCCATGCCACGTGGCTGGTCGGGGTTAACCCCGAGTATTTATGGTTTATCACTACTGTACTGCCCACAGCCCCACTCCCACACATAGTTGGGAGGGGAGCAATTTGACCGCCCCACCCCTTTGAAAGGTGGAAATCCAGCCCCCAAACTGCTTCAGCGCTTGCTCTCATTGGCCCTTGTATGCGTAGAAACCATGCTCTCCCACAAAGAACGGTCTCCCTTAAAAATTATATGGGAAAATATCATCCCCCTCCCCTCTAAGTTTGCCTAATATCAATCCAGTACCCAAGTTTTGAAAAATATCTTTCCCCTCCCCTACTTTATAAAGTTACTATCAACCGTACCCTAAGTATGTAACGCTGTTAAAAAAAACATGTGTAAAGACAAAATTACCCTTTTTAATATCTATTGAAAGCATATGTCTTTCTCTCTTGCTTGTGAAAAGACTATATTACCCTTTTATGTAGAGTTAAAAGGCAAAAGCCTTTCTTCTCCCTTGCAACAGCCAAATCGAGAGATAGAAGAAATGGACCGGTCGGACGAACCAAACGAACACCGCCGTTGCTGCTCAAAACAATTCCGGTGAGATCGCAGAGTTCAGCCGACGTTCCAAACCCCTTCTTCTCCTTTTCTATGGCACCGTCTCCAACTATTCAAAGCCATTCTTCTCCTCTTCAAGCTTTGTAGAGCCTCTTCCATGAACCAAGCTGCTCGATCTGGGCCTTTCTTCTACCTGTCCTTGGTTGAATATTACCCTATGATTCCATCATTCCCACGTTGGACTGTAATCATGCCCTAGACACCCACCGCCAACCATTGTAGCTTCACAACCTTCACCATGAGTATATCGTTTCATGTCATTGGACTAGCATCTGCTATTATTTAAGAAGAAGAAATAAAACATTAAAAACTCACACTTAATGATCTTTGTCAATGAACTTGACTAAGCTCAATCAAGCCTTTTCACGATTAAGTGGGATTTTGATCCTGTTTCTCCATTCAACTCTATTTTTTTGCCAATAACTGAATATGGAAAGGTTTTGCTCGCACATAATTGCTTATAGATGATAGAGGGTTGTCCTTGCATAAAAATCTCACTATGAGACCTTTTAAACTTTATAACAGTGGGGTATCAAGAACTTTGTAATGATGCAGCTATAATGGAAAATTCCCAGAACTGAATCTAATCAAACCATTGAAGTTTCAGTAGAGGCCAATTTGTTTATTTAGGTTGGGTACAGTCCGGCTGCTTGGTGGAAGAAGAGGAAAAGGGAGCGACGAGGAGAAGGGAGCGATGGATTTACACTGAACTTGCAAGTGATCAAAATCAAAGTACCCATTTCGTTCCTTCATCTTCTTAAGATTTTTTTAATTATTTTCTTCCATGAAATCTGAAAGCAAACAAATACTAAGGAACAGGAACTAATCTGTTACCAGAATTGACAGATAAAGAAGAAGAGGAAGAAAAGATAGTTTGGTTCTAGTTTTCTTGGTGGGAAGTCTTTGTGATGGTACTGGGAAAGAAAAAAAATTGCAAAGTACGTTAGTACCCCATGGGCCATGGCCTGAACGGTGGAGTTGGAGTTGCTCTGAGTTTTTCTCTGAGTATTTCCGAAGAAGAGGAGAAGTTCAGATTTAGGGATTTTTCTAAACGAGAGGAGATTTGAGGGTTGATGGGTTTGGGGTTTGGTTTGAGTGAGTTTGAGCCGGTCGGGTTGGGTGGTTTAAGGGTTTAAGGCTTGGTTCAAAGGTCTCAACAGATTTTGAAAACCATTTTGAATTTGTTTGAATTCTTTCAATCCCAGACGTTGGATCCCTGTCAGGCCAGATGGCGTGATGTGCATGCACGGAAGTAGGATCGAAGTACAGGTAATGGAAGTAGAGGATGTGAATCCTACAAAAAGGGGATTTTGGGATTGGAGGGGTAAAAATGGAATTAAAATAAATTAAGGGTAATTTGGGGTTTTAGATAAAGTGGACCTGTCCACGTCATCAATTAATGGTAGTTTTTAACGGTTAGGGTACGGTTGATAGTAACTTTATAAAGTAGGGGAGGGGAAAGATATTTTTCAAAACTTGGGTACTGGATTGATATAAGGCAAACTTAGAGGGGAGGAAGATGATATTTTCCCAAATTATATCAATGTTGATTCTTTTGCGCTCTTTCATTAGGCCCGCGCTGATGTAGGGATCACGTGACCATAATAATGAATATGGAAAGCAGTTTTCTATACGAGAGTGTGGCCTACGCCAGCACTCCCATGATGAGTCTATCTCTCTCCTCCTTAAAACAAGGGGGCAGAGGTGTCTTTTCACATAGGGAGGAGAGAGATAGACTCATGGAAGTGTTGGCATAGGCCACACTCTCGGACAGAGATCTTTTTCACAACAAATATATAAATATTTTAAAAAAAGACTTGAAAATGGCAGGAGGAATACTTAATTACTTATGGCTAGAGACTAGAGTCCACCATTAAAACTTTTTTTTTTTTTGTTTTGATCATCGTCCACCATTAAAACTGAATGTCCTAAAAAGAGAAATCACTTATGACCTGCTTCCAGCCTTCAATTAATTCCCTATTGGTGCCTTTTCACGTTTGACCTTGCTAGTACAAAAGAAATTATTAGTCGTTCTTGAGAGAAGTTCAAATCCTCTACGGCGCCCTGTCCGTAGCGGCTTGAGCGGCACACAAATAGGGAGCGCTGCAATGATCGCCTTACCCCTGCCTGACCACCTTGCCCAAGCAGGGATAAGGCGGTCATTGCACCTTGCCCTGTTTGTGCACCGCTCAGGCCGCTACGGACAAGGCACCGTAGACGACCTGGATCCGAGAAGTTGACCTAATCTAATCCTATCTAATTTTCTGTCTCTTTTTTGTTTTTTATGAGAAGAAAAATTGTATTACTAAAAAGCAAAGGATTACAAAGTAGTTTATGTCACGAAAAAGTTTTTTTTTTCTATGAAAACAAAAAATAAAAATTTTATCGAGTTTCCCTCCATTCAAAGTGAATGAGATCTCATTCACCAAAGGGCCGAAGAGGGTGAGAATGGATACCAAGAGGATATTTTGGAATATACAAAAACCCTAGGAGGGGTTTGTGACTAGGATGGTGGGTGAACCATCCTCTATGGGTGGATGAAAATTTTGTCTTTCTTTTATTAAAAAGTTGTAATCTTCTTTTAACTACCCAATATCTTATTCTCAAATTATTTAATGCAATATTTAATTGAAGGTAAAAAAAATAGAAGTTCTGAAATGACAAGATTTACTTTCATTTAAAGAAGAAAAAAAAAAAAAAAAAAAAAACCCGAAATAATAAGGTAAAATAAGTAAAGCTACAACCTTCTTGGTTCTTGATTACAAAAAGATTTTCTTTCTAAAATGTGTCGTTCAAAATTTAAGTTATATGGTGGAGAGACTCAACCGATATCTGAAGGGATTTTAATTCTCTCCAACGCCCTCATCTAGTGAGGTGCAGTGAGGGCTTGGGAGCTCAACATGCGGAAGGCACGATACGAACCGTTCCGAGCTATTGACCCTTTTTTTTTTTTCCTTTTTTCTCGAACTTGGCATCATTGGATGCCGCGCCTTCAACATGAAGGAAAAGAAGAGGAAGAAGAAGAAAACGAAGGAAAAAGAAGAGGAAGAAGACGAACAGGGCTTACCTGAGTTGGAGAAGACGATGTTCAGCAGAATCTTAAACCAGAATCTTGAACGTTCGATCGTAGTTTCAAACCCTCACTGCAGACGATGTTCAGGAAAAAGAAACTGTCTTTTAAAGCGTTTTTTAGTGTTGAAGAACACGCTGCAACCAAAATCTTGAAGGTTCGATCGTGGTTTCAATCCCTCACTACCTTGAAGAAGATGCTACAACCAGAGAAGCTTGAAGGTTCGATCGTGGTTTCAATCCCTCGCTGCCTTCGATCGCAGAGTACCTTCCAAGAAGAAGACGATAATTTTAGGGTAATTTTGATGGGTTTTATGTTTTGTAAGAAAAATACCACAAATACCCCTCGTAACTAAAGACGGGCGTTGTTTCTCCGACTTTTCAAAGAAGTGTTTTTATCAAGTGAGAAACATCAATTTGGTGTTTCTCAAATGGGGCTCTAAAGTGTGCCCAATCATCGGATCGTTTCAAAAAAACAAAAAATCAAACCGGACATACCATTCAGTTTTAAGTGTGTTTCCGTTCCAAAAAAATGAAAAAACACCAAAAACACTAAAAAAGAACGTTGACATACAGAGCCTTTCTGAACCTCACTGACAGATGAGGTTGCTGGAGAGGATTTATTTCTTATCTGAAGTCATCTAAGATCCTAGGTGAAACCATTCCCAACATGTTTAACCCGGTTAAAATCACCCCTCGGTAACCCTTCATTTACTTCATTTTATGTGCATTTGCTAAGAAATCTTGTTTGGTTGATTCTTATTCTACTTGTTTCTATAATAGCCAACCAAGTGACCAACCACCTTACTCTACTGACTATCTCCACATGGGTCAGCCTTTAGATGATCACCATCCAAATGTATTTTTTTTCTTTTTATAATTTTGCGAGACTAGAAGAGATTCCATTGGATAGGACCTTAAGAAGGTATCTATTTATTCCTTTTCATTTCACCATCCCTAAGTTTTGCTTATATCCTCAACTCAGCCTAAACAAAGTTTCTTAGTGTGGAATTCATTTATGATTAAGCAAATTAATTTGTTATTAAGCATTAAACAAGCAAAGATGAGTCTTTAAGGGGTGGCCGACAGTTCAAAAGCATCTCTACTCATCACTGGTGGACAAAATGCTTAATCAGAAGATTATGATTAATCAAATTGGGGAGAGAACAAACTTATAGAATAGACAAACATACATTATGTCCGGGTACATTCATTCTCTTCTTTAAGTACAAATACTGCCTCTATAAATTTAGCTTAAAACCTTTAATTAAGGGAACAACTTGTTATCATAAAAGTGGTAAACTAACAAGTTGTAACCTTCTTTTAATTATGGATCCAGATCTTCTACGGCGTGGGCTGCCCGTCCTGCTGTGCTGCGTAGACACAAAACAGCGTGCATTGACCGCCTTACCCAAGCCCGAGTGGGGGTAAGGCGGTCATTGCACGTGGCCCTGTGTCTACGTAGCATAGGCAGGACAGGGCAGCGTGCGATAGAAGATCTGTGTGGTTTAATTGTACCTCTTGTTTTATTCCTAAAATGTATCTAATGTAGGGGTAAAAAAGAGTTTTCAAAATTTTGAAAGTTATTTAATGCTGTTTTTATATAAAATGGCAGGATGTATTCTCATTGAAAAAAATATGTGTTATACTAAAAGGGCAAAAAAGTAAAATTATGATCTTATTGTAACTAACCTTGATTACAACAAAGTTTTTTATTTAATTAATTTTGATCATAACTAATCTTAATAAGAACTCCTTCAAACTCTGGATGTTAAATCCAAACAAGTCCTCTCGTTCTTAAGATCCACCCCTCATGATCATGGTGACCTAAAAGTGGAATGGGTATAAAAGTGCTATCAAAATGGTTTTACTTATTAAACTATTAAGGAGAAGATAATTCCATCAGGTCGCGTCAAACACGCCGTCTCTACGCCTTAACATAGGGCTGTGCGAAATGACCATCACACCCTCTGGAACCTCAAATATGATCTATGGTGTGGCGGTCATTTCATGTGCCCCTATGTTAAGGTGCAGGGGCAACGTGTCTGGTACGACCAGGTGGCATTCTTTCTCCCAACCATTAATTAGAGAAATGAGTTTACTATTAACCATGCTCAAGACTAAGAAAGGTCAGAGGTCATAGTAGACCATCCTCTATTTTCACAGGCTAAACACTCATTAGATAGACATGCCATGATTTAGCGACTGGTATTAAACTATTAATCAACCACGCATTATTATAACAATAGAGCAAAAGATCCCTTCGTTGTTTGTTTAATATAAGCTCTCTCATAGGTTTTTTTTTTTTTTTTTAATTCATTTTCTCTATCCTTCGTGGCATTTTGAGCTCTTTACTAATGATATCATCCTACGCCCTATCATTGATGTGGCATGAGAGATTCTTCCTACAACGACAGTGGGGAAAACCATCTCCATAATAACATGGGAGAGGGATTTATACATTGTTCACTTATATTAGCATCTTACATGTTAAGCCCATAGCAGCCAACAAAACACTATTTAATGAGATATAAAGGGACCCATAATCGTACTAGTGCAGGCGTTACACGATCAGACAATAATCTCTTGCCCTACGAAAAATACTTGGTTACAATTCGTTTGTCACAATATGTGGTGACAAAAAGATTCTGCATATTATAATTTCCTATATTTAGAATTTAGAGGGAGACATGCAGAATCATCCATATCACTAATTGCTGTCTATTTTTTTATAGAGTATAATTTATAATATTTCCTTGACCAAAGAAAAAATAATAATTTATAATATTCCTTTTAAAAAAACTTATCAAAATCAGAATATAAATTTGTTTATTAGTAAAGGCTAGTGGAGTCGAGATAATGATTGCAACTACTACCAATTCCTTACACGAAATGCTAAATTAACTTTTACCCAAAAAAAGAAAAAGAAAAAGCTAAATTAAATAATTATGTATAGAATCTTTGCAGTTAAAATGAAGAAAGAGAGCATCCTCTTCATTCAATTCAATCAATTAGTTTTTTTTTTTTTTTTGTTTTTTTTTTTTTTTGTGAAAAATCAATTAGTTGAGTTTAGAAAAGGCGTTTTATTGGATTTGGTTAGAATGTCTTAATCTTAAAAGAAAAAATTATCTCCTAGTCCCTTCTAGATTTTTCATTGGATTTGAAAGGTTATAAGGTCAGATGTACCACGGATCAAGTTTTCCTTCACCCACGGTCAAGTGATTCCAAAGGAATCGGATGGTTTTCATAAGATATCATACAACAATGAGAATATTCTACGCCTTTCATAAATAAGGTCAAATATTTATGACCATTGATCACTGTACGATTCCTTGACCGCATGGTCAAGAAAAGCTTTCTCCATGACTTTATGAGTAGAGCATGAATTAGGCTATTTGTTGAAGGGTTAGGGAAGCAAGAACTACGGGTGTCAATTTAGAATCGAAACCGAACGAACAAAACCGGATAAAATAAGTCAAACCGAATCAAATTTGGTTCCAACTCGTTTATGAAATGTAGGACTGAGTTCGGTTTGGTTTGGTTCTAGTCTCAACATAGAAATTGAAATCGAACCGAATTTAGATATTATTATATTACAATACTAATATAATATATTATAGTATATATTACTAATAGTAATATTAGGTCTTATAATACTATAATATTATAGTATAATATATTATAATATATGGACCGAATATAGGAACTAGAACCGAATTGTGTAAGAATCAAATTGGAACTGAAACCGAATTCAACCAAATAGGTTCGATTTGAATATTGAATTTCAGAATCGATTCAGATCTCGTTTTGGTTCTTGATCACACCAACACTCTATGAAATCGAACTGAAACCAAACCAAATAACTGATTCCAAACCGATTTAGACCATTAACAAATACTGATGGACCCAAAAAATGGGTTTAATTTTGGGCCATTTATTGTAGGGTCAAGGGCCGGCAGGAGCTGATGGACCCTAAAATGGGTCCAGTTTTGAGAGGACATGGGAGCTTCATCCAAACAGTTCATAGTTTATAGGGTATATTACAGATCTCCTCTTGGTTTTTAATTGAAATTCAAATCACCCCCTGGTTTTTGAAAAAACTTAGATCACCCCCTAATTTAGACTCCAAAATGACAAATTAGTTCCTAACGTTAGTTTTATGCTATTAGGTGATGATGTCTTAAATAAATTTAAATCCCTAAACTATTCTTGACCAATGTTGAAGATGAAGGAAGGGTAATATTGTAAATTTAATTTTAATATTTTAATACAAGGGTAAAATAGTCCTTTTATACCAACAACTAACAGTAGACTAACCCCGTTACTGCAGAGGGGACATTTGAGTTTTTAAAAAAATCAGGAGATGATTTGAGTTTTGATTGAAAATAAGGAAGTGATCTATAATTTACCCTAGTTTATATAACACAGAGAGGAAGAGGGAGGGAGGGAGAGAGAGAGAGAGAGAGAGAGGAGGGGAGCATGAAGGGCCGGGTGACTTCTGCGGCTCTCCTCGTCTAACGGGAACTCACTCATCAAGCATTCCAGCAAGCCAGAGATAAAAGATTAGAGAGAGAGAGAGAGAGAGAGAGAGAGAAGGGTAGATGGTATAAAACAGAGAGAGAGTTACCGTTCCAACGATCGTCACCCCAGCAACATCTGGTTGGCGACCAACGAGGGATGAAGATCTCAAAGTTCTTCTTCAATTCATGAAATTTAATAAATAAATTTATTGGGTTTTATTTATTTTTTATTTAAGTCTTTTTTTATTTTCAAAAAAGATTTGGAAAATAAGAAATAAAAAAAAAAAAAAAAAAAGAAAGGATAAGAAAATTCGAAGAAGGAGAAAAGAATGAGGGAATGACCCATTATACTCTGCATCAACAACGTTCTTCCCTTCTACCTTTTCGCTCTTGGTATCCCTCCCTCCCTCAGTTCTTCCCTCAAGGTATTGGGTATTTGCAGGTCAAAGGTATTCAACCACTTTTTCTTTATTTATCTTGTGTTTGATTTTTTATTTTGTAATTAGATCAAAGCGAGATATAGAAAAAAGATGCAACACAATCTGTTCACAACGATTCGTAGTTTGAAGATTGTGGATGGTTGCAAGGGTACACAAGTTTATGCCCTAAATCCATCTGCAAATGCCGCCGGAATTGGTGGATGTGGTGGTGGAGATAAGCTTCATGACCATCTTAAAGCAAGCTCTATTCGTAGTAAATCTATGCATAACAGCTCCATAAACGAAATCCTTCTTCCTTATGGGCTTCCTGTGACTGACTTCCTTGAGCCCCCCATTGAACCATATCTCAAATCTGTGAATTTCGTTGACACCCTTTCCGATGTCTATCGTCGCCTTGAGGGTTCTCCTCCTCTTGACAAATCGACAGTCTACCTTGAACAAAGCTCCATTTTTCGTTGTCTGTCGGACCCAAAACTGCTCCGTCGGAGTCTGCGTTCTGCACGTCAACATGCGGTTGACGTTCATTCCAAAGTGGTGCTCTCTGCGTGGCTAAGGTTTGAAAGGAGAGAGGATGAACTCCATGGGTCATCTTCCATGGATTGTAGCGGACGCAATATTGAATGTCCTAAGGCCACTCTGGTTTCTGGGTACTATCCAGATTCGGTCTCTGACCCTTGTTTGTGTCGTTGGAGCTCTCCGGAAGATGCCGATGTCGGAATTTCGATGGAGCAGGAAGAATGTTCGACTTCCGATGAAGATGGGGACATCTCATTCTGCATTGTTGATGAAGAGGTTAGATGTGTTCGATACAACATTGCCTCTCTTTCGAGACCATTCATGACAATGCTTTATGGTAGTTTTACAGAGTCACGGAGAGAGAAGATTAATTTCACACACAATGAGATATCAATAAAGGGAATGCAAGCTGTCGAGGTTTACAGCAGGACAAGGAAATTAGATTGGTTTCCTCCGGATATTGTATTGGAGCTGCTTAGTTTTGCAAACAAGTTCTGTTGTGAGGAAATGAAGTCTGCTTGTGATGCCAAATTGGCATCACTGGTTTCTAATCTTGATGATGCCTTAATATTGATTGATTATGGGTTAGAAGAGATGGCGTATCTTCTGGTTGCTTCTTGCCTGCAGGTCATACTGAGGGAGCTACCAAAGGCTTTGTACAATCCTAATGTGATGAGATTGTTTTGTGGTTGGGAGGCTAGGGAGAGATTGGCCATGGTGGGGCATGCTTCATTTCTGTTGTATTACTTCTTGAGCCAGGTGGCTATGGAGAATGACATGAAATCAAACACAACCGTGATGTTGTCGGAGAGGATGGGAGAATGTGCAGTGTTGGGGTGGCAGAAGCAGCTTGCATTGCACCAACTGGGATGTGTGATGCTTGAGAGAAAAGAGTATAAGGATGCCCAGAAATGGTTTGAGGCAGCCACAGAGGCCGGTCATGTATATTCATTGGCGGGTATTGCAAGGACCAAATACAAACGGGGACACACATATTCAGCATTCAAGTTGATGAACTCCCTCATCTCAGAGTATAAACCAGTTGGATGGATGTACCAAGAGCGATCTTTGTATTGTATTGGGAAAGAGAGAATGATGGATTTGCAAACTGCAACAGAGTTGGACCCTACACTTTCGTTTCCGTACAAGTATAGGGCAGTTGCAATGGTAGAAGAGAAGAAGATTGGAGCAGCCATCTCTGAGATCAACAAGATCATCGGGTTCAAGGTCTCCCCTGACTGCATTGAGTTACGTGCTTGGTTCAATATTGCCATTGAGGATTATGAGGGAGCTTTAAGAGACATTAGGGCACTCTTGACTTTGGACCCAAATTACATGATGTATCATGGACAGGTTCATGGGGACTCCGTGATCGGGCTCCTTTGCCAGCATGTTCAACAGTGGAGCCAGGCTGATTGCTGGATGCAACTTTATGACAGATGGTCCTCTGTTGATGATATTGGCTCTCTGGCTGTTGTACACCAGATGCTGGCCAATGACCCTGGGAAAAGCCTTCTACGATTTCGGCAGTCCCTCCTTCTTCTAAGGTGAGCACAATCATTTGTACGTTCTTTCATAATTATGTTACTTCTCTTAATTCTTTGTTCAATTGTCTTCTACCCCTAGCATCTATAAACTCTTAATTTATTTTTAGTATTGTTGTCCCTTTCGATGAATCTCTGCGAAATAGATCATAGCTTCTTATAATTGTATATCATTTATATTTATGGAAATAGTGGGGGTAATAACATCATGAGAAGAACCTTGTACGTGGTTTCCTGTCTGTAAAACATATATGCATTCTCATTCTACTCATGGAAGTGGTGGTTGTGCAGCATGGTTTGCTTGTATCTCTCTATCAATGCT
Source organism: Telopea speciosissima (assembly GCF_018873765.1). Classification (NCBI taxonomy): domain Eukaryota; kingdom Viridiplantae; phylum Streptophyta; class Magnoliopsida; order Proteales; family Proteaceae; genus Telopea; species Telopea speciosissima. Next base: position 52,361,585 of record NC_057923.1, read on the forward strand.
GTACATACATTAGATGTTTAGCCCATTTATTCTTATTTCCTTGTTTTTCGGTTGAGCATATCTTTAGATGTTGCAAACTATTCGATACAGATGAAGTCTATGATACATGAATGGCACATTGACATTGGACACCTCTCCTTTATCCATTGCTATGGTGTTGGTGCCTCCATAATTTTCCACATTAGGTTGAATGACACAAATTAGCAATCATTTCAGAAGGCAAATGATTTGATCTCTATTCTCCTAAGCTTTACTGAGAACCAATATTGTTTGGATACTTGTAACAGTCTTCTGCGGTTCGGCCACTGCAGAACAGTAGGGAAGAAAATAAGTTAAACCAATATGTTAAAACTTTCATCCTCATCAAATCCAGCCAAAAATGGAGCTTCAAGGTCTGCCTCACTTGCCTTCTGAGCGACATTTAGTATCTGTATGGAAGCTTGGTTTTCCTCTTTGAATCTAACTACTTTTCAACGAAGAGAGAAAAAAATCAATAACCGGAAATGAAAGAAAAAGGATGATATATTTAATGAAAGCTTGATGCACTTTGTAGGGATGAGTGGTGCATAAGATGCTAATCTTGAAAACCTCCAATGTGTTTTGCAAAATCTATGTCCTTTATGTAGCCTCTCAACACTACTGTAGTAGTACAATTTAATGAAATATGTCATTTCTTTTCACTTTTGAATGTTGAACTATGAATTACAGTTTCTTTTTTAGAGAGAGAGCGAGTGAGTGGTCTTCTAATTGATAGGAGTTTCTGTTCATTTTCTAATTTTATATTTCTTTTTGGAGGAGAGGACACATACCAAATTGTTATTATTTAGACAGTTCATCACACAGTTATCTTTTTTAGTCACATGATACAAAAACAAACAGACAACAACAACAACAACAACAACCATAACCTTATCCCAACTAAATGGGGTCGGCTACATGGATCCGAAGAGGCCGTGACAATAAATGATACAAAAACAAATTATAATGCTAAATTTGAAAAGTTGTTGGAACTATTATTCATGTTATTAATAGAGGAGTTTTTTTAAAACTCTACCCTCTATTTTTGTCACTATTCAAACTTATCATATTGTAGCGGCATCCCTGATATTTGTGAATGATATTAGGTTAAATTGCCAAAAGGCTGCAATGTGCAGTTTGCGTTTGGCTAGAAATCATTCTAGTTCTGAGCATGAAAGGCTTGTCTATGAAGGATGGATTTTATACGACACAGGTCATCGTGAAGAAGCATTAGCTAAGGCGGAGGAGTCCATTTCCATTCAAAGATCGTTTGAAGCATTTTTTCTTAAAGCATATGCTTTAGCCGACACTAGCCTAGATACTGAATCGTCATCCTACGTCGTTCAACTTCTAGAGGAAGCTCTTAGATGCCCTTCTGATGGTCTTCGGAAAGGACAAGTAATTATTACCCAACTTTTAAGTCTTAACTGATTTACACAGGATGTTATTGTCTTGGTCATGTTGCGTGAAGTTGTTTTTTGCAAATCTGATACATGCAGGCATTAAATAATCTAGGGAGTGTCTACGTAGACTGTGATAAGCTGGATCTTGCTGCAGACTGCTACTTGAATGCTCTTAACATAAGGCATACACGAGCACATCAAGGCTTGGCACGTGTTTATCATCTCAAGAACCAAAGAAAGGCTGCCTATGATGAGATGACAAAACTGATAGAGAAGGCTCGAAACAATGCATCAGCATATGAGAAACGTTCAGAATACTGTGACCGTGACATGGCAAGGAATGATCTCAGTACAGCAACACAATTAGACCCCCTGCGGACTTACCCCTACAGATATAGGGCAGCAGGTGTGCTCCATGACCTTTCACTAATAATCTGTTTCGTGATATTAGTTCTGCAAGTAGGTTATTAATTCTTTATCTTATAGGCATGTGCTCAAGTCCTACACTTCGTATGGTCATCTTAATTTTTGGCCTATACTCTCTTTGGTATCTCTAGCTGTAAAGTCTTGAAACCTGATGAATGAATCAAGTCATACTTGTTATTTGGAGATATCTCTTTTGCCTATTTGTTCAGTGGCGTATTTTTCAGTCATTAATTATAGTCTAACCTTAACCTTTCTGGTGGGCATAAAGCTCAGTGTTTATATCACCCATCCATGGATATCAATCATTCCCAAGTGCATTTGACAATGTGACCTATCTATTAACATGTTTTTTTATGCAATAGCTTTGCAGGCTTGTCAGATACAAGCCAGTTTATTCATCAAAAGAGAAGTGGGAAAAAAAAACCCAATTTGGAGGCTTGGGCTCTAAATGCCTTCTGCTGTTCAAACAGCCACATATTTTGGTCCTATCATTTATGGGGGTCAAATTGGGGGAGAGCGGGAGTGTTAGTTGTGGTCCCTTTTTTTTTTTGGGTCTTTGTAATAAAAGTGCTTTTTCTTTTAAATTCAAAGGGAGGCCTAAAAGTCTGGTATTGTGATTTCCTGTGGTCGTTTTATCAGTTTAAAGAGTTTTAGTTGTAAGTAATTAGAGGTCTAGTTTCCATTTTCAGGTTATTAGTTGTAGGATTTGAGTCAGGTCTATAAATTTGTCTACCAATGTGAACACAGAATTAATGCAACAGACTGAAGTGTGAAATACCGGCATTGCTAGTTGGGAACCCTATAGATATACTCCACTCTTCTGCCTCCCTTTCTCTGCACTAACCGATTTGTTGGTTCTTCATATGTTCTGCTCTCTTCTTCTTACTATGTGTCTTTTACCTCATTTATCACAACTCTGTCTGTCTCCTTGTACTATTTCCATAAGTTCTTCCCATTCCTTTTTAATCATTTTGAATCACCACCGAACTTGACACCATTAGCTACTTCCGACAACTCTAGATATCTTATACTTTGTCAGATAAGCCATTGACTTCTGAAACTCACCCTGATTTTTTGACCTGAACTGTCCTTGTTCTGCAATCACCTCTTCACTCCATTGGCTGAAGATATTAAATTGTCCTACTTTGAAAACCCAATCGAGATCTTATCCTTATCCGATCATTAGAACCCTCTGTATTTTCCCAAATTTATTTTTTCAATTTTGTCTAGCAAGTCTTTTTTTTTTTATTTTTTTTTATATTGGTAATATAGTTGAGAAATAATGTATTTTTAACATTCTTTCTCAACTATAATAGTCCATCCAGTTCTAGGTTGGAATTCATGAATCTATTCTTAGTTCAGATACATCTTTTTCTGCATTTATTTTGTCCTCTTTGGTAAACCATTTGCTAGAGTAGATCTGAAGTAGATCAATTCTCTATCCCAGTCTAGATCCAAAAGAGTTAAATATTGATCAAGATATTTGTTTCTTCCTGGTACTTTTATCCCTTAGATCCCACACTATCTGTTCTTTATGCTAAAATCTCCATCCAATGCTGTATAAATGTTAAGTTGAGCTAGGTCTTGCTTCACATGCTTCTAGTGTTTTTTGATTTCTGAGTCCATTATTTTTATTATAATCACTTTATTTTCCTAGTTTTTACCATGCCAAATTCCATAACCTCGCAAGTTATGCATGTGATAATACTCTGGTTAAACTCATAGCTTCATTTGCATTCCTACTCAAGAGTCCTGTAGGACCAAACTGTTATGTTATATGGTGGCATACTTGAATAAAACCAGTCTAATTATTCTAACCATCATATGAATCACATGCTATGGTGCAGTCAAATAGCAGTCTATGATCTCCATTGCCTGTATGATTAGGATGGTCCAACTGTCCAAGCAATGCTTCCATTTCAAGGAATCTTATATACATGATGCAAGTGCAGGGAAATGATTGAGGTGAACAATAGGAGCATTAATTACTTGAAAGCATTAGCTAGGTTGATTATGCAGTAGACTTCAAAGTTCCGGTAGACAATACATGAACTGAGTTGTTCCTTGGCTTGAGGTTATATGAGAAAATGCTAGATGTGTTGGCTCTCTAAATGAGGAAGTTATTGATCTAGTTTTCAACTATGTGGGAGATATAACGTAGTGGAAGCACAGATAGAAATAACAATCCAACTTATAATGGGAAAGAGTTAGGGCACCATTCATGTGATATGATGTTGAATTAGAAAGATTTAAATAAATGACTATAACTGACTGCCTAAATAGTGTCGTGGTTGAATCCAAATTAAGTTCTTATTGTATGGGGGAAAGAAAGAAAAAGCTAGATTTAATTCATAAGAAAGAAAATTGCTTTATTGTCATCCACCTTAATGGAATGTGGACTAAATATCTAGAATCTTGGGAAATTAGTTCCTAATAATTAATAAGCTACCCAATACTTTTAAATAATTATAGTTCAACCTAATGTATCTAAAATGACTACTAACTCTTTAGAACTGCCTACTCTTGAATCTAAACTCTGTTCTGGTCATTAAATAGTTGTCTTCTACCAATAAGGACAGCTAGGTTCCTTAGTTTAGTTGGGAACATCTCTTTCATGTGGAGAAATGGGGTCAGCCCATTGTTGGTTGTAGTTTTCTTTTGGCTTCATTGTGGACTCCGGTGTTGTTTATGTACTATACGCTTCAGAGCTCTGTTGTATTTATAGATTCTGTTATTAAAATGTTGGGGGGGGGGGGGGAGGAGTGGAGAACTTAGAACCGGCCAATACAAGGCTACAGGCAATATAGGAGAATAGCGTAGAACAAACTGCACTATCTTGGAGTTGACTGAATAGCATAGAACAAACTGCACTCTCTTGGAGTTGACTGCATCACTCTCTTTCAGTTTAATGAAAGTTGACCTCAAGTTGAAAGCTTATCATGCAATTCCTTTGAAGACAACTGTACTAGGAATCAACTTCATAGACTAACATTTATTCTTGATTATTTATCCTTCTTGATTTATGTGCCGAGTTTATAGAAAGATAAGCACTGCCTGCAAAAGCATTTGCCCATTGTGTTCACAAGAACAAGGACCAACAAACATTAATTCGAGATGGTTGAAGAATCTAGTCATTTCTAACCAATTAGAATCCAACTCTCCATTGATGATGATTGGTGATGCAGTAGCAACCAAAATTTTTTATTGTTAATTAGTTGATTTTCAATAAAACTCCGTCAGAAATGATATCAACTCTAAATAGTGGATGGAAATTTCTTAAAAAGGTGGAAACTAGAATTTGCATTACAAGAAAGCAGACATTCTCTATCTCTCTATCTATCTATCTATCTATAAAAAGTATGTACTCTATTTTCTTTGCGGGAGTGGACAGTAGATTTTGCATGATGATAAAGTAGATATTCACTATTTCCTTTCTTGGAGTTGGCTGTATCATATCTAGTTAGTAATTGGGGGAACAATAGGAGGTGGTCTCCTGCTATATGTGTTGAAAAAGGCTAGCATCTAAGGAAGTTCAGTGACAAAACTGGATTCACTAGTTCATCCTATTAGCTTGTGCTTTAGTCATGTATTAGTGATCAAGTTAGAACCAAGTTGACCAAACAATTTCATATAGAAAAGGACACCAAAAAAGAGAATGGGGAGGGGAGCACAGAAGGAGACTTGTGCAACGTCGACAACCCTTTGTCATGTAACTTCTCTATCCCGTAGATTGCACTCTTATAATGAAAATGATTTGACATTCTGCAACAACAGTACAATAAAAAGGTAAGGCTAACATGGAACTGAAGAGCTAGTGTGTATGAAAGAAAGTTCCATTTGAATGTATTGAGACTTTGATTATTAAGTAGTGTAGTGAAGATGGTGGATGAAAATGAAAGAAAGGATTAAAAGGAAAATAACCCCCCAAAAGAGAGAGAGCTCACTCTCAGAATGGGAGAGATTGATTTGTCAGTTAAAACCCAATCATAGAATGGTAATATGACCTTTATTAGTAATTATAGAGAGTTTTTGCAATTTATGTTATAGGAGAGCTGACATTTGTACCATTTACTCATTTAATCTATTTGTTCTGTTTTGTAAGGAATTTTTGGCATAACTGCAGTACAAAATCAAAAGTGACGTTCTGTCTCCTTTTTTAATGGTCCTACAACCTGCAAATTTAAATAATTACTGACATTCCATATTGGGTCCCTCCAGTGCTGATGGATGACCACAAAGAAGCTGAAGCCATTGCGGAGCTTACAAAGGCCATAGCTTTCAAGCCAGATCTGCAGCTTCTTCATCTTCGAGCTGCATTTCATGATTCGATGGGTGACGCTACATCCTCTTTGCAAGACTGTGAGGCAGCTCTCTGCCTTGATCCCAGCCACACAGACACGCTCGAACTCTATAATAAAGCGCAGGAACGAACTACTGATCAACAGGATAAAAAGTGATTAAGCAAGATGGATTTTTGTCATCAAAACCTTAGTGTGGGCATCCACTGGTTGCCAAATTTTTTGTCACTACTGTTGAAGCCAACAGTTATCACCTCATACCTCTCTGGTTTTGGGATTCTGGACTATTACCTCTAAAAGCAACCAAGTGCAGATTTATCATGACCGTGAGGAGGAAAGTGGAAGAAGAGAATGAGAAGAAAGAGGAGCTGAGAGTATTATGTATATATTCATACCCCGATTATGAAATTAGATTTGGTTATAGCACAGGGTACAACTGCTGCCCATTAGACTGCTCCATTGTTAGAGGGTGCTGTCAAAAAAGGAGGAAAAGAAAGAAATTGTGTACATTATGAAATGAAAGCTTGTGATGAATTGTGTGTCCAGTTGTAATGTTCACTTTTCTTGTAACATTTCTTTCACCTTATATAGTTCTCTTTCACAAGTTTTCCTCATAAAAGATGGCATAATGTTTTCCTTGACTTCCCTGACAGTCTCTCCATCTCTTGGATGTCAATGACATCCCATTAAATTCTTGGACATGAATTTGTGCAGAAAGAATTCGCATTTCCTACACATTTCAACAATTGATGATGATGAATCTGGTCTGAGTATCCACCTGAGGCAGGTACATTGCCCATGGAGTATTGGTCTGCAACCAAAAGAGATCCATGTTTGGTTTGAAGAATGACAGCTGAATTTTACTTTGATGGACATATCATCAGTGAGAAAAAGTGGAGAGTGCCTGACAAGAAACAATGGTGAATCCCTATTCTTGTATTAGCAATAACCCCTAAAACCACTTTCAGGATCTTGTAATGATCCATCTTTTAATTGGATGGTCAAATACCTTATTAAGGGTTCAAGGGTGCTCCATGGCTGAAGTTTTCTGAGCGGTGAGAGGTTAGAAATGCCATGGCTGAGAGAGGCAAAGGCTTCTGTGAAGAAGGCTTAAAGAAAAGCTTGGCGAGTTTAGAGCTTTTTTTCAAAGGCAGGGATTGAAGTTTGGCATCGCTCCTCGATCATCTTACTTGTTGCAAGTTCTGGTAGAAGGGATTTGCCGCTGTGAGATCTGAGAGTGGATCTGTTGCTGATGCTGCAAGTCTCTATTTGAAGGGTTTTGTTGCTTCGAGTTTTAGGGTGGGGATTTTGTCCCTGTGAGTTTTGCATTGGATCTTGCTGATGTGAGTCTGGTGAGGGATTATGCCACTACGATCTTGCCTTTCTTCTCCACCAGCTAGCATCGAATATGGCTGTGAATGGGAGATCCCCTTAAGGGATAAGTCATAACCCATCCTTACTATCAGTCCATTCTTCTGCTTTGATTTAACTCTTTGTTATGCTGCTTGCTTTGTTGTTTGGTACTCTTTTGCTCTGTATTCTATTACTCTGCATTCTGTTGGTGTTTGTTTTTTATTTTTTTTTATGGAATTCTGTTGGTGTTTGTTGTCGCTAACTCGCTATGCCATGAAGATTTGTATGAAACAGAGATTGATATTTGGAGAAACGCTTTTACTGGCTATTTTGCTAGGAAACATTTATCATTCTTGATGGTTAAAACCATTGTCGCAAAAAGTAGGAAGATCAAAGGATCACTTGATGTTTTCCTCTTGTAAAAAAGGTTTTTCTCTTTTCGCTTTTGGAGGAAGAGGAGAAGGGCAGAATTCTTGAAGAGGATCCTTGGTTTCTAGCAAGGAGACTCCTGATTTTGAGGCATTCATTATTGTAGTTTTCAAAAGTTGAACTCAAGGTATTCTGGTTTGGAATTCATTCCCAAACCTCCCATTTCATTACTAGAATGACGAAGGATTAAGCTGAATTGGCAGCGTAATCGTGAACCTTTTATTTTCTAACCGGAAAACTGCTAATCATTCTAGATTAGCCTATGCAGAGGGGTTAACAGATCCTGTTGTTAATGGAATACAAATTAACCAAACTATGTTCTCTTTTTTGGCTACTTCAGATCGAATCTAGAGTATAGTCAAGCTGCAATAAATTCTTTAATCTTGGTTTTTGTAACTGCAGCTCATTTACATCAAGTTGAGATTTATTTTCTTCCGGAGAGAATCTTTGTCTTCTTGAAATTGAAGCTGAAGCAACCTGTTCTCCTGAGGAACCTGTCCTTCTAGTTGTTCTTCAGGTTTGTGATTATCCTTGGCTTGAACTACTGGAAAACTCCGAGTCTACAGAGGGGACAAATTGTGATAACAACAGGTCCATAGTTGTTGGAGATTTTAACTCAGTTAAATTTCAATCTAAAGAGCTTGGGAGTGAATCTATCGATTTGAATGCTATTTCTCTTTTCAATGATTATTTGAAATTTTCTGAGCCCCTTATGATTTATTTTGAAAATGAATGCAATTTACTTGGAGCAAAAGAGAGAATGGTAATGCTAGAATTTATCAAAGTTGGACAAAATTTTGGAAAATGCGGCATGCTTATCTTCTTTTCCTTCTTCGGATGTTCTTTGTATATAAGATTATATCTGATCATTTGCTTCGAGTGATGTTTATCGGTTCATTTATTCCCAAGACTCTTCAATTTTTTTTATTATTTTTTTTGATATGTGGATAGATCACAATAATTTCCTGAATATTGTTAGATATGCTTGGTTGAAACCAATTAAAACCTTGGACCTTTCCTTGGCAATCCTTGCTTAAAAGCTAAGAAATGTTAAATTGCCCTTGAAGAGATGGAATAAAATTCTATTGCGAATAGTCATTATTAAGTTGCTCATTGTAGGAAAAGCCTATGTGACATCAATCTTGTTGGAACCTCTCAACAAGAAAAGGAAGAAAATGAGTCTTGGGAGAGAAGGAGAGAAAATGATAGATTGAACCTTTCTGTTTTTCTATTCTGTTCTATTTATTTCAATAACCACATTACATGCTCTTTTATAGCCTTGTACATAAGCAAACAAATAAAGAAGAAGACATTCATTCAACACCACGTGGTTGATCACGGACTTATTTAATAATCTATTCTAAGTTGGCTTCTCTTCTAATATTCAACCAAAGCTGCTCCACCTACCAAGTCTACACCTACCATTGGTAGTCAAGAAACAACAAGCAACCATGTGACCACAGTTTCAAAAGCCCGATTTATTTTATTTTTAACAGCCTCCCTTAAACCGGGCTTTTGAAATTAACAACCCCGAGCATCATCTTCAATTTTTTAAACATGTCCGCCTTCAACGGTTTTGTCAATATATCTGCCACTTGATCTTCAGATCTGCAAAATTCAAGCTTGATCTCCCCATCTTTTGATCAAATCTCGAATGTAATGATTTTTAATTGCGATATGCTTGCTCCTACCATGAAAAACTGGATTCTTGGTTAATGCAATTGTTGACTTATTATCGCACATTATTTTGGTAGGACCTCCATGCTCATACTTTAGTTCATCAAGCATGCGTCGTAGCCACACTGCTTGACATGCCGTTGAAGTCGCCACCATGTATTCCGCTTCTGCTGTTAACAACGCAACGACCTGTTGCTTCTTTGAAGACCAAGAGAAAACTCCATTTCCCATATAGAAAACATACCCGGAAGTGCTTTTCTGAGTTTCTATGTCACCTGCCCAATCACTGTCTGTATAACCTACTAGACTAAAATCGTCAGAATAAGTATACAAAATTCCATGATCCCGAGTACCACTCATGTACCACAAGATCCGCTTTGCCGCCTGTAAATGTGACTGTTGAGGTGTCTCCAAGAATCGACTGATAAGCCCCACTCCGTAAACAATATCCAGCCTAGTGGAGGCCAAATATCATAGACTTCCAATAATGCCTTTAAAATATGTGGGGTTTACTAGTTCTCCAGTTCCTTCTTTTTTCATCTCCAGTTGTTCTGCACCAGAGTTCGGATTGGAGTGACGGACTCCATCTTGAATTTCTTTAGGATATCATTTGCATACTTATTCTGCGAAAAGATGCCATCGTCGGTTTGCTGCACTTCGATGCCCAAGAAATAGGCCATCAATCCCATATCGGTCATTTTGAACTGGCGAGTCATTGCCTCCCTGAATTCAGCAAACATCACCTCGCAATTTCCAGTGAATATCAAGTCATCAACATAAAAGCATACAATCATTAGATCACCATTAGATGTTGACTTGATATACAGTGTATGCTCATAAGGACATTTTTGGAATCCATCTTCTAGCATGTACGTGTCAATACGTGTGTACCAGGCATGTGGTGCCTGTTTCAGACCGTACAACGTCTTCTACAACCTGTAAACTTGCTTCTCGTGTCCTTTCTTGATATAAGCAGGTGGTTGGTCAACATATACCTCTTCTTCAATTCTTCAAGAACGCCATTTAGAAATGCCGACTTGACATCCATTTGATGGATTTTCCACTTGTTTTGAGCTGCAAGTGCCATGATCATCTAAATTGTATCCATCCTTGACATAGGCACAAATACTTCAAAGTAGTCAATTCGTGACTTTTGCTTGTAGCCATTGACCACCAACCTTGCCTTGAATCGATCCACCTGACCGTCAGGTCTATACTTTGTCTTGCACACCCACTTGACACCAATTGGCTTCTTACCGGCTAGTAAAGAAGTTAGCTCCCTTGTGTCATTCTTCTCTATAGAATGAATTTCTTCATCCATTGCATGAATCCAATGCTCATCACTCTCCGCATCTTCATAGGAAACTGAATCACAATCTGTGAACAAACAAAAATTCACCAAGTTCTCATCAATAATATCATCGTCATCATTGTCGGTTGTGACGACGCAATCTTGCAAACGTGCAGGCATCACATGTGTCCGCTTTGGTCGTCCTTTAGGTGTTGATGGGCGTCCTGCAGGTGTCGATGAAGATGTCGGTGAAGCTGATGAACTGCTAGGTGAAGACCTATCAGCATGGATATCGGGATTCCCTGTCTTTTTCGCATCTATGTCATTTTCAATAATGACACCTGCCTACTTATCGGCTGGCTAATTCCGTGCCCAAGTTTCATCCTCGATGAATTGGACATCTGCGCTCACAATAACATCTTTTGTGACTGGATTATACAACTTATAACGTTTAGTCACATCACTGTAGCTGATGAAGATACATCTCTGACTTTTATCATCCAGCTTCTTTCTCCGTTCATTTGGTATATGGGGATATGCGATACACCCAAATACTCATAAGAATGTGAAACATCCGGTTTGCTACAGCTCTATGCTTTCTACAGAGTTCTCCCAAAAACGCTTTTTGTTGGGCACCTATTCAACAAATATATAGCACAGGCAACAGCTTCTCCCAAAAAATGTTTTGGCAGACTTTTGGCTTTCAACATGTTTCTAGCCATTTTAAAAATAGTTCTATTTTTTCTCTTCGCTATACCGTTCTGGTGAGGTGTAGCTGGCAGTCAACTGGCATTTGATACCTTGCATTTTGCAATAATTTTGAATTTGTTAGAGGTAAATTCTCCTCCTCTATCCGATCTCAACATCTTTAGATTAAAGCCGCTTTGTTTTTCAACAAAGGCTTTAAACTCTTTAAATTTTCCAAACGCCTCTGATTTTTCTTTGAGAAAATCAACCCAACTTTTTCTGAAAAAATCATCTACGAAAAGTAGCACATACTTCTTGTGCCCAAGAGATTCTACCTCAACTGGTCCACATATGTCTGTGTGAACCAGCTCCAACGGTTGTATGGCTCTCCACAATTTTTCGACTGGAAAAGATTCTCCGTGATGTTTCCCGAGAAGACACCCTTCACACGGGCGATCTGGAGCATTGATCAATGGTAACCCCGTTACCATTATCTTTTGCACCAGGAGCCTCAGTCCACGAAAATTTAGATGTCTGAACTGGAGATGCCATAGCCAATCACTCTCTTTAGCCATCGCTTGTAAATTCATCTTGCTTCTCGTCTGCAGATTTAACAGGAACATTCAATTCTTCTTCATTTGCACTTTCGTCATCATATGCCCGCCTTTGGTTTGAATGGTGCACTCACCATTCTGGATGTGAATGTTGTGACCATTTTCTGAAAGTTGCCCCATGCTTAGCAAGTTCCAAAAAAATCCGGGCACGAAGAAGACATCTGCAATAGTGACATCAGTACCATCTTTAGATTGGATGTTGATGTCGCCTTTGCCCATCACAAGAACTTTGGATTTATTTCCAAAGTTAACTTCGCCACGTATTGATTCGTACATTTGTGAGAAAAGATCCTTTCTCCCACACATGTGATTGTTGCACCCGGTATCAAGATACCATATATTTGTGCATCTGCCATCTGGTTCAACTTTGTTGCACGTCAGAACCATGTTTTTTTCGGCATCGACAGTATTTGCATGCTCTGCCTACTTATTCAACATCTTGGTTCGACATTCAGGTTTGTATGTCCGAACTGTTGACACCGGTAACACTTGACGTTGGATTTGTCACGTGCTCCGCGACCTCCAGAATTATTAATATCATTGGTTTTATTTTTACCACTAATATTAAAAGATCTTCCTCTGCCTCGACCATATATGTGGCCTCGGCCACTTTGATAGCCTTTACGATTTGTTTGAACAAATCTACTTTGCAACGCCTACTCCGTGTTAGAGTTGCTAGCCTTCTGGTTCATCCTTTGCTCGTGGGAGCACAATAAACCCATCAACCGTTCTACCGACATAGTTGATGTGTCTTGGTCTTCTTCAATCGTCGCGACCACATAGTCAAACTTCGTGGTCAAAGATCGCATGATCTTTTCCACGATCCTTTGATCTTCAAAATTTTCACCGTTTACCTTTAATTGGTTTACGATGGATTGCACCCGATCAAAAAACGCTGAGATTGATTTGGAGTCATTCATGCGTAGAGACTCAAAATCACTTCTCAATGTTTGTAGCCGTACCCGCTTGACCCGATCGTCACCTTTGTAGGATTTTTACAAAATATCCCACGTCGAGTGCTCTGTCCCTGCCCCCAATATTTTTTTAAATACCGAATCATTTACGGCTTGAAAAATGGCATATAATGCCTTTTGGTTTTTGTTGCGGGTCCATCAGCAACTCTTTCTCCTCCTTCTTTAACGCATCAAACACTTGTGAATCGGCTACTTCGGTGTAGCCGATCTCCACCAGATTCCATAGAACTTGGAACTGAAAAAATACTTTCAACTCGACCAACCAACTATTGTAAATTTTCCCCGTGAGCTTTGGAAGTTGTAAATGAATCGAATTGTTTGTCGACGTGATTCAATTACAAATCCAGAATCACTAGCTTTGATACTAGATATTGGAACCTCTCAACGGTTCGAAGAGAAAAAAATATATTTATTAAGGGAAGAAAATGAAAGAGATTGAACCTTTCTATATTTCTATTCTGTTCTATCTATTTCAATAACCACATTACATGCTCTTTTATAACCTTATACATAAGCAAACAAATAAAGAAGAAGACATTCATTCAACACCACGTGGTTGATCATGGACTTATTCAATAATCTATTCTAAGTTGGCTTCTCTTCTAATACTCAACTAAAGTTGCTCCACCACCTACCATTGGTAGTCGAGAAACAACAAACAACCATGTGACCACAGTTTCAAAGTCCCAATTTATTTTATTTTTAACAAATCTACTCTTCAAAATGATCCAAGCACTAGTGTCCTTGCAAATTGAGGAAAAGATACTTCCTCTAGATTATCTTCTCTACTTTAAAGGGAAGAGAGTTTTTACAAGCAAAAATCAAAAGTTTATTGGTTACAATTAGGCAACTTTGATACAATCTTTTTTCATAATTCATTGAGAGTCGAGTTTCAATGCTATTCATACAATCCAATGAGATGATTGTACTCTCTTATCTAAAGTGAATGCAATCAAACTAGAAGCTAAAATATTTTTTAAGAATATATTGCAGCAACCTGATTCCACACCCCAATCATCCTTTATTTCAATAGATCCCTTTGATAAATTTGTGTCTAATGATGTGCATAGGAGGAGGATGCACTTTTTTTTTTTTTTTTCTTGAAATCATTTTTTCTGTTTTGGAACATTAATTCCCAAACATAACAACAACAAAAAAAATCAAAATTCTTTCATGAGTATCCGTTTTTCCTTGTATGATTAACAAAAAAGAAAGCAGACTATCCTATCCTATTGCTAAATGTCTGTCTTTCAACCATATCGTCCTATTGCAGGGGCTGCATCTTTAATCTTCTTCTTGAGGTTTCTCAACTTCCTCATTTTGCACATCTTGGTCTTGAGGTTTTCCATCTTTCTCATCTTGCACATCTTGGTCTTGAGTTTTCTCATCTTGCTTTTGAGGTTTCTCAAAAATAATCTTGGCTTTCCCTTCCTCCCAATACTTTTTAAGCCGTATAGCAATTTTTTCATCGGCGACAACAGGTTAACCCACATCCACGACATAAGGGTGAACACTTTTGTTTTCCTTGACCTTCACTTCTTTGTAGACATCTATAATGAGAAACTTGTCTTGAAAATAAACTTTCACACCATTAGATTCTTTCAGTTCTCTATAGTGAAAATAAATGTTTAACCCTTTTTGATCGATTACGATTTTCCAGATAAACTGTTTGCATTGAAACTCATCGGTTATGTCGGTAATCGAAAACCCAACTTTCAGCAATAGGGTTTTGGTGGTAACTTTGGACGTAAGGTTGTGTCTCGACTTTCGTTGTTTCGGCTTTCCCTTCGGCTCTCCCTCTGGCTTGTATTTAGAGCTGTGATAGCGGGCTTCCAGACCCATTTCAGTAGACATTTGTCTATTGGAGCGATTGGCTCGATGATGCACTTTTTATCAATGATGAGATTGAGGATAAAATAACATTATCATGGGAAAACACTCTTGTTAGTAGCTTGGAATACATGATATGGAGTGGATGTATCACCTATGGAAGAGAACTGATACCTATTTCGTTTCCAACATATCAGAGACCTTCTCAATGTTATCGAAGAGGACTAGTGGGTTATATATGGAATTCCTCTCATTCTGGAAAATTGGCATGAAGATAGAGCTTGTGAATTCAAATATATTAAGGTATGACTACAATTTGATAAAGTACCATGCGAGTTACTATCCCTTGAAATTGCATTGTGTTTGGCACTCAAGGTGGGACCCCCAAGCAAAGTAATGACAGTCCAAGTTTCCATGGGGATACAAGGATCAAGTTTCTCAGATGTCGAGTACGTCTCGATGTTACAACCACACTTGCTGTCTTAGTTCCTATTAGAAGGTGAATTGCTATGTATGGTGAAATTAAGATTAAATATGAACGATTGCCGATGTTTTTCTATCAATGTGGTTGCCTAGGCCATGAAGACAAGTTTATCTTCAATAGTGCTCAAGTTTTACAATCGTTAACAACCACCAATAAGGGCAGATTTGGTTCATTTTTATGGGCTTTTATTCATGATCCACGCAATTTGGAGAGTGTGGCTACACTATTGTACAAGAACTCGCAAGCTCGGACCTCTAATGCCGCTGCCTCCACCACCAACCTCAGTCGACGATGCTGTGAATACTGGTTGCCAACAAGTTAGGTCAGCCGTCAGTGCCTTTACAGTGAATCTGCATGGCTGTTCCCTTCAACCAGCCTTTGCACTAAATTATCGTAACTCTATTCATGCAGTTACACAATTAAATACTAAACGTGCGGCCAACGGTTACA
Source organism: Telopea speciosissima (assembly GCF_018873765.1). NCBI lineage: Eukaryota > Viridiplantae > Streptophyta > Magnoliopsida > Proteales > Proteaceae > Telopea > Telopea speciosissima. The sequence goes on from NC_057923.1 coordinate 52,377,519, forward strand.
CCACCACTTTCTCTGCAACTCTTCATGGTAGTGAGCATTTACGGACTCATCCATTAATGGCTTTTGAGGTTTATCAAACGACTATAATGGTTAATGCTCATCAACCTCCACAATTGACCATCAATTACATGCTTTTAATTTCAGCATCTCTACAATTAGTTAGCAAGTACGTATTATCAATTTTAGCATTTCCTAGCATGAATGAGTTATCTCAATTTCATCCCCTTCATGCACTTAAGGATCATCAAGGGGCTCATCAATCCCTACAAGTAGGAAGTATTTACATGTCTTCGGTTATAGGTGGCAAGCAGTTTCCTAGTGGCAGTGATCTTATTCAATCGGTTATGAGTCATAATAGCCATAAATTTCTCAACAATCAAGAAAACTATAATGGTACAGTTGGGAAATGGTAGCATTACAAGGACTCTCTACAAGTAACGCCCCAACGGATATGGCCATGACAACTCATTTGGCATCTAGTTTGGGATCATGTATTTTTGTTCTTATTTCATGAGAGGTAAACAACGTGGTTGACTCTCTTGTCAAGAGGGCCTAGTTCTTGACATGCAGAATTGTTTGGCCCACTTCCATTCCATGTCTTCTTGAACCTTGTAATTCAGAATCCATGTGTACTACATATTCTTATCAGTTAAACTTTGTTTACAAAAAAAAAAAAAGAGTGGAAGAGGGGTTAATTGGTCTATTTAATTAATGTAGGGACCTCTCTCATGTCATTTTTGCATATGATCGATGTTATGATTTTTTTTGTTCAACTACCATGTCATTAATTGGTTCAGTATTTAGTTTTGTATATTTGCTTTGTCAGGGTTACATATCAATAAGGGGAAGTCATCATGGTTTTTCCATCTGGTCTTAGCACTTCATTTAAGAATAACGTATCGTCTCGTTATGGCATTTTGTAGAGGTGTTTGCCACTAAAATATTCAGGTCTTCCCTTGGTGACTTTCAAATTAACAGCTCATCATTGTACTCCTATCCTATATAGGTTGCAAAAGAGATTGCAATTATGAAAATCTAGACTTCTCTCTTTTGCTAGTAGAATTATCCTTATCAAATCAATATAATTCTAACTTCCTATTTTTGCTCATCAAGTGTCTTCTTTCTTTCAAGCTCTATCATTAATAAGATTGAATCATTTATGTCTGCATTTCTTTGGAAAGGTACTATGTGTTAAAATGTTATCGATTTATGTACCAGCTGTCATTAGCTAGCGTTAGTTTTGATTTCTTGCTCCTTAAGATTGTGAGTCTGAGGCTAGAGAGGATTTCCTCTTGGTGAGTTATTAGTTTATTTTCCTACTTTGTTTCTACTTCTGAGTTTTACTTGAATAAGGTTGTCCTCACGGTTTTTCTCTCTCCTATCTTTTCTAAAATCCCAAAATCCTATCTCTTCTAAGAATTCTATCTCTCCTAAAATCCTATCTCATCTCTCTATCTCTCTCTTCCCTATTTTTTCTCTCTCCCATGTCTAACTCCCTCCACATGCCACCCACGGCTTTCTCATCTCCCCTAAAATCTCTCTCCCATTGGCCCTCTAATCTCTCCACAATTTTACTATCCTAAAATCCTTCCTCTTTCCTAAAATCACCAAACTCTCCTCTAACTCCCTCCACGTTATCTCTTCCATCTCTTCCCAATTTTAATGTTTATAAACCATCTAACATCAATGACTAAATCTTTAGGCTTATGTTACTATAACAACTCGGGAGGCATACCCGGCTTCTTCCTATCATCACCTTATATGCAACCTCAATTGTAACTTGGAGTCCGCACAAGTTATGGCATCGCATACCATCCATTGGCAGACCCCTGATAATCATAGTCAACCATATACTGGGCAAATTACAACTCCTCAAACAATAGGAAACTATGATTATCCAAAACATAAAACCATGTTGGTAAGGGTCGTAGCATATGGGAGTGACGAATCCTAATCACATGCTTTCTATATGACATAGTATGAGTTGAGTGGTGTCATCCGCATCCCATACTATGAGCCACCACACACCTCATTTTCAAGCCGGCTACGACATCTAATCTAGCATTATATTGATATGCTTTCCAACACATCATGATATCTCAGCATTAACCGTTAACAGTTCCATATATCATAGGTAAGAATAGAAAAAATATTTAACATATTAATTATAACAGTATAATACAAGATAGCATCACACATGCATGTATGGTATTCAATATGCAATTAAACAAACATACCAAAAGAATTCAATGCTTATCCCCACTCGCCTTGCTAAGTATGCGATCTCATAATCGAATTGATTCTCAAGACAATCGCGGATAGATCTCGTAGATCGACCGGTTCTATCCCCTATGATTGATAAGTCATACATACGTGTTAAATTATTCTTGAGTGAAGGTGGGGCCCTAGGGTGCTCATAGTGTTAGTCTGGTTTAGGTTTAAAAATCAGAATTGGCTTGACAACAACTCTGGTCGATGGGAGTGGTCAATCCTGATCGGCCGGAGACATCGACTAGAGAGTTGTAGTAGCTAAGCTAATAATTTTCCTGAGAAACCATTCTCTGGTCGATGGGTGATCGACCGAAGACATGGACCAGAGATTTTGCAGCAGCAAATTCAAAGGGGAAAACAGGGTTTTTGGGGGGTATTTGGCATGGACTCACCCAATTAATCACAGATATGATGTCTATGACCTAAAACCAACTATATACAACCTAATTTAGGTTTTATAGATGAGATTTGATGATTCTAAATTGGGGATTGGGTGCACGCATGATGGGTTAGGTTCAAATTCACCAAATCAGTCATGCATGACTTGAATTGGTTTCTAAATGCTTTAGTTTAACATATAGGATAAGGGGTAGTTAGAAATTAGGTTAAAACATATTTAGGTTTGGGTTAATGGCTTGGATTAAACATACATGAAGAATTGGGTTTTCTAATCTTGATTCTAGGCCTAAGAAATAATTTAGAAGAAAGGAATTTGGTCAAGTTAGGGTCTTTACCTTGAAATTGGGAACAATTAACTGGATTTCACAACTTGGGTTACACTACACAACTGAAACATAGAGGAACAACCATGGCTTCAGCAAGAATTTATAAATGAAGACCTAATTAGCTCGATGAGAGAGAGAGAGAGGGTAATCTCTTACCAAATTCTAGAACCAGACATGAGTTCTTGATTCCCTCTTCTTCTTCTTCTTCTTTTCTTCCAATGTTTTGAACGGTAAGAAATGAGTTTTAAAATTAAGTTTTGGTTATATAGTAAGTGGCTTTTGGGTCTGTTTGGTTTGGGGTCAAATGTCCAATCTGTATTATTTTTCTGATTCTTGTGTACACTAGTTGATACACGGGTCCCGCTTACTCACATTGTCAGGGAAATGTCTCTACTAGGTAATTGGGACGCAGCAACGAGATCCCCAACTCGCGATACCAGGCCCCGCACTCACGAGACAGAGATTCTGTCAGTACCACACTCAGGTCGAAAGGAATGGTCGATCCTACATTGACCTAAGTGATCGACCTGAATGTGGTCCTTTTATTGAATCAATGTCGAAACATTTCGAAGGTTGGTGTCTTCGCGTACTATCTCCCCCAACATAATTCCCAAGCTTAATACATTAAGTTTACAGCTAGGGTTCGTTAGCTAGGGGTTCTTACCATGAATTGTACATCTGGTGGTGGACCTTGCAATTGCATGGAGGATGTATCTGTCTCCTCGCTAACCTATAAAACTTCACCACTGGGATTCCTTCTTCTCGATCAATTACTCAATCAATACGCCACAAAGTACTAGTGGTTATGGCCTCAGGTTCCGGACCTACAAATAGGGTTTTGGTTAAGGTTCTAGTTAGAATTGGATATAGATGTAACACCGGTAACCAACATTTATAGCCCATTAAGCCTATTTGGCTTGATTATAACCCATTTAAGTACAGTTCATAGCCCGATTAGTCAATTAACTCGTTTAAAGATGATAATAGAAACGTGTCCATGCTTTGGCCTATAAGGCCCGTAACTTAAACGGACAGAAATAGTGAGAGACCTTAAATTATTGGTAGGGACTGATTAGGCCCGACCAATTAACTCCCCTAGTATGAACAATCCAAGGAGTGTTTTATATACCCAATGGTCAAGTTAACACATCAGCCCTCCTAATGGCAAAAATAAACCATCCACCAAGATGACCTGCCTAAAGAAACCTTTGTAATATATCGTTGGGATTTTAACAGATGGGCTTCATTAGAATAAAAGTTTCATATTAATCCTAGAATAACATCTAAGCACACATGGTCTTCAACAAAAACGGATACACATCCAACAATCAGCAAAAAAATTGAATAAATGAGAGAGAGAATATTTTTTTTTTTTATAGATGAGAAGATCGAGAGGCAGGTCCATTCGCAGCTTGAGCCGGGGTAAGTCTGATTGTTGGAGGAATTTGAGCTGCCCGGCAAGATTGTGCTGCCGAGACACAGCAAGGTGGAGAATGACCACCTTTCCCTGCCCGAGCAGGGGTAAAACAGTCATTCCTCATCTCGATGTATCTTGGCAGCATAGTCCTGCCAGGCAGCTCAGCAATAGAGGATCCAAATTGATTTGGCAATCTTGTAGGTCAATCAATCTTATCTAACATATAAGTAGGATTGTAAATGGATTGGATATAGGCCAGAACTACCGATATTCGTATCCATTTATATATCTGGATAGTTATTTGGAATTCAGATCCACTCGCCATTAAATTGACTTGTGTTTTGACCCATGTATCTACTTCTAGGTTTTTTTTAACCCCTTGTTTCTATCTGTTGTCATGAATTTACTTTTTATTCTAAAATCTTTCTTCATATTTGTCCCTCCTATTATGTATATCATATATGGGAGAATATTCTCTGTGCCACAGCGTAGCCTGAGCCCAGACACATGGGCAGTCTGTGCAGAGGGGCAAGATGGTCATTGCACCCACCCCCATGTGTCTGGGCGCAAGCTACGCTGCGGCACAAAGAACAGCGCCCCATCATATATATATAACGTTAATAATATTATAAGAAAAAAAAGCTCACCCACCCCCTCATTAGTGGGAAACTACATTAATTCTAGCGTCGGAGCGATCTCGCTCCTTATATTATATTATATATGATGAACCAAATTACTATCGACCAGTGAGAGGATGACATGTGGAAAACATCAGATTTGAGACCGACCCGAGCTGATCATCCATCCAGCTCATCATACCTATCAAATGTTGGGCCGATCCAATCTGACCTAAGCCGACCATCAAATTATCCATCCAAGTCATCATACCAGTCAGATGTCGAGCCGACTAGATCTGACCTGAGCCGATCCTCAGATCATTCATCTAGCTCATTACAACTATCAGATTCTAGGCCAACCCGATGTCATGTCGACCCGATGCTAGACCGACCCGAGCCGACAATCAAGCTAAGGACAGAATCACTTCACCCACATCATGCATCTTTTTTTTTTTTCGGTAGAACCCACATCATGCATCTTGCATGACCCAAGGTCATGCCTTTTGTATGACTCTTTGTGATAGGTGTCCGCACCAAAAGACTTCCACCTATACAAATTGGAGACCAGAACAACGGTCTAGCACCGATTAAAGGCCTATACCGATCTATCATCCGAAATCTATAAATAGCAATTCCAAGTCCAGGTAAAATGGAGGAGACTTGACTTCTCATTTTCTCTACTTGAGTTTATCTGTTGCAAGAGGTCTGACTTAGGCATCGGAGCTATTCCGCCGGCTCAGGCCGACACTCCTTAGCCTCTTATGTTTTTTTGTGCAGGTCAGCTCGGCCACAGGAAAGTTCAGGTCAAATTTTACCGCAATAATATATATATATAGCGAAACATATCCAAACTGCCTGATATTTGTCATGTGGATTCTGATGACCAAATTTTGCGTATAAGTGATTCCAAGGGCCACCATTCAAATATACAATTAAATTTCAGCTAGAAAAAAATAGTTTAGCAAGTGACAAAATAGAAATTTAAAATTAAGATCATTGAAGAATCCCACAATAATGGTTAGAGTACTGTAATCATAGACATATAGGGAATTGGGATCCCATTTTCGTACGAAAACGCTTCACAAGAGTAAAGATAGAATCTACTCTATGGGGACCCACATGGAGTGGATTCCATCTGTCTGCCTGTGAGACATTTTCATGCAAGAACGGGATCCCGCCTCCATCTATGGGGTACGAGGGTTTTTACATTGAATTAGACTCTAAAATTTTACACATGGTTAATCTAAGGCATATACTAACTATCCCATCCCACGGTTAAATTGCCTCAATAATATTCAAATGAAGAATCTTATATGTATATTATAGTAATAAAAATATATAATTTTATCAGATCTTAATTAGGTCAGATGTCGGGCCCCATATCTAGGTCAACATGTAACATGGGATTTCACGAGGAGAAGTTGTTCTAATTTGCTTCTTCCTCAGCTGCCTACTTAGCCGGTGAGATTTTTCTACCAAGATTTTTAAATATCTACACGAGATGCCCACCCACGTATCAACTGCTTCTGTAAAGCTGCAATAATTCATTCCAACTACTTCACAACGCCCTTCCTCTTAAAACCCACCAGTTGTTCTACTACTACTACTACTACTACTCTTAACTCTTAACTCTCACTCTGCTCTCTCCATTTGCTGTCCATGGCCAACCAGAAGACTAAAAAAAGCCATGGAAATCTAGACTTGAGTACACCATTGTTGTCGACAAGGCGTGCTGCGGCGGCCCTTGTCGACCCATCATCAGAGGATCTCAATACGAACCCCTGTGGAGTGGTTCGTGATAGTAGTAAAAGAGTCCCTTTCTCATGGGAAAGAGCTCCTGGCAAGCCAAGAATAAGTAGTAGTGACCAACATGCTTCTCCTCCTCCTCCTCCTCCTCCCAAACTTCCACCTGCTCGATGGCGTCCTCCTCCCAAACAAGCGGCTATGGACCCCGCCGACACTGATGGTGGCGACAATGACGACGACAACGACGATTATTTCTCAGATGCAATGGATATGTTTATTATTGGAGATGATAACATGGGGAGGTTTGATGATTTAGAGATTATTGACACTAATAAGGGTGACCAATCACCTGGCTTCATTATACGACGCCACGTCCTTCCTGCTTCCAATTATGCAGTTGCTTCTTTCATCATCATCTTCTTCTTCTTCTTCTTCTTCTTCTTCTTCTGCGAGGATTAATAGTAATAGGAAGGTTCGTTGTGGGAAGGGATTGAATGAAAACCAATGTGGTCATCATCGATCAATTGCACAGTCTTACTCTACACCAAAGGCTTGTGGTCTCACGTTGTTCTTTCCTTGGCGAACGAAGCCTCCTATGTTATGTGGAGTGAAGAGCCCAACTCGGAGGGGATCTCGGCAGTCCCATCAGACTAGTAGTACTTCTGCCGGATGCTTTTTTAACTGATACTGATTAGAAGAATTACTTAATGGTGGTTTGCCCTTGCTTCAAGGTTACACCCATAATCCATCTATGTTGGGAATTGGGATTTGGTGATAGGCAAGAAAATAAAGTTAGTTTTGGGTGGGATTATGGCTTAATTAGTAGAGACGGCCTAGCTAATTAATTATCATTTCTGTGTAAATATTGGCTATAAAACATGACATTTTATCAGTGAAAGGAGAGACTGTATGTATTAAACTGTAGGAGAAAAGTTCCCTAAGTTATCATTTATGTTCCTACTATAAGGCTGGCAGCTAAGGAAATGAAATCTTAAGGGGTATTTTAAAAAATACAAAAACCTAGGAGTAGGGATGTAAATGGATCGGATAGTGCTATATCCGCATCCGCATTCGATTAGCTTTCGGATAGATTCGGATACGGATTGGATATTTTATCCGTTTACAAGTAAATATAGCTTTTCGGATAGCTATACCCTATCCATATCCTTATCCGTTTAGCTTTCAGACGGATTCGAATAGTGCTAAATGGATACGGACACGGATTCGGAAATGGATTTCGGCTATTCATTTATACCCCTACCTAGGAGGGTATTTATGAACCTAAAGGGGAAGTGAATTATTCCATGTCCTTGGCTGCTAGCCTTGTAGCAGGAACAATCCTGCTATAAGTGTAGCAGCAAATGTTCCTGCTGTAAGTGTAGCAGCAAAATTTTTTCCATAATAGTCTACCCTTTATTATCATTTATGTGTAATAGGTTACCCAAAGAAAAAAATAAGGGAAAAGGAATGCTACCGGTCATGTATTGTGGCGTCTGCCTGCGCCCAGAAACAGTTGGGTATGAAATGACCACCCCACCACCCCCATGGAAAGGTAGGGATATGCTAGTCATTTCGTACCCAGCTGTATCTGAGTGTAGGTACATGCCACAACACACGATCGGTTGGCGTTCCTTGTCCACACAAAAAAATTTATTTGAATGATTGAATTTTTTTTATTTTTTTATTTTTGTAAAGGAATTAGTGAATCAGATGTATGATCTGGAGCAATTTTTTCTTTTTTTTTTGATAATAAAAGGAAAAAAAAATAAAGAAGACATAACATATTAGTTACAGAATCAGAAGTAGAAGTAGAAATCCCATCCTGCAGGCTACAAGCTTAAATAGCAAACCTATCAAAAAGAATATTACAAAGCATGTTGGGGATGGACGCTAGAGCAATTTTAGTTTTCCCCAAAGTTATAATTTTCCAATGGAGTTCGTGGACCTCATAAAGTTCACGGGTTGCCGACTAACAAGCAATAGTAGAAGACATGGGCACAACTTAGTAGGAGTGTCAAACCGTCCAGTGCATTTCAGTCTTGCAGTTTTTGTATATAACGGGCCCCACCAAACAAGGTTTTAAATCCCTTTCCATGTGGGGATGGTCCCCATCCCATCCACATAGTATAGGGGATACAAGAACCATCTTTGGCGCTTGGGACCTATACCCCATGGACGGTGTAAATGAGGTGGAAACTTATCCACATGGGGAGTATATTCAAACTCCACTGAAACTGGCCTGATCTGAGAAGAAAAGTTTTCTGCAACCGGATTGGAAAGTTCACCACACCATCCTAGGGTCACAAACCCCTATAGAACATACCCCAAAATACCCTCCGGATACCTTGCACGCGCATGCGAACCCCCTGTGGTGAATAAGGATTCTCATTTACCATGGTTGAAGGAAAACTCGATCCGATAACTAATCAGTCTATAAAATTTAAACTGAAACCGATAGTTAGTGCTTTGGTCGGCTATCGATTTTAGTTCCTCATTGGTTCTCTTAGTGGTCTTTTATTGGTTGATTTTAATTTTTCATATGTTAAAGAAAAAATATTATAAACAGGGGTGTCAAACGTTGGCTCACACCAATAGGCCCAACTTAAATCGATTGGTTGAATCCTGAGACCAGCCCGATCGATTACTAAACGTTTTGGGCTTAAGCACCGATTGATTGATAATCTGGTGTTTCCAATGCAACGTAGTGGCCTGACAGGTTGTTTAACCAAGACCGAACAAATATTGTGACCAACTAATAACTGACCATTTAAAGCTTGATTATAGCCCATTTAAGGACCGTTTATGCTTGATTAGTCAGTTAGCAAGCCCGATTAATCAATTAGACTGTTTAAAGTCCGGTTATGGACCAATATCCGACTGATCGAATAGAAACATGCCTATGCCTTGGCCTTCGAGGCCTGATTACATAAACGGACTTAATGGAGTGGGACCTTAAATTGGTGGGGACTGATTAGGACATATTGAAATTGACCGGACCGGACCAATGACACCCCTAATTATAAAAACATCAATTTCAGTCAGTCTTATCGATCCAAATGGTTCAGACCAAAACCAAACCAAGAGTTTTTCTAAAAATCAAAGCCATGACTGAACCAGAGTTCAATTCGAATTTTCTATTCGGTCTAGTTTGCCTTTTTAGTTCGACTTCCATATAGAGAGCCCTGGGCGGATCCATGCTATAGAGGATTGGGCTCCCAGCCATCTCACTATTGAAATTTTGGCCCAGTAGGAATATGTAATAGGTTCAAAACATGGGGGAAAAAATCCTCTGCAGTGCCTTGCAATTCAGGTCAGAGAGCTCGACATGTGGAAGATGCGACATTCAATGGTGCCGAGCTCGAGAACAAAGAAAAAAAAAACTGGATCAATCGAGCTCGTACCGTTGGATGAAGCATCTTCCACATGTCGAACTCTCAAGCCTTGCAAGGCACCGCAAGATGAAGGAATTGCAGAGGATTTTAATCCCCAAAACATGTCTACATTTTAGAGTTCGTAAAATTTTTAAAGGGAAAGAGTTCTCCGTGGGGGAGTGGGGCCAATGAGAGCGTGCATGAAAGCACTATAAGGGCTGGGATTTTCACCTATCATTGGGGATGGAGCGGTCAATCATTTGAAAAAAAGCACAAACCTGTATCATATGTAACTATAAGAGGCTACAGATTGTGAATTAATTCTTTTATGAGAAAATGTTCGCGGGGGGGGGGGGGGGGGAGAAGCCACGCCTAGACATAGTGGGTGGCGAAATGACCACCCCATCCCAGTGCCCCCATGAAAGGTGGAAATCCCGCTCCCCAAGATGCCAGCAGACGCTCTCATTGATTGCCACACACGCATGGCCCCTAGCCCTCTGCGTTCCCACATAGAGAACGCTCCCCCTTTTTATATATAAATTTGGATAGACTTTTCAAAGTTTGGATTAAATAATGTTAATGAGTTGGATATACTTTTCTAAATTTGGGTTGAATATTTTATAACATACATGCCATGTGACAATTCATTAATGCTCTTAAGTCACCCACTCTTGTCAATTATTTTTTATTTTATTTTTTTGTGGGAAAAGAAACTTATTTGATTAATAAAGATTTTTTTAGGGGTGATAAGGAAGAACACAATCATTTTTTACTCACTATCAATGGATTTGCCATTGACAACTATTTGGGCTATTTTGAAACTTCACCCTTCCTAGATACGGTTGAACCATCAATTAAAAAAAATTATCAATACAGGAGGATTAAATGATCAAATTTAACTTTGTAAAATTGAGATAAGATTAATTTACTGAAAATTGTAAAATGACCAAACTAACCATCCTGATGGTAGAAAATCATGGTCCTATGAACATAAGCCGGGAAGAAATGCTTTTGGGAATATGGTTTCTATATTCACTATGATAATCCTTACCAAAATATATATATATATATATATATATATATATATATATATATATATATATATATATATATATATATATATATATATATATATATATATATATATATTCATTATGGTAATTTACCCCAAAAAAAAACTCACTAAAAAACTACCACTCAAAAACCAACGGTAAAGACTTTAGTGGTTTTTTTTTTTAATCACTAGAAATCTACCACTCAAGGTGCCGCAAGTCTGCAACTATTGCTATGTGTAGGGATGTAAACGATCGAATTCGGCTCGGATAGTGCTATATCCGTATCCGCATCCAATTAGTTTTCGGACGGATTCGGATACTGCTAAATAGATACAGAAACAGATTTCAGCTATTCATTTACACCCTTAGCTTTGTGGCTGTTTTTGGTTGTTGCCCGTGAACATTTTTTTTTTTTTTTTTTTTTTTTGGGAATTGGGAGCAGGAGGGAAGGTACCAGCCAGGAGACTCAAACTCGAGATGAGCATGGACATGAAGCGCACCACAGCTCACCAACTGCCCGTGAACATGTTCTTGTTGAGTCTATTTAAAACTCTCTTCGACATTATCCAGTGAGGATAAGAGAACAATCATGTGGTTTTTCCAAAGCTCACATGATTCTACCCTCTTCACTCAATATATGAATAATGTCATTGCATATGTAGATGACATGATTATTTTGGTGATGATTATAAGGAGATTCAAACTGTTAACACTTTTCTTCACTGACAATTCAAGATGAAAGGTCTAAGCCGTCTTTGATATTTTTTGGGTAATGAAGTCACTTCAACAAATGCAAGTTATGTTTTTTCTCAAGTAAAGTATACTTCTGATGTACTCTCCAAGGTTGAACTTTCTGATAACAAAACAATTGACTCTCCACTAGAATTTTATGTTAACATTTCACTTATGCTATTCATGTGGTTAATTAATTCATGCTGCTCCTTGGCATGTTCATTATATTGTTGTTCTTAATTCACATTCTTAGTTATTTAAAGAGCACATTATTTAAAAAAATTACCTTTTTCCCGCCTCTTCATCTCTTGAACTTCATGAATTCTGGCATTGATTGGACTGCAGGTTTCTTTCTATTCTTGGGAGATTCTCTCATCACATGGCATAGCAAAAAGCAACATGTTGTGTCTGGTTTCAATAGTGAAGTTGAATATCATGCTCTTGCCGATACTACGTCCGAAATCATTTGTCTATGATGTTTCCTCATGATATAGGTGTCTTCTTGAGTACTCTTAGTCCACTCTTTTGTGATAAAAGTGTCATTTAAATTAGTCACAATGAAATCTTCCACGAAAGACGAAGCATTTTGAAATTAATTGTCACTTTGTTTACCATTTTTGTCCAGAAACACTTCTCTTACCACACCTCCTTCGAATGTCAACTGGATCTTTTTACTAGGGTTCATACTTTTTGGCATCTTAGGCTTCTTCTATCCAAACGTCAAATGGTCTTTCATCTACCATCTTGAGTTTGAAGGGGGTGTTAACTGTAATAGTTGTTGTAATTAAGTATAGCAATATTCTGTTTAGTTGTAGCAATATTATATCTCGTAATATTTGCTTTCCTGTATTCTTTCTTTCCTTGTATTCTGGAATATAAGAGGTGTGGGAAACCAGAGGGCACGTGCCCATCTGCATCTCCTTATGAGAGAGAATAAACCAGATTTTTTATGTTTAGTGGAGCCTAAAATTGGGGTGGATAGATGCCCATTGAGTTTCTTTGCGTCGCTTGGAATGCATGCAGGGATCATTGCCAATTCCCGTGAAGTGGGTCCTTCTAATATCTGGGTCCTATGGAGGATGGGGTTGAAACGACCAAATGTTATAGTCAATTCTGATCAACATATATCGATGCAGGTGGAGCTACTTGGGGTTAAAAGCATCATTATGGTGGACAATGCCAGCTGTTTTCGGGCAATTCGGCGGCAGCTCTGGTGTGATCTAGTATCTGTGGCAGGGATCGCTTGTCCGTGGTTAGTAATTGGGGATTTCAATTCTTATTTGTACTCTAAGGATAAAAGGGGTCCAGGTTGATTCAACATGGGCTCAGTTGAGGAATTTGCGGCTATGGTGGATGTAGCTTCCCTCTCTCCAATTCCATCATCAGGTTGCAGGTTCACTTGGTCTAATAATCGAAGAGTGGGAAACGTGCGTGCAGTTTTGGATAGAAGCTTTTGCAACGATACATGGTGGCAGCGGTATGATGGTTGTGTGCAGAAAGTGCTGGTTCGAGGAACCACCGATCATGCTCCCATTTTTGTTTTTTACGAGACAGTGCCCTACCCTTCTAATGTGCCTTTCCAAATGCAGTGTTTCTGAACTGAACATGAGGATTTTAGGCGCTTTGTTCAAAGTTCTTGGGCAGCCCCGGTCTGTGGTTCCCCTCTCCTTGTGGTGACTAGTAAATTGAAGCGCTTAAAAGGTCCAATTCGGGAGTGGGCAAGGGGGGTTTTCCCACACATTGATCAGGAGGTATCTCGATCGAAGGCATGTCTTGAGGCTATTCATAATTTAATTGAAGCGGAAGGGCTTTCGGATGAGTATTTTGACAGCGAAATGCAGGCAAGAAAGGATTATGACAAAGTGGTACTGCTTCAAGAGAAGTTGTGGAGTGAGAAGGCTAGGGATAAGTGGGTAAAGTATGGTGACCGATGCTCAAGTTACTTTAATCTTTACACTAAAATTAGAAGAACGAGAAACCTCATTCGAGAAATCAAAAAGGAAGATGGATCGGTGGTGACAGATCCTAGCGCAACTGGCAATTGCTTGGTTTCTCTCTTTGAGAATTTTTTAAAAAGAGGAGTGTCCACCAAGAATGCTGATTTGATTTCGGTAATCCACCCCTGGTTACGGATGTTGATAATGAAATGCTAGCAAAGATTCCATCTCAAGAGGAGATAAGAGCTGCTGTCTTTGATTTGGATCCTACTAGTGCGCCAGGCCCTGATGGGTTCCTAGGCACATTTTTCAGAGCTTGTTGGGATATAGTAGGCATGGATGTTTGTCGAGGAATTCAGAATTTCTTCCGAGAAGGGGTAGTTACAAAGGGGATTAACTGTGCTTTCTTAAGTCTGGTTCCAAAGATTGAGAATGCTAACAAGGTGGGTCAGTTCCGACCAATTTGTTTGGGAAACTTTGTGTTCAAGTTGATCCCTAAAATTATGGCAACCCGTTTGTCATCTATTCTGCATAAATTGATATCAGCAGAACAAGGAGCTTTTCAGAAGGGCAAGGTGATCTTTGAGAATATTGAGGTTGCCTCATAGTTAACTAGCATGATGGCTACATAATGCAGAGGTGGAGGTCTTGGTATGAAATTGGACATTCCAAAAGCATTTGATACCCTTGAGTGGGGATATCTGTTTGATGTTCTCAGAGCTTTTAGATTCTCTAATTTGTGGATTTCTTGGGTGCATCAGATTCTTCTCACAACAAGGATCTCAGTTTTGATAAACAGCGGTCCAGTTGGTTTCTTTGGGGTTGAAAGGGCGTTAAGGCAGGGTGACCCACTTTCACCTCTCTTATTTATTCTGTCAGAAGAAGTCCTATGCAGAGACCTTAGTGCATTGCGCAATTTGGGTTCGATCTCGACACTCCTTGGTCCTCGTCAGGTGCACACCCCCTCCCACCTTCTATATGTTGATGACCTTTTTATTTTCATGAAGGCAGATATTAGGAGTGTGAAGCAGATCAAACATTTCTTAGAGGCTTATGGAGCTTACTCAGGTCAAGTAATAAACCTCACAAAGAGAAAGGCTTTCTTAGGGCGGATTTCGATAACTCAAAGGCAGCACCTGCCTTCAATTTTGCAGATACCTTTTGCACGTTCCCAACAAGGTATTTGGGGGTAAAGCTGATAAAAGGGAGAGTGAAATCTGTAGCTATTTTGCCTCTGGTTGATCAATTCAAGAAACGACTTTCTGCCTGGAAGGGTCGGCTCCTGTCTATGGCTGGGCGGGTTGAGTTGGTAAGATCTGTGATGAGTAGCGTACCCATTCACAATTTTTCAGTTTACCTTTGGCCTGCTTCAGCTATTAAGACCATGGAGAGATCGAAATTTTATTTTGTTAGGTGAAGTTGGGAGTTCTAGGGCCATCAAAGTGCGTTGGGATAGCATTTGCAAGCCCAAAAAAGAAGGGGGTCTAAGGATTCACCACCTGAGGGAATTAAACTTGGCCTTGATAGCTATGCTGGTATGGACAATAAAGATGGAAAAATCAATTTTTGCAGCTTTTTTGTGAGGTAGGTTCATTAAAAGAGATGGGTCACTTAAAAATTCAGTGGACTCTTCATCTATCCTTCCTGGCCTACGAAAAGTGTGGGATATAGTTCAATCGTCAGAACGCTGGGTAGTAGGGGATAGAGCCACAATTCGATTCTGGTATGACAAATAGATAGGAGATCAGTGCATTGAAGATATTTTGCAACTCTTCCAGATTCCTCACAATCTCACCGCTACAGTTTCTTATTTTTTGGAGGAGGAGGGTTGGGTGTTTCTCCAAGTCACGAATCCAGCCCTTCATGAAGTGCTTTCAAATATATAGGGTATGGATATCGCTGCCTCTGGAGTGGCAGATACTCGGTTTTTGGGCACACACAAAGTCAGGGTTATTTTTGATGTAGTCTGCCTGGGAGGTTCTGAGGATGAAGGCGCACGACTACACCAGCTTGGTATGGGGCTGTTTGGCAAAGTGACCTTCACCCTCGCAACTCAATATTTGGGTGGCGACTTGTACATGGGGCACTTGCAACAGATGATAAAGTGAGGCGCAGAATGGTTCCCATTATTTCCAGGTGTGAACTTTGTTTAGCAGATTGTGACTCAAGAGTTCATCTATTTCTTGATTGTTCTTACTCGAGCATGGTTTGGAAGGAAATACTCTATCTTTTTAATGAGAGTTGGAGGGGGTTTCCCTCTATAGAACTTCTTTTTTTATGGTGGAGGAGGAAATCAAAGGTGGTTTCATTACCAAGAATTTAGGGGTTGCTTCTGATAATTATCTGTCAGCAGTTCTGGAAGGAGCGCAACAGGAGGAGGTATGAAAATGCGCGAAGTTTACCTAGTTAAGTGGTTAAGAGGTGTATTAGAGAGGTCTCAAACTGTGTCTGTTCATCAAGGGTGGAGATAAAGTTGGTCAATGAGCTGCTATTGGCCAAGAAATTATGTATTTTAACTGCTAGATCTCCAGTTAAAATTATAAGGGAGGTAAGATGGAAGCCGCCTCCAGCAGATTGGTGGAAGCTTAACATTGATGGTTCTTCTTTGGGAAACCCTGAGTCCTCAAGTGCAGGAGGAATTTTTTGAAACCATGTTGGTGCAGCTATCAGATGCTTTGCTTCCTTTCAAGGAATAGACACGAATTTCTCAGCAGAGATGGCCACATTTTTCATTGGAATTAAAGAAGCTCGGACTTTAAATATTCAATTTCTATGGGTAAAGTCTGATTCGGCGGCAATGGTTTCCTCCATTCTTTCAGGCAAGATCCCATGGAGGTTTCGACAGGTATCTTTGTCGTTCACTTCTTATCTTGGTTCCATTCAGTGGAGAATCACGCACTATTTTCGAGAGGCTAATTCAGCCGTTGATGCTCTAGCTAATCAAGCAGCAAAACAGCAAATTTCTACCTTTTGGAACTTTGCTCCCTTAATCATCTCTAGGGCTGTCACTTGGGAAGCTCTAAGCCAGCCCTACTATAGATTCTCTTAATTGAGTTTGGCTTCGGGTGGGTGCCCTTCAGGGATTGCTGTGTTTGGTCTTTTGCTGATGGCAATGTCGAAGGTGAAGGGCTAAACATCAGAGAAGTTTTGTATCTAGTAGTTTTCTAGTCATCCTTGTAAATTTTCTTTTCTCATATTAATATACACACTTTGCTGATCTTTAGCAAAAAAAATGTTATGTATAGATTCGTCCTCCGTATATAATCATACTACATAAGAAAAATTACAAGGAGTTTTACCAGATTACCTCATTCACTTATGTGATGTCAATTGGACCAGTTAATCATCAGATAGGATCATTGTCTAACTGTTGATTCATAATTTGATCGGATTCAAATTAGATATAACAACAACCATAACCTTATCCCAACTAAATGGAGTCAGCTACATGGATCTGATAGATCCTATGACAGTAATAGAAAAAGGATAAATAAAAGGAGTAAAAGGGAGTTAGAAGAAAATAGGTAAATATTGAAGTTGAAGCAATATTCAAAGCAGCATCCTAGGAACAATCCCCTACAAGGGATCGGCTACACGGGTCTTTGTCCTCCAAACAATTCTATCTACAGTCATACTAGAATCAAGCCCTACCACATGCATATCCTTTCTTACCACTTCTCCAATAGTTATTTTAGGTCTACCCCTACCTCTTTTAGCTCCGACAAGCTGAATCTGGTCACTCTTCCTTACCGGTGCATCAATGGGTCTCCGTTGGACATGACCATACCACCGCAACCGACTCTCATGGAACTTATCTTGGATTGGTGCAACTCCCGAATCAGTTCTAATACAATCATCCCCTACTCTATCTCTTCTGGTCTTACCACACATCCACCTCAACATTCTCATCTCCGCTACACTCATCTTATCTATATTACTCTTCTTACCTGTCCAACATTCCGCCCCATAGGTCATAGCGGGTCTTATTACTGTTTTGTAGAATTTCCTCTTAAGCTTAACAAGCATGTGTTCGTCACATAACACTCCCAAAGCACCTCTCCACTTCATCCACACTACTTTAATTATGTGGGACACATCATCTTTTATATCCTCCTCTTTGTTAATGATTGACCCCAGGTATCGACAGCATTCACTTTGTGATAGCTCTTGCTCCTCCAGTTTCACCACCTCTCCTGTTTTGACTGAAGTTACACATCATATATTCTGTCTTTGTTCTGCTTAACTTAAAACCTTTTGATTTCAAGTTTGATCTCCAAACCTGGAATCAAGAGGTTTTAAGTTAAGCAAAACAAAAATAGAATATATGAGAGTAAGATTCAGTCATATACGCTTCCGGTCCACATTTTAGCATTTTCCTCATTTGTTATAACTATCCATTTGGTTTTAATAATTTTTCAAAAGTTCACATTTTTAAAGGATTTTTAAAGCTTATTCCATCACGTACCAACTCTATTAAACTTGAAGCTTAACATGTGTGTGGAGACCTATGAACAATATCTCCACAAAATTTGGCTTCATCTAATTTTCCAGTATTTATATATGAAGGCCATACAAGGAACCGCTTCTAGGTTTTATATATATATATATATTGGAAATTTAACAATTAAATTCAAAACTATAAGTTATACTTGTAAAACAAGATACTTCAAATATAAATGTTTTGGAAAGAAATAAAGAATTAATTAAAGAATAAGAGCTTAATTACAACCAATTATGTAAAACTGTGCAAAAATAAATAAATAAATCTAAAAACCTACAATAGCAATGCATAAATCATTTGGCTAAACCAACCTAAAAACACTATTATATCCAAGTGTAGATAGCATCAGAAAATGCACAATATAAAAGTTAGCTTTAGTCTGTTGCTTTTTTTTTTAATATATAAAAGCTTTGGTCTCTTGCACATTCCATAAAACATAAGCCTTCTTATGAGGTCCTCATATTTACCACATAAAAATTATTTGGGACTCAAACCTTTTAAGGAGGCTAATGTCTCCTAACTCTTACTCATATTTTATGTTTTAGAAAGTCTACAACATGACAAAATAAGTCCTTATAATCCCATTAAAAAATCTTTAATTTTGGAAAATGATTAAAAATCAGGGCTAAGTAGTTGAAAATAGAACAAAAAAAGTCTTTAGGGGGCATATGATTAAATTATGATTGTGCCAACGAAAAAAATAAAAATAAATTTCAGTTTAAAAAGGACGAATATGATAGAATAATACATGCGGAACATCCATGGAGATCAATGAGCATACAAAAATAAATCCAAAGTTGTTCTTGGCGTACCTGGATCTATGTTTATGGAAGCCGAACTCTTGACGATTCCTGTCGCACACGGACTGTATTGGTCTGGTCTGCCCTCTTTCACTCAACTTTAAGTTTTCTCACAGAGGTCACTTAATGGGTCAATGACAATTATTTATACTGGTGAGGGCAGGGACCAACCCTGCATAAAAAACTAGGGTTTCCTTCCCATTAAGGAAACAATATTCTAGGTCCACACATAGTAACTGGACTCGTACCATTAAGACAGCTCTCATCAACACTGCTAAATCGATTTTGTTAAAATAAAGTGGAACTATGCCAGCCCACCTTATGGAAATCTTACAGAATATACAATTGGAGGTAGTAGTGAATTGCTTATCTGCTTCTACAAAGAAGAAAGAAAAAGTTCAGAAAATGATATTGCAAACCCATAGTGGCATAAAATTTTCATGAACTCTCAATAAAATCACTCCTTTCGAAATCTAAGAAATACACCCTAATGCAATCATTTATGTTTAAAAAAAATTTCATGTATGAGGTTTATGAAAATTATGTGCCCGAGATAAATTTTTTTTTATACACACCGAGAAAATATTCGTGCTAGAAAAATCTATGACACGTGTAGATGTGAATTGTATTTCTTCTAGTAGAGTAATTTGGGTTGTATTTCCCTCTTTAAACTTTAGGGTGGTTAGAAACTTCATTTCCAAACCTACTGATTTCGTAAGTGCAAGCATTGGTTAAGCTTTGGCTCTATATTTAACCCTATTATAAGCAATCTCATAAGATTATGACTCTTTGTTGAGTCCAATAATAAGGAGAATATATCTTATATTCAACAACGGGAGAGTGCACCACCTATACCTCTGCGTCCCATCCTTAAAGATATTTCTTGATTATCTTAACTGCTTACTTGGTGTCGTGTAATTTTTTTTCTATTCTAAGGGAGCTCAACATTGTGACTGACTCCCAAGGAAGGCAACGTCGATAACATGTTCAATAGTTTGACCTAATTCCAATCCGTGGATTGTGGAGTTGTGTTCGTCATCATTCATGAGTTAGCCACGTTGATATGAATAATACTTGCCTCTTGTTACCAAAAAGAAAAGGTGGTTAGAAATTTTTCTACCTAAAGAAAAAAAGAAATAAATTTTTTTTGATATGAAAAAATTATCACATTAATGGTAGTAAAATACAGTGGTATGACCACCACAACGGTGTCTAAAGCTCAAGTAAGATATAGAATTTGAAATTCATGAGTAATTATTGATGTTGAAGGAACAGTTGCAATCACGATAAATTTCTTCAAGATTTCTCCTGTGTTTATTGGTAATCATCCACAATTATTTGGAGAAATACCTAGTTTAGATACTTAATACAGACATAATTATTTAATCTAGCTAGACCACTTTATAAATCAAATCTGAATTATGTAGATCAAGCTTTAGATGTTAATACAATATTTGTTGGAGCAATTTCAAATTCTATTCTTTTTGGGAACTATGATTTGGGTTCATCATGTACCCTTTCCTTTGAAGATCAGTCTGATTTTGTCATGATCCTTCTGTCTCTTAATTAAGATGATTTGATTGTGCGTACATGCTTTTTTCTATGATGAAGTATTATAAAATAGTCAATGGGTGTTACTATTAAACTTCTATTAATTATCCTTATAAGTTTGTTCTATATGTTAGATGTAGGCTCTCACATTGCTTATAAGTTCTATTGGATGGTCTTGTTGCAAAAAAATTATCCACCTAGAACTAGTAATACCCCCTAAGCATAATAGCAATTACTTGGACTTTGTTTTTCCGTAAAGTAGGTTTATATGCAAATGAACTTCAGTTCAAAAAATCTTGTTAATGAACAAGTAATTCTTTATTGAATTATGAGTGTTATGGTCATAATCATGCATAACAGGTACTGGAACACTTATCGAAGTTATGAATAAGTGATTAGGTGGTGTTGAAGTACTTTCATTCAATTGAAGTTGCTTCTGGTCAGATTTATGTGTGAACTTCAAAATTTGTTGTTAAGATCAGAAGTAGATTTATGGTGTTATACAATACTTCTACCACTATTCAGGTGTCAGGACTCAATTATTCTCCATCAATCAAACTGAAATTTTACTGTTAACAGTCACCATACGTTATATGACTCAATCATGTCAAATCATAGATAATTAGCAAAAGAGAGGTTCCATTTAATACTGAACCTTGAGTTTGACCCACCATAAGCTTATCTTTCCTAGTTGTTCTAAAATAAATTAGGAGAATATTTTTCTTCATTCACCAAATAAAATTGGAGACTTAATGGTCATAATTACTCCTGCCTGCTAGATGAAGTCCGAAACTTTCCTTGGAGTCCCAAATAGTCTCATCCACATAAGTAAAGGGATGGACAAAGAGACCTACATATATGTTTCTTAGTTACATTGATAAATTTTTCTTCTTTGCATGATTATCAATAAACTATATGTTTCTTCTCTGCATGTTTACCAATAAACTATATGTTTATTCTTTGCATGAACAACTCTTTCTAACTAACTGTAAGTTCCTCTAATCTTTATGATTTTTTTCAATTGTTCAGTAATAAATGTAAAGTATGCTATTGCATTCATTGGGATGGTAAAGTGTTTAAAAAATATGTTGACCCAAACATGTATGGGTACTTGGACATAGTTTTTGACATCTACAATTCAATCATTAACCATGTACCTGTAGGCCATAATGTAAGCTTCAAAGTTAGATGTGAAATCCCTAATGGAGTAGTTATAGAGGTGATAGATGATTGTACTATGTATAAGTTGTTTGGTTTGACTGTGATGGATGGTATCAATTTGCATGTTTATGATCTTGAAGATAGTCTTGGTAACATTTACAACTATATAGTCAACAACTTCCCTAATGGGATTGTTTATAGAGAAAATATAACTCAGCAGGCGGCTGAATTTGGTTCCACAGTTGATAGTATACAATTTGAGAGGAGTTAGACTAGAGATGTACCAAGAAGGATAAAATAGACTACTAGAAGGGGTGGTGGTGTTTGTCGGGTATCAGAGGAGCCTGTGCATAGTTCAGATCCATCCAGTAGTGATGAAGATTAGCTAAACCAAAGTGGTGGTGATGATGATGATCAGAGTGATGATAAAAATGAAATGGATAACAATGAATGTGATGCAGCTGATTTTGAAAGAAAGAGTGATGAAAATAATGAGAAGAGTCATGATATATTTGAAAATGAATTTGAAGATGTTTCTAATGACTCTAGGAGAGTAACTTTGGAAAAAGAAACTATTTATGATGATGTGCATCATTTCTGGTTTATCCTACAGGACTTTGTGATTTAGGAGGATTTTGAGAAGTTGTTTGTGAAAAATAAGAACCACAGAATGATTGCTATATGTAAAGCAAGTAGATGTACTTGGAGAGTCCATGTTTCCCGTGTTTCATTGACCAACCTACTGAAATAACTTTTATGATAAAGTCATATAATCTAACACATACATGCATCAGGGTCACAGAACATAAGAATGTTACATCAAAATGGATAGCAGAAAAATTTTTAAATCAGATTAAGACTAATCCATAAATGAGTGTGAAGGCAATGGAGGCGATTTTGGGTGCATAAAAAATTAAAGTCTCACACATGAAGATTACAAGATACGTAACATTGTTGTAGAAATTAATCAAGGTAGCTTTGAGAAGTCATATGCACTATTATCTGAGTATGTTGATCTGATCTTGAAGAACATGTCTGGTAGTATAGTCAAGCTACGTTATAATGAGAGGCACGACACACAACCTCCAGTGTTTAAGAGGTTGTTTGTATCATTTCAAGTATGCAAAGAAGCTTTCAATAAGGGATGTAGACCATTTATTGGTATTGATGGATGCCATCTCAAGAAAAAGTATGGTGGTGTTCTACTGTCAGCCACATCTGTTGATGGGAATAATGTTTTGTTCCCCATTACATTTGGAATAGTAGAAGTAGAATGTAAAGACAATTTGATCTTTTTCCTTGATTATTTACATGGAGGACTTACAGATGCCAATCATGATCAAATCTCTGACTTTTATGTCAGACAAACAGAAGATACTCTATTATTTGTCATCATGCTTTTATATCCTTAATAATACTGACAATTTGATTATGTTGTGTAGAGACTATCTGATACAATTAGTATGAACTTTCCACATGCTCAACAAAGATGTTGTAGCAGACATTTATATCAAAAATTTCAGAAAAAGGATGCCTTGTCCAATTTTGAAGAATCATTTTTGATCAACCTCAAGAGTATATACTGCCATCCAGTCTGAAAGTGAAATAAATGGTATTAAGGAGCTTAACAGTGAAGCATATTAGTGATTGATGAACAATCCCTCAAACATGTGGGCAAGGCCCTCAAGCATGTGGGCAAGGTATGCATTAGATGCTAGGGTAAAGACGGACCATGCCACAAATAACATGTCTGAATCTTTCAATCAATGGATATCAGAATTAAGGCACATGCATATTCTTACCTTAGTTGACCAACTAAGAGTGAAGTTGATGGAGAGAATGTATAGAATGTATAAGAAGGGCTGTGGTTATGACATTTAAGGTATAGTCACAACAAATGTAAAGAGAAAGTTAGACATGGTGCAGCAAAAAGCAAGGGAATGCATTGTTCATCCATCTAATCCATATATCTTTGTGGTGACATATATGTTTCAAGGTCGGGTGGTGGTTAATATGTTAAATCACACTTGTACCTGTAGAGTGTGAAATTGTATTAGGCTGCCATGTAAACATACATCAACAACTATCACATTCATGAAGGTAAAACTAGAATAATATTGTGATGCATTCTACAGTATGAAGACATTTATGGATGCATATAGTGGGATGATCCAACCACTTCCTAATCTGGTTGAATTGAAATCAAATTATCCTACCAAGATGGTACAACCTCCAATTCTTAAAAGGAGACTAGGAAGACTTCACAAAAATAGGAAGAAGGATGGTGATGAGGAGTACAAGGGGATATCAATGCATGTGATATCTAGCAAATGCAAGCAAATAGCCCACAATAAGAGAAAATGTCAGTTTGGGAGCTGGTGTGAAGTTATATAACCTATGTGCCTAATTCATTAATTTCTTGAATATTTCATTGAAATGCATTACTAACTAACTCTATTTATGTATGTCATGCATATGTAAAGAAAGAAAGTGCATGAGAGCCAAGAAATTACCTGCAACTCTCAAAGAATTACCAGATCACAGACATCTACAACTATGACACACGAGAGAGTATACATGATAAGATCATATCCAAATTGACCAAGAAGCAAGCACGTAGGAATGCAAAAAGGGTAGCAGCTAGGAAGATGGACAGCTGAGGAGATGGGTGTAGACAAGGAAATGGTGTAACTGGTTAGGAATTGAGAGAGAATTGAGAAGGATGTATTATGAGAGTGTTTCTGATTAGTAATTGAAACAGTGAATGTATTTGATGGGTTTGAATTTGAACAATTAATATTTATGTAGATGTTGATGGAAAATATCATATGTAGAATTAATACAATTTAGAAGAGATAAAAAATGTAAAACTAGTAAACAATTAAAAACATGAAAAATGTCATATGTTGATAACAATTCATTGAGGGGACTTGATCCATGTCCCATATGTCTAGATTTTTCCTCAAGAAAGATGTCTTGGCATGTATTTCAAAATATCTCCATCCCAAATATTTCAATTCCTTGAAATGGTACTCATTGAAATTTCAATCTTTCCCTTCTTAAGTCACTGCAGCAACAAGAGAATCTAGAGACTATCCAACAACATGAAAATCCTTATAATGACCCCACAATTTACATAGTTCTTCCTTGCTCATGATTATTCAATTTCAAAGGACCATCATCAGGAGGTCTTAGCCAGCAAAAACATTGTGTTGATGAATTTGATCTTATGTCTAGCCAATAATAAATTATAAAAAATCAGGTGCATACTTCACCCAGAAATCTCAAAATAAAGAATTCAAAAAAAATCATCATTTTCTGAACATTTCGACCCTCAATCAAAGATGAAAAGTATTTACAACAAAGTAGCCACCATGTGAAACTTTAACGGATTGTCTAAACACATAGGAACTAAATGGGCTCGACAAGATATTATGCACAGTTAATTTCAAATCAAATCAACATCTACCACATTACTGCCTAAAAAAGCTCACAGAAAGACTGTACCCAAAGTGGAATCCGGGGGAAAAATTATCACAAGAGAGTCCATGCATCTAATGCATTCGGACATGGCCGATTGTGACTTGGAAAACAGAAAATATGGATAAAGCTCAGTTAAACGATGGTCGAAGCTAGGAAAAAATGATGTGAACTTGAATCAACAATAGAGAGAGAGAGAGAGAGAGAGAGAGAGAGAGAGAGAGAGAGAGAGAGAGAGAGAGAGAGAGAGAGAGAGAAAGAGAGGGGACTGATAAAATGCAAATAATCACCGAAACTAACTTTTGCTGGAAGATGCTAGGGCCAGAGGAACTCCACCGGAGAAGGTGTGGTCTTCTACAAATCATCGGAACTAATGTGTAACAAAACCCTAACTCGATTTAGGGGTTTTGAGTAAGGATGTCAACTAGTACGGTTTCGGTACTGTACAGAAATCTAGATACTAATATTGTACCGTACCGCATAATATTTACATTTCTAATATCGATACCGTACCGACTTGGTATGGTATTCGATACTATATTCGGTACGGTATCGATATTTGGTATTCGGTATGTTATATTTTATATATAAATTAATAAAGTTATTATATATAATATGAAATATATTATATTTAGTATGTTATATAATCAGCGGATGAGTTGTGGTTAGGGGTGAAATGCCACTCGAACCCAGAGCTAGCTGGTTCTCCCCGAAATGCGTTGAGGCGCAGTGTTGTATATATAAATTATTATATATATGAAATGCATATATTCTTATATATTCACATATATATTGTATTTATATATATGCATTCAATTCGGTACGGTACCATATTCGGTAATTCGGTACACTATTGGTATGTACTGATGGTTCCAACCTTTATACCTATACCGTACAGTACCGAGTACGATACTATTTTTCCATACCGGTACATATTCGGTATGGTACAGTATGGTTCCTTTTTTTTTTTATTTATGAAAAAGCAAGAAAAACTTAAATTAAAAGAAAACTTTGTACATCATATAAGAAAGGGGGGAAAGGGGTTTTGGTTCTAACTGACTGTAAGATGTGGGACCTTAGGGCTGCAATCCATTGGTTGTGATGGCAAAATATTTCTATACTAGAAAAGTTAGAAGTGAGTTCAGCTAGTTCAAAAAACAGAGGAGTCAGAGTCCAAGGTATACACAGTTGTCCTTTAGGTGGTAATATGTTCATAAGGCTAGCATTTGATATCCATATTTCTTTTGGATGGATTCCTTCCTTCAAAGCGTGTTTCCACCTCTGCAAGATTCCTATCAGCTCCGCCTCTCTTGGTTCAGATGAGCACGAAATTCCTACAGATGTTAAAACACTTTGCCCATCTAACAAAAAAGCTATAACCCCATCTAGTTATTCCCACTGATGGTTCAGAAAAGCCTGCGCAGCAGAGAACGGGGAATTTTATGTCTTGGTTAAGAACATGGGTTAAAACAGAAGTGCATTGTGTATCCAAATCGTGAGTCAAACTAAGAGCAGTGAAGTCAGGAGGGCATATATTTAAATTATGCATCCAGCGAGAAATATTTTGTAAAACCACATGTGGGTTAGCCTTAGCTAAGCCACGAGATACTTTGTTTCTTACATCCCATACAAAGTAACAAGTTAAAATAAAAATAGAAAAAAACCAATTAAGTAGTTGAAAGAAAATCCAGGGCTTTAGAGTCGAGGAGGGAAGCATAGAGCTGTGCAATATTGGGGCTGCTAAGGTGCTCTGTTCTCAGGCCGAGGGGCCAAGATGCCCAAACACGCTTAATCCATTCACAAGATAGAAAAAGATGCCAGTGGGTTTCATCACGAGCACCACAGAGAAAACATGTAGACTCGACCGGCAGCCAATGTGAGATAGTATCCTTGACAGGTAAATCTGCATGTAAGACACGCCAAAAAAACATCTTAAATTTCGGATGAATTTTAAGTTTCCAAACAAAACGCCACCATTTGGAAAGAAGCGGTCTATTTTGTAAAGAGGAAAGCAGATAATTGGCAGCTGTCGAGTAGAGAACGTCCCAGATTTTGACAAGGAGCATTTCCATTGATCCTCAGAGTCTGAAATGCACACTTTGGAAATTTCAAAAGTGAAACAGTGAGGAAATGTAGTGATAAGCAGTTGGTAGTTCCAATCAAAATTTGTAATAAGATCACTTACCTTGCAGATTGATGAGTTCATGAACACAAGGGGGATACAATGGGTTGGGATGGTTGGTACGGTTCCTGTTTTGGTATACAGTATCGGTACAAAATTGACATCCTTAGTTTTGAGGAGAAGAATAAGAATAAGGGTAAAATGGAGATTTAAAATAGGCTACTAAACTAAAAGGGTAAAACAATTTTTTTACTTTCAAAACTAACAGTTTACTAACATCGTGAGCCATTAGGGGGTTATTTGAAAAAGGTAAAACTATGAGGGGTGTTTTGTTATTGTTTCAAACACCAGGGGTGCATGTAATTTGCTCAATAAAAAATCTTATTCAGCAGATACCTCTATACGTGATCGCATTGGTCTAATGCTGGTGCAGGCCCTACATGATCAGGTAGCTATTTATGGCCTTTTCTTTTGTCTTTAGTAACCGGGAGTCGGGGAGAATTCAAAATGAAAATTAGGGTTTGGGGTATGGGTCGGTGATCCCGGGCCTACTGAAGTGGCTTCCGAAAGTTGGGTTTTTTCCACATGAGTTTCCTCCCGCTTCTTCTAAGCATTCAAAAAGCACTCCATCTCTCTAAGTAGAAGTTTAAAACTCAAATCCTCTCTCTCGAGTCTCGATTGCAATTCGGCGTCGCCAGTAGTTATAGACTGGGAGAAGGCGAGTTAGTTTGAGTGGAAACCCAAACCCTATTCCCGTTTTTATCTCGATTCGAATCAGCTAACGCAGAAACCCTAGGTTTCTTCTTCAGTGCCTAGCGGAGGAGAGCTTTACCTTCTCATCGGATTTCGATCTAAGGTATTTGCCTTCTCCCTCTTATCTATAAATTTCTTGTTTGTATTCTCTTATTTCATGGTGGATCTATTACTCTGTGTTCATTTGTGGGTTCCCCCTCCCCTCTGCTTTAGGGTTTTGCTTTTCTAGATATTTGTCTGAATCTATGACGTTGGAGAAAAAGTAGGGCTATGTGTCTTTCACTTTTAATGTCTTTCCCTCTTTATGTTTACTACTTGATGTACTGATGATTGTTGATTATTGTAGTTTCTGAATGGGTTCACACTTTTGTGCTGGGATTTATGATGCTGGTTTCGCTGAGTGCATTTCCTTGTTGATGGTTTCTGTTGTGTCCTTTTCTTCTGTGGTGTTTGGGGTTTAAGTTTAGAACTTTCCTTGGGTAACTCTGCCTTGATTGTTTATTTTACTGATTTAAGTGCTGAATCAATGAAAATGGATTGTTGTTTTTATTTAATATGCGTTTTATGCCCCTCTTGTTTTGTTTAGGGCTCAGCCAATTTGACATCTTTAAGATTTCTAACATTGTTTACTATCTGATTCGTCTTGAGTAGCTGAGAGATAAATGGCTATGGAGATTACTCAGTTCCTCTTGTCTGCACAATCACCGGATGCCAAAATCCGGACTGAAGCAGAAGGGAATCTTAGGCAGTTCCAGGAGCAAAACCTTCCTGCTTTTCTTCTATCCTTGTCGGTTGAACTTTCAAACGATGGGAAACCTCCTGAGTCCCGCAGATTGGCTGGTATCGTACTTAAGAACTCATTAGATGCCAAAGAGTCTGGCAGGAAAGAACAGCTAGTCCAACAGTGGATGGCAATGGATGCTTCTGTTAAGCTCCAGATTAAAGACCTTCTCCTGAGGACTCTAGGATCGTCAGTGTCAGAAGCAAGGCACACTTCTTCACAGGTTATTGCCAAGGTTGCATCAATTGAAATTCCTCGCAAGGAGTGGCCCCAACTCATTGCTGCTTTGCTTAACAATATGACGCAGCAAGACAAGCCGGCTGCCTTGAAGCAAGCTACCTTGGAAACGCTTGGATATGTTTGTGAGGAGATATCCCACCATGATCTTGTGCAAGATGAAGTGAATGCTGTCCTCACTGCCGTAGTCCAAGGCATGAACCTCGCAGAGAACAGCCCTGAAGTTCGTCTTGCAGCAACTAGGGCATTGTACAATGCCTTAGATTTTGCGCAAACCAATTTTGAGAATGAGATGGAGCGAAATTACATCATGAAGGTGGTTTGTGAGACAGCCATGTCTAAGGAGGCTGAGATACGACAAGCAGCTCTTGAATGCCTTGTCTCGATCTCATCAACATACTATGATGTGCTCGAACCTTACATGCAGACCCTCTTTGAGCTGACGTCAAATGCAGTGAAGAGTGATGAGGAAGCCATTGCCCTCCAAGCAATTGAGTTCTGGAGTTCCATCTGTGATGAAGAGATTGAGCTTCAAGAATATGAGGCACCCGAGAATAGTGATGCTAAACCCCAAAATTTCCATTTCATTGAGAAGGCTCTGTCGTCTCTGGCTCCTATGTTGCTGGAGACTTTACTGAAGCAAGAAGAGGATCAGGACCAGGATGATGGGGTTTGGAATCTGTCCATGGCTGGAGGAACTTGCCTCGGTCTTGTTTCAAAGACCGTTGGTGACGCTGTTGTGCCCCTTGTTATGCCTTTTGTGCAAGAAAACATACAGAAACCAGATTGGCGTAGCCGTGAGGCAGCCACTTATGCGTTTGGTTCTATTCTTGAAGGCCCAACTATTGATAAGCTCTCCCCATTGGTTATTGCAGCTGTAGATTTTTTGCTTAATGCAATGAGAGATGAGAACAGCCATGTGAAGGACACTACTGCTTGGACTCTAAGTAGAATTTTTGAGCTATTGCATGCTCCTGCTAGTGGGTTTTCTGTGATTTCTTCTGCAAACATCCAACGGGTTGTTGGGGTGTTGTTGGAGAGCATTAAGGATGCTCCAAATGTGTCTGAGAAGGTTTGTGGGGCAATCTACTACCTTGCACAGGGGTACGAGGATGCTGGGACAAATTCCTCTATCCTCTTTCCGTACCTCCCTGACATGATCAGTAGTCTCCTCTCAACTGCAGACAGGAAGGATTCTACTGATTCTAGGCTCAGGGCCTCTGCTTATGAGACACTGAATGAGGTGGTCAGATGTGCCAATCTTGCAGAGGCCTCTCACATAATAGCACAGCTCCTTCCAGTGATCATGACCAGGTTGGGGCAGACAATGGAGCTTCAGATTGTATCATCAGATGATAGGGAAAAGCAAGGAGAATTGCAAGCGCTGCTGTGTGGTGTTCTCCAGGTCATCATCCAGAAACTAAGTGCGTCTGACGATACCAAGCCCATAATCCTCCAGGCTGCTGATCAGATGATGGTCTTGTTCCTTCAAGTTTTTGCCTGCCGCAGCTCTACAGTGCATGAAGAAGCTATGCTTGCTATTGGTGCTCTTGCTTATGCAACTGGACCAGATTTTGGCAAGTACATGTCGGAGTTCTACAGGTATTTGGAGATGGGATTGCAGAATTTTGAGGAGTACCAAGTCTGTGCCATCTCTGTTGGGGTGGTTGGTGACATCTGCCGTGCATTGGATGACAAGGTCCTACCATACTGTGATGGCATTATGGCACACCTACTCAAGGATCTCTCCAGTGGAGTGCTGCACCGATCTGTCAAACCCCCAATATTCTCCTGCTTTGGAGATATTGCTCTTGCCGTTGGTGATCAATTTGAGAAATACCTCCCCTATGCAGTTCCTATGATGCAGGCAGCTTCAGAGATGTGTGTTCAGATGGATACTGATGATGAGGAGATGATGGATTATGGCAACCAACTGAGGCGGGGCATTTTTGAAGCTTATTCGGGTATACTCCAAGGATTTAAGAGTTCCAAGGCAGATCTTATGTTGCCCCATGCTCCTCATCTTTTGCAGTTTATAGAAGTTGTATGCAAAGATCAACAGAGGTGGGTAGGGTGTGTGCTCTGCTTTTGCTTCTGATTGAAAATTTTCTATGGTTAATCTATTAAACTTCTATGTCTTGTTTCTCCTTGTAGGGAGGATGGTGTGACAAAAGCTGCTGTTGCAGTGATGGGAGACTTGGCAGATGCACTTGGTCCGAAGATTAAGATTCTGTTGAAGGATCGCACTTTCTATGGAGAGTTTTTGGGTGAATGTCTCGAGTCCGATGACGACCAGCTCAAGGAGACTGCTACCTGGACGCAAGGAATGATTGGGCGTGTTTTGGTATCGTGAGGGTATCATCTTATGTCTGAATTGGTCAAGAATGGTTCCCTTTTCCATCTAAACCTCTTGTTTGGTACATGGGTCTGGTCTGGTCTGGTCTGATCCTGGTCTGTGTCCGGCATGGTCTGGTCCGGTCGATCTGTTCCTTCTGGTCATAATATGTGGGTTGGGAGTTAAAAAAGAAAGTGGGTCCTTCAAAGCTGTTTTTCTTCTTTCGGGTTGGGGTTGGGGTTTATTTTGGGGGGTGGGGGAGACCCTTGTAGGGCACTGTGGCAATCGCCATTTTTTGGACTAATTTGGAAGGCCACTAGGGAAAATTAGTGGCCTGGTTCTGGAACTCTATTTTGGGTCAATGCATCCACTAATCAGTGGTTCATTTAGTGATTTGTATTTTTAATCTTTCTGCCTTTCACTTTTGTTTTCTAATGCTTCCTAGTTTAACCATTTGATATGGAAATGTTACCACCCAATGCTAATGTTGTGCTGCCAGCATGCCTAACCCTATGGTATTTCTAAGCTATAATATGAGAAAGTAGAAAAAACTGAATTTCTTTTCCTGCTTATTGGGTTCATGGTTGTTGATTAGCTTACCTGGTATATAGTGGGGGGGGGGGGGGGGTGCTTGGCAGCAAACTATTACAATCTGGGTTCATGTGTTTCAACCCAATTGTCTCGTATATGTGACAACCTGAATTACAAGAACTGGTATATGGTGAAAAGTTGCAGAAGTTTACTTCAAAAAATCTAAGTAGTCACAAACTTGTCTTTTGTTCATAATCAAATGCAATAATAAAAATCTTGAACCCAAATCGGGTAATCGATCAATTTGTCATGGGACACATTGATTCACAAAATCGAGATCTCTAAATCAAAAAGATCAGCTTGTGGGTTCATCTATAGGAGATTTTGGTCTTCTAGCAAGTCTGGACTACAAGGAGTCTAATTGTCGACATGGATTGAGTACAGCTGGAATGTACATGAAATAATGGTTCAGCAAGGCCGAGGTGGTTAAGAAGGTTAACTAGAATGCTCCATCTATACCGAAACATTATAGGACAGCAAAGGTCATATATCTGCTACTATTATTATCTGGGAATACCCTTTATGGGGAAGAGATTTTCTAAAGACCATTGCTGTGAATTGTTTTCTAGAGTCAATGCTAGACTCAGGTACCGTTTGATAATCTTTTGTTTCTGGTGTTTCTGTGTTATTTGTGTTCCCAGTCATTGGAAAACCCTTTCTGCTCTTCCTCAGTATTACATGTCATGTTTCCAATTACCTATAGCAATCTTAAACAAGCTTGATGCAGCAAGCAGGTCTTTTTTCTGGAAAAGTGGGGAACACAAATTGATTCCAACGATTGGATGGTAGACCATTTGTACCCCTAAATCCGTGGGTGGCCTTTTAATCTTAAGCTCTCAACTTATATGAATTCTGCTCTTCTCTGCAAAAAGGCTTGGGAACTCCTATAACCAAATTTGTCTTCATGGGGAAAGTGATGAAAGCGTAATACTTTCCTAATTGTTCATTCTTACAATCTACTTCTCCTTCATCAGCTTTATGGGGATGACGATCTATCTTCCGCAACAAATCTTTGCTTCTCAAGGGGGTTATTCTATCAAATCAGGTCTGGCTATTCTGTCAATCCATGACTCGATAAATGGATCCCTAGTATGAATCCTACCTCTGCTCCTTATCCTCCAGATATTGCAGAAATTATCTTATCCATCCCTTTATCTAATACTTGGCAAGAAGATAACCCTTATTTGGGCCCCTACATCAACAGGCAGATTTCTGTATCTTCTGCGTATCGTATTGCCCTACCTCAATCTAACTTATGCAATATTACAATATGACTGAGACTTTCTACATTATCAAATATGAAGAAAACCATCTGTCAATCCACGGTCCTAAAAGTCGGACCTTGGAATGGCGGATGGTGTGTGGGTTTAGTCCCACATCGGGTGTGTGAGTATGGTGTGTATTGTGTATATCTGCCACTCCATGGTTCTAAAAGTCGATTAACCTTTGGGGATTGGTGTGTGATTTGTGTGATTACTCTTTCATCAAACAAGAAAAAAGAAAACCATCCTTCCTCCTCCTTGGTCTACTAGGCTAATGGAGATTTGGGAAAATGATCTGATTTTGTTATTTTCCCCAGCTACTTTGAAATTGATTTTCTCACATAACCCTTTAGATTATTTATGAAATCAGTCAAGGCTTCATGAAGAAAAATAACATCAGCAGGTCTTTCCAAATTCGCTTATTAAATTATATTTTACTCTATAACAAAGTTCCTTTTAAATAGGTTACCATTGCACATTAACGATTGCAAAAAATTATGGGAAAAAGAATTCTGTCCGAGAGTGTGGCCTACACTAGCACTCCCATGAATCTCTCTCTCCTCCCCATATGAAAAGACAGCTCTGCCCCCTTGTTTTAAGTAGGAGACAGATAGACACATGGGAGTGTTGGCGTAGGCGACACATGGGAGTGTTGGCGTAGGCGACACTCCCGGACAGAAAACTGCTTACCTATACTTTTATAAACCGATTTCACTTCCCATTCCTTCTTTTGACACACATCTTGATGGAAATAATCCTTCACTATTAAAATTTAGGGGCGCTGTTCTTTGTGCCGCAACATAGGCTGCACCCAGGCACATGGGGGTGGGCGCAATGACCACCCTGCCCCCCTGCACAGATCGCCCATGTGCCCAGGTGCAGCCTACACTGCGGCATGGAGAACATTCTCCCTAAAATTTAAAAGGCTTTTCAAATCTTCTTGGTCACATTTCAGGATTTTAGAATGGGCATACTCTTATCTCCACCCCCCCCCCAAAAAAAATGATTCCGATTCCTCTGCGCATGTGAGAGGACAAAAAGGACAAGTGATTACTTCTCACATGTACGCTCACCTGCACGTAAGTACAGATGATCCATTTGATAAAAAGAAACAAGAATGGGCATATACCAAAAATGGAAAGGGTCATAACTCTTAAGCTGTGTTTAGTGTGCATTCTTGAAAAAGATGCCGATTCTAGAATGCATTCTAAAGCGAGAAAAGGTTCAGTTACAAAATGTATTCTTGACCCAGAATCTATTCTAAGAAAGAGAGAATGCATAGCAAACACAGAATTAATGTGGTTACTGTATACATTCCAGAACGTTTTCCTAACTATAACCAAACTCACCCTTTATGGGTTTATCGAAGCGCCTACGCTAATATATTTCAAATTTAAACTAGTTAATCTGGTGCTCTTTCTTACTCTTCTTGTTGCTTCCGGAGAAAAATTAAGGAAAGAGGAAATGGCGGAAGGGCTCCACAATGAGCTCTTCTCTTCCTTGATCTCTGACATAAAGACCTATACAGGCAAAGACCCTCTCCTCCCATGGCTCCGGTAAGAAAAACCCATCTCTCCCCTTTCTCTACTTCTTCTGTTTTCGATTCTCTCTCTATTTTTTTTTTCGCTTTGAACTTTTCCTTAATCCTGTTATTAATTATCATTGCAGTGGAATTCGAAAGTTGAAGGAATCTCTTCCTCCTCAGCTTCTCAAGCGAAAGCTCCCCCGATTCCTACAGAAATGCGTTCAGACCTTCGAGTCTGATCGGCGTTACCGGAATGACTTGCGATATCTTCGTGTATGGATACAACTGGTAACTGAAATCGACCATCTACTTACTGGATTTACTTGAACATTTTTGTTTTGAGCAATTTGTGCCATTTTCCCCCCCTTCTAATTAATGAAATTTTTTTGTACCTCATTTGGGTAGTTGGATTTCGTGGATGATCCTCGGGCACTCCTGAAATCAATGGAGGCGAACCGGATTGGAACAAAGCTAGCCATATTTTATCAGGCCTATGCTCTGTACTATGAGAAGCTCAAGAGATTTGAGGAGGCAGAGAATATGTATCGTCTAGGGGTGCAGAAGTGAGCCATTTCCACTGATCCCGATTCAGTATACATCTTTAGTTTTAAGTAGTTTTTACTATTTCCAATTTTCAGTCAAGAAGAAGCTATTTGTTTCAATCTAGTTCTATTGAATATTCACTGCTTGCAAGTTAATATATTTTTGAGTTGCTGAGATAGCCGTAATAATTTCTTTTGGGCTTTCTGGCATGGAAATTGAATGTCTGCATTACCCTCTACTAGTTTCAACTTTTAAGAAGCATCTAATTTTAGAATTCTGTTAATAGTAACTTCTCTTCTTTTAATGTAGTCCTAGAATAGGTGATAATCCTACTAGGAGCCAATTGGAATCAAGCTTTGGTCAAGCCTGCTGTTTAGGGCTGATTTGGGGCTGTTTTAGGGCAAAATTAGGGTTTAGGATGGGAATTTGGGAATGGGGTTTATAGGGTTTTAATCTGCAGGTTTAGAGGGTCATTATGGTATAAAAATATCTGAATTTGGATAGGTTTTAAATTTCTGCAGAATTAGGGTTAGGTTTTCGGGTTTTAGAGTTAGGAGAAACAGCCAGAAAATTAGGGTTTTAATGGAATCTAGGGGCTGGGACTAAGGTCGAGTTTTCTAAATAGGGAGGGGCAAGTTCGATCCAAATTGGGGAGGGTTTTGATGGTCAGAAATACTGAATCTGGAAATTTAGGGTTTTGATGATTAATGGAAATTCACAAAAATTAGGGTTAAGGTGGGGATCTGGACCAGGAGTTGAGATCGAATATTCAGATGTGTGGGAGGGAGGTTCGAGTGGAAAAAGGTTTGGATTTGAATGGCTGGAAGTATGAGATCAGGATTCTAGGGTTTGGGGTTTCAATAGGGTTTTATGAATCAAAACAGAAAATAAAAGAGGAATTGATTGGGGAAGGAGAAGGAAGGTTAAAACAGAAATTAAATCTCAACTCACCTAAGGATTCCACCGACAGTAAATTGAGGGATGAAGGATGAAATCACCTTCGAAGAGAGACCCTCCCAGCCGTCGCGGCGTAAGGAGTCGTAGGATTCCACCCACCCTTCCACCTTGATGTACCCACAAGGATGCAAACACTCTTGAAGAGCAAGGAGCAGCAGCAGCAGTCAGCCAGCAGCAGCCAAAAACAGGGTTTTTTTTCAAATTTCAATTGTGGGGGAGCCTCCCACGATCTCTTATATTTATAATAAGGCCATAGGCCAATTCCTACTACAAATTAAATACCTCTCCTTCACAAAAACGTGGAAGGGAGAGGTTTAAGTCTAATTAATTACTTAAAATAGTGTAATGACTTAACTACCCCTACTAACTTAAAAATAAAAGAATCTAACTTAGAACAATTAACTTAAGTGAAGATTCCATACTAGCCAATAGGATATAAGAACCTATTAGCCAATAGGAACATTTCACTTAAATTAGACCCATTGAACCAATTGGATGCAACCAAATCTAAACCGGTTCAATCTAAAAACATAAAAATAACTAAGTACTAGGCTAATCCCGTATGCAACCTAAGTACCCCTAGTTTAGGCTCATTAAAGTGGCCTATTACATAAAAACCCTTGGGAACAAAGGCCCAACATGGATATAACCCAACCCTAGGCCTATTTCTAAAGAAATAAGCCCTATTTGGTGATCATTCTGCATCATCTTTAGTCTGGTATCATCAAAGCCTTGACATTGCATATTTCCTTGGAGGGATAAAACGATGAAAACTTTTGGTGAATTCTAGCAGAATCAGAAAGGTTTACGGTACCTAAATACAGATACTTACTGATTTTAGTTATTCTATTGGAAAATCATTTCACTTTGTTAAGTTATGTACAGGTACCACGGGGGTTTTATTGTCAGAACCCTGCAGTATTATGTTCCTGTTTTAGATGCTTTAGACTTCAGTTCTTTAGTTGTTTAGTCTAATTAGTATAATGTTACCGCAAAGGACAGAAGAGTCCTCTAGTCCTTGCAGTATTGTAATTTTTCAACCTATATATAATGTTGGTGAGGGCCTGCCTCAGGTATGGACTGTTACTCATTGTTGTGGCAGTCTTTTCTCTCCCTTCTTCCTTCTTCTTCTTCTACATTGTTATTTCTGGTTATTTGTTTCTGGTATTGTTTCATGGCATCAGAGCATGTTTAATCAGTGCTTGCAATCCTCTCAACCTTTGTACTGATTTTAGTTACCCAACCGGTCCCCCTTTTCTTTTATGTTTACAAAGTCTCCCTTATTTTCTTTGCTGCCTCAGGTTTTTGGATGTGTATGCTTGGTCATAATTTGCAACCTCAGGTTTATAGGTTGTCTCTCAAGGCTATTCTGTGTGTTTTTCTAGGTTACTCTAGAACTCAAAAAGGGTACAAGTATTATGAACTTATGATACTCTTACTCCACGACAGTTTTTGTCAGTGCCAAAGTAACATTTTTTGAGACAACAACAAACTCAGTCTTATCCCAACTTAATGGATCCAAACAATACAAAGTAGGGAAAACTGAGTTCTAACCAAAAAGAGAAAGAACAGGTGGGAAAAGAGGGATGGGGACAGAGACGAAAGATAAAAATGGAAAAATGACAAATGGAAGATGGAAAATTAATAAAAGAGAAAAGGATGAAAAGGGAAAGATGAAAGATAGTAAGAGGAAAGAGGCACAACCCAGCATGTCAGGAAATTCTTAGCTAAATGGGGTCAGCTACATGTATCCTTGCCCTCCAATAGCCTCTATCCGAGGTCATACTTGGTACAAGACCTACGCTAAGCATGTCCTTCCTCACAACTTCTCCTATGGTCATTTTAGGCTTGCTTCTAGCTCTTTTAGCTCCTTCAAGTGGAATCATACCACTTCTCCTTACTGGGGTGTCCATGGGCCTCCATTGAATATGACCATACCACCTTAAACGACTCTCTTGGATCTTGTCATTGATCGGGGCAACCCCCAAGTCCGCTCTAATACGTTCATTCCGTACTCTATCTTTGTTTTCCATACATCCATCTTAACATCCTCATCTCTGCTACACAGCTTACCAATATGACACTTCTTAACTGCCCAACATTCTTCCCCATACATCATAGCCGGTTGCACAACAGTCCTATAGAACTTTCCTTTAAGCTTTATAGGAATACGTCGGTCAATCAGCACTCCGGATTTTCACCTCTTGCCACTAGCTCTTCCCTTGACATAGATGTTGTTCGCTTCACTCCAATTCTTACTCTTGTGTTGTTTGATGATAAACCACTACTTTGTTTGCACCACTAAAAGTGTATCAGCGGCGTAACAAGATAGTGCCGCCTACTTTAGTTCTTTCTGCTTCACAGCCCACCACAAGATTTGATCCTCCAGTTGGAGCTCCTACTTCCTCCTTGCTTCCTAATGACTTACCAGTTGTTCTTTGCTAAGGTACCCGTTCTTGCACTCAGAAATCCATGACTGCTTATCCTATAGAAAATTTTGTTTCTCTATCTCACCTTCCATTTCCTTTAGGTTATGGAAACAGAACTGAATACCTTGATTGCTCGCCAGACATGGACTCTGGTAGATTTGTCTTCATGTAAGGACCTTGTGTGGTGTACACAATTAAGTACAATCCAGATGGCTCAGTTGAACGGCTGAAGGTCTGTTTGGTTGTGAATGGTTATACTATGACCTATGGTATGGATTACTTTGAGACCTTCTCTCCTATTGCTCGGCTTAATTTGGTACGAGTACTTATTTCCTTGGATATGAATTTGAATTGGCCTCTATATCAATTTGATATCAAGAATGTTATTTATATGGTGATGGACATGGAGCAACCTCTAGTGTATATTGCTCAAGGGGGGGGGGGGAGAATGCTCATAGGGTGTGTAAGTTACACAAGGCAATTTATAATTTAAAATAATCACCTAGAGCTTGGTTCGATAAGTTCAATTTGATTGTTACTCAGTGTGGATTTCCACAGTGTTATTCTGATCATTCTGTATTTGTTCGTTGTCAGGATTCTAGGGTGATTGTATTGGTTGTATATGTCAATGATATTATCATATCTTAAAATAATGCATCTGAGATTACAGAGGTGAAATCTTATCTACAACAACATTTTATGATGAAAGACTTGGTGCCCTTAGGTATTTTCTTGGTATTGAAGTGCTTCGAAGTAAGAAAGGGATAAATCCGTCATTGAGAAAATATGTGCTAGACTTCTTATATAAAACTGGTATGCGTTCTTTTAAACGAGTTGATACTCCTATGGATCCACACTAGAAGTTTGGGGCAAATGATGGCGAGGAATTTGATGACAAGCACCGATACAAAAGAGTATTAGGGAAACTCATTTACCTTATTGTCATTAGACCTAACATTTCCTTTGCTATTGGAGTCATTAGTCAGTTTATGGAATCACCTAAGAAGACTAACTGGGAGACAGTAAAGGGGCTTATTTACTGACTTCATCAGCATAATGATTCGGTTGGATATTCTAATAAAGATTGGGCTGGTGCTGACGGTGATAGAAGATCTACCATTGGTTATTGTACATTGGTGGCAACTTTGTCACATGAAGAAGAAAGAAGCAAATGATTGCAGCTAGATCCAATGTTGAATCTGAGTAGAGAGTTATGGCTCATACTGCAGCTAAGTTGATGTGGCTGAAATCATTGCTTCAAGAAATGGGCTTTCCAGTTACTTAAGTGATGAAGCTGTTCTATGATAATCAAGCTGCTAGTTATATTGTCAGTAACCCTGTGTTTCATGAAAAGACTAAACACATTGAAGTTGATTGTTACTTTGTGAGGAATGTGATGATGAGAAAGTTGATTGATACTCCTTTTGTTTCTTCTGCAGATCAGTTGGGTGATATGTTTACCAAACCTCTGTTTAGTCTTACTCTCCAGAAGGGTTGTTCCAAGCTGGGCATGGGTGATTTAAATGTTCCAACTTGAGGGGGAGTATTAAGTTATCTATAGGTACCGCAAAGGTTTTATTGTTAGAACCGCAGGGTTTTTGTTCCTGTTTTAGTTGCTTTAGACTTTGGTTAATTTAAATTGTAACAATACCAGAGAATAGAACCAGCAATGAGGAAGAAGAAAAAAGTCAGTGGGGAGGCTGCTAGAGAGTCTAACAATCGATTGCATGCCTCCCCCTCTCAATTCTATTTATAGAAAAGCTGATTACAAAGATAGTTTCCTACTCTAACTAGGAAATCAATAGCCTTCTCTAACTACAAAATCAATTTACTAAGTAAACATAAAAGAAACATAGAAGCCTAGACCAACTAGGAAATAAAACAAGAAAGTAAGCCATGATAGAGGGACTCCCCCTATCGTGGTATACATAAAACTATATTTAACATAGTTGTTTAGTCTAATTAGTATATTGTTACCGCAAGGACAGAAGAGTCCTCTAGTCCTTGTGGTATTTGAATTCTTCAACCTATAGATAATGTTGGTGAGGGACTGCTGCAGGTATGGACTATTAATTCCTTTTGACAGTCTTTTCTCTCCCTTCTTCCTTATTACTTTTTCTTCTATGTTAGTTCTGGTATTGTTTCAACTTTCATATTTCTAAATTCTCACCTCACTGAGAAATTGCCATATTACGTGTTATATTTTCTCCTATTGTTTGGTCATTTTGTAATTTATGACTGTAATATTTGAAAGAGTTATTACCATTACGTGATCTGGAGTTGCTATGCATCTCTTTTATATATGGAGCAGTAGAGTGACGTATACGGCATTTTTGGCTGCTACTGGTCTAAATTAATCACTCAAATACATTGTCATAACAATTAGGTATCCAACTGCTATCAGATTCTAGTAGTTTCTAGTTTGAATCGGTGAAGTCAAGATAATTTGAAGTCAAATTAATTTTTCCTTCCTAAAGATAGGGTGGAAAACTTGTTTATTGTACTGCGCTAACTAGTCTGCTCCTTAATATGTTCTAATCAATTACCATTCATTAGCACAATAATTAAGGTCTGCCTGCAAGTTTAATTGGTTCACTATTCATTCAACTGCACATGTTCACATGCTAATTTTCCACCTAATAACTTTTGAACAGTCTTGCAGAGCCTGCTAATGAGTTGCAGAAATCATATGAGCAGTTCCTTCGACGTATGGAGCTAAAAAAAAGGAAAAGCAGGGTAGTGCTTCTGTTGTTTTATTTGTTTATTGGGTTTCAATCGTGTTGTGTCCTCAGTTATCTAACTATTGAAGGATGTTGATTGGTGCCAGGAAGGAAGAACTGCCATGAAGCCCCTAGGTACTAGGACCATCCCTGCGCAGTCCAGAGAGATCGAAGAAACCAAAGAAGATAGCCATAGAAATGCTGAGAGGAAGAAGGCAGTAGAAGAAAGCTATCTTGACAAGGGGCAAACAGATTCTGAGGTTCACCTTCACCCTAGTCATCTTGGAATATCCAGTGATTTTTCTTCAAAGGAGGAATTCATAGGAACTGTGGGCCCCAAAAGCTCCTTCAAGCATCAAGAGCCCTTTTATGTGGAATCAGACAAAC
The DNA here is from genome assembly GCF_018873765.1 of Telopea speciosissima. Classification (NCBI taxonomy): domain Eukaryota; kingdom Viridiplantae; phylum Streptophyta; class Magnoliopsida; order Proteales; family Proteaceae; genus Telopea; species Telopea speciosissima. Next base: position 52,419,525 of record NC_057923.1, read on the forward strand.
CAAGCACAGCCTGTAATGAAGACACTGTTGTGGTGAAGTTTGTAGGTACTGCAATTGTTGGAAAGTCCGAACCTGAAGATGCCTGCCATCATGGTTTGGTGGATCCAACAGTCAACATGAAGGAAGTCATGAATGCCATTAACGGCATGTTTCGAGAGCCTTTAGAGCCAGAACCAGTGGGTAGGAGAAGATCACATAGAACCCAAGCCAGAGTAAATCAGACCGTTAGCAATGGATTTGAGGTGTTCATTGACAATGGCTTGGATAATGGGGTTGTGTTATCTGATCAGAAAGTAGAAAAGGATTCTTCACTTCCATTGGACTTTGCACATCCCACAAACCCAACATCACCCAAGAGTAACATTAGATTTGAAACGAAGGAGCCACTTCAAGAACCGTTCAAAATATTTGTTGATGATGAGGGTGATGTCAGCAAAGATGAGAACAGCAATTTAGGATACCATGAGGCTCAACATCCTTCTGGAAGTACTGTGTTACCTGCTCCACATGTAAATACGTTTGTATTTCCATGTCCAAAAGACCTTTCACCCAGTGGCTCTGATAATCAGAACATGGAGAGCTCAACCAGCTTGAAATTCCGAGAAGATACAGTTGTTTGTAGGTTTGTGGGATCTACAATTTTGGATGAGCCAGAGGTGGAGAATGCGTGCCACCATGGCTTAGTTGAACCTACAATCAACTTGAAGGAGGCTATGGATGACATAAACAGCATGTTTGGAAAACCATTAGATTTTGTGAGGAATAACAGACCAAAGAAACAACAGAAAGTATCAGATAGTAAGAGAGATTGCTGTGTTTTTTCCATTTTGCCTGATGACGATGTTGTAGATCAACCAAAAGCACAACCTCCATCAAGTTCCTCTACCAAATTGGTCAGGGAATTTGATTTATATGAGCCAACTGTGTTTACAAAGGAAGCCATGGCTGATATTAATGAGATGTTTGGCAAGACACTAGACTATTAGGAAGATGTTTGGCAGGCTTTTCTTTCTTCCTTGGAAGAAAGAAAAGCCTGCTTACTGTATCATCTTTTCTTTCCCTTTTTAAGAGAAGCATGAAGGGTGCTTTTGTCCCTTGTTTGTTGTAAGACCTTCTACATTTGTTTTCCATAAATGGGTTCAATTGAGGAATTGTGGATGGTGTTTGATTCACTGTGTCAAATCAGTGGAAATTATGGATAAAAGGGAAGCTTGAGGATTTAAGGCACTGGCCTTGCTTATTTACGTTCAGTGCTTTGATTAGTCTTGTATGTGAAGAACTGGAAATTTTGAAAGAGGGAAATGGAAAAAAATTGGGTGAATTATGTTATTCTCACAACATTTTTGTTTCTATTTTGGTATTTTCTGCCATCCAATTGGTTGCTGAGCCAGATATGATATTCAAGTCATCCAATAAATGGCTTCTGAATGCAGAAAGCTTCCAGAATCATCAGCTACAGGTGCAGGATGGACCTTTGGTCTGCTGATCCTGAACCACTTGGACATACCCAGTTGTGCAGAGTGAGGAGTATCAAGCTGCACAAGTTCATAAAACAAAAAATGCAGAATAAACACTTTAGCAGCAAAGAAATAATTCTCTTGAACTCTTCGACCATTGTTGGAAATAAATGAGTTACAATCAGTCGAGAGCCTTTAAAGGGCAATGGGAGGGGAGGAAGAGTATATGATTTAAGTGGCTAGTAGGGTAGCTAATATGGCCAGGGTAGGTAAGTTATCTCAGTATGTTGAAGATGATGTAGTCTAGGGGTGTAAATGAATAGCCGAAATCCGTTTCTGTATCCGTGTCCGTATCCGTTTAGCACTATCCAAATCCGTCCGAAAGCTAAACGGATGCGGATACGGACAGACTATAGCTATCCGAAAAGCTATATTTACATGTAAACGGATAAAATATCCGATCCGTATCCGTGTCCGTATCCGTTTAGCACTATCCGAATCCGTCCGATAGCTAATCGGATGCGGATACGGATATAGCACTATCCGAGCCAAATCCGATCCGTTTACAGCCCTAGATGTAGAGGCTTTACTGTTTTGTTATTTTTTTTTTTCTTTTCTTTCAACCAAAAAAAATGTTTTAAACACTGACAGTGCCTGGAATCGATTAGGAACCAGAACTGACCCAACACATTGGTTTTGGATCTCAATTTTAGAACCAATAAGATAATCGGGCCGATTTTAGTCCGAAACCGATAGAAACCAGACTGATTTACACCCTTGGGGCTTGGGCAATGGGTAATAACATCCTTGGTGAGCTGAGCTGATACCCTTGTCAACCCAGCTTTTGCATCTTCATCACCGAATCTCACAAAGACCTGTGAATCTCCTTCCACTGCTAAAGGCTCCTCCTCTTCCACTCGTTATCAAGGTGGAGACCCAAAGTGAATGCTCTAATCAGTTCAGCTTCAGTTGAATTTGTTACACTTATCGAAGCATCAAAGCAAATGATGATATCCGAATTATGATTTCTAATATATTACAGCTTTGCCTGGTTACCCTATGAACAGCAGCCATCAACATGTCACAATTAATCTGAGGATAGTTGGTTGCATCAACTCTGTTTTTCTCTCCAATCTCAAAAGCTACTAAATGTATTATAGGGCTTTTTTTCATACACCTGTATGTCATGTTTGCTTGGAATTCTTCAGCTAGATGGAGTTTAAAGGAAAAAGCTACCAGTAAAAGAGTGGAAATAAGCATCTTTCAGCCTGTGTTTTTGGTGCAGTTTCCCACAGGTCTCTCGACCGCTACTCTGAAAGAGTGAAACATGATGGAACCGAAATATGGAACTCAGATGTTATTGATATGAAAATTAAATCTTTTGGTGTTTGCACAATTTGAAATCTGACTTGCACAGCAAAAAAAAACAATACATATAGCCTCTCTTTATCTGTGTTATATACAAAAACCAGTACATTACCTGACACTAGATACAAGCAGTACCTACCTGCACGCACACTGGTGCTTTTGTGTGCCTAAAAAGATTTTAAGAAAAAAGTGGGGGTGAGCTGATTTTCAGTTGCAAAACTAGCAACTTCAGCTCCACCCCTTAGCATGCCTCTGTGGAAAGAATCTCAAGTTCTGCCCACCAAAGAGGAGTTAGTTTTGGTATTGCTCCATCAGGACCCAGTGCTGTAATCTCTCTTAATTGGGTAGCAACCTCTCTCATTGTAGGTCTCTGCTTTGGGTCAGGATGTATACAAGATGCTATTACTGCACAAAGTTTCTCAAGCTCATCCTCTTCGAAAGATTTTAGCATTGGATCTACCATGTCTGTGTAGGGCTGATCTCCTCTCAAATAGATAGATGCCCACTCCACAAGCATGTCATTTTCCGGTGAGTATGGGAGTCTACCTGTTATCATCTCTAACAGTATTAACCCAAAACTATAAACATTACTCTCAAGATCAGGTGATGGTGTATCCGGTAACTCTGTGGCATCCAATTCCATCTTGGATGTTTCTCCTTCATGCCAAAATACGAAATCTGAGATTTTGGCTGCATAGTCTTCAGTCAAGTAGATGATGGACGAGTTCAGATCTTTATGAGCTACAGGTGAGTTCAGTTGGTGCATGTAATCCAGGCAGTATGCCATTCCCATTCCGATCCTCAACCGTGCTCCCCAGTCCAAGTGCTCTGCTTCTTTTACTGCATGACACCACCACAACTTGATATCAGTCAAACTATAGGGTCATCTCAATAAGTTTTATTGATTTGGTTTTATTAACTCCAAACACCCAGTGGCTGCTATGAAAGGCAACAGACAAATACAGAATGATCTTTATATTGTAGTATGAGAGACACTATTAAGATTAAATCATGCTTTTCCCATCCAAATCATACCGCAACTTAGGCTATATTAGTTTCTTCAAAATGCAAAAAAAAAAAGTTGATCATCTTCTGGTACTGAAACTGAATGAGTTGAACCCTCAGTACTAAAAAGAGTTTTGGACATTTCATATATTAGTACTGGTGGTCCAAACGAATGTGATTTATAAGATCATTATGAAAATGTGATAGTTTCAACCTCCAAGGTTGGATTCATCAAATGCAAGTCCCAAACTTTTGGCATGGGTTTCTTATCATAATTCATGAGCTAGTTACTAGTTAGTGGCAGTCAAAAGGAGGGAAACCAGTTGACCAGATTACCATATGGTTTCAACTTCAATTTACAGAGACTAAGAATATGTCACTCACTGTGTAGATGCTCAAAAAGTGTTCCATTTGGAGCATACTCAAAAACCATCATCCTTGTGAAAGGTTCTTCTTCCTCGCAATACCCAAGAAGGTTCACAAAATTCTTGTGGTTCAGTTTTGATAATGTGTCTATCTGAACATAACCAAAGGAAACTATTAGGAACTGCTGGAGATTATGTAAAGTTCCAGTAAACTCTGTTCTGCAAGTAACTTAATACCTTCTTCCTGAACTGGGCTTCAAAATGCGCCGACCACTCCTTGGCAGACGTCACTGCAGTAGATACCACAGCTATTTCAACTCCAGTAGACAATGTCCCCTTGTATGTAGTGCCATTTGATGAGGAATCAATTATATTACTGAAATCTTCACAAGCAGTTACTAGCTCTGATCGCTTTAGGTTTGGTACACCTGAAAAGCAGACTCACCATCAATAATAAAGAAAATCAAAATTTGTAGTGGGAGAATGAGAAATTAAAGGATGTTGTGTCTTCCAAAGTTCGGGATTCATGCAACAAGGTTAGGACACATCATCTTGTGAATCTCTCCGATGAGATCTTGTAAACTAATAACTTGACCAACCGAATGAATGCAACTATTTAATGTATATTTCCCTTACTCTCCAAGATACAGTCAATAGGAAGGTTATGAATATCCAACCTATAGTCAGCAGGTGGAAACCAATAAATAATGGGTCCAACCCTACTGCATGACCGCTGTGTGCTAGAGTTGCTGTAGGAGAATAGCCACATATAATCTAACTTATGCTCAGCTGAACTAAGAATAAAACACAACCAAATGATTACATTCAGAATGAAAGAACAATAACCTGTTACAAATGCTTTCTGTAGCTGCCCACTCAACCCTGTGGCCCAAGGTTTGACAGTAGCCACCTTATTGTTTCGACAGACGAGAACACCAATGACAATTAATAAAACGAAAAATGAAGCCCCCAAGCTTGCACCCAAAACTACACTATTGTGATTAGCTGAGTCTTGGGCGGAAATTGTGGAAGGAGGCCGAGCAATGCTTGCTGAAGGAGATTGGGAAGGGCTTTCTGAAGGGGAAGGAACTGGAGTAGAAAAGGATGGTGTGTATGGATCTCCTGGAGTAGGGGACGATAAATCTGGTGCTGGTGCTGGTGCTGGTCCTGGTTCAGGTGAGAATGCCAGTGTTGGAGAGGTGACATAACGAGATGCTTCTGGGGAAGGTGATGGGGCTGGTGAATGAAACTTTGGTGAAGATCGACTTCGTTGTTTCTCTTCATTTTTGGTGCTATAGGCATCCTCATGTAGCAGCCTCCTTTCAGCTACATTTCCAGATTTGGCAATGTTCCTGAAAGAGATAGAAGCAGTATTTATGAATATGCTACAAAAACCTCTATTAACCATTCTGAATAATTCAATACCAAAAAAGACACATTTTTATATAAGCTCCAGTGTGAAGGAAGAATTGTGATAACTAATAACAACCTCTGAGAGACTGAGGAACACATTTCAAATGCAAGTGTGAACCCAACATTCAATTGGACCAACAAAGAGATCTCATGGACCTGGATCAAGATCTAATCCATTCATATCATCCCATAAGTGACACAAACTATATGGACTATTCTAAGACTGCTTTCCATATTCTTCCTCATGATCAAAAGACTTAGGGTATTGAATGGACACAATCATGCCTATAATCTACTTCAATAAAATGGTGAAACCCAACTCCTGTATGCCACAAGTACCAACAGACAAATGGAGGAAGGTCCTTGTTGCCCTCCCAATGGATATACTGACCTGAACAAATAGATATATTACCCGGCAAATATATAATCTTACCGTGCAAGTAATTTTCTTTGGCAGGATGTTCCTTGAACAGCATCAATAAGCTGGCTTTCATCTACCTGAAGTTCAGAAAGCATATTAAGCTCATGAATTTCAGGAGAAATGTCTTCCAGAAAGTCATTGTTGTCGAGCAAACTGCAATATTATCAGAAGGTGAAGTTAATACAAGAATATTAATGTCACAGAAACTTAATGGAAACTCAACTGTTAGATAGCTTTGACTAACAGGATTGTCAGGGATAGGTTGTTGCCAATGTCAAATGGAAGTCGTCCACTGAAGTTATTAAATCCCAAATCTAACACCTCCAGCTCCCTAAGTTCTCCAATCTCTTTAGGAATGACACCATAAAACGAATTATTGCGTAAGATGCTGCAGGAAAGAACAGGAGTGAACACAAGAGAGAAATTGTAAGAAGACGTCACAAACTAGGGCTGCATAATTTTAAGAGATTAGGTCATGGACTGTATATACTTACATAGACTTTATGTGTATGAGATTCCCAAGTTCAGGGGCTAATATTCCTTCAAGACAAAGATCTTTCAAGTTCCTGCAAGTGGAATACACACATTTTTCAAAGGCCAGTAAACAATCAAATGCAATTCTACAAAGAATTGGATGAATCAAATTGATAAGATTGGTAGAGCATATTGCATAAAATAGTATATAATAGTATATGTAGTTTTAATTTCGCTTTGTAAGTCCAAATCACTTCTCAAAGACCTTGATAAATTTCTCAAATAATGTTCTGGCAGTTTGACTATAATTTCCCCTATAAGTATATTTTGCTTTTGCTCAAACACAGATATTTTGGTTTGATAAAACATTCATTCCTACGAAGGATTTCTAGTTCTCTTAAGGGGAACTTTTCAGATCAAGTCTAAGAAGGTTGTTGTCTTATGCCGTATAGACCAGCAGATACGACTTCAGCTCATGGTGGTTAATTAATATGAGTCCCCTAACAAAATGCTATATGTACTCAGTTTTTGTTATCATATGATGGCCCAAGTCCTTTATGACTTAGGTGGTTATCTTATGAAGACCTAGCTCCTAAATGGAACAACTTTGCGTATTCAGCATCTTTTTTTTTTTTTGGGTGAATACGTATTCAGCATCTTTATGTGCTTTACCTGAGTGAACATGTCAAAGTTTCTGAATTATTCATCATATTCTAGTTTAAGAACCTAACAATCATTCCACAAATTGCAAAAAAAAAAAAAAAAAAATTCTAAATTTCCCAACTTGGGTAATAACTTTCTAATTTCATTAATGAAAGTTTTGCCAGCAAAGTAACAAACCCAAACCATCGGCATGCCACCGAATTACTGATTGAGAAAATCAACTCTCATTTTCTGATGAGTCTGTTTTGTGCAATTGTCATATCGCTGTTGCTTTCCAGCATAAAATGGTTTTTTTTTTTTATCCACAAGGAAAAATAGCAGTGCAGAAGCTTCTGAATTTCTTAAGAAACAAGTCCATCTCACAAGCTAGTATCTTGAACGGGGTCTCTGTTCATGCTCGTCAACTAATCTAAAGCAGCTCAGATACCTCAACCCAGAACCAATTCATCAAAAATCACAGGAAAATTGCTTCCAAATTCTAGTTCTATGTACCAAATGCCCAACACCTAAAATTAAATTTAAAGAAACTTTCATTCATGTGATTCTACAATGATTCATACGCACAAAAAAATAGAAATTTTGCATCATAATTGGGGAAAAACAGAGTGAAACAGAGAGTTTCATGGATTCAGGACAAGAATCTCTTACAAAATCACAACTTTTCCATCGGAACACTCGACTCCAAACCAAGAACAGGGATCATTGAGTCCATCATCGTTCCAATTCGACAGAGCACCAAAGGGATCCGTCACCACTCCCTCCCGAAATCTCAACAACGCAAACCCTGCATGCAATCAATATCCTCAATAAATCACAACCCTCCAAATGCAAACCTCTAAGACTGCAACTATTTTCATCAGAGCAGCAAAGCACACATACCCTCGGTGCTAAGAGAGAGGCACAAAAACCAGTTATGATTCAACAAACACATCACCAGCAACACCACCATGCGAAACCTGAACCTATTGAATCTCCACCGCTCATCCATTTCGATTTTTGAGAAGACAAACGAAAATTCCTCAGATCATTCAACTGCAGATTGAATAGGATGGAAGAAAGCTTGCTCAATTGTGAAACAAAGCTTTGGGGCAAATAAAAAAACCCAAAACCAAAAGAAAAAAAATTCCAATTTTCGAGTTTCGGATTAAACTGTAAGGAGAAGAGGAGAAGAGGAGAAGATAACGAGGCAGAGATATCAAATGAGGCTTGGCGTCTCTGCAAGCTTTTCTGGACCAATAAGAGTTGACATTTGAAAACGCGTTTATCGGTGCTATTTGACTAAAAAAACAAATAGCCGAAAAGTTACCGAAACTAAAGCATGAAGGGAACGAGAATCAAACAGGGAAGGATCTCTGTTTTTCCCACTACTATTCTAAGCTTAAAACGAAATGTCATTAGGAAAAACTCGTTAGTTTGGATAAAGTGAAAGTCGTCAAAAAAGGATCACCTGCTATAAACTTACGATTTTATTGCAATAAATTCAGCTATCCCTATCAAAATAGCAACAAGAAAAAGACGAATATGGATCCTCTGTGGTGCGTAGGGCGTTCGACGCACATCAGACGGTGAGGAGCACCATGGCATGCATCCCAACACACTGACAGTTGAGTTGTATGCTCGGGTTCTCCTAGCCGTTTGATGTACGCCAAACACCCTGCCATGCCACAAAGGAACCCCATCCGAAGAAGATAAAGAAACCAATACTTATTAGTTAAGGTACCCTCCGAGGTACCAGATAAGTTTGAGCCGGGTCGTGATGGAACAACATGTGTCCTTCAATTGGAATCTTTGTTTACTTTATTGTTTCTTATGGTGGGCCTACCTTAGATTCCAATCAGATGGTCATCAGAAAGTCAGGAGGCCCAACATTTGAATTCTTCTTAATGTTGTTGGTTTTGTTTATCTTATTATTACACATTAGTCCAAATGTGGAAGCTTCCTAGTACTTTCCTAACTAGAATTATTAAGGGAATTATAAATTATTCTGGGAAATTTAATTCACCAAAAATGATCCTAAATTCTAATGATGCTTTTTAGTTTCTCATGATTGGGTATTTAACTCTGAAGTATGACGTCATCAGGGCCATTAGTGGGCCAGCATTGACGAAGTCCAGCTCCACTGGACTCCAAAGCAGCTTGCGTTGTACATTCTCAAGAAGACGCAGCGTGGAACCGTTTGCTTTGAAGATGAAATCATGAAAATGAAATCTAAACTTTACGATACTGACTTGCACACACAATTGTAGAAAAAAAAAAATGGGCCCATTGGTGGGCCCATGCTAACTTAATCGATTTTTTTATTCACCGGCGTACACGACCCGTCTAATTTTGGAGTCTCATGCACACAAAGATATCGGAGGCCGTATCGTATCGGTCGTTGACAATAACGATATAAGTTCATATCAGGTTGGTATCAGACAGTATCATGTATCGGCCGATACCACCAATCGGTATCAATATCGTATAATGGATCGATACCTTAATCAATGCATGCAGATGATCCATGCCTTTTATCTTCCAGGTGTTTCTTGTTGTTACCCAAATGGTAAAATTAGAAGTTGTAACCTTCTTTTGATTTTGTGAATTTTTATTATTATATAATTATCAATAATTGTTAATTTTTTTCACGTATTTTCATACCTTATCGTGTGTGGAGTGTGGTACCTATGTCCAAACACAAGGCCGTGCAGAATAACCACCGTGCCCTATGGAAATATAGAAATCATTGAAGTCACAATAGTCATTTCATGTGGCCCTATGTCTAGGCATAGGAACTACGCATCACATGCAACCAGATAGCGTTCTCTTACCCAAAAATGTTATATGAAAAGAGGAAAAAAAATTAAAACTTCTTTTTCAACCAAACTTTGGTTATAGCAAGATTTTTCCTTCTTAACAGTCACATGGTAACATATTTATATGCCAAAAGTGAAACTTGCTCCGAAGGTTTATCGTTGATAATGTCCTCAAAGACTATCTCTAATTTCGTATATAAAATTAGAAATATCTATCTAACTAATAAATCAATTAAAGCTTTCCTTCAATCTAAAATGCATACCAAACACAGCCTAATGTCTCTTATCTCTTACATGCTAAATCCAAATTCTGATAGGAGGGGACCGCTTATATTAGAGAATTGACGATAGTAATCATTTGATAACCACTACATCATCCTTGGTGTTATTATGATAGCACACTCATGTACTCACTATTTAACTACACTTGGATTGGAATAGATATTGGGCTGACTCTTTGGCTCCGAAGGTCTTGTTCTGTGTGAGTAGGATAGAATGGCTTAATTTCACTCCTTGGTTGTCTGATCTTTATAACTTAGATACCCTGCATTCTTCTCAAGCCAATAAATGAGTTATTTATCACCAAAAAAATTAAAAAAAAAAAGAATAGATATTGGGCTCACGGTCATGTACACTATGTATTAGACCATAATTAAAGGTGGTCTATTTTTTGGGAGGGAGGGTGCAAGAGATCACTGTCTGGGCGTGCAGTCCCAGCACTACTGCAAAGGCCAATGAGAGCACAAATAGCAGCATCAAAATGGGTGGGATATTTGATTTTATGGAGGTTAGGGTGGTAAATTTACTTGCTCCTGTGTTAGCGTAAGGGTCATGTGACTAGGTAGAGTTCTTTTTCCCTTTTTATTTGGGAGTGGGGGAGGTTTGGGGAGAGATAGCCTATGTGAGAGGAGTCATATTTCTATTTTTATCTCCCTAAAATTTTAAATTCTTACCTTCATTTATTAGTAAAAAAACAAAATTTAGAGATGAAGAACAATTTACCATGTCTAGGATTTTATTAGTTCAACCCCATCATCCTCAAGCCCCCCTTACCAATAAACCAATGAGAGAGAGAGAGAACCTCAGCTCTTGTAGAAGGAAAGAAAAGGGAAAGTAGTGAGAGGAAGAAAGGGAGTTTCTTACCTTAGTTAAAATGATGAGATTTTTTTAATTTATTTTAGGTCAAAGACTTCATACACGGCCGTGCAAGCATGCATGGTCATGTCCCCTCTCAAATGGAGTTAGAAAAGTCTTATTTTACCCCTATTAAAGTCTTGAAACTCCCACTCTCTCACACGCATGATTTGCACAGCCATGTATGAAAATTGTCCCCTTTTATTTTATCTAAATTATTTATAAAATTAGGATAGCTTTTTAAAATCTTTTATTGATGTTCTTAAAAGATTTTACTCGTTATAGAAGTTTAAGGAGCTGCTACATAAATTTCAGGCGGGGGGTAAAAACAAAAAAAAATTTAAACAAAGGATCCAAGCATTCTTAAAGTTTCTAAATTAGTTATAAGGGATAAGGTTTTCAGATGTGGCAGTCCACATAACGGCTGCCTACTTTTACTAGGTGGCAAATCAAATGTTATTGAAATTTTGTATACACATGCATGTAGACTCCAAGGTTCCTTTCATGCATGTCAAGATTCAATTGCAATGGAAATGGCCATGAGGCAAAATAGATCATTGAAAATCGACATTCCTCGATTGAAGTGTGGATATACATGGGAAGGTATGGCATTCATATGGATAAATAATTGAATTTGGGTCTGAAAATTAACATATTGTCTATCAAAACCCTCTCATAGATTTCAACGGACAAATTTACCATTTGATCTTTACACATAGTGGAATAGGTGTTCCGATCAAGGACCCCTTACTTGGTCTGTCGATTAGGGAAACTGTTGTCTTATAATATTTATAAGAATAAGTAAAAAAATTTCAATATAGCTTCAAAAAGATTTGAAGTAGTCGAACATATTACAAATGACTAAGTTTTCTTTCAACTATAAAGAATGAAAAATTCCTTCTCCACTGGTGATGTGAACCCCACTATTTCTCTCTAATGCAACCCCATGGGACTAACGGAATTCTTCTTTCATCGTGGGCATAGGGAAACTCAATCCTTCGTAAAAAATACCTAAATATTTTTGGATTGTCAATGTGTATAATCTGTGGACTTGATCCATCGCCTTGTCAAACGATCATTTTATTCAAATAAGAGGTGTGTGAGGAGTTATTGGGACCCTAAACCCATATATAAGTCAAGTACCCTCTCTCCCTCCCTCCAAAGCTAAAAGGGGAGGGACATACTTTCTTTGTCTACATATGAAGTGGAAATTTATATAGGAAAAAATTTCTCTTCACCAACGTTGAAACGAATCGAGAGTCATAATACCCCCCCCCCCCCCACAATTGTACGAAGTCCACCCTGCCACTAGAGTCACATCCAACTGCCAAATACAATGAATCTCTTCACCATAGATGAAGATAAACTCAGTCCAATTATATAGAGAAGCAGTTTTCTATCTGGGAGTGTGGCCTACGCCAATACTCCTATGTGTCTATCTCTCTCCTCTTTAAAATAAGGGGGCAGAACTATCTTTTCATATGGGAGGAGAGAGATAGACTCACGCGAGTGCTGGCGTAGGCCACACTCCCAGACAGAGTTCTTTGTCCCTATAAAGGTACATACTATAAAGGAGAAAGTTTCTTGTCATCCATAGTGAAGAGAATAAACACCATACTTCCACATTCAGGCAATAATGACAAGGATTCTCTTCATTGTGGTAAAGAGAAGCTCAGTCCTATTATAAAACCTACATTTTTTTTTTAAATATAGATTAAGTATTTCTTCACCCGAGAGAAGGAATTATTCCTTTTCTATTAATAATTTGATCATATGATTAGATTCTTATATCATTGTTAACTCCGTCCCTTTATTGTATAGGTTGAAACTACCTTTCATACCAATCTGGCCGTGCTGATGGCCATGGTGAGACGATTCCTTCTCCAGCAAGGGTGAAATAAAACTCAATCCTTTTTATATTACAAACATAATAGTTTACATTAATTTTCTTTTCTATGAAACTTAATTGTCAATACATGGCAATGCCCTCAAGACAAACAATATTGTAGTCACTAATAGTGCAGCATACTCTATTATTACCCCCAAAAAAAATAGTGCAGCATGCTCAACTCAATTCATGCACTCTTGTCCTAAGTGTATTAAAATATAGGACCGAGTTTTCCTTCAGCCATGGTCAATGGGGTATCCATTGATCGAGGCCTTTGATTGGTATCAATACGGGGGTATGTTCGACCATTCATAAATAAGAGGGGCAGATTTTTATGGCCATTGATTGGGGACGGTGATCCTTCATCGTGTGGGGAAGGAAAATCTCTTCCTAAAATATATCAATTATTTGGTACATCATGCACACAAAAAATTTAGGGAACATGTTCTCTATATAGGAGCGTGGCCCCTACATGAGCACAGGGGCTAATGGGAGAACATGTTCTCTATCCCCCCGGTGGGTTCGACTGAGGCTATGCAGGCAATGTCTCTTTCTATCTCTCTATTCATGTCCCCTATTGATGAATCGTAACATGTCCCTGATTGACAAGTTCTCCATATTGCTAGCTCAAAGAACCCTCTTCATAATCTACCGTGCAAAGTCCTTATCTGCCCCTAGAGTCATATTTGGCGGCAATAAAGACAAGGAATCTCTTCACTATAGGTGAAGAGAAACTCTGTTGCCCTAGTATAAAACCTACATTTCTGTATTACATATTACAAACGTAACAGTTCACATAATTTTTCTTTTCAATGAAACGTAACTATGAATACATGTCAATTATACTCTAAATAGAAACAATATTATAACCACTAAATAGTTCATTAGAACATACCCAACTCAATTCATGCACTCTGATCCTAAGAATTAAATTTATTAATTATTGGCTACCATATCTAATGGTTCACCCCTAGATTAATGGCTTTTACCAGATCCAAGATAGAATTATTAATATTATAATGTTAGAGAATATCGCTAGACATATATGCACATTGGAGGGCACATTCATATGGGGCCAATTTTCATAAACTCGATCGTGTATGAATATTGTCAACACTTCAAACTGTTAGACGAAAACACGAGAATCGAGTATTCTTATCCAACAATTGAAGTGTTGATCATATTTATACACTACTGTGTATGAAACCTTTCCCCCATTTATAAGGTATATAGTATGATTTATTCAAAAGGTTGAAAATTATGCAAATACCATCCATTTAGATCGGGCTTTGGGGATCCATAGAATTATGTCTAATGAAGGAGAGACAAATAAGGCTTACATTACGTAAGGACTGGTGATGAGTGTTTGGTCTCGTCAAATCCAATCAAGGTGAGTCATGTTTTTTTTTTTCTTCTTATTTTTTAATACAATAAATATGTATAAATTAACAAAAATCAGAAAAATATAGAAAAAAGAAGGAAAAAAAAAAAAGGAATCACATACCAGTGCATTTTGAATTTATACCATTAAACAAGAGAAGGGAGAGGAGGAGTTGAAGGTTTTTTACTATTTTAGAATATGGATTTACTATTTTACTTAACTCAATTTCTAAGTGAATCGGATTTAAAAATAGCTAAACTCGCCAAATCTATCATGTCTTGGATAAAAATATTGAGTTTTATTTGACTCAGATGATATATGATCGAGTCTCTTCATTTTTTAACCCTAACCTAATCTACACATTTCTTGACTAAATTTTCCAAAATTTTGACTTGACTCGGTCAACTCAGCCTAGTCAAAACCCAATTTTTCCATCTATGGTTTGGATCAGAAAAACACATCTTATTCTGGTTTTTTACGTTTTCTCCTGGTTCTGGGCCGGACCCACGCCCGGACCACATCTGACCCTTATGTTACATTGAAACTGTGAGAGAAGGGGTTTAGCATTAACATGGATCTTTATCACCTCCAGTTTGCTGACCGGCCCAGTTCCCCAGTTTCTCTAACAAAGGGGGGCTGAAATGACCTCTCTACCCATGCCCAAACACCCTGCCCGGGTGGGGTCCACCATCCCCCTATTAGAGGAACTGGGGAACTGGGCCGGTCAGCAAACTGGAGGTGATAATTTTCTGCATTAACATATTGTGTCATCTTCTTCACAAATTGTAACATATCAAGTTAATGGTGTGAGCCTCTTAGAAGCTACGGTTTGAAAGGAGATTGAATCTATACTGCACATTCCACAAGGACTGCATCAAACTTTATTTTTTATCAAAAAAAAAAAAAAAGCATCAAACTTTATTCATACTCTAGTGGTTTTGGAATTTTTATCCTATCATGTTCCCTGCCCGAACATGACCGTCTAGTCCCCTCATAGGGGGTGTGAAATGACAACTTAATCTCCCTTGGGCAGTGTGCTCGGGCAGGGGTTTAGGTCATCATTTCACACCCCCTATGATGGGACTGGACGATCTTGTTCGGACAGGGAACAGGAGACGATAACGATTCGTGGTTTTGGGCCAGATTGCCAGATCGTATCCAACTCCAAACATATTAAATCAAAAATCAAAACGCTCCAAGGATGATATCTCAATTGTATAACTTATTATCAGTTATTGGTAAGGGTGTAAATCGATTCGGTTCTGAGTATTCAGTTCGATTCGAGGGAGTACTAGTAAATCAAGACCGGACTAAGAATCGATTTAGTTCTGGAAACTGTGTACTCAAAATCGAATCTGGTCGATTCTGTTCGATTCCAAGCTATTAGTATTATAAACTCATATCCACTACTATTGCATATCCAAGCAATTAGTATTATATATTACTATCCTATTCGGTTCGATGTTGGTTTAAGCTAAAATTGAAATCGAACCAAATCAAATTAGGATCAAATATATTCGGTTTGGTTTGAGTTATTTGGTCCGATTTTGGTTCTGATTCCAGTTTGACACCCTTAGTTATTGGAACTAAAATAACCCATACTCCTCGTGTGTTAACATTAAGGATGCCTTCTCAGTTCAAATCCAACCGTGGAAAAGGCTACACTTTCACAGGGCAACTCATTTGTAGTTGGTAGATCTACACCCACAACTATGATGGAGATCCTCTTTGCTTAAAGGTGAATTGAAGCGTGAGATCCTCTTTGCTTTCATCCCAAATAGGCTCATTTTTTATAACATCTTAGTAGCTCATGAGATGTTCCACAACATCAGGAAGCAGAGAAGGGGGAAAGATAAATTCCTTGTTTTAAAGCTTGACATGCGAAAGGCTTACGACAGGTTGGAGTGGAACTTCATCGAAGGTATGCTCTTAAAGTTGGGTTTCAGAAGCGCGTGGGTTCAATTGGTTATGGCCTGCATTACCTCTGTTTCCTACAATTTACTTGTTAATGGGTGTGTTAAAAGGGCTATTTTCCCCTCTAGAGGGATCAGGCAGGGTGATCCTATCTCTCCTACAATTTTTATCTTATGCTCCCAGGCTCTTACAGCAGTCATTAGGCAAGCCGAGTTGGCAGGTAACCTCAGAGGAGTTAGGGTTCGTCATAGGGGGGAGCCCATTACCCACCTCCTCTTTGCTGATGATTGTTTACTCTATGGAAGGGTCGACCTGTAGGAAATAAATGCTTTGAAAGACTGTTTGGATTTGTACTGTAATGCTACTGGGCAAGCTATAAATTTTCATAAATCCAGTCTTACTTTCAGCCCCAACACCCACGACAGAATCAAAAGATGGTTTTCTAGGATCTTGAAGGTCAAGCATGGTCATGGGCCAGCTAAGTATCTCGGTTTGCCTACTCATTTTGGGGTATCTAAAAGGAGGTCTTCAATGAAGTCAAGGAGAGAACTCTCAATAAACTACAAGGCTGGAAAGTGAAGCTCCTCTCCCAGGCAGGTAAAGAGATCTTATTGAAAGCTGTTGTAGCCCCAATGACGAACGTTGCTGGCCTACATTTTAAGCTCCCTTCTTCTTTTCATGAGTCAGTGAAGAAAGCTTCAACAAGGTTTTATTGGGGTACTGTTGAAGATAAGAAGAATATCCATTGGATGTCATGGTAGCGCTTGTGCAAGCCTAAGAGTAGAGGGGGTTTGGGTTTTAAAGACTCTAAACTTCAAAATCAAGCCCTCCTTGCAAAGGCAGCTTGGAGGTTATGGTCTTCACCTGATTCCCAGTGGGCCAGGTTTCTTAAGTCCATATATTTTCCTCTCAGTGAGTTTCTGCATGCTAGAATTGGAAATCGGCCTTCCTAGGGTTGGAGAAGCCTTTTGGTAGGCCGTGATGTTCTCATGGAAGGTCTTATTTGGAAAGTTGGTGATGGTGCTTGTATTAATATTTGGGATGATAATTGAATTCCCTCTCTTCAGGATTTCAAAGTCCAAATAGTGAAACCTGATGGGTGTGACCTTTTGAAAGTGGCAGATCTCATCGATCCGGTGTCCCATAGATGGAATCTTAGTCTAATTCAATCTCTTTTCAATCCCACCGAGGTGACGACAATCATTCAAATTCCCCTTAGCATCTACCCAGTTGAAGATAAGCGGGTTTGGGGAGCTTCTAAGGATGGCACTTTCAGTGTGAAGTCGGCTTACCAACTACTGGCCAGAAAAGAGGAAAGAAAGAGTTGGAGGAAAGCTTCTACTTCTAGAGTGAGACATTTGGAGCATGTTCCTGATAAAGTGTGCAATCGCATTTGGGCCATTCAAACCCCCCCTAAGATTAAATCTTTTCTATGGAGATCGTGTAATGGCGCCCTAGCCACAGGTGCTGGTCTTCTCTCTCGGCAGGTCAAGGCTGATCCCAGTTGCTTGAAATGTGGTGTCTCTCTTGAGACAAGTGATCATATCTTGTTTGACTGCCCATTTGCTCGTAGCATTTGGTTTGGTAGCCCTCTTCAGTTCTCGCCTCCTGTTGAGCCTAATCTAGTTGACTGGTTGAAAGGGTGGGACTTTTGGTTCAAAGAGGATAAAAAACTGCTCGTGATTCCCTTGCTAGAGCCTCATTTCTATGTTGGTACCTTTGGAGGGCTAGAAATGAGTTGGCTTTTAATAGGAAGGCTTGGACTCCTTATGAAGTTGCTCTCATGGCGGAGAAGGCATTTCTGGATTTCACTTCTGCAAACCGAGGTCAAGATAATTCCAGGAGCTCTGTTCCGCTTACTCCTTCCCCTAGTCGTCTTTGGGAACCCCCCCCCCCCCCTGTGGTAGTTTTCAAGCTTAATTGTGATGCTGCGCTTTCTAAGGGGAGTTCGAAGGGAGGTTTGGGGTTGGTTTGCAGGGATCATACTGGTTCTTTACACAAGGCCCGCTCTATCCCCCTTCATTTTGGTTCTATCATTCAAGGGGAGGTCCTTGCTCTCAGAAGTGCTTTGCTTTTAGCTCTGGAATTGAACTTGCTAGAAATACAGGTGGAATCCGATTCCTTTGATGCAGTTCAATTTTTGAATGGTTAGAAGTCACCATGCTGGGAAGTTGAAGATCTGATCTCGGACGTGGCTAGACTCTCTTCTCAGTTTGTTTCTGTTTCCTTCTCTTTTGTTTCTAGGGCCAGGAATATTGTTTCAGATGCCCTAGCTAGGAAAGCTCTATCGATCGTGTGTGTGATAGATTGGCCATATTCCACTCGGTGGCTTCAGAAGCTTTGTGTAACTGAAGCCACTATTAATTCACACCCCCCTCTTCAATAAATTCCCCGTTTACCAAAAAAAAAAAATTGAAGCGTAGTTTTTACAGAAAAAAAAAATCCTCTACAATGCCTTAATCTTGCTGTGCCTTGCAGTTTGGGTCTGAGAGCTCGACATGTGGAAGATGCTACATCCAACTGTGCAAGCTCAATTGACCCAGTTTTTGTCTTTTTTCCTTTCTTCTCGAGCTCAAATTGGGTCAGTTGAGCTTGCACCGCAAAGCACCGCAAGATGAAGGAATTGCATAGGATTTTAATCCTAGTTCCCCCCCCCCCCCAAAAAAAAAAAAAGAAAAATGAAGCATAGTCTAATGAAATAACATTATCATGGCCCCATTTGTTTCATTGAAAAAATTGCCTTGTATATAATAATTTATGGGAAAGAGAACGCTACCTAGTTGTGTGCAGTGTGTGACCCATGTGTCCAAACACAGGGTCATGCAATATGACCATTACACCCTCAGAGATTTCCAACTTTCCATGGGGGTGCAACGGTCATTTTGTGCAGCCTTGTATCTGGGCGCAGGGAGAAGGTGTGGAAGTCATAGTGTCCTGCACTTTTGATACAATGTTAGAGAAAATAGATAAGACACCAATGTTAATGTTGTTTGATTCTTTTAGAACCTACGTCCACACAACAAGACTCTTTTTGGAAATGGAACCATACAAAAGTATCACTTCTAGTACTAGCAGCCGGCAGCAGGCAAGGGCAATTATCTTGTTATTCACCGATTGATAACCCCATATTATACCGGCATCTCTTTTGGTTCTTCACTTCTTCATCAATGAACTCTTTATGTCTCACCTCCTATTTGCGATCACAAGCTCGGGATTTGTGTCTTCTTTGACTTTTGCCTCTTATTCGTACATCAACACATGTGATTAGGGGTAAAATGCCACTCAAACCAAAAGCTAACTAGTTCTCTTGAAATGTTAACGTTGAGGTGCAACACTTGACTGAACATCTAAAGACAAAACATTATAAGAATTTTATTTTATTTTTTTCCATATGAAAACGGAGTTGAATTGAAATAAAGTTTTAAAAAAAAAACCTACTGGTAGCAATGAGCACTACCACTTCATAAAAAAATGCCAAATGTTCTCTGTGTCAGGGTGCAGGTTATGCCCAAACATATGGGGTTGAGCGAAATAACCACCCAAGCCCCCTAAATACCCGACCCACGTATCTGTCGTAGGCTATGCTGTGGCAAAGAGAACATCAGCCTTAAAAAAATTGGCGTGTGAGAGCGGTGGATATTGGGCATATGGACTAGGCCCAGCCGCGGTTACAGCTGCTACTTTGGTTCACAAAAGAAACCATCAAACACGACACAGTTTGGAAATAAGGAAACCTCCTCTTATAGTGTTGGTGAGAAAACTCCCCAAACACTTACATGCGGGGTATGCATGTGGTGCGAATAATGCGGGAGTGCCAGAACCTTTGCGCAAGTTCAAACGAGGCCGAGAGCAGCCTAATCTGACTCCTTACCAGGCTAGTAGGTTTCCCTCCTGCCTGAGTAGCTCTAAGGTCTTTTGGGTTAAGGCAACAATTACGGACTGCAACCCGAAATGCTATTGCTCAAATAAAGGGAAAGAACTTTGAGACAAACAACAATGACCTGAAATAGTAAATGCATTAACCAATCAAACCAGATACAAGTGTGAGGCTTGCGCATACACCCTTGTTGTCCTCAGTATGTGACCGTACATTCCCATCAGCCTCAAATGACAAAAAGTAACAAAGAAATGCAGAGCAAACAAGTAAAAGTAAAATGCAAAACAGGTAAAGACAAAATGCTGGTTGTCAGATGTGTTGTGTGTGTCTTCCTCACGGATAAGCCTTCCTTCTTATATAAGATAAGCCTTGGCGGTTATCAGTCTGTGCAACCGCTCCCTCCAAGCCATCCTCTTCAGTCCACTTCTCCTAAGCCCCAATCAGGTGCTGCCACGCAAGCCACCATCCCTGCTCTCACTCCAACAACTATAGCAGTGGTGGGCCCCACCAACGTCGTCACCATCCTCATTCCTTGTGAGGCGCAGACCTGCGCCTGGTACTGCCTATGTCTTTGACACGTGGGCCACCCCCAACCATCAGGAGTGCAGCCCCATTCCAGCGTCTTCCCTGTTCTCGGTCCAACGATGATGGCCCAGCCTTAGTTCACGCCTGGCCTACACTAATTCGAACCATGTGGTTTAGGCCGTAAATAATACCCCTCACAACCTTCCTGAGCGATGCCACGTGGCCCAAGCTCAGAGGAGGTTGTGGCCGAAATGGCAGTCACCTCCAGCTGCTCCATCGCGCGCAGACTCCCTTACCGCTTCATCTTCTTGGGTCATTAGGGATTTTGAATTTCAAACCCCGGCGCAAGTTCCAGCCTACCATTAAGACCCCTGCTAATTACTGAGAGCCTTCAATGGAGAAGCTCCCCGCCTGGCTCCTCATATCACCCTTCGCCCATCTTCTTCTCCATTCTTCCCCTTTCGCCTCTGCTCACTCCCCTACCCTGACACCATGGCCAAGAAGAAGGAACCAGCGGCGACAGAAGAAGCAGAAGACCTCCTAGCACGAAAGTGCTCACTCTTGCCTTCCTCAGTCCTGACCGAGGTACAAATCCCTTGCTCGGAGCCCTCTGCCTTCAGATTAGGCCCAGTCTTTGTCTCATGGCCTGTCCAACTTCCTGAAATACGACTGGGAACAGTTGCTCATCCAATCGCCAGATCCTCTACAACTCAAGGATAAGGCTTTTACGCGCTTGTGGCTCCATTACCTTCCAGATTGGAAAACCTGAGTTGACAGAGTGGTCTGTGACCGCTCTGAGTTATGGATCCAACTTGGCATCCTCCACGCCCTTCAACTTTCGACCACCTTTGTTCCTCATGACCGTCCCCTGCTCCAAGCTGCACTCCAGTTCTGGTCACGATCTACCAACACCTTCCACTTTTGTTTTGGGATGGAAGCCCCAACCCTCTTGGATGTCGGAGCCCTCACCGGCCTGAAGGCCGAGGGTGAAGAATTCAATAGTTCCTCCCCTGGCATGACCGATGACAAGGATGTGGAGGTACAGCATGGTCTTGAGTTTACCAAGTCTGCCAGTTATAGCTTCTACCTGCGGACCTATAGGGAGACCCGTGGCTCTGTCTCCTTTAAAGAGCTCATGGCCTTCTTCCTATTTTGGATTTATCGTTACGTCGCCTGCGTTCGGTCCAATAAGATTGCCAAGACCTATCTTCTCCTGGCCAACGCCCTAAGGCAAGGCCGCGTGGTTAATCTAGCCTCTTTCATTTTGGCCACCCTCTTCCGGGGCTGCAACAACATCACTGAGTCTAACTTTAATTACGACGGAGGTCCATTTTGGCTTCTCCAGATGTGGCTTTGTGCTCATTTCACCGAGTTGTACGCCATCCCCTCGTGGCTCCCAGTCTGCCATATGGCCGGTTATCTGTTTGCATCGTCCCCTCATCACGACTTGAAACCCTATGAGAGTATTATGACTTCTTCTCTTCGTTTGAGCCCGACCCAAGTGGCACTTTCTTCCTCCCCTATCAAACAGGAGAGGCCATCCTTGAGTGACTGTCGTTAGCCATTGACTATCCCACCTCTGAGCCAGCCCTATGGGGAAAATTCCTAGTCTATCGAGACCTTCATGTAGGGGTAACCTTAGAGCCCTCAGGCAACAACACTTGCGGCTTTGAGATGTACAACCCCCATTTTTGTGCGCACCAGTTCGGTCTTGGTCAGGCAATCCCCTGCCCTAACTACTATTCAATCACGGACTGCGCGCTGGATAGGATGATTTACTCGAATGTCGCCAACATACTTTATGCATTGGCCATGAACGCCTTGGTCCTCTCACTGTTTAAATTGTAGTTCTTTGTCAAAGAGCCTTCAGCAACCGAAGATTTCACGGCCTGGTGGGGTACATACTTCAAGTCCCTTTTCCCACTTCGGCCTTGTTACAAGAGCAACGAATGCCCCCCCTCTTCTTCAGGCACCACCAGTCATCAGACCGCCGCCGTGAAGCAGAAGAAAGCATCAGTCTCCAAGCAAACCGTTGGTAAGCACTGACCCTCTTTTCGTAATCTGCAACTCTGTCCGCTCTTGCTGATCGATTCTTCTGTGACCTTAGCCAAATCCTCTACCAAGCCGACATCCTCTGTACAGTCAGCTCCAAGGTACCACGGGTCCACTATGGAAGATGATGAAGACACTGAAGATGACTCCCCCCAGGTGAGTAAGAGGCCAAAAAGCGTTAGCCCAATGAAGTCTGCCCAACGCCAGGCCCTTCTCCCAAGCATGTTTCAAGGAAGTTAGCCCGTAAGCACCAAGCCCCATGCCTCCACCGCAGCATCTCCCTCGGTCACCTCTCGCTTAGTAAAAGATCGTACTCGATCTAATGCCTGTCTGAAGCAGGTTGTCACCATGAGGTCTCCTCAGGTTGTTGTCACTAGCTCCTCAGAATCTGGATCCTCTTTTCATTCGAACGGTGTCTCCGAAGGTGGCTCTGAAGAAGAGGAAAAGGAAGAAGAAGAGATTGGCGTGGAGGTGCCTGGTACCTATGATGTGGCTGAGCCTAGCAGATTCAAGACCCCAGTCCACAAACCAGCTTCTCCACCTCCTCCGAGTCCTACCGTTCCTGCAGCGACCCCCATGGTATGTGTATCTTAGCTCCAACGCTCATCTCTTCACCTCACCTGTACTGACTCATCCTTCTTCTTCTCAGGTCATGAGCCTAGAGACTTTCCTAGCCGGCCTGAGTTCGTCTGATGATGAAAAAGAGACCGGTGACTCCCCAAGCCCTGGACTCATTTTAGCCCAGGGGACCGAGGAAAAAGCGCTCCTTCACTCTTTCTTACAATCACCTTTCTGAGAGGCCATGGGTGCTAGAAACCTGATGTCTATTGCCGAGGCGCTTCGCACGCTGTTGTCGTTGCCGAATCTCCCGGCCCCGGCCAAGAAATGGTTGGATGGGGCCGTTGCATTCATGTTTGACGTGATTACCTCAGCGCCTCTCGCTCTTCACAACATTCAGCGCTATGAGACCCTTCTCAAGGAGACCGACACCGCGGATGAGCATTTCTAGAAGTTATAAGACGACCTAAAGAGGGTGCTGGATGAAGTGAAAGAAGGAGAAGATCGTCTAGCCCAGTTGGACCGCAACATTCAGGACCTGGAGACTCAGCTCGCAGGTCTCCGGTCACAGAGGACCACCCTAAGCCAGGACAATAGACTTAAACTCCTTGGCTCTCGAACCCTATCTACAGATGCAATGGCCGCCAAAGTCCAAGTTAAGGAGCTAAAATCACTGAGACCGAGCCGTGAAGCTAATCTGGCTGTAGCTAAGGAACGTCTGACAGTGATGGAAAAGAAGTGGAGTGAACTGCAAGAGACCACCCCTAAGGGCTTTTTTAAGTAGGCCTGCGTGCCTTCCCTTCCCCTGCCAAAAGAACAATGATACTCTGTTTATCTTTTAGCTTTTGTCTGCTCGGCCTACTCAGGCCGTGTCTAAACTTCTTTAGGAGTAAAGCCTGCTTTCCTTTAATTCGCGGCCTTGCCCTCACGACGTGGTTCCCTTGTGTTATTCACCCCAAATCCTAAATTATAGGATGAAAACCCTTAAGGAACTTGCCGTTGATTGGCCTGATCTGGACGCATCCTTTCAAGTCACGCAGCCTATAGGCCCCACCTCGGAGCACCTGGCAGACCGTAAAGGGTCCTTCCAATGTTGGGGACCATTTGCCCAGTCTGGGGTCCTTTGTCTCCACCAGGAGTATGGCCTTCAGGAGTATGTCCCCTTCCTGGAAGTGCTTTAGGCATATCCTTTTGTTGTAGATAGCTACAACCTTCCTCTTCTGGACCTGCATCCTATCCAGCATGGCCAAGCGCTCCTCTTCTAGGTCATCGAGCTCGGTCATCATCACCTCGCTGTAGGCCGTTGGCATAAGTCCCTATTGGAATGCAACCCACGTTGATCTCACGCTAACCTCAACTGGTAACACTGCATCGTGACCGTATGTCAACGCAAAGGGTGTAGTGGCCGTGCTGGTCCGCTATGACGTCCTGAATGCCCACAATACCTCAGAAAGCATGTCCGCCCATCTCCATGGGTTGTCATCCACAACCTTCGCTAAACAACCTTTGAGAATCTTGTTACTTGCCTCGGCCTGACCGTTGCCTTGTGCGTAATATGGGGTGGAATGGGTGAATGTTATCCCTAACTCTGTTGTAAATGCCACCACCTCATCCCCAATGAAAACGCTTTCATTGTCGCAAGTAACAGTCTCTGGTAGCCCAAACCTGTGAATGATGTGGCTTTTGAGGAATTTGATGACTTCGGCCTGACTGACGCCCTTCATTGGCACGGCCTCAACCCACTTGGTGAAATAGTCTATGGCCACAATAATAAAGCAATGCCCCTGCATTGCAGGCAGGGTAATCTTCCCTATGAGGTCCATTGCCCAACCCCTGAATGGCCACGGCTTAACCACTGGGTTGAATTCTGTCGCTGGCAACCGCTGCACTGGCCCATGAGTCTGACACGCCCAACACCCCTTAG
Organism: Telopea speciosissima; assembly: GCF_018873765.1. NCBI lineage: Eukaryota > Viridiplantae > Streptophyta > Magnoliopsida > Proteales > Proteaceae > Telopea > Telopea speciosissima. The sequence goes on from NC_057923.1 coordinate 52,444,739, forward strand.
CGTATTTGATGCAGTCTGTAGTCATGGTTGGCCAATAATACCCATGACGCCGGATCAACCATCTCATCTTTGGCCTGGCCTGGTGCGCTCCGCAGATGCCCTCATGAACTTTGACCATGACCAGCGTTGCCTCATTCAGGCTGCCACACTTGAGCAACAAGTCATCCTTCCCTTTTTTATAAAGGTCTTCCCCAATCAGCACGTATCCCGTCGCCCTATCTCTGATCCTTTGGTCAAACCCTGGCCCAGGGTCGCTCAAGTACTGGGTGACCGGCGTTCGCCAGTCAGGCTGCATATCCTCGACGTGGTTGACCTCCAAGTAGCTACCATTATGGACCGCAGACCGTGTCTGCCTTTTGATGACGATCGTCTTCTCTATACTACCTTCTGGCAGACCAATGCCAGACGCCGCCTATGCTAACCCATTCGTGGCCTGATTCCTTGATCGTGGGACATGACGCACCCATACGTCCTGAAATCCTTCAATTAGCTTCTTGGCCTGCCCAAGGTAGCCCACCAAGTGTTCGCTCTCACACCGATACTCCCCGGCCAGCTGCTTGATTACCAGCTGCGAGTCTCCGATGATTTCCTTGGTGTCGACCTTAAGGCCCAGAAGCAGGCCTGGTTGTTCGAATAAGGGAAGTCGAGCCGAAAGGCTACCTGAGTCTCCGTTCCTTCTGGTGACCATAGGATAACTCCTGCCCCAGCCACCTGCTCGGTCTTGGACCCATCGAAGAATAGCTTCCATGGCCTCAGGCCGAGGAGGAAGACCCCCATTACTTCCCTTTCGGCCTTGATGGGTGGGTGATTTGCCAAAAAATCTGCAAGCGCCTGCCACTTGACTACTTTTTGGGGCACATGTTGGAGGGCAAACTCCGTATGTGCGAGAGTCCATTTTCCCACCCTCCCCCTAGAAATTGGGCGTGTAAGCATGTACTTGATGACGTCGGTCTGGCAAACCACGTCAACCGTTGCCGACAATAGATAGTACCTAAGCTTGCTGCAGGAGAAGAACAATGCCAGACAAAGCTTTTCCATCGCATGATACTTCTGCTCTACTTCTGTCAAGGCCCTGCTTAGATAGAACACAGCCTGCTCTTTTTCGGCCTCGTTATCCTACGCGAGTAGGCTCCCTATCGAACCTTCCGCCACGGCCACGTACAGTTTTAGAGGTACTTCTTTCCTTGGAGGCATTAGGACCAGAGGCTTTGTTAAATAGGCCTTTATCTGGTCGAACGCCTTCGGGTGGGCTCCCTCCCATCTGAAGTCCTCGTCAACCTTTAATTTTAGCACCTGGGAGAAGACCTTTGTCGACCCTATGGAGTTGGCAATAAAACGCCTAAGGAAGTTCACCTGTCCCAGGAACTTCTGTAACTCCTTTTTGTTTGTAGGTGGCCTTGCCTCCAGGATGGCCTTAGCCTTGTTCGTGTCTACCTCAATTCCCTTTTGATGAACCAAAAACCCCAGGAAGTTACCAGCCGTTACCCCGAAGGCACATTTCAACGGATTCATCTTCAGGCTGTGACTCCTCATTTTGGAGAACACCCGCCTCAAGTGCTCCAGATGCTCATGCTCTTGCTTCGACTTGACCACAACGTCGTCAATGTAAACCTTAACAAAGGTGCCAATCATGTCATGAAAAATGGTGTTCATCCTCGCTGGTAAGTGGCGCCAGCATTCTTCAACCCAAACGACATGACCAGCCATTTATAATTCCCTAAAGCACCCGGGCATCGAAAGGCTATCTTTGGGACATCCTCTTCCGCGATGAAGATCTGATTATATCCAGCGTGGCCGTTCATAAAAGACATGATGTGGTTTTTCGAGGCCGCATCAACCAGCATGTCGGCCACTGGCATCGGGTATTCATCCTTGGGGGTGGCCTTATTCAGGTCTCTAAGGTCAATGCACACCCTTAGTTTTCCGTTCTTCTTTATGATCGGCACTATATTCGACACCCATTCCACGTACCTGGCAGTCCTAATGAAGCCTGTCTTAAGCAACCGTTTGATTTCATCCTTGATTTTCAGGACGACGTCCGGTGCCATTCGCCTAGGTAGCTGTTTTACAGGTCTGTAGTTATCTTTGATGGGCAATTGATGTTCAACCAACTTTTGGTCTAAACAAGGCATCTTAGAATAGTCCCAAGCGAAACATTCTTTAAATTCCTTCAATAAACTTACAATATCCCCCCTTAACTCGGGTGAGAGTAGATCACTACCATAAATAGGCCGGTGGTCCTCGGTTGTTCCTAAGTCTACTTCAACCAAGGGATCTTGGACCTCCGCCAAAGTTTCCTCCATCTTCGGCGGTGCCAGTGGTAGATCTTGCAGCTTGACTTCAGGGCTAGCCACCGCTTGCTCCTTGGCCGTGATCTCAGCCACCAATCCTGTTTAGTGAGACATCTTTTGCTCCAGGCTTGCAATTGTCAGTCGACGCATTATGTCTGCCACAACCTTCTAGCTTGTCTTCATAGGTAGTCTTTGTCAGTCTACCTCCGTCGTTCTCCAAGATTCGACAGGGCTTTCATCTACGGTCCCTTCAACTGGAATACTTCTTCTAAGATCGTAGACAAGGTATTCAGAGATATAGGCCTCCCGTGTTCATCAGCTCTAGTGAACTGGATAGGGCCGATGCATCCATTGTACAAGATGGCCTCCGCATGGCTGGTGTCGACCATGAACGGTCGGTTATCAGCCATCACCAACTCAATCTTCCCTTTCTGCCATAGTATTAGGAACTAGTGCAAGGACGAAGAGACGCATGAATTTGCGTGGATCCAGTCTCGTCTTAGGAGGGCATTATAGTTGGGCATGGCATCCATGATAAAGAAAGCCGTCAAGGACGTATGGTTCCCCACCTTTAGGTCGATCGGGAGTACTCCTCTTGGCCTGGTGGAGCCGCCCTGGAAATTTGTGATCGATACATCGGCGAGTAGCAAATCGGTCTTATCTCTCCCAAGATGTTTCGTCATTCTCGAGGGTAAAATATTTACAGCCGCTCCATTGTCGACCAAAACCCTGGTTATTGGCTTGTCGTCCATATGAGACTGTATGTACAACGGCTTCAGGTGCTGCATCATCTCACGAGTTGGCTCCTCGAATATGTCAGCCACCTTCCCCTGTGGCATGGGATTATCGAAGGTGTACTTTGTTTCTCTGGTGATGACTATCCTAACGTTGTCCTTGGGGCCCTGCTGGTCTGGCTCACTGCAGTCCACCTTCTTCACGGTCTATTCTTAATTGGGTACCAGTTCTATCCCCAATATCTCTGGATGCGAGCCTCCCTCGTCTACGTCTCCCTCTAGCTACGTCGCCTGGCCAGGCTGATACTGGAATGTCTTTGGTAGGACGTACACCATTGAGATCTGTACCTGAGTCGGGATCACGCCGAACATCATTTCAACCAACCCCCCGAAGTCAATATCTGGTGAGTGGATGGGGCCACTGTTGTCCATACTATCAACTCTTGGGCTGTCGCCCATCACTATGTCGTCGAAGACTTCAGGGTCACTATCCTTGGTCTTGTAGTCTGACACCTCTGGCTCCAGAGGTCCTTCTCTGCCTACGGCATTGTTTGGTTCTTTTGCCCTTGATGCCCCTTTGATCACCTGGCTCTGTACCTCGGAGCTTATGCCCTCTTCGACCTGGACCTGGGGGAATCCCTTAGTACGGCCCTCGTTGGTCTGGGCCTGCTGGTGCCATCTTTGGGCCGCCCTCTTTCTCTGCCATCTTCTTTTCTGTGCTCTAAACAGGCAAGCTAGATTAGGGCTAGCCAGGAACTTTGGGTGCCTTACAACCTTCCATCATTCTTCATCTGTCTTGGGAACAACCATCCTCAACCTGTGGCCCTCCTGGTGGTGAGCAGCCTCCCATCTAGAGTATTCTGAACGCGAGTAGCCGAATTTGCACTGTTCATACATCAAATGCCTCCTTACTGAAGCCCTCCCAAGCGGGTCTTTGGCGGACGGCCTGGAAGTGTGTGATGCCTGATAAGGAACTGGTCTCCTATTTGCTGGATTAATCTCCTCTCACACCCTGAGGGAAGACCGTGTGTCCTGATCAGACGACGCTCTGCCTGACCAAGCTGTGTCTCTGTTCCGTCGTCCCTTGATTGGGCGACTACAACTAGGACAGACTTCCTGGTGGATCCTTGGTGCTTCACTCAGCCTGGGTGTGCCAATACCAAGTCCTTCTGGCCCTCTTGGTTCCTCTTACAGACTAAACTCATAGCAGGGATTCACTGCGGGCCGTCTGCCCCTCCTTCACCATCTCTGGACCCTGTCCTGCTCTTTAGACCGAGCAGGCACATTACTGGACCGGCCCATGATAGCTGCCCGGCCTCTATTGACCTAGGTGCGAAAAGGAGTGGCCCATGGGCTCAAACGGGATCCTGACGACCAAGCCGCTGGATTCGGCCTGTGTGGATGGCTCCCCTGCCCGATCCTCACAGTTGGCACTACATCTTCTCTTGGTCCGGCCATCCTTGAAAAATCGGCGCTGACCATGTTGACTGGAAAAGGGTCTTCATCGACCATCATGACCCCCTTTTCCTTTCCAGGGAACTGCAAACGTCCAACTGTAATTGCTTTCTGCAAGGCATTACTTAAAACCACACAGTTAGTAGTAGCGTGGGTGCAAGTGTTGTGCCACTTACAGTATTTTTGGTCTTTTAGCTCGTGAGTGGGCGGTATCTGGTGCCCTGGCAGCAACTTAATCTGCTTATCCTTGAGCAACTGGTCAAAGATCAATTCTGCCTTTGAAATGTCAAAGGAGTATATCACCTTTGAATCAAAGGTCCTCTGAGGAGAAGCCTTGGATGGCTCGGTCTGCTTGGCCTGATCATTCGGCCTAGCCAAAGCCTTACATACATAGGGTTTTCCTTTTGCGATTTTTGCAGTGTCTACCTCAAACTCAACATAGTCAACCTATTTTTGCTCACTATTTCCTAACAGCGGGAAGGCGTGGCTTGCTGCATCTTTATAATATGTTCCAATAGAGGCCGCTTTCCACTGACCCTCCTCTTTTAAGAGCTGCTCATAGGGCACGGCCTACAGCACCAGCTAACCGAGGTCAGCAAAGTACTGACCAGCCAACCTTTTTCGGAGCTCAAAATTGAGTCTCCCTAAGGCCATCCTCTCATACTCGGCCTAGGGCAAAGTGGTCGGACATTTGTATTTGGCCGACTTAAAACGGGTAACAAACCTCTCGACAGCCTCACCCGGCTCCTGGGTCATTTTGGCCAGGTCCCCTATGGTGATCTCAGGCTCGGTCCGATAGAACTGAGTGTGAAAGAGGTCCTCCATTGCCTGCCAACTCTGGACCGAATTGGTGGGTAAGTTGAAGTACCAAGTAAAGACCGATCCTATAAGGGAGTTGGGGAACATCCTGAGCTATGTGTTTGATAGCGGATACCTTGTCCTCGCCTGAGAACTTGGTGAACTCTGGGATCTTGGGATTCCTCCCGAGGTCCACTGCATCAAAATACTCGGGGTAGGGCTTCCTATATGTAGAACGTGGGGTCATCCTATAGAAGGGATTAATGCTGTCCTGGATGATCCTGGCCAGTTCTCCCCTGTCAACTATCAATGGTACCCCTTGAGTGGCTGGATACCTAGCTGCGTCTGGCGGCCATGGGTTACTGGGGTAAGCCAAGTCGGGCTGAGCGTTTGGGAATGCCTCCGGCCTTGGTTCGAATCCGGGCATACTCTCCCTGATGTTCGCCCCTATGGGTCTGTACCCAGGCACTCCGGTGGTCGCACTGCCACGTCCTGGAGGGGGGTATCCCCCTAAGGGAACAACATTTGGCCCTGTGGCGGCCGTGTTGCTGGACCCCGGGATGGACCTGATGCCCCCTGTTTGGACAGCACTCGCAGCTGCTGGCCACTACAGCGCCACTGGGATAACCGCTACGGGCACATGGCCTGCCCCTAGGGTTGTTGCTTGATTAGCGCCCCCCTAGACGCCTGTGGGAGGGTTGCTGGCCACATAGCTCCCAACCGAGTTGGGGACGCCGGGTGGTGCGGCCTGATACAAGGGATTGATGAAAGTCGTCGCTGGCAGACTGCCCCTAGGCCGGTCCCCAACAACAGGATTTTGGCTCAAACTGCCACCAAACGCGGCCTGAGCCGGCAAGCCTATGCGGCCCACCTCTACTCCTCTACCTTCGGCCCCTACGGCAGTCCCATCAGGTGGTGTGACCCTGGCGTTCGGTCTTGCCCCTAGCGTGGCCTGCTGCCTCAGGGCTACAAGGGTTTCACGGAACTCCTCGAACTGACTTTGCTGACTGGCTACGGACTTATCAACCGCGGCCATCATGTGGCGTAAATCTTCGAAAATGGGTCTAAAGAAGTCCACAAGCTGCTATATATTGCCCGTGAGGGGGTCTATAGCATTATGAACCATAACCACCAGCTGATGTGCTGAGTCATGGCTAGCGTTACTGCCATGTGAACCGCATGGTTCGTCCTTGGCTTGGTCTGCAAACTCAGCCGCCGTAGGATTCTCCATTTCTTCATCCACCATATTTTTCTTTTGGATATGAGGACGTCCTGGTCCTTTCTTTTGCTTGACCATAGCAGTCGTTGGCTTATGAGGGTCCCACTGAGCGTGCCAAAATGTGTTGGTGAGAAAACTCCCCAAACACTTACACGCGGGGTACGCATGTGGTGCGAATAATGCAGGCGTGCCAGAACCTTTGCGCAGGTCCAAAAGGGGCGGAGAGCAGCCTAATCTGACTCCTTACCAGGCTAGTAGGTTTCCTTCCTGCCTGAGTAGCTCTAAGGTCTTTTGGATTAAGCCAACAATTACGGACTGCAACCCGAAATGCTATTGCTGAAATAAAGGAAAAGAACTTTGAGACACAAACAACAATGAACTGAAATAGTAAATGCATTAACCAATCATACCAGATACAAGTGTGAGCCTTGCGCATACACCCCTGTTGTCCTCAGTATGTGACCATACATTCCCATCAACCTCAAATGACAAAAAGCAACAAAGAAATGCAGAGCAAACAAGTAAAAGTAAAATGCAAAACAAATAAAGACAAAATGCTGGTTGTCAGATGTGTTGTGTGTGTCTTCCTCACGGATAAACCTTCCTTCTTATATAAGATAAGCCTTGGCGGTTATCAGTCTGTGCAACCGCTCCCTCCAAGGCCATCCTCTTCGGTTCACTTCTCCTAAGCTCCAATCAGGTGCTGCCACGCAAGCCACCATCCCTGCTCTCACTCCAACTGTTGCAGCACTGGCGGGCCCCACCAACGTCGTCACCATCCTCGTTCCTTGCGAGGCGCAGACCTGCGCTTGGTACTGCCTATGTCTTTGGCACGTGGGCCACCCCCAACCGTCAGGAGTGCAGCCCCGTTCCAACGTCTTCCCTATTCCCGGTCCAACGATGATGGCCCAGCCTTGGTTCACGCCTGGCCCACACTAACCGGAACTAGGTGGTTTAGGCCGCAAACATATAGTCCTAACGTGTAGGAGGGACAAGGGACCACCACCATCCTGTTGCCATTTGAAACGTAGTGGGTGGGTGAGTGAGGGTCATGAGTGGGACCCACGAGACATACTAGTCCCGGTATTTAAAGTAAGCACCAAATACTGAGTCTACTCTTGGCAATGGGCCTTGCGCCTTGAGCCCATTGACTTGACCATTATGTAATTTAATATAATGGGACGTGAGGTGGAGTGGGTTCTATGAGTTCTAACTTGTAAAAATTGAATCGGTCCACCCACAGGCGATCTGGATCGGAATTGACCAAGGTTGATCTGACTCGGATTGGCTGGTACGGAAGAACCATGATGCTTAGAATGTATCAATTCTAGGGCCAATCTAGAATCCGAGATCTCAGATCAGAATTAGGATTGATCTTGATCTCAATTTCAGGTTTTTAAACACTGATTGGGAGACACTTGGGGACACGGGATTTTTTCAATTTGTAGTAGCGTGGTGGTGGTTGCCAGTGCAGTAGAGCCATGGTCTAAGTTCATAGAGAGGTCGCATGTTCGACTCTCCCCTCCCATCGAAACATTCTGTTATTTCCCTTTCTTCCCCTCCCCCCCGGCCGCCCTTCCTTGAATTCGTCAATCCCTAATGGTCTATGGACCCTGAGATGACAAAACAAAAAAAAAAAATTTGATAGGGATGTATCAGACTAAATTGATGTCTCACGTTGTAATGGTCCAAAACCATGTGACATTGACAAATCTCACAATATCAAGATATGTCAATGGTTTGTTTCACGGATCTTTATCGCCCCCAGTACTGGGGGCGTCCTGTGCGCATCGTGCGGTGCAGCACGATGGGACCCATTGTGCACACATGGACTTTGTTGTACCGCACGATGCGTACTAGACAGCCCCCAGTACTGGGGGCGATAATTTTCCTTGTTTCTCTTTTAGTGAAGATAAGCATGGAGATGAAGAGGCTCCCTCAACTTAAAAGAGGCGTATGTAGGGCCCTTTGAATCCTTCAACCGCACTCCCTTTCAAATTATGGATTATTAAGGCGGCTTAATATCTAGCCATCATTATCGATTACATCTCTCATGTGATAGTTTGGTCAACGTGTAGATTATATCCCCTTTATTATCTAGTTATTGTTTAAGATTCGATTTAATCTGACTTTGCCATATGTTAAAATAATGAGCTCATGGGAGTGAAAGATTGTGAATATATCCCTCCCCAAAAAAAAATCGCATTTGAAGACAACTGTTAGTGCAATTGGTTGGTATCATGCTGATAGGGTGTAGGCATTGTGGGAGGTCACGAGTTTGACTCTCCTATCTATATCCTCTCTCTTTGTCTCTTTAGTAGTTGAAGTTAAGGGTGTCAGTTGGTCTAGTTCCTTAATTGTTCTTACCCTAAAGGGTCAGAACCAATAAGCTAACGATTCCAAGCCTGAGTTCCAAGAGCATTAACTAATGAGTGGACCGCTTTTGATTCCTAATTTGTTCCAAGCAGTACTAAAAAATAAAAAAATAAAAAAAAATCCTTAACACCAATGCTACATATCTTCATATAGTATAATAAGACACTAATTTTAATCACATGAGATATGCAACCCACCATCATTTTTTGTTCCTTTCAAACCATCAAACAAGTCTACACACCTCTTGTTTTATATTCAATTAATAAGTAAAAACACCGTCACCTTCATAAATTTTAAGGCATGTTCTTAAGTTAGCATTCCCAAATGGACCTTAAAACTAATAGCCAAATCTTTGGTAAATTGTATATGAGAAAAGAATTACCAGTCAAAATTGAATAACTAAAACAAATAAAGGGTTTGACCATTGGTCTCATGATCTCAAATCTTAAGAATTATATAATATATAGAGTTAGGATGTGGAATTGTTCATGTTCCATGGTTTCCAGTTCCAAGAGTTCCTATTTGGTCTATCTGTTTTGGAATTGTTGGGAGACCAATAACTTAATCGATAAACCCAAAATCGGACCAGTTACTTAATGGTAGATTCAGAACAAATCCAATAAATCCTGTCATTTCACATACATATGCATTAAATAACTTTCAACATTTTGAACCCTTTCACACCCCTGCATTAATTAACTTTTTGGAATAAAATGAGGGATAATTTAAAAAAAAAAATGGGCAAGAGATCGATGTCTGAGCATGTAGCGCCTACATCAATGTGGGGGCCAATGAGAGCACACATAGGGAAATTAGTTGGAATGAAAATTTTCAGTTCACTGGGGCCCGAACAGTAAAAACACGCTATCCTATGTCTGGGCGAAAGAACTACGCAACCGGTTAGCATTCTTTTCCCCAAAAAAAAAAAAAACTATAACTTCTTAGTTCAACACTTCAACCATAACAAGATGCACCCTTATTAATCAGTTCCAGTCACCACCGATAGAGCCCAATGGGATAAAAGCCTAATTAGGTTTGGCAACCAAACAATTTTTGGGCCAAGTCCGGAAAATGTGCGAGGGCGTAAAGACCATTGGGCCGGCCGCCGGCCCACCCAAGCCTGAAATGCACTGCCTACATACCCAACCCTTAGTCCCTTAATAAGGTCGTATTGGGTAGGTAACTTGAACTATATCATTTGGACCGGACTGACCTATCAAATAAGGGTAATTGATTCAATTCAAATTTTCTGGACATTCTATCTACATGATCATCTATTAATTTTGGCAAGTTTCAGGTCAAATTTTTTTTTTCTCTACATGGACATATGGACATGAAAATCTGTTAACATTTCATCTATGGTAGTTTGTAATTTCATATTTTATGGTCGAATTAGGGTAATTTTTGTTTCAACTATTAAAGATGCAGTGATAAGAGGCCTTACATGGTAGCCGATGGTCAATTTGACCATAGATGAGTTCCTTGTGGCTCAAAGATGTCGGAATGAAATGGTATGACAGTCAAAAAAGAACAAACAAAAAAACTAGGTATCAATATTTTAGGGGCAAAACGGCCGATCTGGTCTAATACAATCAATCTATATCAGTATCAGTATCAGACCATTGTATCAGCTGATTTTTATTGGTATCGATCATTGCCTAACTGATATTATATCGGTGGTATTGGAACAGGGGAGGGTAAAATGAGGAGAGAAAAAAAACCTCTCTTCAATATCTTTTTTGTTTTCTTCTTTTCTCTTCGTTTGTTAAGGAAATTATGGGAACCAATAAAAGAGCAATTTTTGTTTTTTTTTTTGGGAAAGGGATAGGGTGGTTTGAGGCTTTTAAGTAAGTTTCAAAGTCTGGAGCCCTAGCGGGCGCATTCGTTTTTCAGCTTGCTTTCTTCGCATGAGCACAAGTGGGATCTTAGACTAGATGAGAAAAATGATTCAGCTAGTTTGTGGCCTGGGTGTGAGCGGCCATCGTCCTACCCACAATGGCCACAACACTACACGGATTTGGCTGCATCTAATAGTTGGGGTGTAATCATTTCAAATAAATTCAAATGAGGTGTTGAAACTGGCGAGATGAGATTAAACCCAATCCATCCAACACAACCCGACGAGCTGACCAACCAAAAAGGTTTTGATTTTCTAAAACAAAATCCAAGCATTGTTATCGAACGAAACCCTAAATCCCCTGGAACTCCTCTTCTTCCTCTTCTCTTTATCGCACACACGATAGACAAGGCCTTCCTGACTTAATAATCTACTACAAAATTGGTTCTCTAGGAATATAAAAATAAGAACACTTAACAAACTAAGAACCTAAAAACATAATATCTGCAATAACTGGCTAGGCAGATAGACTATTACTATATCATACACAAGGCCAACTTATTTAATAAAAATGAAAACTAATAATATCGGTAAAAGTTAAGTTAAAAAATATTTGCAAGCTAATTTTTTGATGTTGCTACCAAATTCAGGCCGAAACCATTTAATTGGATCAGGATCGTCTCATAAAAACTGGAATCGATCGAACCAATGATTAATGGGTTGGTTTTGATCCAAGCAAGTAGAATGATCTGTATTGTTAAATCAAAACCAAACCAAATAACCGGTTTAGACTGCTTAAAACCATTTTAAATTTGGGGAGGAGGTTAGGTTTTTCACTCATAATCACTTTTCCTGGGCCTAGCATACTCATGCTATAATGGTCCATTGAGTCCACAGGCTTTGAATTTCATAGATTCAACACATGTGATTAGGGGTAAAATACCACTCAAACCCAAAGCTAACTAGTTCTCTCTGAAATGTTAACGTACGTTGAGGTGCAATACTTAGAGTGAACATCTAAGGACAAAAGAGTATAAGAATTTTATTTTTCAGAGAATGTTCTCTGTACCGCAACGCAGGCTGAGCTCAGGCACATGGGCCTGCCACTCACGGGGGGCAAGGTGATCATTGCGCCCACCCCCCATGTGCCTGGGCACAGCCTGTGCTACGGCACAGAGAACAACGCCCTTTTAGTTATTTATTTATTTTTCATATGAAAAAAAGTTAAAGTGAAATGAAGTTTTTAAAAAAAATACCTACTAGTAGCAATGAGCAGTTACGCACCACAAGTTACCACGTGCATTGGGCATTTGTTTATAAAAATAAGGTCAAATGTTCTCTATGTCAGGGTGCAGGTTGTGCCCAGATATATGGGATTGAACAAAATGATCAACCTACCCCCTAAATACCCAGCCCATGTGCCTTGGCATAGACTGCGCTGCGGCAAAGAGAACATCCGCCCTAAAAAAAAGGGCTTGTTGATCTTACTGAGACGCGGAGACGAATGAGAGCGGTGGATACTGAGAATGTGGACTAGGCCCAGCCGCGGTTACAGCTGTTACGTTGGTTCACAAAAGAAACCAACAAAGACGACAAAGTTTGGAAATAAGGAAACCTCCTCTCATAGTCCCCTAACGTGTAGGAGGGACAAGGGACCACCACCATCCTGTTGCCATTTGAAACGTAGTGGATGGGTGAGTGAGCCAGTGAGGGTCATGAGTGGGACCCACGAGACAGCTACTAATCCCGGTATTTAAAGTAAACACCAAATACTGAGTCTATTCTCTGCAATGGGCCTTGCGCCTTGAGCCCATTGACTTGACTATTATGTAATTTAATATAATGGGACGTGAGGTGGGGTGGGTTCTATGAGTTCTAACTTGTAAAAACTGAATCGGTCCACCCGCAGGCGATCTGGATCGGAATTGACCAAGGTTGATCTGACTCGGATTGGCTGGTACAGAAGAACCATGATGCTTAGAATGTATCAATTCTTGGACCAACCTAGAATCCGAGATCTCAGATCAGAAATGGTTAGGATTGATCTTGATCTCAATTTCAGGTTTTTAAACACTGATCGGGAGACACTTGGGGACCGGGGATTTTTTCAATTTGTAGTAGTGTGGTGATGGTTGCCAGTGCAGTAGAGCCATAGTCTAAGTTCATAGAAAGGTCGCATGTTTGACTCCTCCCTCCCCCTCATCGGATGTTTACTTCCTGTTATTTACCTTTTTCCTCCCCCCCCCCCCTCTTCTGGCCGCCTTTTTTTTTTTTTTTTTTTTTTTTGAAAAAAACAGAATTTTTTTTGGGTGTAATCGGTAAAACTTGATGAGATCGGCTCTTAGATCAATGGAAAAATACAAGAAAACCGAAATTCACCTTGAAATCCAAGCAAATCTAAAGCATCCTTGATGTTATCCCTTTTTTTTTTCTTTTCTAAAAACTGAAATTCACCTCAGATGAAATCAAAGCAAATCTCCCACTACCTCTGCATTTTTCTCCCCCTCCGGCCGCCCTACCTTGAATTGGGACATCAATCCCTAATGGCCTATGGACCCTCAATAGGAGATGGCAAAAACAAAAAAAACTGATAGGAATCTATCAGACTAAATTGATGTCTCACGTTGTAATGGTCCAAAACCATGTGACATTGACAAATCTCACAATAGCAAGATATTTCAATGTTTTGTTTCTCTTTTAGTGAAGATAAGCATGGAGAGGAAGAGGCTCACTCAACTTAACAGAGGTGTATGTAGGGTCCCTTTGAATCCTTCAACCTTACTCTCCTTCAAAATATGGATTATTATTGTTACCAAAAAAATATATGGATTATTAAGGCGGCTTAATATCTAGCCATCATTATGGATTACGTCTCTCATGTGATAGTTTGGTCAACGTGTAGATTATATCCCCTTTTATCTAATTATTGTTTAAGATTCGATTTAATCTGACTCCGCCATGTGTTAGAATAATGAGTTCATGGGAGTGAGAGATTGTGAATATAACTCTCCCGGAAAAAAAAAAAAAAAAAAAAAAAAATCGCAATTGAAGACAATTGTTAGTGCAATTGGTTGGTATCATGCCGATTGGATGTAGGCATTATGGTAGATCACGAGTTTGACTCTCCTATCCATGCCCTATCTCTTTCTCTGTTTAGTAGTTGAAGTTAAAGGTGTCAATTGGTCTATTCCTTAACTGTTCTTACCCTAAAGAGTCAAGACCAATAAGCTAACAATTCCAAACCTGAGTTCTAAGACCATTAACTAATGAGTGGACCGCTTCTGATTCCTAATTAGTTCCAAGCAATACAAAAAAATAAAAAATAAAAAATCCTTAACACCAATGCTACATATCTTCATATAGTATAATAAGACACTAATTTCAATCACATGAGATATGCAACCCATCATCATTTTTTGTTCCTTTCAAACCATCGAACAAGTCTATACACCTCTTGTTTTATATTCAATTAATAAGTAAAAATACCACCACCTTCATAAATTTTAAGGCATGTTCTTAAGTTAGCATTCCCAAATGGACCTTAAAACTAATAGTCAATTCTTTGGTAAATTGTATATGTGAAAAGAATTACCAGTCAAAATTGAATAACAAAAAAAATTAAAGGGTTTGATTGTTGCTCTCATGACCTCAAATCTTAAGAATTATATAGTATATAGGATTAGGATGTGGAATTTTTCATGTTCCATGGTTTCTAGTTTCAATGTTGGTCTATCAGTTTTGGAACTGTTGGGAGACTAATAACTTAATCGATAGACCCAAAACCGGACCAGTAACTTAACGGTAGATTCAAAACAAGTCCAATAAATCTTATCATTTCACATACATATTACATTAAATAACTTTCAACATTTTGAAAACCCTTTCACACTCCTGCATTAATAACTTTTTGGAATAATATGAGGGATAATTAAAAAAAAATGGGCAAGAGTTTGATGTCTGAGCATGTAGCGCCTACATCAAATGTGGGGGCTAATGAGAGCACACGTAGGAGAATCAGTTGGAATGGAATTTTTTAGTTCACTGGGGGCTGAATGGTAAAAACACGCTATCTTATGTCTGGGCGTAAAAATTACGCAACCCGTTAGCATTCTTTTCCCAAAAAAAAAAAACTATAACTTCTTAGTTCAACACTTCAGCGATAACAAGATGCACCGTTCTTAATCGGTTCCAGTCACCACCGATAGAGCCCATTGGGATAAAAGCCTACAATTTTGGGCCAAGTCCGGAAAATTTGCGAGGGAGTAAAGGCCATTGGGCCTACGGCCGGCCCACCCAGGCCTGAAATGCACTGCCTACAGACCCAACCCTTAGTCCCTTGATTAAGTTCGTATTGGGTAGGTAACTTGACCTATATCATTTGGACCGGACTGACCTATCAAATAAGGGTAATTGATTCAATTCAAAATTTCTGGACATTCTATCAACATCATCATCTATTAATTTTGGAAAGTTTCAGCTCAATTTTTTTTCTCTACATGGACATAGAAAGTATGAAAATCTGTTAACATTTCATCTATGGTAGTTTGTAATTTCATATTTTATGGTCGAATTAGGGTAATTTTTGTTTCAACTATTAAAAATGCAGGGATAAAAGTCCTTACATGGTGGCCGATGGTCAATTTGACCATAGATGAGTTCCTTGTGGCTCAAAGAGATGAATCTGGATCCTCTCCCATTCATGGATTTAAGTATCGGTATCGGATCCGTGGTATCAACCGATTTATATTGATATCGATCATTATCTAATTGATATCATTTCACTAGTGTCGAAATGGAATGGTATGATAGTTAAAAAAAAACTAGGTATCAATATTTTAGGGTTAAAACGGTCCAGTCCGGTCCGGTCTAATACAACCAGTCTATATCGGTATCAGTATCAGACCATTGTAACAACTGATTTTTATTGGTATCGATCATTACCCAACTGATATTATATAGGTGGTATCGGAACAGGGGAGGGTAAAATGAGGATAAAAAAATACTAGGGAAAGAGCAAAAAAAAAACTCTCTTCATTATCATGTTTGTTTTCTTCTTTTCTCTTCATTTATTAAGGAAATTATGGGAAGTTAAAAAAGAGCAGTTGGTTTTTTTTTGGAAGGGGGTAGGATGGTTCGAGGCTTTTAAGTGAGCTTCAAAGTCTGGAGCGCTAGCGGGCGCATTCGTTTTTCAGCTTGCTTTCTTCGCATGAACGCGAGTAGGGTCTTAGACTAGATGAGAAACATGATTCGACTAGTTTGTGGCTTGGGTATGAGCGGCCATCGTCCTACCCACAATGGCCACAGCGCTACGTAGATTTGGCTGCATCTAACAGTTGGGGTGTAATCATTTCAAATAAATTCAAATGAGGTGTTGAAACCGATGAGATGAGATTAAACCCAATCCATCCAATACAACCCGACGAGCTGACCAATCAAAACGGTTTTGGTTTTCTAAAACAAAATCCAATCATTGTTATCGAACGAAACCCTAAATCCCTTGGAACTCCTCTTCTTCCTCTTCACTTCATCGCACATACGATAGACAAGGCCTTCCTGACTAAATAATCCACTACAAAATTGGTTCTCTAGGAATATAAAAGAAAGAACACTAAACAAAATAGAAACCTAAAAGCATAATATCTGCAATAACTGGCTAGGCAGATAGACTATTACTATATCATACACAAGGCCAACTTATTTAATAAAAATGAAAACTAATAATTTTTTGCAAGCTAATTTTTTGATGTTGCTACCAATTTCAGGCCGAAACCATTTAATTGGATCAGGATCGTCTCATAAAAACTGGAATCGGTCGAACCAATTATTAATTGGTTGGTTTTGATCCTAGGCTCCAAGCAAGTAGAATGATATGTATTGTTAAATCAAAACCAAACCAAATAACCGGTTTATACTGCTTAAAACCATTTTAGATTTGGGGGAGGTTAGGTTTTTCACTCAGATTCACTTTTCCTGGGCCTAGCATACTCATGCTATAATGGTCCATTGACTCCACAGGCTTTTGAATTTCATAGATTGAGAATGAGACATATACATGGGCTCAAAAATATTCCCATTTTGGGTTCTAATTTATCGGTCTTCCCGTCTTGGAACAATTAGGAATAATAAGGGCTGCAACAGGGTCGGGTTGGGCCGGGCCTTTTAAAAACCAAACCCAACCCTCAGTCCCCTCAGTTGGGCCAGCCCGACCTGACCCTGATTCATGGTCAGGAAAACCCAACCCTGACCCGCCCTCAAGGTCGGGCCGGGCTGGCCCTAATTGGGGGGGGGGGGGGGGGGGGGAGGAGATGCATGGGTTGGCTAGGCTGAGAAGAAGAAAGCAGCGGAAGAACAAGAAGAAGAAGACATGGTCGGGTTGGGCTGGGCCGGGCTTAGCCCGAGGCCTCAACCCTGACCCAACCCTAACTCAGGGCCGAAAATTCCCAACCCTGACCCTCCCTCAGGGCCAAGGTATTTCAACCCAGGCCCTGTTCGGGCTCAGGGCGGGCTCGGGCCGTCAAGGCCAAACTTGCACCCCTAATTAGGATTGTTTAATCGCATTGGGCTCCTCTCCAGCAGCTGGGTTGGCATGATCAGTACCGGGATGTGTGGCTGGGTGGGGATCATTCCAGACCAGCCATTGGATTCTCACTTGGCACTCTCTGGGCTGGCCGAGTGAAAGGAGCCCGATCCTGTTTAATCAAGATTGTTTAAAACCCGGTACCAACTAATCGATTAATAATTGGTCCTGATCCTAAGACACAAGAGCTAGCTATTGAATAATCGATCGATTCTAGTCTGTGATATCATGGGATTAGACCGATTAGAACTGAACCGACCAATAGACACCCTATTTTTTGACATCAGAAAGGAAGTTTGGATGATAGTATGATACTAGCTTTGATTTTTCCATGAAGCACATGACTATCAATTTCTAAGTTTTCATTCTCTTGGGAAGACTACATAGGCTGTGACTTGAAGTGCTTCCTTAGGGCTCAAGCTCTAATAATGAACTTCGAGTGAAGTTAAGGTTGTAGGAATCATTAGTCATTGCAAACAAAGGATTGGTCAATTAGGAATACAAACAATCACAAACAACTCAATAGAATCAGAAATTTTCATTATTTCTTAAAAAACTCTCTACACTACTCTCCATTTTACAAAGTATACTCTTTTGTTTGTGACTAGTGTTTTCCACACAGATAGGAAAATTCAAAACTCCGATCCTCACACAATTACAATTCTACCCATGTATATGTAATGAACCAAAAACCAACCCAATTATAAATACAAGTCAATAATAACTATTTGAATATGCAAAATACATGACATACCCAACCTCAACATGAAGTAACTCTTTTAAGGAGTTGTTAATCTGATGCTTTTGGTGAGGATAAGCTTGGACCAGGATCTTCTACAATACCGACAGGGCGACAGTGCACATCCGATGGCACAGCAGAGCTCACGTGGCACACATGGCACACATGGTCTTTGCTTTCCCCAAATCTCAAAGCTGACAACTAATGCCCCAATTACTCTGATTTATAAATCATTAATAGCTTGCATTTAATACAACCCGTTTCCATTATAAGAAAAAAATCCTTTAAAACTACTCCTATCCTATCTTACTGCTCTTAAAGATTTCAAAGTTTACAAGTCTCTATTAGACTATCTGTTGGGTTTATAATCTCGTCAGGCTTTAAGGAATCGGTGTTGGATCAGCCGTATCAACCGATTCATATCGATATCCGGCGACACCAATATTGATTCTGAATCACATCAAATCGATGATACGGTGTGAACAGGACAAAAAGTAAAATGATCAAAATACAATACAATATCAATATCTTTGAAGGCAAAAACATCTGAGTAATACGGACTGATACATATCGATCAAATATGATATCAATTTCAGAACTGACCTACACCCTTCCGATACCATGCACTAAAACCATGAGTCTCATAGCATTGGTTGAGCAGTGAACCCAAGCAATTAAAATGATGCATACCATCCCCTAGGAGGTATCTCACTTGGTAAGATATCATGCCAATGATGGTTTTAGGTATTGAGTATCGGTATCAGGAATTATCGGATTAATATTGATCGATACCGATATAGATCGACCAATACCATGCGTCGATCCAGTATCTACCGGCTATTGACAATACCGGTGACAAGAACACTAGTACAACTAGTGATAAGTAATAAGTCAACAAGTCACGACCGTTTGCTAAGCATGGGAACGTCAGCTGTCATTCTCTAACCTAATTGCATTATAAGGATTATGGAAGGGCATGTGCAATTAGTTGGATCTTAATCTTTTTCCCTTTTAATTATTTTAAGATGAGATGTAATTAGTTGGATAAGTGAAACATGATTAAAGGAAGAAAGGAAAGTCAATTATGACTAATACCGTTTATCTAACCATTATTAATCTTTAAAACAAAAAATTAGCTGGTGGGAGGGGAGGAAGTAGCACCAATTCACAACTCACTACCCACGTGTTGTGGTCCCCACTTGTGCGGACGTTTCCGACACGCCACCTCTTCATACTTTCTCATCTCAACTCCCGCCATCTAACCCTTGCCTTTCAGCATCCAAGCTCCAACACACCGTTAGATCCATTAATCGATCAAGATCGATACTCTGCATCGCACTTCCCCCCCCCCCCCAACCCACACCCACACCCACACCCACACCCAATGCGATCTATCTTATCATAACTACTCCTGAGACCTGACAACACACCCACGCACCTGACAACAAAAGCGAGTGAGCGACACATGACTCCACCGCTGTCACGTGTTATTTCACTCCCATTATGGTGGGGACCACGCGTGTTCCCCATTATCGATCCGATCCAATTGAACGCAAAATATACAAAGGAGTATTGATGCAATAATATGCGAGACTTACATGATCTTTTTTTTTTTGAACAAGTAAATCAAGAAAAAAAATATATATCCTGTCTCTCCTACGCAACAATAGTCTCTATGATTTGATTTTCCTTAAATCTTAACTCCAAAAAAAATAAAAAAATTTAAATTCATCTATTTGAGATTGGGTATAGCTACGCCTAGAGTTGAATAACAAGAAGGGCACCTGATCAGACCGTTCACATTGCAAGTTGGGCAAATCTTGAACACACCTTTTCCCATGTAACATTTATGGCTGCCGTTGCACTTTTCACACAACACGAAGCGATGCCCTCCACATTCGTCGCAAACACCTGGCTCCGCCGCCGGAAAACCTTCTACGAACCTCTTCAGCTCTCCGGTCTCGTGAAGTTGTCGGATCTCTTCAGCTCCACCGACGTATCTGCCGCCGATGAAAACCCTAGGCAACGTCAGCTCTTTACTACCTAAGATCGCCTTTAGCTCTTCTAATAAACCAGCGTCCATTGATAGATCTCTCTCGTCTATGGAGACTCTGAACCCTTTTAAGATCGATTGAACAGTTTTGCAGTCTTCGAAGGTTTTTCGGACCACGCGGAGGCTGGTGTAGTAGACGACGATGCGCTTTTCGGCGCCTGGGAGAGAGATTGAGATTGGCGTCCCAAGATCTGGTGGAGGCGGTGGAGGGAGTGATTTGGGAAGAACAGGACGGGAGAAGGTACGGAGTACTGCGTTGGCGATGCGAACGCGTTGGAAGATGTTGGATTTCTTAGGGGGAATTGGTTCCAAATCTTCTTTGCATAGATTCTGAATGTCTTTGAATGAAGAACAGGAGAAAAGAGATTTGTTGTGTGTTGGACTTCGACCTGGTGATTTTCTCCATGGTGGCCACATTAGGGGTTGGGGAAAAGAAGAGAAGAAGATAGATTCTCTCAATGGAAGATAGAAATCAAAAGCGAAACAGAGAGGGGGAGATAATGGAGCTCCGCTTCCCTTTTTTTTCTTCTTGCTTTGTGGGGGCTTGGGAAGATGGGGTTAGCTTAAAGTGGATGTTTTGGTGGGATGGGAGAAGTGGAGCTGCGATCTGCAAAAGGTAGAAGTTGCAGGTATTGAGAGGAGAGGGTTCGACTTTTTCTCTTTTTTGTGGGGCAACGGAGGTTGAGACTTGTGAGACAGAGGAGAGGAGAGGAGAGAGAGAACGAAAACCCGAATTGTTTTAGAGGGAAAGGGAGTGTGTGAGAAAGCCAGAGAAATTTGAGGCTGTGAGGGGGTTGTTAAGTTGGTTAAAATAAGGATTTTTCCTGAGAGAGAGAGAGAGAAGACCATCTCTAGCCCGGTTTAGCAATCTTGATTGGGGGATATAATTTTGCTGCTATCTGGGTTGTAGGAACTTTCCCACTATCCGGGCTCTCAGCCAAAGTAATGGAATCTTAAAGGATATTTTGAAAAAATACGAAAATTTACAAGGGTATTTATGAACCCATGGGGGAAGTGAATTATTCTACTTCTTTGTATGCGAGTCAAGGTAATAAGAAAGTTCTTGCAACCAACAAAGCTTTTTCTATCGGATTTTAATCCTTTTCATTCTAAAAGTGTTGAGATGTCAACATCGACATCCAAGTAGATGCCAATGAGCTCGACATCCAGTGTTGACATCTCTACCTACCACTACCGCACTACACACTTTTAGAAATTGGAGAGGATTATTTTCCTTTTCTACCTTGAGAGGATTAGTAAAGATCATTGACTAGATCAAATATCGATATTTATTTGCCGCCCAGACTTGGATCAGTGTAACTGTGGTAGTGTGTGGGTGGTTTTTTTTTGGGCGGGGTGTAAAGTAGTTCAAAAAAAGCATTGGCATTGGATATTGATTAATACCTTATCCAATATTGTGAACTAAAACCATGATCATCCAGGTGTTGACATCTCTACCTACCACTACCGCACTACACACTTTTAGAAATTGGAGAGGATTATTTTCCTTTTCTACCTTGAGAGGATTAGTAAAGATCATTGACTAGATCAAATATCGATAGTTATCTGCCGCCCAAACTTGGATCAGTGTAACTGTGGTAGTGTGTGGGTGGTTTTTTTTTGGGCGGGGTGTAAAGTAGTTCAAAAAAAGCATTGGAATCGGATATTGATTAATACCTTATCCGATATTGTGAACTAAAACCATGATCATCTAGGTGTTGACATCTCTACCTACCACTAGCGCACTACACACTTTTAGAAATTGGAGAGGATTATTTTCCTTTTCTACCTTGAGAGGATTAGAAAAGATCATTGACTAGATCAAATATCGATAGTTATCTACCGCCCAAACTTGGATCAGTGTAACTGTGGTAGTGTGTGGGTGGTTTTTTATTGGGCGGGGTGTAAAATAGTTCAAAAAAAGCATTGGAATCGGATATTGATTAATACCTTATCCGATATTGTGAACTAAAACCATGATAATAACACTAGAGATGATTCTTTGAGCAAATGACATGATGGAAACGCATGAGTGAAATCATTTCATATGAAGAGAGCTAACATATCCTGCCTAGGTGGCTCAGAAAACCTTTTCTTATTAACCTTTACATGAGCTATTAAGTGATTACCAAACAAGTTCCATTAAGTGAGTTTTCTCACCATAAATGAATTTCTCCTTCTTGATATTATATGGAAATGGGTTCTAATAGTATTATGAACCATAATTACAAATTTTTCTTACCAAATAAAATATTCAAATTACATAATAATAATCGTTTATTTTATCCAAGCAAAGATTTTTTTTGGGTGATAACGGAAACTTCAATAAATCAAACAAAAAAAAAAAAAAAAAAGAGAGAGAAATAAAGAACATGCATTATTTGATGAAAATAAACTTAGTTTTTAAAGAACCATTCTTAGTAAATGGGCAAAACAGAAAATCATTGAGCACCGTTGAAGCTAAAGATATTTTTGTAATGAGGGATTCAATATATCCTGGAAAAATAGAGTTAATTAACGGTAAATTCCAATATCTCCCTATTAATAAATCAAACACTTTAGAGAGAGAGAGAGAAGAAGGATAAATTATGTTCAGCCCGATATACACCTGAGACCATTGATTGCTTATTTCTATGACCCCTGATACAGAAGAAACAACTCGGGAATTACGAAATCTGGGATTATAGAGGTATCCAAAGGTCTTTCCATATGTCAATCGATAGTCCATTACTAAATTTCCAACAAACTAGCTTCAATAACCTAGGAATGACTTGAGAGATACTATTACAGACCCACGGTCCATTGTCGCTGCAATTTACTCAATCATGGATGTGGCTGGTGTCTTCGTCACTCTTCCCTTCGGTAGCAATATATATAATAAGGGAAAATGAATTCTCTGGTAGAAGTGTAGAGCATAAAAGCCCACCCTATCAGGAGGTCTTGGGTTCTAGCTTTCTGGTTCTCATCTTCCTTCCATCCCCATAGGATAAGTATCTATCTAAAAAATTTTTTAAAACCTTTGTGGGGAACGTGCACATTGCGCCCAAATACAGAGGGGGCAAAATGAACGCCCCACCCCATGATTCTTCTGCGCACACTCTCATTAGCTCTCGTGTGCATGCAGGGGCCATGCTCCCCATAGGAAACACTTTCCCGTACAATAATATCTGATGTTTTATTTATTATGTTCTAGGTACCTCATATTTTATAAATAATATATTTGAAGTGCTTCATATTTCATAAATGTGATGTTTAATGTGTGTGTGTGTGTGTTTTTTTTTTGTAGAAAAAAGTAATGAAAATCGCTAAATCAAGAAAGATGATACATCAGTCAAATGGCAAATTTAGTCTTAATACTCTTAGTTTTTACTAGGGGTGCAAGTTTGGCCCTGTCGGCCCAAACCCGCCCTGGCCCTGTCGGCCCAAACCCGCCCTGGCCCGCTCTGAGCCCGAACAGGGTCTGGGTTGAAATATTTGGCCCTGAGGGCGGGTTAGGGTTGGAAATTTTTGACCCTGAGTCAGGGCCGGGTCGGGTTAGGGTTGAGGCTTCAGGCTAAGCTTGGCCTGGCCTAGCCCGGCCCGACCCTGATTTAAGTTATACTATAAAATATATATTGATATAATATATACATTATAAACTTTAAATGTCACCTACATTTTTTTAGATAATATATTATATATGACGACAATAAGTGATATAATACTTTTTATTATAGTGTTATTTTATGTAAATTTGATAATGTTCTCCTCGGTCCATTCTAGCCCATGCATTTCTTTCCTTTTCCCCATGATCAGGGCCAATCAGGGTCAACCCGGCCCGACCCTGAGGGCGGGTCAGGGTTGGATTTTTCTGACCCTGAGTCAAGGTCAGGTCGGGCCTGGGCCCAACTAAGGGGACTTAGGGTTGGGCTAGGGTTCTATAAAGCCCGGCCCAACCCGACCCTGTTGCAGCCCTAGTTTTCACAATTAAATTAGGGAAAAAATTCTCTGTCTGGGAGTGTGGCCTACTCCAGCACTCTCATGAGTCTATCTCTCTCCTCCCCATGTGAAAAGACACCTCTGCCCCCTTGTTTTAAGGAGGAGAGAGATAGACACATGGGAGTGCTAGCGTATGCCACACTCCCGTATAGAAAACTGCTTCCCATTAAATTATTAGTTGGATCAATATAGGTTCTATCTTTTTTTAGCAATACATACATTAATAAAAGAATTCATTGCTAATTTAATATCCAGCAAACCAGTAAATACTTCTCATTACCATTGATAAGAGCTTTGAATCATCTCGTTAACCAACTTCTTACAATCAGTCCAAATGTCAATATTGTTGACTCCTCATTTTTCATAAACGTTACATTTGGGTAGAAAAGACAAAAAAGGAAAGCATTGAATCAAGAAATATGATATACACTAAAAAATGGCACATTTAGTACTCTTAGCTAGGGGTGTCGACCGGTCGGGCTCGGTCGGTCTCGGTCGGGCCTAGCCGGGCCTCACCAATTTTATAGGCTGCACCGTGTCCGACCGTTTAGGTATTCGGGCTTGTCTTGGGCAAGCATGGTACGGTTTCATTTCAATCGATCGGTGTTCGGTCTTTAATCAGGGCAGCCTTATTCGGGCTAAACAGGCCTAAATCGAGTCTAAAACAGGCTAATGAGCTGTTTAACTCTAAACGATCTCTAAACGGTGTGGGCTTACTAATTGACATGCAACCAGAATTTTAAGTTCAAACCATCACACCGTTGGGCACTCATTGTACACCTCAACTCAAAATCAAATAAAATTTATCCCAACAAAAATAGTAGCACAATACCGAATAAAAACACTTCGAACAAACTAAGTAGAGGGTAATAAAAAAAATAACACAACACCAAATAGAAGCACATCTAACAAAGTAAGATCTAAAAACTAAAACTAAGCCCTCATCTCACCTACGTTAAGTGTATCTAAATCTAACCAATAAATGTCAAAGATCAACAAAAAAACAAACAAAAAAGAAGAAATTTGGAAGGAATGGGAGAGGAAGTTTATAAGTTAAAGGGTCAGGCTAGGTCGGGCTGCAACAGGGCGGTCTAGATTGGGCCTGGAATCGATCGGTCTGGTCGGACGCCCGACCGGCTAGGACCCCACACCAGGACCGCCCAATTACTAAACATGTCGGGCTTAAGCCCGACAAGTTTAGTAATTGGGCCGAGCCGGGCTGGGCTTTAACCGGGCAGGCTCGGTCGAGGCTGACAGGCCTGGCCTAGAATTGACACCCCTACTCTTAGCTATCACAACTAACCTATGAGCTGGATTGGTATAGGTTTCCTTTTTAACAATATATACATTATTTAAAGACTTCATTGCTAATTTAATATCTAGTAAAACAATAAATACTTTCCATTGCTATTGATAAGAGCTTTGAGTAATCCAACTAACCAGCTTCTTACAATCATTCCAAATCTCAATACTGTTGACTCTTCATATTTCATAAATGTTACGTTTGAAGTATTTATTATTATTATTTTTTGATAGAAAAAAAAAAGGGAAAACATAGAATCAAGAAAGATTATGTATCACTCAAAAATGGCAGATTTAGTCTTAGTGTTCCTAACTATTACAATTAAACTATGAGCTGGATCAATATAGGTTCTATCCTTTTTAACAATACATACATTTATAAAAGAGTTCATTGTTGATTTAATATCTGACAAAGCAAAAATACTTTCCATTGCCATTGATAAGAGCTTTGAGTCATCCAATTAACCAGCTCATCACAATCAGTCTGAATATCATTATAGTCGACTCCCCATATTTTATAAATGTTATATTTGAATTTATTTTTTTTTTAGAAAAAAATAAAGGAAAACACTGGATCAATAAAGATGATACATCACCCAAAATGATAGATTTAGTATTAGTATTCCTAGCTATCACAGCTAACCCATGAGCTGGATCGTTATAAGTACTATCTTTTTTAAAAATACATACATTAATAAAAGATTTCATTGCATGCTGATTTAATATCCAGCAAACCAGTAAATACTTCCCATTGCCATTGATAAGAAATTTGAGTCATCCAGTTAATCAGCTCCCCACAATTAGTCTGAATATCAGTATAGCCGACTCCTCATATTTCATAAATGTATGTTTGAATTTTTATTTGTAGAAAAAAAATAAAGAAAAGTACTGAATCAAGAAAATTGATACGTCACTCAAAATGGTAAATTTAGTTTTAGTATTCCTAACTATCATAGCTAACCTATGAGCTGGATCGATATAGGTTCTATCTCTTTTAACAATATATACATTAATAAAAGACTTTATTGTTGAATTAATATCCAGAAAAACTATAATACTTCTCATTGCCATTGATAAGAGCTTTGAATCATCTAGTTAACCAGCACCTCATAATCAGTTTGAATATCAATACTGTCGACTCCTCATATTTCATAAATGTTATATTTGAAATATTTTCTTTTGTTAGAAAAAAATAAATGAAAACACTGAACCAAGAAAGATGATACATCACCCAAAATGACAAATTTAGTCTTAGTACACCTAGCTATCACAGGTAACCTATAAGCTGGATCGGTATAGGTTTTATCTTTTTTTAACAATACATACATTAATTAAAGACTTCAATACTAATTTAATATCTAACAAAACAAAAAAACAAAAATACTTCCCATTGCCATTGATAAGAGCTTTGAGTCCTCTAGTTAACTAGCTCTTCACAATCAGTCCAAATAACAATACGATCGACTCCTCATATTTCATAAATGTTATGTTTGAAGAATTTTTTTTTTCGGTAAAAAAAAATAAAGCAAAGCACTGAAACAAGAAATATGATACATCACCCAAAATGATGGATTTAGTCTTAGCACTTCTAGCTATTATAACTAATCTATGATCTCTATCGATATAGGTTCTATCTTTTTTTAACAATACATACATTAATTAAAGATTTTATTGTTCATTTAATATCCGTCAAACAATAAATACTTCCCATTCACATTGATAAGAGCATAGAGTCATCCAGTTAACCAGTTCCTCACAATTATTCCAAATGTCAATATTGTTGACTCCTATTGATCTTCCCTTTTGAAACCCCATGAGCATTCGTTATGCCTCGGCTTCCTATGCATTCCTTGTATACCGAAACTCCATACAAAAATCGATAATTTTTTTATTAAAAAATATAATTGATGCCCAACCAGCCTTGTTTGTGTCCTTAATAAAACTTCAATCACAAACAATTATAGTATGACTAGAGGGTGTAAGTTCAAGGTAATCCACCACAAGTAAGGATGAAACACATGGTGAAAAGTTTTTATCTATATGATGATGGAAAGTAGAAAAGGTTTTGGTTTGATATCCATTTATCGATATTAATCATTATCCTATATGGATTCGGTTGATAACGGGAAAACATGCATTAATTGATTCCCAGTGTTAACATATGTAATTGCAAACGCAGCATGAAAAAGTAATTTTTCTTCAATGAGGGATGATCTTGGCTAAGAGTATTAAATGGTCCTATTTCGTTTATACCATTTAATTAGAAGGTCTCAATTTTGAAACAAAAATCGTCATTTATTGAACGGTTTCGAATTAAATGGTTTGGGTCAATTTCTATAAACAATTTCTATTTGATTTTGGCACCTTTACGTACATATAAGGGTGTTAAATAGTACTATTCAGTTTAAACCATTTAATTAAATGGTGTCAATTTTAAAACCAAAATCGAACCATTTAATAAACGGTTTCACGGTTTCAGTATGATTTTGACACTTTTAATCTTGGCACTAGTAATCTGTATAGAAGATCATAAACATTTTCACCTTGGAAGAATTTCGTTCTTAATCATAATAAAATTGTTGCCCAAATCCTCGTAGAAAATGGACATGAATAAAAGGTGTCCATTAGTTTCCTTCTCTGCCACACAAAGCACACAAGTGTCATCGATATCTAGAAAATATTTTAGATTTCCCTTAGGCTTCGTTTGTTTTGATGTAAAATTTTACACAGAAAATTTTACATGTTGAAAATTTGTCCATTGTTTGTTTATAGGAAGTAAAATGTGTCGTATAATATCACCATAAAATTTTCAATGTTTGTTTATCATTAATTTTCATAGTAAAACTATATAAAATAATTGCATGAGATGTCATTATAACAAATTTTAATTAGGCATCCCGTATTATATGGTTGTAAAAGTCATGGATCGACATAGAACCCACAAATACGTAAGTCATATGTGATTCATCCAAGGGAAAAAAATCCCCACGTGAACACATACCTCGTACATTTTTTTGGGCTCATTTAAAGCTATATTTGGTTTCAAAATTCAGAATTAGAATCATGTTTGGGTGGCCACAAGTTAGGCTATTCTAACTTAAAAATTTTTTAAATTAGAATCTAAATGTAAAATAAAAGTTTAAAAATCAACAGACGATTATATCATTTATCAAGAATTCGTTACTCTTGGGATCAAATTAAAGTCACATATCACTCTTTAGTACTCTTGAGAATTAGAATATAAATCTAACAAAACTTAAAATCAACAAGTGCTCACATCACTCTTTGCCTTCATTCAGCAATTTCCAGGTAAACAATTGAAATTTTGGATGGACTCTAGTTTTCCATAATAAACATAAAATAATATTTTATTAATTGAGGCAGAATTATCAACATCTGATGTTCTAGAGCCACTCAAAAATTTTGTAGCAAGATTGGAACCAAATGTTTTTTGAAAGGTTCATGAAAGTTTAAGAGTTTGTAACCTATGTTTGAATTATTTGGCAAATGAATTATTCGGTAAGAAAATTTTGGATTTCAAGAATCTGGCTCTTGAAAAAAATATCCGGTTGGCTAATGATTTGGCTATTAAGGCCAGATCAACTAGAACCAATGTGCAATTGTCTGACATTTCTCTTCCTTAATAAATACTAGCGATCCTCTTCCTACCAAAAAAAAAACAAAAAAGAATTTGGTTCTTGAAAAAAATTCAGTTATAGTTTTGGAGCCAAATGTTTTGGTTTGAAAATTTTGAGAAAATGGACTAAAATTTTGGTTTTAATTGTTTAAATATAAATTATGTACTTCTAATTTATCTCAATCTGAATTTTATTTTTTGAACAAAATTTCAAATTGGTGAAACTAATTTAACCAAGAGTATTATCTTTCCAAATTATTTCTAAATATAAAGTTAACTATAGATGTGAGTAGAAATTATCTTAGCTTCTCGATAATTTAAAACAAGTATAAAGGGGTGATATCGATTTCTACATATGTATTCTCTTCAAAAGCAATGTAATAAAGATGTGATTGTAGGAGGAAATTAAATTTATGAAAACTTTTTCAAGAAAAAATTATCCATACTCTTTCATACTCTCTCTCCTCCCTGACACTTTGTCCTCATTAATTGTATTCCTACCCTCTTTTATACTCCCATTGGTTGGGTACAGAGATTCAATTACACATCGACAACAAGATGATCATCTTCCTCATGAAGACCCAAACTAATGGGAAAAATTTTCAACTAACTACTGAGAACAAGTGAGAGAAAAAGTAAATACTTAATAGAGATGCAAGAATGTAGAAAGGAAAATTTAATATGGACAATGATTGAGTAAGAACTTGAGTGTCATTGACTCTTGCTATAGAATTTTTTTGATCAGAAACATAGAAATTTTATTAGCTAAAGAGCCTCGACTGGAGAGAACTCTAGAGGGGCAAAGGTACAACAAGAGAAACAAAGGATGGAGACAAGGGCCACCAAACAAATGCCAAAGAACTAGAAAAAGCAAAATGAGCTAAGCTATGAGCCTCATATAATACATGAACGATGAAACACAAAATTAAGGATATAATTTTATTTTTTTTTAAATAAGTTATCTTTTCTTAATTTTCTCTTAAGGGTGTAAATTTTAAATCGAAATCTCTATTGAAATCGAATCAAGCTGTTTAATCAGGAATCGATAATTAATTGGTTCAACATAACCGATAATAAACCATCAGTTCTAAACCACTTAGAACAATTTAAAGACAATAAACTATTAAACCGAATAAAATCGAATATGAACTCAATAAAGCTAAGTAAACCAATTGATTGAACTGTTAAACTGAATACAACTAGTAACGAATCGAATACAGCCGATTTAATTGAATCAAATTGATTAACCCAAATAATCAAACCAGTTAAATCGATTGAGAACTATATAACAAAAAAAAAAAACCAATAATAAATCGAAACTTAACTGATAATAATTGTATAAGTAGAACCGATTACATGCCAATTAACCAAAACTGATCAGTAAACAATTTCGGTTTAGGAACTTGATACCTTTTAATAATCGGATCAATTTTGATTTATGTCAATTACAATATGAATCAAACCATCTAAAGTGAAGGAAGTTTTCATTCATCCATGATGAAGGAAATCAATGCTAAAAAATATCGTGTCTCCCTACCATTTGAAGTTGATTGTGCCCTAGGAGTCCAATCCAACGACAAAGAAGTAGGGAATTCATTTACCATGGGTGAAGAAAAACTCGGTCCTATCTCTAGTTTTTTCTTTGGATGTTCTTTTTTCGAGGGAAAGTGAGTGAACACAATATACAAGAAATTTTCAAAAATAGGAAAGAGAACGCTACCTGGTCTCGTCCAGTCGCGGCCCACACATGGCTATGCACCTGAGGGCACGATGGTCATTTTTCATGCAACCCTGTGTTTGGGCACAGGGGCTGTGAGTCGCAAGCGACCAGGTAGTGTTCTTTCTATGTAAAAAATATAAAAGAACTCTGTTCGGGAGCGTGGATTATGCCAACGCTCCCATGTGTTTATTTCTTTCCTCTTCATGTGAGAAGACATTTATACCCCTTGTTTAAGGAAGAGAGAGAAAGACATAGGAAACGCTGGCGTAGGACGCACTCCCGGACAGAAAATCACTTCCTAGGAGAGGAATCGAAAAGAGAGAGACATTTCATTTCATAAGCCTCATTGAAGCATAAAAGTTTGAAATTTCTTGCAACTTCACATCGATAACCAGAGGAATCGAAAAAGAGAGAGAGAGGAAACTGAAGAAAGGATGGAAGACGGTGGTGGTATTGCTGATCCCTCTCCTCCTCCGGTCATCACCATCCAAGTAAAATTCAGTGGGAGAACTATACCTATCTCCATCAACCTAGAATCCACCATTAAAGACTAGAAATCCATTCTTCAACCGCTCACAAATGTCCTTCCGAGAGGACAAAGACTCATCTCCAAAGGCACCTTCTCTCCCTATCTTTGCGTACTTCTGTTTGTTAACTTCTTCTCTAAAATTCTCAAACCCTATTGTGGTTCTTGATGCTGCGTCAGGTAAAGTTCTGTTGGACACCACGATGTTGAAGGATTCGGAACTGAGCGACGGATCGAAGCTCATGCTCATGGCTTCTCAGGGCTTATCATTTTTCAAAACTTGGGTATTGGGTTGATATTAAGGAAACTTAGAGGGGAGGGGGATGATATTTCTCCTAATTTTAATTATCTTCTTAATTTCCTTTATTAATTCAATGTTATTAAGACTGATGTGCAATCTATTCTTTTATATTCCAACTCAACCAAAAGCTTGAGTTATTTCCAACACCCCTCCTCACGTGTAGCTGTAAACTCTTTCCAATCCAAAAACTCAAATTTTTTTCAACACTCCTCCTAACGTGTAGTTGCTAACTTTCTAACACTCTACATCACGTGTAGCTGCAAACTCTTTCCAATCCAAAAATTCAAATTCTTTTCGACACTCCCCCTAACATGTAACTACAAACTCTTTCCTGCATTCCCCCCTATAGTTCAAGAACTCGTCGAGATCTCGGTAATATTTCTCTTTTGAAAAAAATGAGACGAGACTTGAGACGAAATGAAATATTACCCCATCTCGGTTAGAGATTTTGGTTAGACCGAGATTTTGTTCAAACTAACCTTTATAATGTACATATCTCGACATAGACACTCAACATCTCTCCAGAACTCGACAGAGAAGTGTGCATTTGACCTGTTTTTGAGAATTTTTTTACAGTGCTTTATGATAGAGATATATGTAATATGTTAAAATTGATGTATTGTACACTTTCACATTTGTAATGTTATTTAAGTTGTTTTATATTAATTGTATGATTTGATTGCTTTCACTTACTAAATTATGTGTAGAATAGGGCCTATTAGTACGTCGTTGCCTACCAACCTACGGTCCGAAATGAAACTCTTATTTGGACTTTGTTTTTGCAAAATCTGAATAATTGTGTGCAAATGGCCTAAAATATGCTTAGTACTAAGTTTCAGGCCCAAACTAGATCTAAAACCCACCAAAACTGGCCTTCGAGTTTTTTTTTTTTTAAAAATTTACACCAACTCGATTTTTTGGCTGGGTGAAACCTGTACCAAAACTGAATTCTTAAACCTTCCCCCCCCCCCCCCTCTCACATGTAGGTGGGGGGACTATGTCCAATACTCCCTTTCACTTGAAGCTAAAATGAGCATACATGTGGAAAAATAATGCGGGGGAGGACCGAGAGACTGCTTTGATACCATTAGATTCCAACACAAAAATGTGAACTATTAAATGTAGATCCCAATTGGTATATGAAAACACTCAAGGTCCTAAATTTTTTTTTATGAAAGTGTAATCACACAAACCATATACCAATCCCAAAAGGTTAACCGACTTTTAAGACCGTAGAATGGCGGATATACACAACACACACCATACTCACACACTCAAGATCCCAAATTTAACCAATGCAAAATAACTTCTATCACTCCGCTAGCGCTCACGTGTAACCGAAATGAACATACACATGGAAAGATAGGATGGGGGTGGGACTATTCCCAATATATTCTTTACTTAAGACACACATTGATTTGATTGATTGATTCCATGGTTTCTCTACTAATAATATCCTTCTTGGTTCTCTTGTGGGTGATATTTTTTAGGCTAAAATGAGCAAGACATTTGCAGCTCCTTACTCAAGCACAACCTTACTATGTTTCATGGCTAGCATTCAATGTGGAGTCATTGGAATATGCGTCGAGCACAATATCTCAAGATGGCCTTTAAAGTCTCACATTAGACTCATCACAGCTTTATGCTCTGTAAGCTTAATAATCCGAAATTAAAAGATCCTTATTTTCTTATTCTCTCATGTCTGTTCCAAAATTTCCAATCATCACACTTTCTTGATCTTCAGGGAGCTATGGGATCACTAGCGATTTGCATCATGTCATGGTGTATAGAGAAGAGAGGTCCTCTTTATGTTTCCATGTTCAACCCACTAGTGCTCGTCATTGTAGCTGTAATGGGTTGGGAAATACTCAATGAGAAATTATATATGGGAAGGTATGTATTTTGTTGTTTATTCCTTATTATTCCTCATTATTTTTGAGGCATTCGTTCTTAATATTTAACTAAATTTAGTGAAGGGAGAATGTTCTCTGTGCCACAGTGCAGGCTCCGCCCAGGCACATGGGTAGCTTGTGCAGGAAGGCAGGGTGGTCATTGCACCCACCCCCATTTGCCTGCGCCTATGCTGCGGCACAGAGAACAGTGGCCCTTTAGTGAATATTAAGTAGGAGTGCAACTGGACCAGATTGGCTCTAGCAGCCCCAATGTAGATGTAATTATTATGATAATATATCGTATATATGGTATTTTCTTATTGACACCCCTCAAATAATTTGTAACTTTACTTTTTTTGCCCTTTTAGTATAACATATTTTTTTTCTTCTAAAAAGGGTAAATCCTATCATTTCACATGTATATTCTAAAACATGCAAAGACAATGACAGCTTGTAAAATCCCCCTTTTATACCCTTAACTTAAAGTAGTGTTGCTGTGTTGGGAATAATATAAGGGGTAATCAAAATAAGCTTACAAATTCTAAATACACCCATAGAGGTGTGTCATTTAAACAATCTTATTATATAAAAAAAAAATAGACCTAGTTTTTTTGCACGGGTCCGTGTATGTACACAATCATGCCTTCAATTGTTGGATGGGAGCTATGAGGGGCAGATGTGTAAGGGTTGAAGGCATGACCATGTACATATATACATGGTTATGTACAAAACCTTTTACCGTAAAATTAATATATTTATAGGGTAGAGATTGTTGTCTGGTCTTGTGGCCCCTGCATCAAGGCAAGGACCAATGAGAACGCGTGCAGGGGCATCAACATAAATGGGATTTTTGTATCACAGGGGTGTGGTGGTTTCGCATGCTCTTATACCTGAGCACAGGGGCCACACGACTAGGCAACATTTTTTCCCTCATATTTATATGTACAAAAGTAACAGAACTGAGTTGCGAGCATTGGACTAGGCTCAGATCGAGGCCTCAATCCATGCCTAGTCCAGCCTGACCCTGAGCCTAAAATTCTCAACCCTGCCCATGTCCACTGGCTGAAAAGCTCATCCCAGACGCCGTCAAACTCAGGCGAGTTTGGGCTCACCGGGCCAAACTTGCACCCTAATATTAAGCATATTGATACCTGTAAAAGATAGGTTCACAGTTCAACTCACAATTTTGTATTTTCAGTGCTTTGGGGTCAGCATTGATAGTGGTGGGACTCTACGTTGTTCTATGGGGCAAGGAGAAAGAGATGGATCAGATAAGCATAGACAATGGGTTGAGATAAGGGGAGGAGCATTACAAGAAAGGAGATATGGAATTACCTGTGTATTCAAATGGCAATCTTTGAAATGCAGGTTAAATTGCAGATAGATCAGATGACACTCCATTGATTGCTCCTGGGGTTAATGTGGGAGAAGAAATGAAGACTATAAGAGTATAGAGAGAGTTTCCCTGATTTGAACTACTATCTTTTCTTCATCTCAAGGTGGAATTTAAATAAAAAAAATTGAGACAACAAAGGGTTTATGGGGATTGAGCAAAAAATAATTAGTGTCGTAAATCTTGTAAGTTGACCATGGTGCCCAAGTGTGTTACTTTTTTATTTCTCTTCTTTTCTAACATTATTTAGTATGTTATAATTTTTGGGTAAATTACACATCACCCCCTGGTTTTCAAGCGAAACTCAGATCACCCCTTGGTTTTTGAAAAAACTCAAATCACCCCCTTTACAGTAACGGTGTTAGTCTGCTGTTAGTTATTTGTGTGGAAGGACTATTTGACCCTTTTACTAAAACATTAGAATTAAATTTATAATACTACCCTTCCTTCATCTTCAACATTGGTCAAGGGTAGTTTAGGAATTTAAATTTATTTAACTGGCTGACATCATCACTTAACAACATAAAACTAACGGTAGAGGCTAATTTGTCATATTGGGGTCTAAACCAGAAGGAGATTTGAGTTTTTTCAAAAACCAGGGTGTGATTTGAGTTTTATTGAAAACTAGGGGGTGACGTGTAATTTATCCTATATTCTATAGAACATTAAACTACATTAAGTCGTCAAAAATCAACATTAAGCCACATCAAGTAATCACAAATCATTATTAAGTCACATCAGATATGGAATTAGTGTGGTTTTGTAATGCAACCAAGGAATATATCGTGAAGTGAATCAAGTTGGGTGTCTCAATAACATGTAGTATTTCAATTTATCCCTCCCAATATGGTTTATGTTTCTAATAAGTACTTTCCCCTTCGTCTCTTAATTTGACATGTGGAAATTAAAATGTGTTTGTTCATATTTGGCACCAAGGATGTAGATGGATAATCGGAATCCGAATCTGAATCCGCATCCGTATCCATTTAAGGACATCCGTATTTGTTTAGAGATATCCGAGAAATAATCCGAATATTCCGATTAAAATACGTCCGAAAAAAAATCCGAATACTTAATAATAAAAAATTAAGTAAATAATGATTTTGAGGGTTTTTTAAGATTCAACAAGTTCTAGAATATGTTGAAAAGAGAATCATGATCTAAGAGATATGGATTGAGAGTGAATTGTATCTACTAGGGAGAGGAAGGTCCGGGTTACACAAGGCAGAGATGTAAACGGATGGTCGAAAATCCGAATCCGATCAGTTTACATCCTTATTTGGCACATGATTATAGAAAAAAAAAATTTCTTCTAATTTGGCAAGATTACGAGTATTTCTATATCTAAGAAAGGGTCTAGATTGGCCAGACAAAATCAATTAATTGAAATATGACAAATATTGGTAACAAGCTAGAGAAACTCTCCGGTCGTAACCAGCTAGAGTAGATAAAACATTTTCCCTTCTTTAAACAAAGGTAACAAGGATCACAAATTAATAATAATAGAATGAATCTTTGATTCTATCTAGGAAAGAAAAATTATCACTCACAACATTATCCAAGAACTATTAAGTTTTCTTTCACACACATAGAAGAAAGAATCTGATCTCCACTGGTGATGTGACTCTATGATTGGACCAATGATTCAAAACATAGAATTAGAGATTGAATTGGTCCTTGATCATATCAGAATCAACTGAAATTGATCCCTAAAACCCTAGAATTGGCCCTTAGATCTATTAACTTAGCAATTCTAGGGTTTTGGACCAAGAATTGGTCGTGTCAAATCGTTTGGAATCGGGAACGTTATAGTCGATCCCAATTCGAATCAACCAATTATTCGACCGATGCAATTCAGTTTTTTTAAACCGTAGATTGAACTCTTGTGTCATCATTAATTCCTACTCCTTTATATATATAGTTGAAAATACCATTCTCAATGTTAATCAGAGGTTGAGATATCCATGGTGAAGAGAAACTCGATCCACCCAAGAAAACAGAAGTATAAAATGTAGGAGAATTAGTAATATTATAATTCTCAATTGAATCTTTGTCCTATACAATGAATCACTACAATAATATAAAATACAATAACATACCGTTCACCGTTAGTTGCGGCGGAACTTGATGAAGCCATTGCAATGGGTTTTGATGAGAAGAATATCAAAATAAAAAAGAGAAGGACTTCTTCCCTTAATCTTTCTATATGCAATTCTTTCAATGGGTAAAGAGTTGCTTGTGCATAGATGAGGGGAGGGACCTTCTCCTCCTTAAATAGTCATAATCTGTCAATCTCCCATAAAGACTTGACAGTTAGACTAGAAGATTAATACTCCCGTAATGAAGCCTAGTAATGGGACATAAAGGATCAAGTTTAATGGAACCCATAACAGAAACCATTGAATGGGGATAGAGTTGGTCAATTGGTCAATCAATAATTTCCTACAATCTCCCACTTGAACCATATGACCAAACGTATAATCTCTCAATCCATAACAATAATACTTGGATCCCATCAAAATATCCCATACAAAGCTTACACAACATAATACCTTGAATGAATAGTCTTATCAATGCAATTCATGGCGGTTATATGTCATTTATACCGACATATTCCCTTCCATAATCACAACAACAATAAATCCATCCAAGCAGGTCCTTAAGTAGGGAAACAAATAATAAACGGTCCAAAAGAAAAAACTATAGTATCTCACTCATATCATAATAAATGTATACACAAAGATAGAGATGAGATATGTCCAGGAACAGCCATAAATATGATCATATCAAATAATAGAAGGTGTCTATAAAAAAATGTGACCAATACATCAAACTCTAGTAAGACCCATATTAGATACAAGATCTACAAAGAGCTTAGGCGCCAATGCCTTGGTCAACGGATCTGCAATCATCAGACTTGTTTTTATATGAAATGCAGATACCTTCTGTTCCTGAACAACTTCCTTCACAAAGTTGTACTTCACCCCAATATGTTTAGTTCTACTAGAATGCTTGTCATTCTTGGAGTAGTACAGAGCGGTGATGTTGTCACAGTAAAGTCTTAGCGGCTTCATGATGGAGTCGACAACCCGAAGCCCTGAGATATAATTCCGCAACCAAATCGCCATTGATGTGGCCTCAAAGCATACCACGAATTCTGCTTCCATGGTGGAAGTGGAGACACAAGTCTGTTTCTTGGACTTCCAAGAAATTACCCCACCAGCTAATAGAAAGACATAATCAGACGTAGACTTCCTACTGTCTAGGCAACTGGCAAAATCAGAGTCTGAATAACCAATCACTTCCAACTGATCAGTTGCTCTGTAAGTAAGCATGTAGTCTTTCATTCCTTGTAAATAACGCATCACCTTCTTGGCAGCCACCCAGTGATCCATACCAGGATTACTAACGTATCTGCCTAACATCCCAACTGCATAGCTAATATCTGGACGAGTACAAGTCATGGCATACATAAGACTTCCCACAACTGAAGAATAGGGAATGCATTTAATCCGTTCTCACTCCAGATCATTCTATGGACATTGGTTCAAACTAAACTTATCACCCTTAATCACAGGAGCAACACTGAGTCCGTAGATTTTCATACCATATCTCTCAAGAACTTTATCAATGTAGGTTCTTTGTGATAGCCCAAGCAGTCGGCGAGATCTATCTCGAAATATCTCTATGCCGATAACGTAAGATGCCAAGCCCATATTCTTCATTTCAAAATTCTTAGAGAGAAATGTTTTTGTATCCTTTAACAAACCAAGATCATTGCTGGCAAACAAGATATCATCTATATACAAGACCAAAAATAAAAACTTGCTCCCACTGACTTTCAGATATATACACTTTTCGAAAGTATTTTCTACAAATTCGAAAGACACGATGATGTGGTTGAACTTTAAATACCATTGTCTAGAAGCTTGTTTAAGTTCATAGATTGATTTCTTCAAATTGCACACTAGACTTTCCTTTCCTTGTATCCTAAACTCTTCTGGTTGGTTTATGTAGACTTCTTCCTCTAAATCCCCATTCAAGAATGCCGTCTTCACATCTATGTGGTGAAGCTCCAGGTCATAATGAGCCACCAATGCTAAAATGATCCTAAGTGAGTCCTTAGAAACAAGAGAGAAGGTCTCATGGTAATCAATGCATTCTTTTTCAGTGAAACCTTTCGCGACTAAGCTGGCTTTAAGTCGTTCAACTTTACCCTTTGAGTCACGCTTGGTCTTAAACACCCATTTACAACCAATCGTTTTAGACCTTGAAGGTAGTTCAACAAGCTCGTAGACATCATTATCGCTCATGGATTTCATCTCATCTTTCACGGTATCTACCCATTTACTAAAATCATTGTCAGCCTATGAAAAACTTAAAGGGTCATCCTTGATTCCTATATCAAACTCAGACTCTTAGAGATATACTATGTAGTTATAAAAAATGGCAGAGCTCCTCACTCTCTGAGGTCTATGTTGTACTTCCGACTGAGGTGGAGGTAAATCCACAGTGTTCTCAGTGACAACATCCTCATTGAGTGATACATCCTTTATAATTTGTTGTTTCATAGGATCATCATTAATGATGACTTGTGGAAGAATAGTATTATCATGATGTACAGGAGCTGGAAGTGTAACCTGGAGCTTCTCAAATATCACATTACATGGTTTATCATTCCCACAAATGTCGCCATCCTCTAGGAATCTAGCAGTTGAAGTTTTCACAATCCTAGTACTATGATTAGGTGCATAAAATCTAAATCCCTTTGACCATTGGCAGTAACCAATAAAGTAACAACTAATGGTCCGAGGGTCGAGTTTTCTTTCACGTGGATTATACAATCTAGCTTCAGATGGACAGCCCCATACGTGTAAGTGTCTCAAACTAGGTTTCTTTCCTGTCCATAACTCATAAGGAGTTTTAGGAACTGACTTACTAGGAACCCGATTAGAGATATACACAGCTGTTTTCAAAACTTCGCCCCACATAAACTCAGACAGTGATGAGTTGTTTATCATACTACGAATCATATCCTTAAGGGTACGATTACGTCTTTCCGTAACTCTATTCTGTTCAAGTGTACCAGGAAGTGTATATTGGGGAGTGATCCCCTTTGATTTGAGGAAGCGGGCAAATGGTTCCTCAACTTACCCTAGGTCTGTATATCTACGTAATACTCACCCCCTCTATCAGATCTCATGGTTTTGATCTTTCTATCCAATTTGTTTTCGACTTCAGCACAAAATGTCTCGAAGACATTTATGCTTTCAGACTTTTCCTTCAACAAGTAGACGTAACAATACTGTGAATAATCATCAATAAAGGTGATGAAATACGTCTCACCAGTAATACAAGGGTCAAATGGTCCACAAATATCTATGTGAATTAATTCTAATAGTGTATCACTCCTTATGGCAGCAACTTTGTTTGGTCTAGATTGTTTACCCTTTATACAATCTATACAAATTCAAAAGTTAGTGAAGTCCAAATTAGGCAATACACCTTCTTTCACTAATCTCTCCATCCTCGATCTGGAGATATGACCAAGACGTTTATACCACAAGGTTGAGGAAACATTATTATTGGACTTACGTTTAGTTCCAACATTCACATGCAAGGTAAGCAAAGAGCTTACATAATCGGAGTCCAAATTAAATCTATAAAGACCATCGCATAAATATTCAGTAAATACTAGATTATTATTTTTTTAAACTATCAAAATATTGTTCCCAAATGTAAAGTCAAAATCCTCAACATTAAGTTTAGACAAAGAAACAAGATTTCTGAAAATGGAGGGGACATAAAGGGTGTCCGATAAGTCAAGCTGGTATCCAGTATCCATAATGAATCTGTAAGTGTCGATCTCTTGAACTTCAGACTCCATCTGGTTTCCCATGTAGACAACACTCTCACTGGGACTTGGGCTCCGGGTTGAAAGGAATCCCTGTAGAGAATTCGTAATATGCACAGTTACACCAGAATCAATCCATCATGCATTACAAGGAACATCAACGAGATTGGTTTGAAAATAAACTAGGATAGAATCATTACCCTTCTTTTTTAACCATACTCGACGCTTCTGACAGTCCTTTCGAAGATGTTCGGTCTTCTTGTAGAAGAAGCACTTCATCTTGTCAGACTTTTCCTTGTTCCGCTCCTGTGGATTGTCAGTCTTCTTCTTTGTTACACTGTTGTTCTTCTTTCCTCTCTTACGCTTATGTGACACCAAGTTTGCCACTTGTCCTCCTACTTGCTTCAGTCTCTCCTCCTCCTGATCACACTTGCTCTGCAGCTCATTCAGATCCCACTCATCTTTATTAGTGTTGCAATGGATCTTGAAAGGTTCAAACTTAGAAGGAAGAGATTGAAGGATCAACCCAACAAGGAAAGGTTCATTCAGTTTCTGGTCTAACTTGTCCAGCTGTGCAGCTAAGTTTGCCATTTCACAGATGTGATCGCCTATGCCACTGCTGCCATTGTATTTCATGTTGACTAATTTGGACATAAGAGTGCTTGCAAGAGATTTGCCTGCTGAAGAAAATCGCCTTTCGATAGAGGCCAAATAGGTCTTTACATCATTAGAGGCAGGGATTGATCCTTTAATAGTCTTACCAATAGTTTTCTTGATGAACAAGAGGCACAACTGGTTTGATCAGGTCCACTTCTCATGAAGAGTTATCTCAGCCGGTGTACTCTTATCAGTAAGATCAACTGGCTTCTCAATGCGGAAGCAATAATCATGATTAACGACAGTTAGGTAGTATATCAACTCCTCGTGCCAATCCAAATAGTTTGAGCCAGTGAGAATAAGGACGGAATTAGGTACACAGCCATAGGAGATGGTCCTATTAAAAGGAAACAGAAATATATGTTTACTTATCTATATTATTTTGAATTTTAATAATACTAGAACTATAATTCTAGGGGGAACAACCTATTACATCATTACAATCTATCCTTCGGGATTGAAAATGTAACATGCTATTGGTTCACTCGATTGGTATTGGAAGCCACC
Organism: Telopea speciosissima; assembly: GCF_018873765.1. Lineage (NCBI taxonomy): Eukaryota > Viridiplantae > Streptophyta > Magnoliopsida > Proteales > Proteaceae > Telopea > Telopea speciosissima. Next base: position 52,486,585 of record NC_057923.1, read on the forward strand.
TTTTAGGGCTAAAAATCTATCTACATGGTCAAGCAGAGATGTGTGCCTTTGGACACTCTCATTCCAATCCAACTGTGAGACTAATGATTTATCACAATGCCCTATTTTACCTTTAATTTGATGTTGTTACATTTATGTCTAGGGTTAACAGTTATGGTCATCACAACCATGATGAAACGTGTACCTTTGGATACTCTCGTTCAATCCAAATTGTATGACCTAATACCATAAACTAGTTGCATTATATTTGGGATGATTTGTCATTTATATCTTGGGTGAATCAAATTAGGCAAGTAAAGATGTGTGTTTGCAGAAAGTAGTGCAGGGAGCAGCCATCATATTACCCCAGAGTGATTAGTATGATGCACTTGGTGAGGCGCAACAGGGATCACTCTCGTAGTATGATTACACTTTGCACAATATAATGACACTTCCATCCAACTCGACTATGTGATAAACACTTGTATCCTAAATTGACTTATTTTGATGTCTTTTCATTAATGATGGTTGGTTCAGGTATTTCAAGTTCAATTACCTTGAATTTTTATGATCGATCCGCTTCGACGGCAATCGAATCACTATTTTTTTTTTTAATCCTTGAAAATCCCAACATCTAGTCACATGACATCAATAATTTATTAATTTAGTTTTCCAAAACTAATACAACTAAGTTCATCAATACGTTGTTTATCTTAAGGTTCTTCTAAAATAACAAACATAAGAGAAGACAAAATTATAATCGGGTTTAAAATGAAGACAGAATGACAGCGGAAGCGGTTATGTAACAATTCTGTCATACATAAATTTTAGTCATCCCCTAAAGGTTCTATTTCTGTCGCTAATAACAAGTTTCTGATGCTAATAATTTCTATCCACTAATAATCAGAAATAAACAGAAACTGATAGAATAGAACATGTTTTTTTTTTTTTTTAGAAACATAAATAAATGGAATAGAATTCATAAATAGAAACAAACCAATTTCTATTTATAACATAAATAAAAAAAATAAAAATAAAAATAAATTTAAACAAACATTTTCTGTTTATAAACATAAACAAAAAACGAAATAACTATAAGTAGAAATTAATTGCAGAAACTTAAACAAATTAATTTCTAATTTCTGTTTTGTTTGATTGGTTCAATTATCGGACCATGTGGTCCGTTCATGGGCAATCTTAATGGGTCAATACACAATAAATTAGGGTCTATTTCTTCAATTAAAACCATCACATGGGGCTTAATCCCATGACTTCTTTTATTAAAGAAATGCCCAACAGAGATATTGAAAAAAATATAATATAATTGTATAATACCCATTATGACCATTTCTTCAACCTTAGGACAGCTAAGAACAAAACAGAACCGTAATGGCAGAGACATGACACGACGGCTAGGCTCCAAATCTCTGACGAACATCCAAATTGGTACGACGAACATTATGCCGGCGACCATTGCCAGTAGAATCGCGCCTAAATCCCATTTATAGAATTTGATATAAAACCTAAAATCCCTCTTTAATGGTTGATTCCAATGTCCCAACCCCCTTTTATTTAATAAATCAAATAACACACATCAGACCATCATTAATCTGATGATTTATTCTGGAGTTCATTTTCCATTAATTGATTTCATACCCAAAGAAACAAACTACAAAACCCTTTGGTATTTAAAAATAGTTCGACATCCTCTTTAATAATATATATATCTATATATATATATATATATATATATATATTTAAATCGATTATTTGGCAGAAGGGATTCCATAGAAAGGAAATCAATAATATGATTTAAAGCATGAGGGCTATAACCTTGGCTCTGATATCATTGTAGGAGAATTAGTAATATTATAATTCTCAATTGAATCTTTGCCCTATACAATGAATCACTATAATGCTATAAAATACAATGACATATCGTTCACCGTCGAGCCATTAGTTGCGACAGAACTTGATGAAGCCCTTGCAACGGGTTTTGATGAGAAGAATATCAAAACAAAAAAGAGGACTTCTTCCCTCAATCCTTCTATATGCAATTCTTTCAATGGATAAAGAGTTATTTGTGTGTAGATGAGGGGAGGGACCGTCTCCTCCTTAAATAGTCATAATCTGTCAATCTCCCACAAAGACTTGACAGTTAGACTAGAGGATTAATACTCCCATAATGAAGCCTAGTAATGGAACATAAAGGATAAAGTTTAATGGAACCCATAACAGAAACCATTGAATGGAGATGGAGTTGGTCAATTGGCCAATCAAAAATTTTCTACATAAGATGCATGGGAAGGCTTGACTGTGGAGAATGACTGAATGAGAGATACTGGAAGAGGGAGAGGGAGAGACAATTGTAGAAACGACTGATGAGTGGGTGGAAAGGCTTGTCCTCACTACTTATGCAAAAGCCCAGTTGGTGGTAGAAGAAATCTGACGGTTAATTTCACACTTTTTGTTAAGGATTGCTTTGAATGCTAAATGGAAATACTAGCACACATGTCACCCCCTCCTTCCCCCGTTTCTCTGCTCTTTAATAGTTATGACAAGCACCAGCTCTTTACCAGCATCTTTTCTCTCTCTCTCTCTCTGCGACTTCTCTTCTTTGTCCTTTCAAAATTCAGAGAGAGAGAGAGAGAACCACAACAAAGAAAAGAGAAAGAAAATGGGGAGAGATCAGTTATTACCGTGTTTGGCCATGATCTTGGTTCAGTTTTTCTTTGCTGGAATGAACCTGATATCGAAGCTCACCCTGGACGCAGGCATGAACCCTTTTGTATTTGTTGCCTATCGACATCTCTTCGCCGCCCTTACTATATCCCCAGTCGCTTATTTCAGGGAGAGGTACGTACTTCAAAGTGTTCAATAATATTCCTCTTCTACTCTTCTTATTAATCACTATCCTCTACAGCTGGGCAGCTGTGAGTGCCCCACCCACTGCCCGACCACCCTACCTACCTGTGTGAGCCGCACCTCGGCAACACAGCTGCCAGGAAGCTGAGGATCCAAATCCTCTCTCTCTCTCTCTCTCTCGTTATTGGTGAAGCCTGCAAATCTCAATCCAATCGTTGAGATCTTCAATTTGTTATGTAATTCAGTAATTCGCCTTATGTTGGCTCAGACCGGATAGATTGTTGGGAGGCATTTTTATACTTTCCTGAGGTTAGGATTTTCTTTTAAATGTATCTCTTTATGAGATGTGAGATTATTGTGAGGGTTTGTGCCTTCCTTCTTGAGGGTGAACCACGTAAAATCTTCGTGTCTTGTGTTCTTGTTTCTCTTTCTCCTTGTTTTTTCTTCTACAAAATCATGTTATTTTCTTAACATCTCTCTCTCTCTCTCTCTCTCTCTCTCTCTCTCTCATTTTTCCATGTTTACTCTGTAGGCAAACCAGACCAAGGGTCACCATACAAATTCTTTGTCAGATTTTCCTAAGCTCTATTTTTGGGTGAGTTTCATTTCTTGCTACTATTTTTTATCTCTAAGCACCAACCAACTGTTCAACCATAAACACCATTAAAATGAATTGGAGTATATATATATATATATATATATATATATATATATATATATATATATATATATATATATATATATATATTGTGCTTTCTGTGTATGCAGGGCGACCCTTAACCAGTGTCTTTTTATTCTTGGACTCAAATATACAACACCAACAATAGCATCTGCATTCAGCAATTTACTACCAGCAATCACCTTCATCATAGCTGTTCCTTTTGGGTATCCTACTTGCTTCTGTTCTTTTTAGTTGCTTAATTAATATTTTGGAATCCTCTTAATAATTAATTTCTTAGTTGAGTAAAATGTGTTTTACTTTTATTGAATGTTATGGTTTTGAAGATTGGAGAGAGTCGGATTCAATAGGAGATCAGGGCAAGCTAAGGTGTTGGGAACAATATTATGTATTGGTGGTGCCATGTTAATGACATTTTACAAAGGCAAGGTCATCAACATTATGGAATCTAGCATCCATTGGAGATATGCTGAGAGGATGCAGCAGAGATCAGACTCTAGCAGTGAATCCAACTTGTTTTTGGGGCCCTTGCTTTTGTTTGGATCTTGCACCTCTTGGGCACTATGGTTTGTAGTCCAAGTAAGGATAATCAATATCATTACTTTCTTCATTTCTTTTATTAATTCATTGTTATTCAGACTAATGAGCAATCTATTCTTTTATATTCCAACTCAACCAAAAGCTATAATTATTTCTAACATTCTCCCTCATGGGTCGTCGCAGACTCTTTCCACCACTCTCCCCTCACGTTTGGGGATGAATGTGCAATCACAAAAAAGAACCCTAGCAAACAATCACACACAATGCAAGGAATATATAGTGGTTCGACAAGATTGTCTACATCCATGATCCATTCGAGAGAGAACCAAAGATTTTCCACTATTTTCTGCAAAAAAAAAACTCTCTACACCACTCTCCACCTCACAAAGTGCTTTCCTTTGTTTGTGGTTAGGTTTTCCCACAAAGACAATTTATAAAGAACCCTAAAATACTAATCCTCACACAATTACAATTTTACCTTCGTACATGTTATTGACTCAAAACCCGACCCAATTACAAATATAAACCCAATAAATAATTATGTGGACCATTACAGAATACAAGACATACCCAACCCCAATAGTCTCCACCTTAGCTTGGATTCTGCAAGCCATCCTGAAGAAGATCGGTGTTGCTGTCGAATCTGCAAACTCCGCCATTGTCTCTCCCTATTCGCCATACTCGAACCAAAATGGCCCACACCCCCACCAGGGGTGTCCTTCCCTGTCCTCCATACCCAAACTTGCATGGCCCACATCCCCAGCTGGGATGTCCCATACAGCTCATCACCATTGCATGATGTGACATGGCCTCACCTCTCCTACTATTGCAGCCCGCTCCTAGAAATCACTGCCACTCACCAAATCTGAATTGAAAGACACCTGCTTCTTTCCTAACTTGCATTTGCTCATCATGTAAACAACATGTAATCTCTTGGCTCCACCTATACCTCTTGCGTGAGTTCCATCTGTAGCTCCAAGTGCTTCAACACTCCCTGCAAGTCTATACAAATCCTCAATCATCCATCCCTGCCTCACAATTATGACCCCTCTTGAAACCCTGAGAACTTGACCTTCACTGAGCATCTAAAACCTCTCAAATCCAATGTTCTTAGTGAAATTAGATTCTTCCTTAGATCCGGAACGTGTCTAACCTCAGTTAAATTTCGCACAATATCATCAAACATGTGAATTCGTACAGTCCCAATCCAACCAACCTTACTTTTTTGCATTATTTGTCATTTTGACAATACCACTCTCACATGCATGATATGTAGCAACTCATCCCTGACTAAACACATATGAAATGAACAAACAAAATCTAAAAAATCCAATCAAAAGTATGCATACCTGATAAAATAGTGAGATAAACATCTCCATCATCACTCCATGAACATTCCATGACACTAGCATTGGATGATTTATCTTCCTTCTCCTCCTTACGCTTTGGACAATTCTTCTTTATATGATCTTCCTCTCACAATAATAACAAGTTATTGTACGACCTTTAGAGTTTGAGTGGCTCTTGTACTCGCCGAATTCGTCCTCTCCCTCACTTGATCTGCCTCTACCTTGACCATCACCTGCAACCAAGGCACTACCCTCCTCTAACGCCCGCTCATCGTTATTTTTCCATCGTGTCTAATTCATCAGCAAAGCAACAATAATCTCATCAAGTTTTAGAATATCTTTATCAAACAGTAATGTAATCACAATGTGATCAAATAGAGGTAGTGATGCCAGCAAGAGAAGTGTCTTGTCCTCTTCTTCAATCTTCACATCAAGAGCCGACAATTCCATCAATATCTTGTTAAACTCATCCAAATGCACCTCAAACTTCGCTCCCTCTAAAAACCAATGGTCATATAACTATTTCTTCAAAAACAGCCATTTTGTCAACGACCTAGATTTGTGCCTGCTTTCAAGCTTTGCCCAGACCTCCTCTGGATCCGCCAACCCGATGACCTCACGAAAAGTATTATTCACAAAATACAATTGGATATTGTTATTTGCTAATCTTTCAACTCTTGCTACTCATCGTCCTTCATCTTCTCTGGCTTTTTCCATTTCTTCTTGAGAGCCTTGATTGTTCCCTCCCACGTAAGAATATTTTTCACTTGTTATTGCCACAAAGTGAATTCATGATGACCATTGAAAGGATATATCGAAAATTTTGAACTGTTTACCATCATTTGATTTACTTGATCCATGCCCCATGTGTCTGCCATCAACCGGAACAAAATCGTTGATTTTGCATGAACCCACACGATCTGCCTAATCTGTCCATTCCATTGTGTTTGGAACACTGAAATACCTTAAGAATACCTAACATTTGTACCACACCCTCTATAAAAAATCAAAAACCTTAAGAACACCTAACCTCCTCTTGTGGTTAAGTTTTTCCCACAAAGACAATATATAGGGAATTCTAATCTCCACACAATTACAATTTTATCCCCTTATATGTAATAGACCCAAAACCCGACCCACCCAACCCCAACATCCCCCCTCCTCAGGTGTAGCTGCAAACTCTTTCCAACCCAAAAACTCAAACTCTTTCCAACACTCCCCCTCACGTATAGCTGCAAACTCTTTCCAGCGTCCCTCCCAATGTTGTTTGACTTGGTGTTTAATACTTACTTGGTTCTCTTTGTGGGTGATAATTTGTAGGCTAAAACGAACAAGACATTTGATGCTCCTTACTCAAGCACAGCCTTACTATGTTTCATGGGAAGCATTCAGTGTGGAGTAGTTGGAATATGCGTGGAGCACAATATCTCTGGATGGTCTTTAAAGTCCTACATTAGACTCATAGCAGCTTTATATTGTGTAAGCTTCATAAACCAAAATTAAGATCCTTATTTTCTTATTCTCCCATCAATTCCAATATTTCTAATCTTCAGACTTTCTTGATTTTCAGGGAGCCTTGGGGTCACTATCAATTTGTATCATGTCATGGTGTATAGAGAAAAGAGGTCCTCTCTATGTTTCCATGTTCAACCCACTAGTGCTAGTCATTGTGGCTTTAATAGGTTGGGCAATACTCAGTGAGAAATTATACATGGGAAGGTATTTTCTTTCTTATATTAATATTTAGCTAAATTTAGTGAATATTAAGTAGGGGTGCAATTAGGCCTGAGTTTTTTAAAACCCCAGCCCAGCCCAACCCAACCTGAGGTTGATTAGGTCAAGATATCTTAGCCCAGGTCCAGCCTTGTTGGTTTCAGCCCAATCCAGTCCAGTCTGACCCTGATTGACTATGGTTGGACCTGGTAATCTCTATGTAGGATGTAATTATGTATAATTATAGAGTGCATCTTGTCGTCACCAAAATGGTGAAGTGTGTGTTATACTATAAGGGTGAAAAAATAAGGTTATAATTTTCTTTTTCACCAATCTTGGTTATAACAAGATTTTCCCATTCTTGTTGTAACCAAGATTTGTTACAACAAGATTGTCACCTTACCTTTTGCCCTTTTAGTATAACACACTTTTTTCAATGATGTTAAATCCTGTCATTTCACATTAAAACTTTATTAAAATATGCATTAAACAGCTTTCAACTTTTTAAAAATAATTTTTTTTATCCTTACATTATATAGTGCATTAAATAATTTTTGAGAATGAGATAAGACAGTTAAAATAAGGTTACAATTTTTAAGTTGCCCGATCGTGTGTCCCCTGCACTAGCGCAAGGGCCAATGGCAGCGCACACAGGGGGCATCGACCAATGGGGTTTTCATTTTGCAGGAGGCAAGGTGCTCATTTAAGAGGTGGTTGTGTTTGGTATAGGCTGCAAATGACTAGGCAGTGTTCTTTTTCCCATATATTTATATGTACATGGCTAGGCCGAGTTGGACTGGCCTTAGATTGAGCCATCAACCTAGGCCTCACCAGGCTGACCCAAAGTGACCTTGGGCCTGAAAATCTCAGCTCTGCTGGCTGAAAACCCAACCTAAATCCTTTTCAAGCTTAGGGTATGCTTGGCCCAAATTTGCACCCCGATCGAATATTGATCGAGCATATTGATATCTGTAAAAGAGCGATTGACATCTTAACTCACAATTTTGTGGTTTCAGTGCTTTGGGGTCAGCATTGATAGTAGTGGGACTCTACGCAGTTTTGTGGGGCAAGGAGAAAGAGATGGACCAGAGAAGCATAGACAATGGGTCATCATGACGAAAAAGGAGATATAGAATTATGGGGCGCTGTTCTCTGTGCCGCAGCGCAGGCTGTGCCCAGGCACATGGGGGTGGGCGCAATGACCAGAACATTCTCCCTAGAATTATATATGTTTTAAATGGCAATCTTCAAAATGCAGGTTAAATGGCAGATTAGATCAGAACAAAAAGAGTACCAAGAGAGTCTCCCACCTTTGAACTCCTACCTTTTCTTCATCTCAAGATAAGGAGTTGTGTTTTTTTTTTTAAGAAAACAAAAGGGTTGGGGGGGGGGGGGACAAAGAAAATTTTCAGTATTTTTCTTCTCTTGGTGCACCAAGTGGGGTTTTGAGCAAAAAGTAATTAGTTCTGGTAAATCTTGTAAGCCTTTGATTTAACATTTTATCTTTGATGAATAAATGGATTGGGGGAAGAGGTGAGGAGCAGAGAAATTGCAACATTTTGTTTGAACTTGATATTGGAGTGGTAGATTAAAATGCACAAAGGAAACTCATCAAAAGATACACTTTAAACATGCCGGTCTAGAGAACATGGGACATCTTACTTAGCACATAGAGTTGGTAGCAATTCACTTAAACAAATTATGATGATATGTACGTTGTTCTAATGGGAAAATTCTTATCAATGCATGCATGTTGTGCATATCTTGTTTACATTATCATCTAATTATGAGAAGATTTTTCAAGTTTTTCCCATTTTGTAAAAGATTTCATTTATTTTTTTATCAATCGCACTTGGAAAGAAGTAATCAAATACAAGATTTTTTTTTTTTTTTTTCCGGTAGAAACACCCTGAACTCCCCTCTAAGAGGGGAAGGGGAGAATTTTATTCAGTAATCAACGTGTAAAGAAAAGTGGTGAAAGTTTTTTTAGGGTTTCGTCTCCGCCATTTCTAGCGTGTTTTCCCTCCGCTTAGGCATGTATCCTTCCCTACTGCAACTGCCCTTCCTCTCCTCTCCCCACTACCTTTCTCCCTGATGGAAAACCGCAGGCTACCCCTTCGCCTTCTCTCCCTCCCCCTCCAAACCTCCATGAGTGTCCAGAAGAGCCTGATAAAGAGGAGGGCCCTGATGAAGACGACGTATTCATCGTGGATGACGAGTTAGAGGATCGGTTATCTCACTGCGATTCCCTGACTCTGGCGGGTTATGTCTTACCTGGAAGACCCTACAGGAAGCAATCGGTGATGGAGGCATTGATCTAGGCCTGGAACACCATGCACCCCGTGTCTGTATCCTCCCTCAGGCCACATACTTATCTGTTCCATTTCCAGAACCCAATGGATATCCAGAATGTGTTCCAGGAGACGCCTTGGTCTGTGACTAGAAACTTGATTGTTCTAGAAAAGTGGAAGCCATCAAAGGATTGGTGTTTTGATAGTTTGGAGATATGGATCCAGATTCATGAGCTTCCCAAAGAGCTCCATGATCATCAGCTTGTTACTTGACTTCTCCAGAAAGTTGGTAATGTCTCGAAGGTTATGCTTATCTTTGGTATGGACACAAGCCAACGTGTCCATTATTACCGTGCCCGTGTTGCGATCGAGATCAAGAAGACTCTGAAGGCCTCACTCAAAATCAAGAGAAGGAATGGAAGTGAACACTCAATGGCTGTCCACTATGAGAGACTCCCCCTCTTCTGTTATTATTGTGGTCTCCTAGGGCACGATGAGAAGCGGTGCAAGAGTTTATTTTCTGATGAGCAAAGTCATTATTCATCGCATGGGTGTGAGCCATCTACTCCTTACCATCTCTTTCCCCGGCATCGATTTCAACCGTGCCTCCGTTGCTTTGCTCCAGACCTCAGAGTCATTGAGCATGCAACCACAGTTTTTCCATTCCCTCTAGCCTCAACCCAGAATTCCAGTTTCCCTACCACCGCCATCTGCCGCTGCCACCACCTCCACACCCTCCAAATTTTGGCCGTTCACCATCCCAAACTCTTGCAGTAACCAAGGCGGTTATAACTGCCCACGTCCAACCCCAGCCAATGCCTATCCAGCAGTTACCCCCACGTACTCTTACCACTAATGAATATTGACCCCACCACTACCCACTCCGTTGCTAATGCTAGTAACCACCAAAATCCCTACCCTTTTGCCAACAATCTCACTAACCCTATTAATTTTGTCATGCCACCTCAGTAACCCACTACCCATACTCCTCAATCCTCTCCAGCTAATGGCCCTTCGCACATTAATAATCAATTCACGGTTGAGAGCCAATTCCTAAACTATATTCAAACATTACCCCAAACCTCAGAACTCTCAAATGCCCTATCCGCTCTTCTCCCTCAGCTCTCTGACTTCACCTTAAACCCCCAACACCATAGTACCACGGTGCCCCCGGCTTCTGGAGTCACCTCTGCTCATCCCCAAGCTCTCACCATTCAGAGAAGCCCTTTCCCCCTGGCGTCTCCTCTTACGTCGACAACCCCTTAGGCACCAAAGAGACCAAGAATGGAGGCCTCTATCTTGGATTTGGCTGATCCATTAGCACAAGCAGATGTTGAAATGATGGCAACCAACTCTACTGAACCTCTCTCTTCTTTTTTAGGGGAGAACCCGGTGGTGGCTGGGGAACAGTACCACGGCAGCAATGAAGCTCCTCGGATGGAACTGTCGTGGTTTGGGGAGGCTGGCAACTAAACGTTCCTTACACCACCTCCTCTGTACAAACCAGCCTGATGTTGTTTTTCTAATGGAAACAAAGAGTCGTAACTCTACTATTGCAACTCTCTATAGAAGGCAAAAATTCCACTCCTTCTTGGCTGTTGAGTCGTAGGGTGTGTCGGGTGGTTTGGTGATTTTATGGAAGGACACTGTGAAGGTTACTCTACAAGCTTCAACTACTCGTTTTATTGATGTCCAGGTCTCTCCCCTTGTAGAACCAGACTTCTATCTTACATGTATATATGGGGACCCAGTGAAGCAATTGCGGCAGAAAGTTTGGGATAGTATCATTGATATTGGAAAAAATAGACAAGGTAATTGGGCATGTTTTGGAGATTTCAATTCTTATTTGTCTTGGAGGGAAAAGGCTGGTGGTTCTCAAGCGAGTACAAGGGGCATTGATGCTTTCAGGGCTTTTCTGGACTCTTGCAACCTTCTGGATCTAGGCTTTCACGAGCTTTTGTTCACATGGAATAATAAGCGACAAGGGGATTCAAATATCCGTGTGAGACTTGATCGAGCCTTCTGTAACCCAGAATGGAGACAGGCTTTCCCGGATGCTTTTGTTTTTGTCAAACCGGCTGTTGGGTCTGATCACAACCTTATACTGCTTGACACCACTGGTGGCAAAGTGCAGGGTTGTAGACCCTTTAGGTTTGAATCAATGTGGCTGCAACTTAATGAATGTCAAAATGTTACAAAACAAGGTTGGTCTCTCCTTCCTAGTGGATCCCAAGTGATGAGCACATTTATGTGTGAAATCTTAGGGCATAAAGCATACATTTTACCACATTGGACAGATTTACTTTGGTTTTTTCTTGTGCTTTTCAGGTTTTAGGTGAATTCTTGTGATAATAGAGCAAAAGATGCTAAGAATAGCCGAAAGAGCCCAGGAGTTGAGAAAATCAAGTTTGGATTGAGCACAGAAAGAATTAAGCCAATCAATCTAATTTGAATGTGATTACAGTGGGCCTCTTAGCATAATTTTGAGGTGTTAATGGTATGGATGCGTAGCCCGTCGAGTCAGCTTCGTAACGGTTCAAACGGCACTTGATTCCGAGTTGAAACGAAGAAGTTACGGCGGTTTTCGTGGATAGGGGTTTATTTGTAATTATTGATAGTTGGTCGGAGATAAAGTAAAACAGAAGTTCGGATTCTAAGGGCCTTAGTATAATTATTAAAAGTTATCTTTCTATCAACCGAAAGATTCCATTTGGAAGGCTCTGGAGCAGTCCAACTTCAACTTGAGATATCTTGGACTCTCGAACTCCAAATTGGACGAAATTTGGTCTATTTTGGGTGATTTTTTGTAAGGAATACAATAGTGAGACCCATATAAGCATCCCATGCTCCATGTTGTTTGAAGGACAGATTTGATATTTCATTAATTGTGAGTGGAATCCTAGTCATCACCCTTGCTCTCTCTCTCCTCCAACTTTTCAATGGCACTTTTAGAATTCTTCTTGGGATAGATTTCTTTTGAAAAATATTCTCTCATCTATGGAAGGTTGAAAAGTCAAAGATGCCTTGATCTCATTGTTTGGAGAAGACACCTACAAAGAAAAGGAAGCACAAGTTATAATTAGAAAGTTAATTTTTAATAAATAGAAGGTTTATGTATCTAGGATTCTTTTCTCTCCCTCGTTCTATTTTTTTTCTTTTTTCTTGGGATTCAAGGCAATGTAAAGGTAGAAGGAGAATAGAATATTCTCTTTTCTTAGGAAATATTTTTCCTATCACTTCCCTCTTCTCTCTTCTCCCTTCCCCCTATAAATACCCCTTGCCCTTTGGGTTGTAACAAGTTAGTTTTTAGTTCAGTTTTTTTTTAGTTTCTAGTTCAATTTTAATTCAGTTTTTAGTGTAGTTTTTAGTTCAATTAATTAATGAAATTTCTTCTCTTCTTTTCCTGCTAAATTGTGATTTTTGGTTTTCTAGTTTTTAATTTTGATTTCATAAGATTAATTCTTTCAAGTTCTTAATTTTGATTTCATAAGTTTAATTTAATGGTTGTAGTAGTTTTAGTTTAAAGTTTCCTAGTCTAAATTCCTATGTTGATGACAAGACTTGGAGATTTAAAAGAGGAAGCCATGGTAAGTTTATTCAAGCACATCAAGGTATCTCATTCTCTAAACCTTTAATCTCATTCTTCCTCTCCTGTATCTCTCTCTATCTTCTTTTTCTTCTCCCTCTATTTCTTTTTTTTTCTTTTTTTTATATGGTTGTAGTTTGTGGATGCACTTTTATTCCCTTATTCCTTTTTATGTTGTTATTATGTGTGGCTGCATTTTTATTCCTTTCAATTTGCGTTAGTTTGATAGGTTAGATGCTAATGTGTTAGGACGCCAATTTAATCCCTTAATTTTGTTAGATGCTTATGAGTTAGGTTGCATTAATTTTCATTAGTTTAATTTAACACTTTAATTTAGTTCACTTTGCATTACTTTTAAGTTAGTTAAATAGAGTGGCGTATATCTCCTCGTGTTCGACCCGTAGCTACAATTGACCCGTACGCTTACGGTATTATTTTAACTCAAACCAGTTTTTGGCGTCGTTGTCGGGGAGATTATTGTCCACTTTATTTTTTTTATTTTTAAGTAATTCGAAGTGCTTTATTTTATTTTACTTTTTCTTCTAAAAAAAAAAAAAATCAATTTTTGAAAACCTCATCTTGTTTCTCTTCTGTTTCAAAGACTGTGCGCCCAATCTAAAGTCCTTCTTATACTCAAACCCAACCTCTTTTGGTGTCCCTCATAGGATTTGATTACCTATGACGCTGCATCTTGACTTGGTTGGGTGGAATGGCATATGACTTATCTTTGGAGGTGACCAACTTTGATAACAGGAAAGCGACATAGTGAGTGCCTTGGAAACAGAAACGTATAGTATTCCTCCACTCTACATTAGAATCCAATTGGAGTCGCCCGTAGGTGGCTCTTGAAGACTATACCGGTTCCCTTGCTGTCAATCTATATGGCAACCTTACAGCTTTGGAACCATTATTTCGATTTTTTAGGGCAATGCACCAACTGTCTATTTATTCCCTCATGTTTTTAGTGAATTTTTTCTAGTCTTTTATTTTTCTTTAATTTTTCTAAGGGAGAACTCAATTTGGGATAGGTGGTTAGTTTAGAATAATGGGAGATACACTTCCACCTATGACATTGGGGGAAAGGTGGAACTATGCTAAGGTAACCATAACTTTGGGGGAAATGTTTAAACAGATTAGGGAGGCCAAAAGTAGAGAATTAGAGAACAATTTTGCGCCACCCCAATACAATTTTGTTCCCCAACCCAACTATGGGCTTTCAGAAAATTTTGACTGGTCTCATCCCCAGGCTATCCATGTTATAGACGGATGCCCTAATCTTTATGGGGGAGCTATGGTGATGAGCATGTGAGTCCTCTATTTCAATACAATTCTTTTGGCACTTACAATCAAGGGTGGAGTGATCATCCCAATTTTTCGTGGGAACAATAGAATAACCAAGCTGGACCACCCAATTTCTAATACCATGGTCAGTTTGGTCCTCTAATGCCCAACCCTCCATTGAATCTCAATGAGCCACCTCTCCTTGAACCATATCACCAACCCCCTAAGTTTCAAAGCATGGGTGAGGAGGCCAGACTGAGTGAGCTTGAGAAACACATAGCCCTTCTCACGATAAGCCAAAATAGCATGGAGAAGCAACTCTCTCAACTGATAACCTTGGTGCAAGAGGAGGAAACGGGTACATTACCTAGTCAACCTGAACCGTCCTATCCCCAGTTTAATGATGTTGAAAGTCCACCACCCCAGTTTGAGGTTAATGAGAGTCACTCCCGACACAATGTTTTTCAAGATGATTTATTTGTTGAGATTGAGTCTCCTGAAGATGTTAGTAAAGCGAGGTTTGATGAGCTACCTAGGGGCGTCCAACTTTTGCCTAAAATTTATGATTTTAGTGCGCCTAGTGTTTCTACTAATTTAGAATCAGATTTTGATGATAGCATAGAAACCCTGGAAATACGATATCCCTCTCTCTCTTTAGAAAACCCAGTTGACTGTCATACTGAGGATTGTTTTGTCCCACATATTGATTTGTCCAAACCTCCTAGGTTTGATGATTTTCTTGAGGAGGACAATGTTAGTCCTGATGCTCTTCAAGCATTTTATCGCGATCCTTATTTGGAAAACCAAGTTATGCAAAGGGCGGATAGTTGTATTGCTAGGATTAATTTGAGTAAACCTCCCATTTTTTATGATTATTTTGATGAGGTTATTCATAATCCTTTTTATGCTTATTATGATCCGTTTTTGGTTGGTTTTTCTAAACATGGCATGTGTTCTACATTGTAAACGGGATAGAATGGGAGGATTTATGGCATGAGTTTTAATGCCTTCATTTTCCACTGTCCCATGAGGACAGATTTTTCTATTGAATATTTCTCAGTTATGCTTAACTTCTATTTTATTTCTCGCTTTACTATAATTCATGGTCGAGTGTTTTCTGGTTCTGAAGCCCTTTCTACATTTGCCGGCCATGGATTGAGATTTCTTTTGATGCCCCAAGTACTTATTGTAGAGCTCATGACTCTTTATGATCCTCTTTGTTGATTACATCTGGTAAGCCCCCTTCATCTCCTCCCTTGTCCTTATTCTTTTTTTTATACATGCATTGAGGACATTGCATGAATTAAGTGTGGGGGGTGTGTGAGCTTGCTTATTTGATAAATTTTGATTGTGGCGGTACTTTAGTTTTGTGCATACGTTTCTTTGATTGCGAAGCAAGAGAGAGAGGGAATTAGGTGCCCTAGCATGCAAAATAATAAAAAATCCCTTTTCAAGGACGGTAATTGGTATGTATCCGGTGAGAGGGACTGAGTTGAAAAATATGAGTACTATTTCATTTGATGGCTAGATTCCTCTATGTGTTTTATGGACCCTTTGATCTTTTGGCTAGTAGTTGAGACCAATTTGTTTGTGACAAGGCAAGGCATGAAAGTAAAAAATTAAAAAAAAAAAAAAAAAAAAAAAAAAGGAATAGAAAAAAAAGTGGAATTCCTTGGGACTAGACAGGGCACTATGCCTCATGAAGCAGGGTGACTTGATCGAAATTCCTTGGAAGGAAATTCAAAAAACACTCTTGCATCAATGTCTCAATGTCTTTATGGATATATGCAAAAGCTAAGCTACTAAGTATGTGGGTGTCTAGTGTATGCTCCACCATGTCATTCAGAGAACAGTAGTGGAGTAGAAATAGAGTTTGTGGTTGAGAAAGAAAAAAAAAAAACTTTTGCCTTATTGCCTGAAAAAAAAAAAAAATATGGTCAAATATACTGAAAGCCTAAGTCTTTGGTTCCATTGATATTATGAGTGGTTTACTTGAAGGTGAGTAGTGTTCAGAAAATATGAGGAGATCCATTGACTTTGATGCATGCTTGTTACTTGAATTGATGTGGGGTGATAAAATTCAAGTGTGGGGGAACCTTTGGCTCCTTGATCTTTAGTTGAGCACTTTTTGGGATTATGTGCACTGTCCTACTTGTGCCATGATTAAAATTTATAGCATTTATTTACAATTGAATTTTGGGTGTACATTCACTGCAAACACCCCCGAGACAAAACTCGTCCACTAGGGGTTTAAAGGCTTGTTGCACATGCTAAGTGCAACTGTGATTCCTACGAAAGTGAGTTAGGATTTTTTGCATTCTAGATTAGTTTTTCTTTTGCTTTATTTGAGGACAAGTAACGTTCAAGTGCGGGGAATCTGATGAGCACATTTATGTGTGAAATCTTAGGGCATAAAGTATACATTTTACCACATTGGACAGAGTTACTTTGGTGCTTTCTTGTGCTTTTCAGGTTTTAGGTGAATTCTTGAGAAAATAGAGCAAAAGATGCTAAGAATAGCCGGAAGCGCCCAGGAGTCGAGAAAATCAAGTTTGGATTGAGCACTGAAAGAATCATGCCAATCAATCTAATTTGAATGTGATTACAGTGGGCCCCTTAGCATAATTTTGAGGTGTTAATAGTATGGATGCGTAGCCCGTCGAGTCAGCTTCGTAACGGTTCAAATGGCACTTGATTCCGAGTTGAAACGAAGAAGTTACGGCCGTTTTCGTGGATAGGAGTTTATTTGTAATTATTGACAGTCAGCCAGGGACAAAGTAAAGCAATCGGATTCCAGGGGCCTTAGTGCAATTATCAAAAATTATCTTTCTGTCAGCCGAAAGATTTCATTTGGAAGGCTCTGGAGTAGTCCAACTTCAACTTGAGATATCTTGGGCTCCCGAACTCCAAATTGGACGAAATTTGGGTCTATTTTGGGTGATTTTTCATAAAGAATACAACAGTGAGACCCATATAAGCATCCCATACTCTACATTTTTTGAAGGACAAATTTGACATTTTATTAATTGTGAGTGGAATCCTAGTCATCACCCTTGCTCTCTCTCTCTCCTCCAACTTTTCAAGGGCACTTTTGGAATTCTACTTGGGATAGATTTCTTTTGAAAAATATTCTCTCATCCATGGAAGGTTGAAAAGTCAAAGATGTCTTGATCTCATTGCTTGGAGAAGACACCTACAAAGAAAAGGAAGCACAAGTTATAATTAGAAAGTTAATTTTTAATAAATAGAAGGTTTATGTATCTAGGATTCTTTTCTCTCCTTCTTTTTATTTTTTTTTCTTTTTTCTTGGGATTCAAGGCAATGTATAGGAGGAAGGAGAAGAGAATATTCTCTTTTCTTAGGGAATATTTCTCCTACGACTTCCCTCTTCTCTCTTCTCCCTTCCCCCTATAAATACCCCTTGCCCTTTGGGTTGGAACAAGTTAGTTTTTAGTTCAGTTTTTTGTTAGTTTCTAGTTCAATTTTAATTCAGTTTTTAGTGTAGTTTTTAGTTCAATTAATTAGTGAAATTTCTTCTCTTCTTTTCGTTCTAAATTGTGATTTTTGGCTTTCTAGTTTTTCGTTTTGATTTCAAGTTCTTAGTTTTGATTTCATAAATCTAGTTTAATGGTTGTTGTAGTTTTAGTTTAAAGCTTCCTAGCTAAGTTCCTATGTTGATGACAAGACTTGGAGATTTAGAAGAGGAAGCCATGGTAAGTTTATTCAAACACATCAAGGTATCTCATTCTCTAAACCTTTAATCTCATTCTCCCTCTCCTCTATCTCTCTCTATCTTCATCTTCTTCTCCCTCTGTTTCTTTTATTTTTTTTTATATGGTTGTGGTTTGTGGATGCACTTTTATTCCCTTATTCTTTTTTATGTGGTTATTATGTGTGGCTGCATTTTTATTCCTTTCAATTTGCGTTAGTTTGATAGGTTAGATGCTAATGTGTTAGGACGCCAATTTAATCCCTTAATTTTGGTAGATGCTTATGAGTTAGGTTGCATTAATTTTCATTAGTTTAATTTAACACTTTAATTTGGTTCACTTTGCATTACTTTTAAGTTAGTTAAATAGAGTGGCGTATATCTACTCGTGTTCGACCAGTAGCTACGATTGACCCTGTTGCGTGTGAAAATCTTCGACGCTTGTTTCGCCCACGGATGAGCCTGCAAGGACCAAGTGATGAGCACAAGAGGGCCGGTGTGGCTCCGGCCTAGGACTTTCCGATGCTCAAGTTAGATCACCAGTGCAACAGCGTAACAGCTAGTAAAAAGCGAGATGAGGAATGGTGCTCCATACCTGGGTATTTATAGAGTGAGGATGAGATGAGGCGGTTGGGAGAGTCCTAGTATGGTAGGAGTCCTTCTTTTGGAAGGCTCTCTCGCATAGAGCGGAGTGGAGAGCTATTTTTGGGGTCGGGCTCTTATTAAGGTAAGAGTCCATGTAAAGTGTGATTTCTATCGTGCTGGGATCGTGGCTCGATCCTTATCCCATGATTCTTGGGATGTGCCGACGTGGCCCGGTGATCCCCAGTGGGGCACTATGGTAGCTTCTATGGAGGAGGGCTCGGCCTCAGAGGTCGGCTTAGGAGGTCGGCTTGGGAGGTCGGCCCGAGAGGTTGGTCTTGGTAGTCAGCTCGGCCTAGGCTGTCCTGTGTATGCTCGGTTAGGAGTTTATGGCTGACTTGTGTGGGCTTGGCTCAGAGCTCAGCCTCAGCCCCGGCTGACTTGTGTGAGCTCGGCTCTATCAGGTGACCTATCGGAGATCGGGTCAGCCCGGTTTCCTGCTCAGCTCAGTTCGGTTCTTAGACTGACCTCAGGTCGGCCACGTGGTAGCCTCTAATTGGTGGGGTGTTTTATGCCTCATCACAGGCCCCCCACTCATCAAGGGTTGGCTCGGCATTGATGAGTGAAGTTTCCAGGTCTGCTTGTCTGAAAGATTTTTGCGGCCGAGCCGAGCTTATTTTTTTTCGTGGATTTGACGTTGCATGGTCTGACGGTTGGGCGTTAGTGCCACATCAGCAGAGTCATTATGGCAGGCTCGGGAATTCGAAACGTCTTTTGATTTGGACCGTTGAATTATGCTGAGCTCTCCTCGGTCATTGGATCAATTCAACCCAAGAGTTATAAATAGGCGACCCCTAATTGTTCATTCTTCACTGCTCCAAGTTATTGACTTCTCGATAAGCTCGGATTTCTCAGCTCTGCAGCGCTCGATGCTTTCTGGTTCATGATCAGCTCGGCCTTTGCTTCGTTCGCATTCAGCTCGTCCTCAGCTCTTCTTCAACCAGTAAGTCCTCTCCGCCCCGTATGTCAGTTGGTAGTAGTCCCATGGACGAGCTGTTCATCGGGGTGGCAGAGGGCGCGAGTCCAAGCCGAGAGCTCCCCGCTCTTTCTCCCACCATAGACTTGTCGGGCTCGACTTCGAAAGAGCCCGATGTAGTAGAGCCTCGTCAGGCCGAGGTGGCCGAGCCTCCGTTGCTCCTGGAGTTCTGCCACCCGGCCCAACCAATTGCCGTGGACCGAGCCGAGAACTCTGGGTCATCCTCGTCCGATGAGGAGTCAAGTGAGGGAGATTCTTCCGAAGTGGGGGCGCTGACGCCCCTGAGCTCGAAGAAGGGAGTATCGGCACCATTCTGAGCACGATCACGGATGTCGACCTCGACTATCTGAGGATGACCTATGCCATCCCCGAGGACATCCAGCTCCGAACTCCTAACCTAGGGGAGATGGCTTGCTACATCAGGCCCGACGAGGTGGCTTTGTACGAGCTGCCCTTCAAGTATGCATTCAGGCTCCCCGTCCTCGGCCTGGTGGACCAGATCTTGGAGCATTTCCACCTATCCCCGGGTCAGCTGGTGTCGAACTCTTGGCTGGTCGTGTATGACTTCTACGCCTTATTTTGCGAGATGGGTCGAGGCGGAAGCATGGCGCTTTTCTCTCGGCTCTTCTTCTTGAAGAAGTCTCCAGAGAAGGGGTGGTACTATTTCAACCACCGATCTGGGAAGAGTGCGTCCCTGGGCGGCCACAAGTTTTTGGTCAGCACGCCGAGCTTCAATAAGCATTGGAAGCCCCGCTTTTTCTTTGCTTCGATTCCAAACAGCCCTCTCCGAGCCGAGTGGAAGGAGATCCATTTGAACTACGTCAACAGGGTACTGCCCCTGACCGAGAATGAGCTGACCTCGCTTGACTTGATCCCTCAGCATCTGCCCCTCAATGTCCTCCAGCTTCAGGATGAGGGGTTTCTTCAAAGGTGGCATATGACCTCTGGTAGGAGCCCGAGCCGGGCCTATTTCTGCTGCCCGAGCTGACCCCTTTACTTGGTCTTCTTTTCTTCTTTGATTTGTTTCTGACGTTTTGTTTCTCTTGCAGTGGTCGGTCATATTCCCCCAATGGATACAGCTCGGCTAAGGGCCGAGACCCTTACGGATCGGAGGAAGAAAAACGTCGAGAAGAAGTCCCGGGGCAAGTCCTCCAAGGCCCCCAAGGGCAAGGCCGTGCTGTCGAGCCCGCCCGACACAGTGGTCGGCCTTGAGGCCGAGAAGGGTACGGACCCAATGGGGTCCCCGAGGAAAGGGAAGGGCCGAAAAGGGGAGAGGAGCCCGTCAAAAGATACCAAGCGTCAGAAGCTCTCGGTCAATCTGAAGAGTGGTGGCCTTTCGATCGTGGCCTCACCCCCAACATCTCCCGATATGTCTTGGGGAGGGTCTCGGCCAGCAACGTTCCGGTGAGGCCGACCTGGCGCCTCTTCTCAGGGGACGCGGCATTGACGTCGGCCACGCATGCCAAGGAATGGCTGGATGCAGGTCGGTTCCCAGCTGACAGGGAGAAGCTCGAGGCGCTGTCTGACCCCGAGCTCCTCTCTACCTTGTTTCAAGACTTCAATATGGTAAGTTTCCTGTTCGGCTCTTATGATTAGGTCCGACCTGTGTATCCTGACTTGACTTTTGTTCTAATGCTTTCTTGCAGGGCTTCGCTAAGGCAGTGGAGACCATGCTTCATTTTGAGCGGCTCTTAACCGAGAACCGCTCCTTGGGCGTCTAGTGCAAAAAGGCCTACCAGGATGCCCAGGACGTCATTTAGAGGCATCGGGAGACTCAAGAGAAGCTTACTGCCGCCGAGGCTGAAGTGGAGAGCTCTAAGGCAGAGGTGATCAGGCAGAAGGAGAAGGTCCGGGCTCTGCAGGCTCAGCTCACCAAGGTGAGGGAGAAGGCCAAGGAGGACCTGGCCCTGGCTCGGGATGAGGCGATCAGCGACTACCTCCAATCGAAGGAGTACACTGACGTGTGCCATGAGATCAGGAAGCCTCCTTACACCGAGGGTTTTAAGGCAGGCCGGGCTGATCTCTTGGCCGAGATCAAGGCTGCCTATCCCGATCTCAATCTCTCACGTTTTGACGATGATGCAACTACTTTTGCCGGGGAGTTGGGAGGTGAGGAGGGAGCCGAGGTCACCCAGGCTCTACCCATTCAGGAACCTACGCAGGCCGACCTCTTCGCCCTTGACGTTGGGCCCCAAGACCCCCTTGTCGAGCATACCACCGTGGATGTCGCCGAGGTCGCCTTCAAATCTACTGCTGAGGAGATTGAGATGTAATAATAATTTTTTTTTCTTTTTTTTTTTGGGGCCGAACTGCCCACCTTGTAACCCTGTCGAGCAGTCGGCCTATACTGAATGAAAATCTATTTTTGTCAGAATTTGTCCAAGTGTTTTAGCTCGGCATTCTTAGCCTTCTTTTCCTTGTGTATGTTGTTCCATTTGATGTTGTGGCCGAGCTGACGACCCGTTCTGTTAGCCGAGCTTAAGGACTTGGCTGTTTTTTATCCATGCTTCACGGGGTCGTCGGTTCGGCCATGCCATGTCCGAGGTCAGGATGATTTTCGCCTTGGTTAATTAATTCACTATTCCCAGCGGTCAGATCAGACCGGTTACCATATGAGCGGATGTGTGGCCGAGCAGCCTCCCTCGCTGAGCGTAATGCCTTGGCTTAGTTTCAAACTTTGTTCAGTTCGGCCAAGGGGAGAGTTTGCTCTTGTTGGTTTAGACGTCGGCCAGTCCTTGTGGGCTGGTCTTGTGACTTGATTGTCGACCTATGAGGGTCGGTCCTTGAGGTCGGCCAGGTCTATAAGGACCGGTCTTACGACTTGGTTGCCAACCTATAAGAGTCGATCTTCGAGGTCGGCCAAGTCTATGAGGACCGGTCTTACTACTTGATTGCCGACCTATGAGGGTTGGTCTTTGAGGTCGACCAGGTCTATAAGGATCGGTCTTATGACTTGATTGCCGACCTATGAGGGTCGATCTTTGAGGTCGGCCAGATCTATGAGGACCGATCTTACGACTTGGTTGCCGACCTATGAGGGTCGATCTTTGAGGTCGGCCAGATCTATGAGGACCGGTCTTATGACTTGGTTGCCGACCTATGAGGTTCGATCTTTGAGGTTGGCCAGGTCCATGAGGACCGGTCTTATGACTTTGATTTAGGAGCTTGCAAATACGTTAAGTGGTGGAGAAAGACTTTGTTTAATTGAATCAAATGTCGGGGCTGAAGCCGAATATAAACATGCTCGTCAAAAATCTTGTCGAACAGAATACTTATGGAAGTTACTGAAAAAATTTCTTCAAATTTTCTGAGTTCCAAGGTCTCGGTACCTTCTTGCCCCCCAGAGTCTGTAAGCGATATGTCCCGGGGCGAATTTGCTTGGAGACTATGTACGGGCCTTCCCAATTTGGTGCTAACTTTCCTTACTATCTTAGCTGGGATGCGCTGAGCTTTCTGAGGATAAGGTCCCCTTGATGGAAGTGCCACTCTTTTACTCTTGAGTCATAGTATTTTGTTGTCCTCTGTTGGTATGCCGTGTTTCGGAGTAGGGCATTTTCTCGAACTTCGTCGAGGAAGTCAAGGTTAGCTCTTAGCCCATCTTCATAGGTCTTCTCATCAAAGTTGAGCACTCGGTACGACGATGCCATAATTTCGGCCAGGGCGAGGGCTTCGATCCCGTAAGCGAGGCGAAAAGGGCTCTCCCCGATTGGTGTTCTTACCGTCGTCCTAAATGCCCATAGGACACTTGGGAGCTCTTCCACCCATCTTCCTTTGGCCTCATCTAACCTTCTCTTAATGCCGGCGAGTAATGTTCGGTTGAACACTTCTACTTGTCCATTCGCTTGAGGATGAGCTACTGAGACGGGTTAGAAGTCAATGTAGAAGTGTTCGCAGAACTCTCGAAAGGTCAAGTTATTGAATTACGTGCCATTATCTGTGATGAGCACTTTCAGTAGTCTGAACCGGTAGATGACCTTATCTCGAAAGAATTTCTCCATGTTCTTCTCGGTGATGGTTGCAAGGGGCTCGGCCTCGACCCATTTAGTGAAGTAATCGATCTCCACTACCACGTACTTCCTGTTTCCCGATGTCGGGGTGAAATCTCTGAGAATATCCATTCCCCACATAGCGAAAGGGATTGGGCTCAGCATTGAGGTCAGCTTCGTTGCTAGTCGGCTGGGGATTGGTGCAAACAGTTGGCACTTCTCGCACGTCTTCACATACTTTATGGCCTCTTCTTGCATTCTTGGCCAATAGAATCCTTGCCGAAGTACCTTGTATGCGAGAGCTCGGCCACCCATGTGACTCCCGCATATTCCCTCATGCACCTCGGCCAAGGCGTACTCGGCTCCCTTCGGTCCAAGGCATCGGAGAAGAGGGGCCGAGATTGCTCTTTTGTAGAGCACTCCGTCGATCATGGTGTACTTGGCAACTCGGATCTTGAACTTTCTTGCTTCGTCTCTGTTCTTCGGGATCAGGTCATTCTCCAAGTAGTTGACAATGGGGTCCAACCAGGTCGGCCCGTCCTCTTCAATGTGCTTTACACTTTCTTCTTATAAGGATGGCTTCTCCAAGATCTCTATGTACACTGATCGGCTCAGATATTGGAAGTCGGCCTCGGCCAACTTTGACAAAGAGTCAACCGCGACATTCTCTTTTCTCGATATTCGAGTCATCTCAAAGTGCTCAAGTTCGAAAATCAAATCTCGTGCTCGGCTCAGGTAAGCTATCATCCTTTTGTCTTTCGCCTCATAGTCTCCTTTGACCTGGTTGACCACGAGTTGGGAGTCTCCTCGCACCTTCAACCGCTTTACGCCCATTACTTTGCTGACTCGAAGTCCGGCTAGGAGGGCTCCATACTCGGCCTCATTGTTCAAGGCGGGAAACTTAAACCTTAGGGCATATTGAATTCGAAACCCCTCGAGGCTCACCAAGATGAGGCTGGCTCCGCTACCTCCGAGGTTGCTCGAGCTGTCGACGTTCATGGTCCAGGTCGGGTCGACCATAGCTCTAGCCTCTTCTGCTGTCTTCTCTTCCCCGACGTCAAGGTCGGGCCCTGTGCACTCGACGCTGAAGTCGGCAAGGGCTTGTCCTTTTATCACTGTCCTTGGACAATAGCTTATATCGTACTCACTCAGCTCGACCGCCCAGGTGACCAGCCGTCCCAAAATGTCGGGCTTGTGCAGTATCCTCTTAAGTGGCTGGTCAGTCAGTACCATGATAGGATGAGCTTGGAAGTATGGCCTTAGCTTTCTTGCGGCCGTGACCAGAGCGAATGCTACTTTCTCGAACCCGGAGTATCTCATCTCGGCGTCGACAAGAACGTGGCTGATGTAGTATATGGGTTTTTGAGCTCGGCTTTCTTCCCTAACCAACACCGCACTGACCGCCACCGGGGTAGCAGTTAAGTAAACTTGAAGCTCCTCTTTTGGCTCAGGTCGGCTGAGAAGAGGCGGGTTCTCCAAATATTTCTTCAACTCTTCAAAAGCTTGCTGGCATTCGTCCGACCATACAAAGTCCTTCGGGTTTCGGATGTTTTTGAGTGCCTTAAAGAACGACAGACACTTGTCGCTCGACCTCAACATGAATCGCGCCAACGCCGCCACCCGCCCGTTTAGCCTTTGTATTTCTCGGATCGTCCTTGGAGGGCTCATCTCTTGGATGGCCTTGATTTTTGCCAGGTTGGCTTCGATGCCTCTGACAGAGACCATGAAGCCGAGGAACTTTCCTGAGGTCACACCGAATGCACATTTGGCGGGGTTCAGCTTCATTTGGTTCTTCCTCAATACGCCAAAGACTTCTTCCAGGACGGCCAAGTGGTGTTCGGCCTTCAAGCTCTTCACTAACATGTCGTCCATGTAGACTTCCATGTTTTTTCCGATCTGCTCGCAGAATATATAGTTCACGAGCCGCTGGTATGTAGCTCCGGAGTTTTTCAATCCAAACGGCATGACCCTGTAGCAAAAATTTTCTTGGTCAGTTCAGAATGCCGTGTATGGCTCATCCTCCTCATGCATCATGATTTGGTTGTAGCCGGAATATGCGTCCATGAAACTCAGCATCTCGTGACTTGCCATGGCATCGATCAAGAGGTCGATCCGAGGTAGCGGGTACTCATCTTTTGGACAAGCCTTGTTGAGGTCGGTGTAGTCGACACACATTCTCCACTTCTCGTTTGGCTTGGGGACCATGACCACGTTAGCCAGCCAGGTTAGGAATTTTTCTTCTCGGATGAACCCTGATTGGCGGAGCTTCTCCACCTCTTCTTTGATCGTGGTTTGCCAATCAAGGGTGTAGTTCCTTCTCTTCTGCCGGATTGGTTTTCGGCTTGGATCTATGTGGAGTCGATGCTCAGCTATATGCCTTGGTATGCCTGACATGTCGACAACAGACCAGGCAAAGACGTCGGTAATGACCCGAGTTGGACTACCTTTGCTGGGTCCTCTTCGCTGAGGGGGAATGGGGTCAGGTCTTCCACGGGCCGTCCTCTCCTTTCGATGAGCTCATCCCGCTGATCCTCGGGGAGGTGTTCGACGCACATTGCCATTCCTCGGACATTGCCTTTGTTTTGCTTGATAAAAGTGGCATAGCACTCCCGTGCCTTCTTCTGGTCACCTCGGACTTCGCCGATACCGTTCTCGGTGGGGAACTTCATCTTCATGTGCGTCGGTGAGATGATGGCTTGGAGAGTGGTCAATGATGGGCGGCCTAGTATGGCGTTGAAAGCCACTATCAATCGTACTACCATGAATTTGACCTAGATCGTCGCCTGGCATGGAGCTTGTCCGATCTTGACCAGCAGGTCAATTGAAGCCTTAATGGTCGCGGCAGCTCCCGAGAACCCATGAAGTGAGGTGCCCTTCGGCTTGAACGCTTCGTCGTCGAAGCCAAATTGTCGATACGCGTCTAGCGACATAAGGTCCACGGATGTGCCGGTATCGACCAATACTCGATGGACGGGTCTCTTCGCAATTTCTACCTGCACCACTAAAGCATCGTCAGGAGGCAAACTTATACCTTCGAGGTCAGCTTCGGTGAAGGAGATCGTCGTCACTGGCTTGAGCTTCTTGGTGAGCATCTCAGCGACTCTGACAAACCGTACGTTTGCCTTGGCCTTTCGAGTAGTCTCTTGTCCGGGCCCTCCAAGGATGGTGTATATGGGAGCACCCTTGTCACTACTCGGCCCGGACCCGTCCACTTTCTTCTTAGCTCGGGCTTTATCTTTGTCTCGCCCGGTTTGCTTATTTTCGGGCCTCGGCTCGGCTCTTCTTTGATCGCGATCCTCAGGTCACCGACCCCCACGCTCTTCACGGCCTCCCTTGACATATCGCTTCAAGTGGCCCGCTTTTATCACCTCTTCGATTTCTCTTTGCAGCTGATAACAATCCTCGGTATCGTGACCGGTGTCCTTATGGAATTGACAATACTTGTTGGGATTCTGAGATGACCCAGCTTACATCGGTCGAGGCCGGTGGATGTACCCGCCGTCCTGTATTTGCATCAAAATCTCCCTACACAAGGTATTCAGTGGGGTGTAATCGGGGCTTTGAGCTCGATCCGATCTCTCAGCTCGACGATCCATCCTAGGTCGCTTGTCCTCCTTGCGGTCCTCGATTGTCGGCCTTTTCTTATCTGCTCGACCTTCGTTTCCCTTTCGGCCCTAGAGAACCTCGGCCATATTTATAAATTTATTACACCTTTCCAAGAGCTCGGCCAGGTTTCTGGTCGACTTTTGGGCCAAGTCCTTGATGAGGTCCATGTCGGCGAGCCCATTGCTCATCGTCGTATGGGCTGTGGCCTCATCCAAATCCTTGATGTTTAAGGATTCCTTGTTGAAGCGGGAGACGAATGCTCGGATCTACTCGTCAGACCTTTGCTTCAGGCTGAGGAGGTTGACCGTTGTCTTCTTGTGTTTCATACTACTCTGGAAGTGCATGACGAAGGCTCGATAGAGCTGAGCGAAGCTGGTTATGGAGTTCAGCGGCAACCAGGAGAACCATGAGGTCGCCGCGCCCTTGAGGGATGCGGGGAAAGCCCGACAAGAAACAATCTTGGTTCCCTCGTACATGGTCATCATCGCATTAAAGTAGTTGATGTGATCCGTCGGGTCAGTCGT
Organism: Telopea speciosissima; assembly: GCF_018873765.1. NCBI lineage: Eukaryota > Viridiplantae > Streptophyta > Magnoliopsida > Proteales > Proteaceae > Telopea > Telopea speciosissima. The sequence continues at coordinate 52,514,311 of NC_057923.1, forward strand.
CCCGTCATAGCGGTCGAAGGGAGGAGGTTTGAACCCGATCGGTAGTGGCGCGGTCATGATCTCAGGAGGATAAGGGTGTCGCCCGACCAGCGAATAGGCGTCTGGGGTTGCCTATTTTTTCAATCCCTCCACTTGCTCTGCTAAGTCTCATAGCCGCCTCTCCAGCTCGATTTCAGGTGCTCAGCCACTCGGCTCATCCCCCCGGTACAAATTATTTTGCTCGCTCGGCCTAGGTCGATCATTTTGCTCCTCTGCCCAAGGTCGGCATGCTCGGTCAACCCACTATGGTCAGCCATTTTGGTCAGCCCAGTCTGCACCATCCCTCCTTATTCTTCTTTCCTCTTGGAAATTGGACCCACGGGGGCTCCTCTGTTGTTCTTCCCGGGGAGGCAGGCTTTGACGTCGGGAGCTATGACGAGATCCTTCTCCTTGTCTCTCAACACGTCTCCCATTCGGCTCGTTCCCCTGTTCTCGAACTCCCCTTGGCTTCCCGTCCTCTCCAAGTGGTCCAGAAAATACCGACCTCCTCGCTACCGAGCCTGCTGGTTTGATTTCTTGCCTTATCCCCGGGCTTCGGTGATGCTCCTATTCATCCTGTCGAGCACCTCTACTAAGGCGCGGAGGAGCAGTTTTCTGACGAGGCGGGTGCGATGATACGGCCAAGCTAGGCTCGGCCCTGCGTCGGTCACCATTTTGCTGCAAGTTTCTTTCCACGAGCACCGGGGCTGGAGGGGGCGCGACCAGTGGTTGGCCCATCAGCCCGCCCCGGGCCATCTGGTTCATAAAGGTACGTAGCATCTCGTTGGTGTGGAGCATCTGCAGTTGCAAGTACATAACTTACCGATTATTTGTCGAGGCTTCGGGGTCCAAACTCTTCGGTAAGGGCGGCGGCGCTGGTAGGCTCAACCCACTCAAGTTTGGCTCGGCCTATACCCGGTCAGCCGCGGCTGTGGCTAGCACACCTCCTCCATTCCCACCCTCTGGTGGGGGAATGGGATTGATCGTGGTGCCCGTGATGGGCTGCGCACCCCCTGCTTGAGGGGGTCTTCCGTTCACACCTTGTCGCGAGGCTTCAGGGGGCGGTGATCGCCTCGCCTGCACAATGGGCTGTGGCTCGTCCACACGGGAAGTCGAGCCATGCTGCCCTGATCTCATGTGCACCATTATTGTTGCTCTTGAAGTTGATAGAAACGACGATGACCTGCTAATGTCGTTCCCACAGACGGCACCAAATCTGTTGCGTGTGGAAATCTCTGACTCTTGGTTCACCCACGGATGAGCCTGCAAGGACCAAATGATTATCACAAGAGGGCCAGTGTGGCTCTGGCCTAGGACTCTCCGATGCTCAAGTTAGATCACCAGTGCAACAGCGTAACAGCTAGCAAAAGCGAGATGAGGAATGGTGCTCCATACCTGGGTATTTATAGAGTGAGGATGAGATGAGGTGGTTGGGAGAGTCCTAGTATGGTAGGAGTCCTTCTTTTGGAAGGCTCTCTCGCATAGAGCGGAGTGGAGAGCTATTTTTGGGGTTGAGCTTTTATTAAGGTAAGAGTCCATGTAAAGTGTGATTTCGTATTGCACTGGGATCGTGGCTCGATCCTTATCCCGTGATTCTCGGGATGTGCTGACGTGGCCCCGTGATCCCCGGTGGGGCGCTATGGTAGCTTCTGTAGAGGAGGGCTCGACCTCGGAGGTCGGCTTAGGAGGTCGGCCTGGTAGGTCGGCCTTGGCAGTCACCTCGGCCTGGGAGGTCGGCCTGAGAGGTTGGTCTCGGCAGTCAGCTCGGCCTAGGCTATCCTGTGTATGCTCGGTCAGGAGTTTATGGCTGACTTGTGTGGGCTCGGCTCGGAGCTCGGCCTCAGCCCCGGCTGACTTGTGTGAGCTCGGCTCTGTCAGGTGACCTATTGGAGACCAGGTTGGCCCGATTTCCTGCTCAGCTCAGTTCGATTCTTGGACTGACCTCAGGTCGGCCACGTGGCAGCCTTTGATTGGTGGGGTGTTTTATGCCTCATTAGACCCGTACGCTTGCGGTATTATTTTAACTCAAACACCAAGCCCAGAAGGTGATGGGTAAAATCCAAAACTGCCAAGTGGTTTTTAAGAAATGGAATAAGGAGGTCTTTGGACGGGTTCAAGAGAACATTAAAAGGCTTAAATTGGAGTTGGCGCATATTCAGAGCATCTCACCAACACTATTTTCTCAAACTCATGAATCTGAAATTAAAAAATTTTAGATGAAGAGCTACAAAGGGAGGAGGAGATATGGAGACAGAAATCAAGAGCAACCTGGCTTCAGAGTGGAGATCGAAATACTACTTTCTTCCATATTTCCACCATCCAAAGGAGGCACCACAATAGGATTTTAAAGCTAAAGCTACCCTCAGGCATATGGTCCTCTACTGGCTCTTACATTACAAATCTATTATGTTCATTTTATCAGAATCTTTATACTACTGAAATTGTTGATGATGAGGCTTTATCCTATGTTCTTAATCTGGTTAATCCTGTGGTAACTGATGAAATGAATAATGCACTAAGTATGCTCCCATCTCTAGAGGAAGTAAAAGGGGCCCTCTTTGCTATGGGCCCTCTGAAGGCTCCAGGCCCTGATGGATTCCCCCCCCCCCATCTTCTTTCAATGGCATTGGGATGTAGTGAAGGATGATATTTTTTCCTATGTGACTGAGTTTTTTACTACAGGTGTTATTCCTCTGGATTTGAATAGAACCATGTTTGCCTTATCCCTAAAGTGGCCCAGCCTGAGACTGCAGATCAATTTAGGCCCAGTAGTCTCTGTAATGTGATTTTCAAGATCATTACAAAGCTTATTGCTGATCGGTTGCATGGCGTACTAAATCATTATTGCACCTAACCAGTCCGCTTTTATCCCTTCCTGACTTATATCTGATAATATCATGGTTGCTCATGAGTTATTTCACTACATTAAGAAGCAGAAGAAGGGCAAGGATATGTTCTTGGCGCTCAAATTAGACATGCGGAAGGCATATGATAGATTAGAATGGTGTTTTTATTGAAGGAATGCTGTTGAGGATGGGGTTTCGCCAAATGTAGGTGGATCGAGTTATGGCATGTATTCGGTCTGTTTCTTATTCCCTTCTTATCAATGGGTGTGCAAAGGGCTCCATCACTCCTTCACGTGGTATACGCCAAGGGGACCCCATCTCCCCGGCAATTTTTATTATCTGCTCTTAGGCATTGTCTTCTATTATTGCTCATTTGGTAGGGGAAGGTGACTTACATGGGATTAAAGTCAGGCACAAGGGACCGGCTATCACCCACCTTCTCTTTGCTGACGATTGCTTACTGTTCTCCAAAGTTAAATTGCAGGAAGTCCAAGCTTTCAAGCAATGCCTGGAGTTATATTGTAAGGCGACAGGGCAAGATATTAACCTACATAAGTCAAGCTTGACCTTTAGTCCAAATATCCACACAAAGTTCAAGAGATGGTTCTCACGGGTCTTGAAGATATCTTATGGAGATGGGCCTTCAAAGCACTTAGGTTTACCAACCGAGTTTGGTGTTTCAAAGAAGGACCTGTTTCAAGAAGTGAAGGAGAGAACCAACCGAAAGCTCCAAGGATATGCAGGATCCCACTTTAAAATTCCTGTGTCAATCTATGACTCCATAAGAAAAGCTGCAACAAATTTCTTTTGGGGTGATGGTGATAAGGATGCTAAAATCCACTGGATCTCCTAGTCGAGGTTGTGTAGATCTAAATCCAAGGGTGGGTTAGGATTTAAAGACACAAGGTTCCAGAATCAAGCTTTGCTAGCTAAGACTGCTTGGCGTCTTTGGGCTTCTCCGGACTCTTACTGGGCCATATTATTGAATTCAATATATTTCCCTAGGTGCACCTTTCTTGAAGCAAAACTGGGAAACAAACCATCCTGGGGGTGTAGGAGCATCTTGGAAGGCAAGAAGACTTTACTGGCAGGACTTTTATAGTAGATAGGAAATGGTGAAAGCGTGCGAATTTGGGAGGATAATTGGGTGCCGACACTCCATAGGTATAAGATCCCACATGTCAAACCGGTTGGGTAACAATTTCGATTTAGGAACTTTATAAGTAGAACCGATTTTGTTCAATAAGTAGAACCGATTACATGCCAATTAACCAAAACTGATCAGTAAACAATTTCGGTTTAGGAACTTGATATGATTAATAATCGGATCAATTTTGATTGATGTCAATTACAATATGAATCAAACCATCAAAATGAAAATCAAACCGATTAACACCATTTAATTTCTCCAAGTGAAGGAAGTTTTCTTTCATCCATGATGAAGGAAATCAATGCTAAAAATATGGTGTCTCCCTACCATTTGAAGTCAATTGTGCCCTAGGAGTCCAATCCAACGACAAAGAAGTAGGGAATTCATTCACCAAGGGTGAAGAAAAACTCGGTCCTATCTCTAGTTTTTTCTTTGGATGTTCTTTTTTCGAGTGAAAGTGATCGAACACAATATACATGAAACTTTAAACAATAGGAAAGAGAACGCTACCTGGTCGCGTCCGGTAGCAGCCCACACATGGCTATGCAACTGAGGGCACGACGGTCGTTTTTCGTGCAACCCTGTGTTTGGGCGCAGGGGCTGTGAGTCACACTCGACCAGGTAGCATTCTTTCTACATAAAAAATATGAAAGAACTCTGTCCGGGAGCGAGCGTGGACTATGTCAGCGCTCCCATGTGTTTATCTCTCTCCTCTTCATGTGAGAAGACATTCATACCCCTTGTTTAAGGAAGAGAGAGAAAGACATAGGAAACGCTGGCGTAGGACGCACTCTCTGACAGAAAATCACTTCCTTAGAGAGGAATCGAAAAGAGAGAGACATTTCATTTCATAAGCCTCGTTGAAGCAGAAAAGTTTGAAATTTCTTGCAACTTCGCATCGATAACCAGAGGAACCGAAAAAGAGAGAGAGAGAGAGAGGAAACTGAAGAAAGAATGGAAGACGGTGGTGGTACTGCTGATCCCTCTCCTCCTCCGGTCATCACCATCCAAGTAAAATTCAGTGGGAGAACTATACCTATCTCCATCAACCTGGAATCCACCATTAAAGACTTGAAATCCGTTCTTCAACCGCTCACAAATGTCCTTCCGAGAGGACAAAGACTCATCTCCAAAGGCACCTTCTCTCCCTAGCTCTGCGTACTTCTGTTTGTTAACTTCTTCTATAAAATTCTCAAACCCTATTGTGGTTCTTGATGCTGCGTCAGGTAAAGTTCTGTTGGACACTATGACGTTGAAGGATTCGGAACTGAGCGAAGGATCGAAGCTCATGCTTATGGCTTCTCAGGGATTACACCAAGGGGTACTTCTTCTTTTTTGCATTCCAAATTTCAATTCTGTCATTCTTTTATCTTTTCACTTCTTTGTTTTTCCGTTTCCTTAAACTTTTAGAGTATTTTTTTGTCTAATTTGAAACATCAATCCAACACTTCTAAATTGTTTACGTTTCCTTCGAATAAAGGATGGTCCTATCACTAAAGAAGCTTCTTTACCGTCCAATCTGAAGAGAACTATTGATGCTAAAAGAACAACTGAATATGATAAGATGAAGATGAAGGCACCCGTTGATAAGAGCCGTTCAGAACGCTGGAAACTCACTGGAGTAATAGCTTTGTCAGAATATCAGTTGATGGTATTTGCATTTCCTTGGTCTATCTGTGATTTTTGTCTGTTAGGAAATTATTCTCTTATGATCCTTCTTGGTTGCAACTAAGTTTTATGTTTAATGATGGATTATTTATTCTAAAATTCAAAATTTCTTGCTAAAAATTTATTCTAATCTTGACAAGAAAAACAATGCAGTAAAATTGGACTTCTCAAATAAATTTGTAATTTCCTGTCTTGCATAGTTGCATGTGGCCTTGAAATCTGTTTTGGATATCCCAAATCAAATGAGTCAATTCTCTAGTTTGAAGCTTTGAACTGCTGGTAATTCCACCGAGATTGACCATGATAAATCTATTAATTGGGCATCTGTAATGCAAGAGATATTTCATTGATTTATCAAACAATATTCTTTATGTGCAATGCATGCTATCTGGAATCTTGGGTCAATCTATTATATGGTGAATTCCTGGGCTTCTCATATTATTTATCCTTGACAATTACTATCATGTGTGGATATTTATTTTCTCTAATACTTGGCATTAAGGCCTTTGTATTGATTGAATATCTTAGGTGCCAAATGATTAGGACACATCAAGGTGAATTTCCATCTAATAATAAAAACTTGAAAAGTTGGTTCCTGGGAATATTTTCTAAATATTCCTCTATAAAGGAACCCCATGGATAAGAAATCTTGTAGAAGCAAAGAAACTTATCCACAATAACAAGAGATTTTGTTGTTTGCAATTTCATTGGTGCATAAATTAGCTCTTCCTGTTCTTAAGATGTATTTTAATCTTTTTTCTTTTTTAGTTGTGGCATTATTTTCCAATCTTAGTCTAAGGCCCAATAGTTGAAAGAGCCACTAAAAGAATTTCCCTTTCTAGGAGAAGGAAATACTGTAAGAATACTTCTAATCATAGTTTTCAAGGCATCGCCTAGGCGGATTTTCTGGGCCAAGACGACAACATGCCTTACTTGAAGCAAGAAAGGTGACCGCCTTGTGGCCTGGTGGGGCGCCTTTGTTTAGTGTTATTTCCCCTTATTCTTCTTCTTCTTCCTGTGTGGTTTGAAATAAACAATAGCTGCATCATATTAAATTCTTGAGTGTATAGATTAAATATATTATTACTGTGTACGCTATTTGCACCATAAAAATTCTTGGGAATATAAATTATAAATATTGTTTATTGGGATATAGATTATAGATATTGTCCATGTACGCTAGAGGGCGGGCCTTGGTACAACATTAAGGTTGCTCCATTGTGACCAAGTGGTCACTGGTTCGAGTCTGGAAACAGCCTCTCTGCGAAAGCACGGGGTAAGGCTGCGTACATTATGACCCACCCTAGACCCCGCAGTGGCGGGAGCCTTGTGCACTGGGTACACCCTTTTTTTTTGTTAACGTGTACGCCAATTCACAGTATTGTGTATGCCAATATTGTTCAACTACAACATATAAAATTCTTGAATATATAGATGATTACCTCTACTATTGTATTTTTTTTGGTAAATACCTCTACTATTGTTCAACTGCCCATTTTCTGGTGTCATTGTGAATGACAATTCACGGAGGAACATATAATGAATATGCTTATATTATATGAGTTTTTTTTTTTACACTTTACATTGATTCATGTTTATTTCGTTGTTTTTTTAATGAGTGTGTTTATATTATCTCCTATGTTTTTTTATTATATATTGCTTTTCTCATATTAGGTCATTATTAGCATAATTATGTTATTTGCATTGATATGATTTCTTTGTTGATATTAGAATGACAACTATGCTTTGATTGTGGTGTTGCCTCAATTTTGTATTTTTCTGTCAAATCTTATTCATTTTTTTTTTAAACTGGGATTTGGAAGACAATACCTGATGAAGTGTGGGCTTGTGGACCTTCTGTAAGAGTATTGGATCTCAGCAACAATTCTATTCAAGAAATATCAGTCAAAATTGGCTCTTTGAGTTCTATACAGGTGAATTTTCTGCACATTTCCATTTTCTAATTTGCCTCGTATATTTGCAACTTGAAAACACTTTCGACTACAAAATTTGTGAAACTTTGCCGGTTTGTGCTCAACCCTCTGTTTAGAAACTGTTCCTGAATGCAAATGATATATTGGACAAATGCATTAGCTGGGAAGGCATAACATCTCTGAAGTCGCTGAATATTCTGTCTCTAAGCCAAAACCAGTAAGTGTTTTTCGTTTTTTCACAATATTCTTTGGTCTTTTTCATAAGCACAACAAGCTTCAGATAACTAGTGATGGTGTGTTGAGAAATTCTGTTAATGAAAGTATATAAGCTGAATAAGACCAATCTAAGGTGTCAAAATCCAAAATGAATAAGACTATTTGAAGTGCAGACTGCAAGTGTTTAGAATGAGTTGTTCGTAACAGAACCACATAAAGCTTATGATGGTACAATGAAAGCTTTATTAATGCAACTGTATAACCTGAATGATTAGGAGACCTAAGCTATGGTGTTTACAAGACAGAACAGAGCTTATTTGCACATCAAAACTAGAGATATGGTTTAGGCTTTTGGTAATTGAAGCAGTGAACCATGCTTCATGGAAAACTAACAAGTTGACATTGAAACTAATGACAAGTGATCCTGGAGTTTTAATTGGAGATAAAGCCCCAGGAAGATTGTGATATAGGAGTTTAAAGGAAAATTATGTCTATTGATCTCCAGGTTTAGGGTTACGATTTTGTGGATTTCTGTAATAAAACAATGTGGATATATGGGTTAAACAATTTATTATGGGGTTTGGCTGTTTACATGGATGGGAAATAGTGGTTGGTTAGATAAATGGTACAGTTAAGAGATGGCAATTTGAGATTTGGAAACTCCACGATTTTGCAAGGTGGGGTTGTAGGGTAAAAAACCCAGCAAATTAATGCCAGAAACTAGGAGAAAGTAGAAGAGAAAGAGAAGGAATGCAAAACTAGAATAGATCTAATAGGACTAGGAATCTCTCTTAGAAAAGACAAAACATCACTCAGGGATTGTGGGTGAGCTCTTGCAATCCACTGTAAAACAATGGGATTTATTCATAAATCCTTGGAAGAGAAATGACAATTCCAGATAGTGTTGCCCAGTGTCAAAGTGGTGCACACGGACACCACCTTTGGGCTGTATTTGATTGTTTCAGCCTTTGAAAATGATCTCACATTATTTTTTCAATGGGATAATTTAAAGTAGATAATCAGTCCTTAGAGGGGATTTTCTTTACCTAAAGCCTAGTGAAACGCTCTCCTTTTCCTTGAATTTCTATGTAATCTGAACTAAAATTTTGTTCCTTTCCTGCCATGTCAATTTTAGTTGAGAAGAGAAGACTAGAGAGAAGATATTGGCTTATCATATTGACAAAGGCCTTTGTTTATTTATAATGATGAAGACGAACTACATAAAAGGTATGCTAGCTAGGGCTGACTTATAGGCCTTATCTAGTATACATATACAATGAATCTGGACAATACATAAAAGAGAACTAAACCGGTAAGAGAAGCGGGACATACTTCAACACTCCCCCTCAAGTTGGTGCATAGATATCTCGCATGCCCAACTTGGAAACAATAGGATGGAAGGATTTAATAGATAAGCGTTTAGTAAAAACATCGGCCAGTTGGTTCTCATTAATAACAAACGGGGTGTATATCAGACCTTCTTCAATCTTCTCCTTGATGAAGTGTCGGTCAATCTCAACATGCTTTGTCTTGTCATGTTGAACATGGTTACGAGCTATACTGATCGCAGCTTTATTATCACAGTAGAGTCTCATAGGTTCTTCAGGTGCTATCCTCTGATCATTGAGAAGTTTCTTTAACCAAATGAGTTCACAAAATCCATATGCCATTGCCCTGTATTTTGCCTCAGCACTGGATCTGGAAATTACGGACTGTTTCTTGGTCTTCCAAGTAACCAAATTCCCTCCAAGGAATGTACGGCAGTCCGAGATGGATCGCCGGTTATCAACAGAGCCAGCCTAGTCAGCATCAATAAAGGATTCTTACCTTTCCCTGGAGCAGACTTTAAATACCGAAGAATTCTGTATATCGCTTCAAGGTGACCAGTCTTCGGATCTTGAAGAAACCGGCTAACAATTCCTACAACATAGGCAATGTTTGGTCAAGTGTGAGAAAGATAGATGAGTCTCCCTACTAGGCGCTGGTATTTTCTTTGTCCATAGAGTCACCACCTGAGCTGTTGAGTTGGTGGTTAACTTCAATGGGAGATTCAACGGGTTTACAACCAAGCATCATTGTTTCTTCAAGCAGGTCTAGGATGTACTTTCTTTGAGAGATGAAGATTCCTTTACTGGATTGGGCTACTTCAATCCCCAAGAAGTATTTGAGTTCTCCCAAATCCTTAGTCTCAAACTCAACTGCCAACTGAGTCTTTAGGGATGACATTTTTGCCTGTGCTCACTATATCATCCACGTACACAATAAGAGCTGTGACCTTTCCATTCCTATGTTTGACAAACAAGGTGTGGTCAGCATTACTTTGCTTTAACCCAAATTTTATCATTGCTTTTTGAAATCTGCCAAACCAGGCACGAGGAGATTGTTTTAAGCCATAGAGAGACTTTCTGAGTCTACAGACATTGCCAGCTGTAGTAGATGAGTCAAAGCCATGAAGGATGTCCATGTAAACTTCCTCTTCAAGATCGCCATTGAGGAAGGCATTCTTTACATCTAGTTGCTGAAGATACCATCCTAGGTTTGCAACACAAGATAACAGGGCTTGAATGGAATTCATTCTTGCAACTGGAGCAAAGGTCTTTTGGTAATCAATGCCGTAGGTTTGAGTGAATCCTTTGGCAACCAATCTAGCCTTGTACCGAGCAATGGTTCCATCGGCATTCTGTTTCATAGAGAATACCCACTTGCACCCAACTGGCTTCTTTCCCTTGGGACATAGAATGAGCTACCAAGTTTCATTTTTCTTCAAGGCTTGCATTTCCTTTATCATGGCAGTCTTCCATTTTGGGTCGATATAGCTTCTTTCCAGCCCTGTGGGATAGACACAGAGGATAACGAGGAAACAAAAGCCTGGTAGGTGGGAGACAAAGATTTATAGGAAACAAAATTGGAAATGGGGTGTTGGGTGCATGATGTAACTCCCTTTCAGACAGCAATAGGACGATAATCAATAGATGGAGAAGGAGAAAGGTTACCTGATGTGTGTTCAAGTGCTGATTCAGGAGGAGTAGGAGGACATGGTAAGGTAGGAGCAGCTTTCTCTTGGTGATGAGAGTAGGTAATGAGCTCTCCTCCACCAGTTTCCTGAGCACTCTCCCCCTGAAGAGGAACAATCTTAATGACAAGGGGACTTAGGGGACTTTCACTTGGAGGCATCTCTTCCTCAAGATTATTTCTCCCCTTGATGAGATGTTGTATAGAACTGTTCAGACTAATGAAAAGTAACATCCATTGTAACCAACAGCTTTCTGGAAGGGGGGGTGATAGCACCGGTACCCCTTTTGAGATGGGGAGTATCCAAGGAAACTACACCTAAAGGCCCGAGAGTCCAACTTGAACTAAGTAGGAGAGGAGTTGTGAGCAAAGCTGACACAACCAAAGACTCTGGGAGGAAGATGGGAAGCAAGAACAAGGTCGAGGACCTGACTTATTGGAGTTTTGAAATCCAAAACAGTGGAGGGTACTCTGTTGATGAGGAAGGCAGCAGTCAAAACGACTCCCCCCTAATAAAATTTTGGGACATTGGAGGTGAACATAATAGACCGAGCAACTTTGAGGAGATGCCGGTAGGGGTGTCAAAAAAGCCTGGCCAGCCCGAGCCCACCCTAATCCCCCCTGAACCCGGACAGGGCCCATGCCTGGTTTTTCAACCTACAGGGCGGGCTTGGGTTTAGTATTTTCCTGGCCCTGGCAGGGCCAGGTTGGGCTTGGGTTGAGGCTTCGGGCTGAGCCCGGCCCTGCCCGACCCTGTATGACAACATTAATTTAATATATATATGTATATAATATAATATAATATAAATATAATTCTATTCAGCCAAACCAAAAAAAAAAGGTTAAAACTGACCTCAGTATCCATTGGGTATTCACTATTCAGCCACATTGCCAAAGCCAAACCCTAAATGCTAAATCTAAAATCCATAATCGCAGCAGCCGTTGAAGCTAATCTGGTAAATCTCTCCTTCCCTTGGTCTCCTACTCTCCTTCGACCTTCATTGATGGCTGCCGGAGTGAAAAGCTGCAACATTTTCGTTTCAGGTAATCTCTCTATCTCTCTCATTGGTTTTCAACTTGTCAACCCTGTTCATTATCCTTTCTACCAACTTGGAATCATTGCTATTTCTGCAACCCCCAAACAAAGCTCCTCAGATAGCAACATCTGGGTCATGTGGCATCTCCTTCAACAGCAACTCTGCTTCTTCAGACAAACCTTTTCGACAAAGCAAATCAACCAAACAGTCATAATGTTTGAGCTTTGGATTTATCCCAAAATCTCTTCATACTATAAAATATCTGGTTACCTCCTTCAACCAAATCTCCATGACTGCCAGCAAACAAAGCACTAGAAAATTTGAAATCGTTTGGCTTCACTCTCTTCCTTTGCATCATAAAGAAAATTTTGATGGCATCTGCTGTTCTTCCATGGATGGCTAATGATTTTATCATTACATTCCAACAAAAGACATCCTTATTTCCAACTTTAATGAAAACTTTAAAAACTCTATCAACATCTCCACATTTGGCATACATTTCTATAAGAACACTCGCTACTATAACTCTCACATGAGACCAATCTTCTATAAGATTATTATGTATCCATCTTTCAAATTCCAGAGCACCCAATTGGCTGGGAGCAAGCAGAGAGGGCAGAGATAAAGGTAAACCCATCCATATTTACACCTCCCAAATGCATCTAGACAAAGAGATCCAATGCTTCCTTGAATTTCCCGTGCCGATTATAATTTGAGATCGTGGAATTTCATGAAATCATATTTCTGACAAGCATTTCTTGTTAAGGTCTCCTGAGCTAGCTTATGCGTTAACCATACAAATCCATGAAACAACATTTTTTTTGGCATCCTGTCGAACAAATCTCTCGCCTTTTCTACATCCCCAGCTTTGGCATAATCAGTAATCAAATTACGACCAGGAAAACCAAAACCAGAACTGACGCCACCTTTTATTGATGCTCCTAACAGATCTAGGACATGTAATTCAGGGTCAATCAGGGCCAACCTGGTCCGGCCCGACCCAATTAGGGCCGGGTCAGGCTAGGATAAACCTTGTGAGGGCCGGGCTAGGGTAAACCCTGGCAGGGCCGGGCTGGGCTTGGGTTGATTGTAAGACCCCTCGGGTTGGGCTGGGATTTTAACATGCCCGGCCCATTGACACCCCTAGATGCCAGTTCTTCCGTTCAGGGATACCGTTTTGCTTTGGCGTCCGAACACAAGAAGTCTGCGAAAGAATCCCATGGTCATCAAGATGCTTAAGGAAAGGACTATCGATATACTCCGTCCCATTATCACTGTGCAAGGCTCGAACCTGGGCATTAAATTGAGTCTGAACCATATTATGAAAAGATTGAAAACAAGAAAAGGCTTCGGGTTTTGTCCAAAGGAGACATACCCAAGTTAAACGAGTGCAATTATCAATAAAAATAATAAACCAACGGTATCCACCCCGAGCAATAGTGCGAGAATGGCCCTGCAAGTCACCAGATCCTGAAAAATGTAGTGAGTGTAAAAAAACCTAGCACTGCAGTTTAAGTCAACAGTAAGACGGTGAATGGAAAGTAAACTAGAAAACAGGTTAGGGACATGAAGGACAGACTGAAGAGATATGACAGAAGAACAAGAAACAGTGCCTTTACCAGAAATGGCAGAAAGAGATCCATCAACAGCTTGGATCTTGTCCTTGCTTGAACAAGGGATATATGTACTAAACATGTCCGAAGAGCTAGTCATGTGGTTAGAGGCTCCAGAATCCAGAAGCCAGGAGGGACTAGTCTGGGATGAAGCAAGGAATATACCTGACTGGACAAGATGAGAAGCTGAGGTGGAACATGCCATAGGAGGGAGCAGCAGAACCCATCTAAGCCATTATACGTTGGAGAGCTACTACCTGATCTGAACGTAATGGTAATGAGTAGGGGTCACTGTCGAAGAGCTATCATTAGCATCAGTCACATGAGTCTGAGAGCGTGGGGCTCCTTGTTTCCCACCATGCTCCCTCCCTTTAATGTAGTCCTAGATAGGTAGGAGACCTACTAGGAGCCAGACAACAGGTTTAATAGCAAAAGGGGTTGCTGGTTCAAATGGACAGCACTAGGATTTTGGTTAATTCTAGGGTTTAGGATGGGAATTTGGGAATGGGTCTTATATGGCTTTAATATGCAGGTCTAGGGGTTTATTATGGGATAAAAATAATTGGATTTGGTTAAGTTTGAAAAATCTGCAGAATTAGGGTTAGGGTTTCGGGTTGTAGGAATTAGGAAATAGGCTGAATTTAGGGTTTCTAATGGGAATTTAGGGCAGGGTTTTGGATCGAGTATAGGGGACAGTGAGAGGGTAGATCGACCAGGTTTGGGGCTGGTTCTGATGGCTAGTTATAGCTGGACAGATTTTAGATGGATTAGGGTTTTTGGGGGAATCGATGGAATTGATGGGGAATGGGGCTGTGAGTGATTCAGGGTTAAGGAACTCATAAAATAAAAAAAAAGGGGCTGTTAGGGTTGGCTTTAGAAGGTTAGGGGAAGAAGGGAATAACTAAATTAATAAACAACTCACCGGATCTGCAGATCTGCAGTAGCAGCAAGTTGAGGAAGCTTGATTGAAGAAGAAGAAGGAGCTCCCGATCTACAAGATGCAGGGAGTCGCCGGAATCCACCAGCCCTCGCCCTTGATATGACTCACAAGACAATTCTCAGAGGAGAGAAGCAGCAGCAAAGGTTGATTTTTTTTTTAAACATAATGGGTGGGAGAGCCTCTCCCACGATCTATTATTAAATAGGAGGCCAAAGGCCTAATTCCTAAAACTATTAAAACTCTAATCTCCATCCAAAATCGTGGAGAGGTACAATTAAGTGACTTAAAACAATTTAAAAGGTATAAAAAAACTCAATTGACCCTAATGACTTAAAACAATTTAAACTACTTGAAATAAAAGAAGATTCCGTACTAGTCAATAGGATATAAGAACCTATTAGCCAATAGGAGCACTTCACTTAAATTAGACCAATTGAACCAATTGGATGCAACCAATTTAAACCGGTTCAATTTTAAACTAAGTATAGAACTGAAATAAACTAAACTAAGGCTCCTACTAAAACCCTAGGCTTAGGGTGGCTTCTTCAATTCGAGGAGGCTAGGGTCCTGCATCACCCTTGGGACAACCATGAAGTTTCCAACAAATTTCTTTAGTGTAACGTGAGTGGCCACAATAACCACACTTAACCGGCTCTTAACCAGGAGCAGCCGGTTTAGTCACATCAGGCTGAGGAGTAGAGGTGAGAGCTGATCGAGCGGGAGTAATAGTCAACATCATAAGGGATCGACGGCACTCCTCGTTTTGAACCAGATTATATGCCTCAAGTAAGGTGGGAAACTTTTCACGGCTAAGAACCTAGACATGGATTTGATCATACTCCGGGTTCAACCCAGTAAGAAAGTCATATAGGCGCTCCATCTCGCGCTCAGTCTGAAATGTACGAGCATCAGTAGGGTCAACCATGGACACATGATAGTAGAAGTTCAGCTGTTGCCACAATTTTTTAAGGGTAGAGTAGTAAGTAGGGAGTGATAACTCCTTCTGATTAGTTTCCCGAACTGGACAGCATCCCACAATCCTTTTGCCGAGTTCAACAGAACAAAACAAGGGCTAATGGTGGGTTCCGTGGAATTCAGTTGAAATGATGTTACAAGGGCATCATTTGCCAACCATGTATGTTAGTAGCCCCAGTGTCAGACAGTTTGGGAGTATCACCAGTCAAATATCCCAAACGGTTATTGCCACGAATCGTGAGCATACAAGCTTGGGACCAAGTGAGATAGTTGGACCCATTTCAAATTTGTTGGTCCAATTGGGTGGGTAGGGTTATGGCCATGGGTGCCAAGACGACCCACCACACTCCCCTCAACTCCCCGGTAGAGGTTGCTGAACTTTCCATAATAAATAAAAAGAGATGACCAAAGAACACTCACTGAATGTGTCGGGGTGATCACACCAGCTATCAATGAATTAATAGCAATATAGAAGGCCAATAATCACCAAGGCAACAACTTAAGAAGTCAGCAACATGATAGTAAAGCTGGGCAGTAACCAATCATAACATCTGGCAGTCTTGAAAAATCAAAGAATAAGGCCGGCAGCAACCAAGAATATGATAAAGAGACTATGTCGCTGGCATGAGAATGCACACTAGGCAGGGGAGATGGCTTGGTGAAATAGGCAACAGGCTTGTAAGGGCCTGGCTGGCACAAGGGCCAGCAGAAGTGCAGAAGGGGTTGCAGGGGCTGGTGGTGGCCTGGTGAGCTGGCAGGAGGCCTGGTGGAGGTTGGGAGAGCCGATAGGGTCTGGCAGGAGGTTGGGCAGAGGCCTGGAGGGCCTGGCGGGGTCTGGTGGTGGTGCAAGGGGCAGGTAGGGTGCCTGGCAGTAGTGGTGCGATGGGCTGGAGGGCCGCTAGGGCCTGGGGGAGGCGCAAGGACCAGGCAGAATGCCTGTAGGTGATGGCGCAATGATCTAGAGGACTGCTAGGGCCTGGCGGATCTGATCGTGGAGCCGACCAGAATCGGTAGGGCCATAGAGGCCTTTAGGCGGCGAGCGGTGCGACGTCGGCGGTCATGGTCAGTGATCAGGTGATGGTTAGGGATGGTTAGCATGGTGCGAGATGCAGGGAGAGCATGTTCAGTCAACCATGCTTACCATGGGAGGCTGAAGCCTTGGTGGTGGTGGCGGCGGTGAGATCTCCGGTGAAAAAGAAAAAAATACCCAACAAGGATCGGGCTTTGATACCAAGTTGAGAAGAGAAGATTAGAGACAATAGATTGGCTTATCAGATTGACAGAGGCCTTCGTTTATTTATAATGATGGAGACGAAATACGTAAAAGGTATGCTAGCTAGGGCTGACTCATAGGCCCTATCTAGTATACAGGTACAATGAACCTGGACAATACATAAAAGACATCTGAACCGGTAAGAGAACCGGGCCATACTTCAACAATTTTCTTAATGTGCAGTCATGGCATTTATCAAATTTTTTGCTTGGAAAATCAGCTGTTAGTCTTATGAATGTTCTAGGTCTTGAGATATAAAACTTCACCTTAAAATTATGGGACATAACCAGGATTGATGTAAAACTAAATTTTCTCTCAAACTGACAGTTTGTGGGAAGCGGTCATAGTTGTAAGGCAAAAGGTTCTTTGCACAGTCCACAAAGGGAGCCTTCTTACGTGGTCTACCTAATTGTTCTACATGGAAGGGGTATTTGGAAATTTCAGCTGTTGACATTTAGAACTTGACCTGGGTCTGCCACGTCTCAAATGTCGGACCAAATTCAATCATAAACCCGCCATGTATTGGATTTTTGCCTTGCATATTCAGATATCCATTCGTTGTGAACCATTTTTCAGATGTTTTATTTTCCCAGTGGATTTTCAGAGCTTTATTTTCCAATGGGCTGAAACTTGATTTGTGAGGACATGGCTTTAGGACCTGCCTGTCCATAAAATTTCGCCCCTCAGCAGATATTAGGGCTGTATTGGATGTCCTTCCTAGGTGGACCATCTAGGAAACCACTCTTCCTTTAAAGTTATGAATTCTATCTATTATTCTGAATGTATGCTTTTCAGGTATGTGCTTGGCTTTATATTCCGAGCTTTCTAATTCTATTAATTATTCAACATAGCTCTTTCCTGAAAAAGGAAAATTGTGCTTGAGAGCAATTCACACTTTTGAGTCTTTGATTTTCTACAAGGAACAGAAGTACAGAACAACCATAGTTTTTTCTTTTCTTATGCATTCGTGCATTACTTTCTTCCTAGGTAGTTTGTGGTTTTGGTTTTTACAATGATCTCTCGTTGGTGAACTATCTTCTTGAACTAATAGATTTTGAGTTATTGTAACTAAAGAAGGTGATATAAAGGATGATGTTTCCCAAAGAATTAAGGTAGGATGAATGAAGTGGAGAGGTGCAACTGGTGTACTGTGTGATCGGCGCATTCCTTTAAAACTCAAAAGGAAAATTTTATAGGACTGCCATATGACTGGCTATGATGTATGGTGCAGAATGTTGGACAGTTAAGAAGCGGCACGTAGATAAACTAAGTGTGGCGGAGATGAGGATATTGAGATGGATGTGTGGCAAGACTAGGAAGGATAAAGTAAGGAATGACCATATTAGAACTGAGTTGGGAGTAGCCCCAACACATGAGAAGCTAAGAGAGAGTTGTTGAGGTGGAATGGTCATGTTCAATGGAGGCCTTGGGATGCAACAGTTCGGAGGAGTGATTGATTCACATTGAAGGATCTAAAAGAGCTAGGGGCAGGCCTAAATTGACACTAGGAGAAGTAGTGAGGAAAGACATCATTGATTGGGGCTTGTCTCAAGTATGGCCTCGAATAGAGCTGATTGGAGGCCAACGATCCCTGTAGCTGGCCCCATTTAGGTGAGATATTCCTGAGTTTTTGTCGGTGGTGTTGTGTTCTTTTCTTTTTACTAGTATGTTTAAGTGTTTTATCTTGATAATGATCAATGTAGCCAACCCCATTCAGTTGGGATGTTCCTGAGTTTTTGTCGATATTGTTGTTGATATCAATTAAGCATTTTCAGTATTTACCCTGCTCTTCTTATCATCACATGTACATGATCCTTGTGCCGTTTCAGTAAAGTATCGAAGAACATGGATAACAAAAGATGATTCTCTGATACCTTATTTGATTATTATGAAGCTCATGTTGTTGGGCTCAGTACGGGAGTACATTTCTTAGTAGCTTTTACATAATTATGGACTAACATACGGCATTATATGATCTCTGCAGTTTAACCACTTTGCC
This sequence comes from Telopea speciosissima, assembly GCF_018873765.1. Lineage (NCBI taxonomy): Eukaryota > Viridiplantae > Streptophyta > Magnoliopsida > Proteales > Proteaceae > Telopea > Telopea speciosissima. Next base: position 52,532,992 of record NC_057923.1, read on the forward strand.
CTCTTCATTGGGTGCTTTGGCTTCTCTAACGCAACTTCATATTGCAAATAACAAGTTCACAAGCTTGCCAATTGAAATAGAACTTCTTACACAACTTCAAATTTTAACAGCAAGCAACAATAGGTACCATTTTCCTTTGTACGTGATTATTTTGTTTTTTTATGTGCCAGTGCTGGTATAATAAAATAATTTTATCAACATGTTTGTTCTTCCTGTAGTTTTATATAAGTATATATATATATATATATATATATATGTATATATTCATGAGGTGTATGGTTTTATGTTGCATGTTGAAAATACTATTTTCTCCACCCCCCCTTTAAAAAAAAATACTTCAACACAGGAGTCATCTGTTTTATATGTTGGGCAAGTATTAAACATATCATACTTGAGTTTTCACAGTGAGTCTTAGACCTCTTCTCACCATAGTGAATCATGCTTGGTTCAAGGTTTAAATTTAAACTATGAAGGTTCTGTTTAAGTTGTCAATGATAACCATCAGTGTTATTCGTTCATTATTGATATTAATTTTTGTGCATTGGCAGGTTAAGCTCCGTGCCTTCAAGTATAGGAAACTGCAGATCTCTGATTGAGGTGGTATTATGTTCTTCATGTTTTAGAGAATTTGTAACTTTTAAATTTCAATGTTCCTTTTAACATCAGGATCTTGCATTCGTAGGCTAATTTTATTCCAGAGCAGGTGGTCTTACATGTTTCTGGTGTACTGCAGATTGATCTTTCATCAAATCTTCTGGTGGAGCTGCCTGACACATTTGGAGATTTACACAATCTCAAGGTCTGTCTTCCTTTTCTCAACTGGTTTCTGTTTTTCTTTCTTTTCTTTTCCTTTTGGTCCCTTGAGGGTTCCTATTTCTATTTTTCTGGAAACATGTAGATTAGTGTAAGCAGTTCCTTCCTAAATGGCATTTATGTCTTGTATAAATTAGCTCTTGCTGTTGTATTTAGTTTACTGAGGAAGATGGATTATGTTATAGATGGGAAACATCCCTTCAGAGGTATCACATAAGTACGGGTTGCTCTCCTATTGAATTTGGAACAAGGGAACCATGAGTTTATGCTGGTGCAAGGGTAGGATTATAGGATGGTATTCAAATGTGGAGGCAGCATGGCAGTAGTATGATAATATTGAAGGGTTACTAATGGTTGTGACATTGAGATATCATTCTACACCATATTTATAAATAGGGTAAAAAACTAAAACATTAAACATACTGCCACAAATTTAAGCTGAAGACCTCTTCACCTCTAGTTTAGATGTGTTCTCATGGTATAAGAATGGCTAGTTTATATATTGACAGTTTTCTCTTGTATTATTTTTCACCTAAATTAATAATGTCCAGACCATTCAAGGGTGACTGCCTGACCTTCAGATTAGTAGGTTAGTATTGCCCAGAAAGTTGATAAACTTCTATTTGCCATCAGATTTCGAAACAATGAGATGTCATCTGGTAAACACCTCTAGGCATATCCATCGAAAAAAAAAACCTTCTAGGCAGCAATGCAAGTTATCGCATGATTTTACTAAAAATTGAAGAAGTAAACAGAAACATCTAGGCAGTCAAGGAGTCATTGACAATCATAACATATAACAATCAAAAAGGCGGAAGGACTCTGATCCGTGTTTGTGTTCCATAAATTTCCGACGGGTTGTTTGGTAATCTAACTAGATACTGTGAAACAGGAAAGACTTGATGGACTTGAGGATTGCCTTAAGAGTTATTTTGCAGTAGCCAGTGAATGGATCAAGATGCTCTTTGGCTTTAGAGCTGGAATGGACCTGGAATTAGAATCAGCATGTCAGGATAGAAGATTAGAAGTTCCTACTACCAATCTTCTTCATATCCCCTTCTTTATTGCACTTCCTCATAACAGTATATTTTATTTTAAAGATGGGTAAAGGCTGGGCACGCCGCCAGGGTGCCCAGCATGTGTCATCCTCTCTCTTCCCCCCTTTGGCTGTCAACTGAGCTATCATGTGGTAAGTATTTGCGCTATCTGGGAAGGCCTTACAACTTGGGCTGCCCAGGAAACAGGGCCTCTAATTGGAAAACGGTAGTTGATGGAACTATGCAATAGCATAATCAAAATATAGAGTACTTTATAAGTTTAGGGCAAAGGCCACCATCATTTCTAGGGGAAAAAAATATTTTTCATCTCCTAGAAGCGTATCCAGTGCACAAGGCTCCCACCACTGCAGGGTCTGGGGAGGGTCATAATGTATGCAGCCGTACCCCTGCTTTCACAAAGAGGCTGTTTCTAGACTGGAACCCATGACCACTTGGTCACAATGGAGCAACCTTTACTGTTCCACAATTCCTAGGTGTAACCGTTTTTTTTTCACAATCTTTTAATTACATGTGTAACCATGCTTAAATAGGCACTCCCTAAAGTTTTTGGGCAAAATGCCATTGTTTTGGTTATTAAAATGACCATTTCTCTCTTTTCAGCCGAAATGGATATATAATGTAGTCCTAGATTGGTAGAAGACCAACTAGGAGCCAGTACAGCAGGATTTGATATGAATTGGTAGTCCGAATAGGGCAAACTATGATTTTTGGTCAAAATTAGGGTTAGGGTTTGATGTTAGGGTTATGTCAAGTCAAGGTAGGGGAGTCTATCAGTGAAGGTCCTGAAATGTTTTGATGGATGGAAGTGTGTAAATTTGAATGGGCACAGCCAATTAGGGTTAGGGTTTCGGGTTTTGGAAAAGATGGATTTCTAGGGTTTGGCTGGAAAGAAGTTAACCAAACTTGAATGGTTTTCTTAGGAGGGTATGAGGAATAATTGGTTAGATTTGTAGACTATTCTGACCGTTGGTTTGGGCTGGGCAGAAATTAGGGTTTTGGGTTTTGATTTGAGATGGGGAATTAGGGTTTCAGTAGCTGGAATGGACAGCAAGGGAGATCGAGTTCTCCTTATGAGCAGGGGGTGTTGTGGTTGAAATTTGATGAAGTTCTGATGGCTGGTTAGGTCTGGGGAATTTAGCGTATGAGAGAACTGAAAATAACAAAGAGAAAAACTAGGGTTGATGTTGTAGAGGATTAGGAGGATGGAGGATGGGGATGGGGATGTCTCGAACTTACTGTATTAGCAGATTACTCATGGCAGCAGCTTGTTTGAGGATGAAACTTGAATAAAAATTGAATCTATGAACTTGAACTTGAATAAAAATCAGATTTTGAACTTGAACTTGAACTTGAAAGAGATCTTCAAAGAACTTGAAGGAGAGCTTCAAAAGAACCACCTGGGCTTCACATCACAAGGTGTCGATTGGATCAAACACTAATCCCACCAATGAACCACCCGGGCTTCCCACCGCAAGGTGTCGATTGGATTAAACACCAATCCCACCAGCCTTGATCAAACACAAGACAAAACTTCAGTGGATAAGAAGAGCAGCAAAAAGCTTTTCATTAATCAAAATTCGTCTTCAATACTTGCTCCCCTTACAACCTTATATAAAAGACTCAAAAATAGACTCCTACTCTAAAAAGGAAAGGTCTAACCCAATCCTTAATCTAGGTAACTTAAACTGACTAGGAAATTGAAATGAAAAAGAAAATAGACTCAAAACATGGTTGGACTCATAGAGTCCTAATCCAGCCCAACTTAAATAACAATTAAATAGTCGTATGACCACTTAACCAAGTCACATGATCAATTAAGTGATCACATGACCACTAACCAAATAAAAAGAAATCTACTAACTAATCCCGTATGTAACCTTATTACCCATAGTTTAGGCCCATAAAAGTGGCCTATCACATGGTAAACCCATGGGATCAAAGGCCCAACATGTATATAACCCAAAGCTAGACTTATTCCTAATAAAAGAAGCCCAGTTTGGTGATAAATCTGCATCAATATTTCATCGAGATATTTTGGTTTCAGCCATGGTCAAAATGGCCACCAAAATCGAAATTTAGAATCTGGTTAATAGCCTGTGCACGGGTGGAAATTCCCAAATCATTTTGGGTCATTCCTCCTATACAGCTTGCGGTTGGGAGTTTTGGTTAGTCTTTGTGGATTGGCTCCAGCCTTTCCTTTTCAGTGTCTGAGTCAGTATAGCATTCTTTTGTATAATCTTGTAAGGTGTAAATGATAAAAGATAAGAGAGGAGAAGAGGAGAGAGGTGGAGCCGATATGTTTGTGTAACCTTGGGAGTCTTCCACTTGATGTGAGAGCTCCCCTTTCATTATACACACTAGGTGATGCAGATCCAAGCATCTGCAAGAAGAAGAAGCAGCCCTAAGATTAGGGCTTTGTGTTGGAGCCTTAGTTTATTTCCATACTTAGTTATTTCAGTCTTAGTTTATTTTTGCATTCCATACTTCACTAGGTGATTCAGATCCAAGCATCTGCAAGAAGAAGAAGCAGCCCTAAGATTAGGGCCGAGTGTTGGAGCCTTAGTTTATTTCCATACTTAGTTATTTCAGTCTTAGTTTATTTTTGCATTCCATACTTAGTTTATTTTCCAGTCAATTTGTATACTTAAATTGAACCGGTTCAGACCATGGTTCAATTTAAGTGATTAATTCCTATTGGTTGTCAGGTGATTATTTCCTATTGGTAGTTAGGGAATCTTTTAAGTCTTAGCTTTTAATTTAAGTTGTCCCACCCCTCCATGATTTAGGTAGAGAGGGTGATTCATATTTGTAATAGGATTTGGGCCTTTGGCCAGATTATAAATAAATAAAATCGTGGGAGGCTCCCCCACAATTCAAATTTCAGAAATAACTTTGTCTTATGCTTGCTGCCATTGCTGCTGCTGCCTTGCTCATTGTGAGTGTGCCTTGTGAGTAATATCAAGGTGAAGGGACTGGTGGATCTCCAGTTGACTCCTTGCATCTTGTAGACCGGGAGGATCTTCTACTCATCTCCTTGCATCTTGTAGATTGGGAGAACTTAAATTCTATCTTCATAGCTGCTGCCATTGAAGATCTGCTATTCAAGTAAGTAGTTTACTGTTTCAGCAATCATCCTTCTTCTTCTAATCCTCTAACCTAAGTCAATCGATCTCCACTATCACCCCCTCCATTAATCCAATCGATCCACTAAACCCTAATTCATCTTAAGTCTGTCCAGCCTTATCCCACCATCAAAATCCAATCAAAATTGGATCACAGCCTCCTCTCACCACACCCTACACTCGATCCAGCTTACAGTCCCATCCTACCATTAAACCCTAATCCCCCTTAACTCCAGACCTCCAGTAAAACCCTGAAACCCTAAAACCTACCTAGACCAATCCAGCCATCAAAACCCTTCCAAATTACACTCGAACTACCCCTTCACTGTCCCTAGCACTCGATCCAAAGCCCATCCCAGAATTTCTATCCTAAACCCTAGTTTCACCTATTTTCCTATTTCCCCAAAACCCAAAACCTGAAACCCGAAACCCTAATTCTCTGAATTTTAAGTTCTCACTCAAACCTTACTAATCCTAGCTCCTTAGACTCCCCTAAACCTACCTAATATTACCATAGAAGACTTACCTCCATTACCCTAAACTTGACCTAAATCCTCAAACTTGTCCAGTTAGCCAGCTGTTTGAAAAGTCTTGGTTACTTGGCTCCTAGTAGATCCTTTGTCTATCTAGGACTACATTACTAAGAAATAAGAAAACAGAAAATATCCAAACTACCCCTAAACAGAACTGATACATAAAACAGTCCCTACTAACACTCCCCCTCAAGCTGGAGCATAGATATTAATCATGCCCAGCTTGCTACAAATATAATCTACTCTAGCATTCCCAAAGGACTTTGTAAATAAATCTGCAAGTTGTTCTCCTGTATGAACATGGCTAGGAGAAATGAGTCTTTGTTGCAGCTTCTCTCGAGCAAAGTGACAATCTACTTCAATGTGTTTCGTTCTTTCATGAAACACAAGATTTGAAGCAATATGACCAACAACTTGATTATCACACCAGTTGCATAGGAGAGTCATCCATAAATCCGAGCTCAATTAACAACTATTTCACCCACATCAACTCACATGTGACATGTGCCATGGCTAGATACTTTGACTCTGTACTAGATCGAGCCACAACAGTCTGCTTTTTACTTTTCCATGACATAAGAGTCACTCCTATAAATGTGCAATAACCAGTAGTTGACCTTCTGTCAACAGAAGAACCAGCCCAGTCAACATCTGAAAAACCCTTAACTCGACCATGACCATGATCCGAGTAGACCACGTCCAAGAGCCTTCTTGAGGTACCTCAAGATACATATGATAGCATCCCAATGAGATGCACAAGGAGCAGATAGAAATTGACTCACAACACTAACAAGAAAGGCAATGTCAGGTCGAGTCACAGTCAAGTAGTTTAGTTTCCCAACAAGCCTCCTATACTTCTCAGGATCTTTAAGAACATCACCACCATCAGCTATATGTTTTGAATTAGGATCCATAGGAGTATCTAGAGATTTATATCCTAGTAATCCTGTCTATGAAAGAAGATCAAGAACATACTTTAGCTGTGAGAGCGTAATCCCTTTCCTAGATTGAGCACTTCCACACCCAGAAAGTATTTCAATCTTTCCAAATCTTTAGTTTGAAACTTCTGTTGTAAATGCATCTTCAACTTTTTGACTCTTGAAGAGTCATCTCCTGGAATGACAATATCATCCACATATACAGTAAGAAATATTCTTCCTGCATCAGAATGCCTAAAAAAATACAAAATGATCACTACTACGTGTCAGTTCAAATTGCAAAACCACTTCAGTGAACCGACCAAACCAAGCTCTGGGTGACTGTTTCAACCCGTACAAGGATTTCTTCAGCGTACACACTATCCCATACTCCCCCAGAGCAACAAACCCAAGAGGTTACTCCATATATACCTCCTCTTGGAGATCACCATGTAAGTATGCATTCTTAACATCCAACTGAAACAGAGGCCAGTAATGAATGGGGGCAAGAGAAAGTAATATACGAACAAAAGTGAGCATAGTAACAGGAGAAAAAGTGTCCAAATAATCAACACCATACACTTGGGCATAGCCCTTTGCCACAAGCCGAGCCTTCAAGCAAGCCAAAGAGCCGTCAGAATTCACCTTCACCATAAAGACCCATCTGCAACCAATTGCTGATTTACCAGAGGGTAATGGAACAAGATCCCATGTCTGATTGCCCTCCAAAGCTAACAGTTCCTCAACCATAGCAGCCCTCCAGCTAGGATGAGATAATGCATCTGCAACAGACTTAGGGACAGGATGCTGCTCAAGGTATTCAAGCAGGAATGAAAAGAAGAGGATAAACTAGAATAGGACACAAAGTTAGATAAAGGATGTTGGTTACAACTCCGAACACCCTTACGGAAGGCAATAGGAATATCAAAGTTAAAAGGAACAACAGGAGAAGAAGAATAAGGATTACCTGGGGTAGGATAAGTCGGGTGAAGAAGATGAGGTTGAAGCCGGAAGTGGGGGGGGGGGAGGCACACCTTTCGAAGATGGCGTTGGTACACAACAGCAGGTGGCGGTGGCGGTGGCGGTGGCGGAGATGGCGGCTGTGGGGGAGGTGGAGAAACCTGTGGAGTAGAAGACTGAATAATATAAAGAGGAAGATCATTGTCCAATTTAGAGTTAACAACAGGAGAAGCCGTATAAGGAGTAGACTCAAAGAAGGAAACATCAGTTGTAACAAAATTCTTTTGTAACTCAAAGGAATAACAACGATAACCCTTATGAGTACGAGAATAACCCACAAAGATGCATTTAAGAGCCTTGGGATCCAACTTAGAGATACCTAGACGATGTTCACGAATGAAACAAACACTGCCAAAGACACGTGGTGGTAAGGCAAATAAGGGAGCAGAAGGAAACAATAGAGAATAAGGTATCCCACCACGTAAGATAGAGGAATGCATGCGGTTGATTAGATAACAAGTTGTTAAAACAGCATCATCCCAAAAGGGTTTGGCCACCCCATCTCAAATAAAAGAGACCGTGTGACCTCCATCAAATGTCTGTTTTTCCTTTCTGCCATACCATTTTGTTGTGGGGGTGTCGGCACAGGAAGACTGATGTATAATGCCACGGTGAGTCATAAAATTAGTGAAAGGAGCGGAGAAATATTCCTTAGCATTATCGCTACGAAAAACACGCAAAGGAGTACTAAATTGAGTGTTAAATTCATTCACAAATGCACAAAAAATAGAAAACAACTCAGAACGATTCTTCATTAAGTAAAGCCAAGTAACTCTGGAGTAGTCATCAACAAAAGTAACAAAATAGCGAAATCCCAATTTAGAAACAATGGGACAAGGACCCCATACATCTAAATGAATTAAAACAAAAAGTTGATTAGACCTTGGACTGACTCTAGGGGGATAGCTTACACGATGTAGCTTCCCAAACTGACAACACTCACAATGTAGACTAGAAAGAGACTGAAAGCAAGGATCTAAAATCTGTAAACTCTGTAATGATGGATGACCCAAGCGACAATGCACTTGGTGAGGAGATGCCAAACTCAAACATGCTACAGACAAGGTGTCTTCAATTAGGTACAAACCCCCCCGACTCACGACCTCTACCAATTGTCTTCTTCGTCGTAGGGTCCTAAAAGATACATGAATGAGAGAGAAAAGTTACATAACAGTTAAAAGTTTTAGTAAGCTTAGTAATAGACAGGAGGTTAAAAGGGAACTCAGGTAAATAGAGAACAGAGGATAAGGATAAAGGAGTGGCCTGAACAATGCCTATACCAATTACTTTAGCGAAAGAACCATCAGCTAAGGTAACATTAGAGGATGATGTACGAAAGGTAGAAAATATACCTGAGACCCTAGTCATGTGGTCCGAGGCTCTTGAGTCGATGATCTAGGGGCGAGGAGTAGTCGAAAGACATGCAGTGGCATTACCTGTCTGACCAAAGGTAGCAGTAGAAGGCTGGGAAGACTGAGAGATTTGGAAACTGAGTAAAGCGGGTATAATCCTCGTCAGACATTGTCACAGTCTTACCCCCAAAAGGAGAAGGTGATGGAACAGTAGATTCAGTAATGGCAATAGAATTGACAAACTGTTGTTGTGGTGATTTGCCATTAAGTTTCCAGCAGAAGCGTTGAATATGTCCAGTGCGACCACAATGGTGACAGGTCTTCACCATGCCTGAAGAATCTAAACTAGAAGTAGGAGCTTTCCCAGATATAGAGGCTTTGCCAGAACCACCCCCACGGCCACAACTACCACCAATCCCTGTCCCACTACGGGATGGTGTGTAAGAGGTCAAGGCCGAACTATCCACAGTAGTGGACTCATGAGAAGTCTCACGAGATATGCGTAGGACTTGTGAAAAAGTGTCTGAAAGTGTGGCTACCTTATCACCACCAGGTATCTGGGAATGACTAGAATCAAACTCCTTCCCAAGACCACCCAAAAATCCCATGACTGCGAGTTGCTCTCGTTGGTTCTGCATCTGTTGCACATCAGAAGTGATAGGAAGTTGGGAATTCAGCTCCTCATACATCCTCCTAAAATCAGCAAAGTACTGGGTCAAGGGTCGACCCTTTCAGTCAGCTTTGTAAAACTCCTGAGATAACTCATAGATACAAGATAAGTTGTTCTGCCCCAAATACAGAACGTTCAAATACTCCCATAACTCCTTAAGTGTATCAATATGGGTCACCAAATCAACAATCTGATTTTCTTAGAGTTCAACAACTGTCCCAAAATATGTGCATCAATGGTATCCCACGATGCATCATCAGCTGGTTTAGTCTTGGTTAAATGGTCTTGTTGGTCATGACCAATCAACACCAACCTAACAATCTTCTTTGATTGTTGAAAGTTGGTGATTCCTTCTAACTTCACAGTAATACGGTTGGATGATGAAGACACAACCTCACTAACAACATTCTTTGGTGGTTCAGACATTGCAACAAACACAAAGTGGAATGCAGATGTAATATGTACCAAAAAACAAAGCAGAGAAATATCAACAAGACTGAAAAAGTCGATCTCAACACCTTGGAGGTTGATGCCAAAGCTCAAGACCTGGAAGCAAGCTTGATTTCCATCTTCTAATGTGATGAGAATCAATCTCCAATCACTCTCCAATCAAACAAAACTCGATTTCAGGCCCAAACCAGAAAAGTCGATCTCAAGCCTTCAAAACCCAGAAAAGTTGATCTCAGCTTCTGCCCCCAAAAATCGATCCAAAAACTCGATCAAACTTGCTTTCTAAGATCTTGAATGTATTCTCCACTTCATAGATCAATAAGCAACCATAAAAGAGACCTAGTTCTCAATCTTCAACCACGAACTAGTCTCTAAACAGTTCGAAAATACAGCATAGGGTGCACCCTCTTTCAAACAAAACTGAAGAAACTCTCAAAACTCGAGCAAAATTGAATCAATCAATGATGATTGAAACCTAGAAAGGGAGGAGACAAGATACTAGGAAAGTTAGTCCCTAGAGATCTTGCTCTGATACCATGTAAATGATAAAAGAGAAGAGAGGAGAAGAGAGGAGAAGAGAGGAGAAGTGAGGAAGAAGAGAAGAGAGGAGAAGAAAAGAGAAGAGAGGTGGAACCGATATGTTTGTGTAACCTTGGGAGTCTTCCACTTGATGTGAGAGCTTCCCTTTCATTCAATATATATAGTGACTTAAGATACACACTAGGAAATATGAAAATAGAAAATACCCAAACTACCCCTAAACAGAACTGATACATAAACAGTCCCTACTAACAGGGATTATACAGCCCTACCAACGAATTTTATAGTGAAGATGAAGATTTGTCTCAGTTGTCTGTGAATTTCAGGTTTACACTTGTGGATTCAGGTGTGTTGACTCTTGTAGATTCAGGAGTGGTGTTGCTATGGGATTCAGTAGCATGTTGTTGTTTTATATACAGTAAAATTCTGTCATATATTTAGATCCATCCGCTGGATGCAAATCATTCTTTGCAGGTCTGTTTATCTGCCTGAATTGAGTATTCAACCGGAGTTTCCTCTTGATCAGATCTGTTTTGACTGACGTATTTTGATTTTCTCTGTTTGCTGGTTTTGGTTCCATTGCTGCAATTCTGGTTATATTGAGGTTTTCTAAACCCTTATCCCCTTAAGGATAGAGACCCCATTATTGTGTTTGGTTGCGTTCCCTGGAAGATGTTTGGGAAGGGAAAAGTAAGGAAAGGGGTTTTCTTCATAGTGTTGCTTGTTTGCGGCTTTGCACTGAAAAAGGGAGATAAAGGGTTTCCATCACAAATTTGGCCACATTTTTGTGAGAAACATTTTGTGGACAACACCATTCCAAAATCATCCCTGGGATGGCTGTTGCGTGCCTTTTGGTTTTTTATTTTTATTTTAGTTGCTTTCTCATCTCATTTTGAATAAGTTTCTGGGCAGATACAAAATGTGTAACCATGCAAAAGAAGGTGACATTCAGGCCCCAATTTCAGGAGTGCTTTTGAAGCTGTGTTTGGATGCTTTCCGTAGATGTTTGGGAAAGAAAAATTGAGGAAAGTCATTTCCTTCAGTTTGATTGGTTGCAATGAAAATTTGAGGGTCAAGGGTTTCCCCTCACAAAATTTCCCTCATTTTTTGCTGGAGACATTTTGTGGGCAATACCTTCCAATCATCCCTTGGATGGCTGTCGCTTTCCCTGGAAATGCAATCAGATGAATTTTCCAAAATTTTTGGAAACGTCACTAGTCTCCCCTTGCAGTCTCTCTAGGAAAGCAACTAAGTGCAGCATGAGAGTTTAGAAATATCAAGCATGGTCCTCCCAATTGGACTACGATGGATTGTATGGCCAAATTTCTTACGCAGGATTCTCCATAGGCTGTTGTATTTGCTGACCCTATTCGAATATATTTGCTGCCATCATGGTTGTAATAATTATTGCATGCATGGTGTAGGCTTTGAACCTCAGCAATAATGGGCTCAAGTCTCTCCCTTCTACATTATTCAAGATGTGTACCCAACTCTCAGCACTTGATCTCCATAACACAGAAATTACGATGAATCTTCTCCGTCAGGTAGCAGCTTTATGTTTATTTATTTGTTTGAATCCATCAGAATCTTTTATTTTTGAACGTTTGATTACAATATCATATGGATAACAGTTTGAAGGATGGCAAGATTTTGACGAGCGCCGCCGTTCAAAACATCAAAAGCAACTGGATTTCAGAGTTGGGTTCTCTGCTGAATTTGATGAAGGTGCAGATAAGAACTGAGGACCTTTTTCTATTATTCTTGGTGCACATTTGTGAATTAGTGAAGCAGGTAGCCTTTGATTGCTTGATGGATTCATGGTGGATTTGAGAGTTTGGATCTACAGCAAATGGGGACCAATAGAGGATGACTTCCTGGCATTGGTACATAAATATGAGACAGTAAGTGTGATCAATGAAGTGAATCACTCAATTAAATCAAAAGTTGGAAACCGTGCTATTGACTGGAAAACATTCTTGTATTGTTCATGAAAATAGTTTAGAACTTCTGCCTCTAGTTTTGCAGGAAAATTATTTGAATGAATGTTGTATATTTGAAGGTCAACTCCAGCAGATGTTTTCAAGGGACACTTGAACAAATATGAAACTTGTTTAAACAAAGTTTGCGAGTAAACAAAAGTTGCCAGCTAGTGCGGCTGGTAAGGACTGTGGCAGGTTTGTTGCCTGGTCTGAGGATTGAATCCCACCATCACCTTAGGGGTGAGGATGTGGGGGTAGGGGTAAAAAATAAAAGTGGGGGGGGGGGGTGTTGGAGGGGGTGTTGGAGGGGGGGGGGATCTATGTTTAGAACTCTGAATAAGGCTGTCATTGTTTTTTTTAATCTGATTTGTATGTGTAAACCACATCTACCTTCCCATAGGTTTTTCGGCAAGTACAAACAACTTCCCCTTGTAGATGCTCAACTCTGCTAGTAGCTTTAGGATTTCTGTTTAAATTATCTCATGTAGTAAAGTGGATAAAGGAAAAATGAAAGAAACAATGAAAGAAACAGGTTTTCGAAACAAAGCAAGGCAGGATAGGTTATAGGTTCAGTGGTTTTTCATTTTTTGGAGGGTGGATGTTTGTCCTTAGGAATGATAATTTGATCACTTCCACCATTGGTTTGAAATGTAGGGATACAGGGTATTTTCCTTGAATAGGTAGGGTACCTAGTCAAGAAAAGTACAAGACAAGGGTTAACAGACCATAAGCAAGTACAATGAAGAGATTGGGGAGGCTTTTCAACCAAAGCCATTTGAGAAAAAAATGATCTGCTCCTAAGGCTGCATTTGTTCTACAAATATATTGATTTTCAACAAATCCCATGAAATATTTTTAAGGATTAGAAAGGGGAAAAAAAATGTATTATGGATATATAATATAAAAAAAAAAGGAAAATAGTTTTCTGTCGGTGAGTGTGGCCTATGCCAGCACTCTGTGTCTATCTCTCTCCTCAAAACAAGGGGGTGTAGGTATTTTTTCATATGGGGAGGAGAGATGGACTCATGGGATTGCTGGCATAGGCCACATTCCTGGACAGAGTTCTTTTTCCCTTATACAAAATAGAAGTTAGAAAACAACACCTATTTCAAAATTCAAAATTTTTTGTTTTAATGATAATATTTTGATTATAGGTACTCTGATCAGCCATGGAGGTCTCTCCCCTATCATAAGGCTCTATTATTTCTTACATAATCATGTTCAAATGTGTTTGTTAATCACATCAAATAAAAAAAGTAGCTCCCTCAAATCTTGTATTTAATGTGTTTATTATGATTGTGAAACAAACACAGCTTGCAATCAGGTGAGCAAAGCAATTTGCATTACGAGTAGGGATGTAAACGGATTGGATTTGATTCGGATAATGCTATATCCGCATCCGCATCCGATTAGCTTTCGGATGGATTTGAATAGTGCTAAACGGATACGGACACGAGACAGATTGGATATTTTATCCGTTTACATGTAAATATAGCTTTTCGGATAATAATAGCCTATCCGTATCCGTATCCATTTAGCTTTTGGATGGATTCGGATACTGCTAAACGGATACAGACACGGATACAGAAATGGATTTTGACTATTCATTTACATCCCTAATTATGGGTCACAACTGACGGCCTAAGCAAAGATTTCCAAAGTCAGAGTTCGTCCCTTCATCTCCATCTGGTTGCTAGTAAAAAAATCATTATCTGAAAATATGATTTTTTAAAGTCAAACAATCATGTTAAATAATGATTATATAAATTCTTTTTTAGGGTGGATTTAGGTCCATTTCTCTTCCCCTTTATTTCCCTTAAAAAAGACAGGCTACATTTCTTGGAGAGAGAGAGAGAGAGAGAGACTCTAACACCTTTTATTCTTCTGATGATAAGCAGGGATTTAGGAATGTGATAAATATAAGAAAAACTGTAACACCTTTTATTCTTCTGTTGATAATAAGCGGGGATTTAGGAATTGGTATTGGATATAGTATTGGTCTCGCCAATACCAATTCGATATTGATCTAGCTCAGCCTGTATCAGATGGATTTACCCCTGTTTTCTTCAAAATTTTGATTTTTTTACCCTTGATCCATACCAATCCACCAATACAGGCTCAGCCAGGAATTAGTATCAATCTCTGTTGATACTGATAAGAATAAGTATAAACTTCTTCCGATACCCATACAAATTGACTGATGCAATGCCAATTCCACAAACCATGTTTTGATAGGGAGAACACTATCATGCCGATACCAAGTGCAACCAAACACTCTTTATGTTCTTCTCACATCTCTGCATGGTAGAGGGTGTAAGATTTTTCCCAATGACGATTTGTGGGCTTGTTTAATTATCGAGTCAACCATTGATGGAATCAAGAAATACATGGGTTGACGTGGCTTACTACTTATTCTTGAGACGGGCTAGACTGGTCCATTGTGGAAGTGGGCTAGCGTTTGGGGAGTATTATAAATACTAATGATGAGGGATCCCTGCAGTCACTTTTCTCTTTTCTCTTTTCTCCACAAGAAAGAGAGCTGTACGGGAGATTAGGAGGCAGGAGAAGATCCCCATCGCGGTTGTCCAAGTTTATACGCAAACTCGCATTGTTCTTCTTGTCCTTCATCAACACACAAGGGGTTTTCTTATTTATTCTTCGTCAATATACGTGGTGAAAGGTACACATCGTGTCACACCCCAAACCATCACCCCCTAGGTGGGTCGGGCGGGTGACCCGGATGTCGAACCACATCTGCCAAATCTCTAGGATCCAGATGCAAACACCACTCAACAGACACACACCGTACTTACATTATAATATTGGAAAGAGAGTGCGATGGAAGCTAAAGTGTTATATATGCATGATAGAGCTACCATAGGTACATTGTTCAACAGTAGCTCACAACCCACAGTACTTCATAACATGCTTACATACATGGCCTTTTCATTGTCCTACATCAGGATACAATATAAACAAAAGCTGCATCTGTAAGCTATGTAAAAGAATAGTGCCATTCGGCTTTCCACAAAAAGAATGTTCTATGAACATAAAAAAGGGAAGACAGTCGCCATCAGATCACCTCCTCAAGCCTAACTCTGTGCACCCGCATAAGAGGGATCACCTCCGTCGGGGTCCACACCAGAATGACCACGATCACCATCACCAAGCTGTCTGTAATGATCCTCCCAGTTAGGGAGATATCCACCTACAAAATCATCTAAAAGAAACAATCCACGAGGGATAAGCTCCACCGAGCCCAACAAATGAATAATAAATCATACAAGCAGGTACAACCATCATCATCATCAATCTACATGCTGGGTTCAATTTTATTACTCTAGTCCACGTAACAACACAACTAAATCACTAGGTATATGCTACTTGCAATGACTCAGGAGACAACCTCTGTCGCTTCTCGTTCTTTTTTTTGGTTGCCACCTCAATCATTGTGGGTGGAACCCGCGCTGGTCCGGGAGCACCGACTCCCTCCCTTGGTAGACCCCAAGATAATCATGACAACCTATTCCGGATTCTATAACTCCTCGGCTTTCAGGAGGCCATGATCACCCAACACATGCACCCCTGTTGGTAAGGGCTGTAGCATAAGGGTATGTTCACCTAGCCCAATGATCTACATGATAAGTATGAGTTGAGTGGTGTCAACCGTATCCCATTCTACGGGCTACTACAAACCTCATTTCCAAGTATGAAGTGTACGGTGCTCCTGCAGCCCATACTACGGCTCACCATACCTTTCATTTCCAAGCCGTCTAATACGGCATCTAATCTAAGAGTTCACATAGCATGCATTTTAGTCATCTATCATTTTATCAACATGCTCATAACCACAATCCACAGTCACATCTTTAATTTCAATATCCAAAAGCAATTAAATAATAATATATATCAGATATCAATAAGGAGAAGTAATTTGTTATCTTTAAAGTGTTCACAAGGTCACACCTACAAGGATGATCCATATCCACTCACCTTGACTATACTCCGCCTGTTCCGAAGACTGCCGGTCCACAAAAGTGCTCGGACACGTGTCACCGGGAAAATATTCAAAGCCTAGATAAATAAATTAAAAAAGTCATATTAATACACACCAAATTACCCTAGGAGACTAGGGGTAACCTTGGTCTAGCTTTCAGACCAAAGCAGGGCACAAAACTGCCATGACACCAACAGTGATCGATTGGCACTGGTCTATCCAATGGACCAGTAGGCTGTTGTGGCCCGAAATCAAAAGGGATTTGTGGGTTCAGACCAAAAAGGGTGCCTAGGTACTATTTTAAGTAATTCCAGGTGTTAGGGTCATGTTACTCAACCATGAAAAGTACTGGTTGATTGGACTGGTCTATCCAATGGACCCGTGGCAGTCAACCCATTGCTCAAAGTGTAAGAATAGGGCTGTGACAATGGGTTTATATTATGGGGTTTATACAATTGGCTCAAAAGAGGTGTTTCAGACCTTGGGGTAGGTCCGAGGCAACACAAAGTTAGGTTTCCTGCAGTGGGGTCACAGTTACAAAATTGGAAAGGGTTTTAGGGGAAGCTCATGGGTTCACACCAAGGGTTTTTAGATGGTACTGAAGTAGTCACATCAGAGGTTTGGGTCGTGGTTCCATTCCGAACATGAGTTGGTTGCCCGAAACATGTCCCGGAAGCCAGTTCTTCCATATAGAACAGTTACAGAGCATGGATTTCAGCTGGGTTTACATGTAGGGCTTCATGCAGGGCATCACAGACCTAAAGGTAAGCTAGGGGTAACACATGTTTCAATTTCCTGTAGTGGTCGATTCACAGTGGTTGATCCAATCGACCAGTGCCTGTGTAGCTCAAGAATTTCAAAAGCTGTTGCTGTTTTGGCTTGGATCTTTGGATCAATGGGCTGCATGGATGATCAGAAGGCATCATTGGGTTCCATGCATGATAACCAACATGTACATAGTGAAAAATCAAACAAGCATGGTGATCTTGGGTCATTTAGCTTGCATGGCCATCTTTCATGGTTGCACATACATAATTCTTCAGAATCAGAACGGGAAGAGGTTCTATCAACTTCAGAACACTACTGTGATGCTCATTTGGTCAGGGGTTCATAATGAATTTAGAGAAAGGTAAGCCATGTACCAAGGATCATGTTCTAAGCTTATTATAAACATGGAAACCAACCATTTAAGGCTGGAAGTAACAGACACAACATGTAATTACTGTGATAATGGTAGATGAAGGGTCAAGCATGGCAGATTTATACATGCATGCTAAGATCCTAATTGTTAGGCTAACAATACATGATCTAAACACTATAAGTTATGAGATTCATGGTTGTATTACAAGAATCAGAAGTTAATCATGCCTGGAGCTTAGAAATTTTTCTAGAAAGCTAAGAATCACAAGATAAGTAGAGGGTAAGGACAATTACCTTGGCAGTCCAAGCACAAGGATGGGCTCTAGCTCTTCCTTCCAAGCTATCTCTCTTCCCTTTCCCCTTCTCCTTCTCCTTCTCTTCCTTCTCTCCAACAAAATGAAATAGGAGAGGCTTTTGGGCTGAAGGTTGCTTATATAGGCCCAGCCACTAAGGCCTGTTTGCCTAAAGCAGTTTTATGAAAATGCATTCTTGAAATTCATTCTACAATGCAATTGGCTTCAAAGTGGGCCCCACATGATCACATTGTTATGGTAATATCCCCACAAGTCATTCTAGGTACGGGGAGGTGATTCGGGGTGCGAGACACTGGGCCCCACACATCTAAGATGAATTCTGTGCAGTACAGCAGCACTGGTCGATCCAATCGACCAGTAGGGATGGACCAGTAGGTAAATCCCTGCTGTTTTTGCATTTGGGTCCCACTGAGGCCTGCGCCATGCCTTGGGCATTGTCCTTACATAGTTTGTGGCCACCAACCAGTTGTTTAGACATTTACAATAAATTTAAACCTGTTTTAGTTAAGCAGGGGCTGTACCTTAGGTCGTCCATCAACTGGTGTATGGAACAGCAACACAGGTCTGGTAGTTGCCTCCAGACCGGTAGGTATGACATCATCGGAGATTCCCCTTCAAAAATGATTACCGGGTCAGTGCACCACACAGGTTGCTAGTGAGTAAGACCTAGGATCCATCGGGTTCCGGACCTACATTCGGATTTTGGGTCAGGGACCGGGCACAGATGTAACACATTGGTTCTTTTCTCTTAATTTTATTATATCGTGTTCTAGTTTATTGAATGGAATTTGTATAGGATTTCACGAAAAACCCAAGGATTTCTAACGGAGGACCGATAGGGAAGAGGGCAAATCTGAGAAGAAATAGTTGTAGGGGAAGAGGAAGAGATCTCACGCACAAACTCACACAAAGTTGAGCACCAACAATTTCAATAATCACTAGTCAATCTTCGTTGTACATTGGTTACGATGCAAGTATTTAAAGAGAAAAACCAAAGACTCAATGACTCTTATTTAGACTCTACAACGAAAATAACTTTGAACTTTGAATTCCACCCTTTGAATTCCGTAGTGGAACACTCTTAAATCCTTTCTCCAATCCTTATCTTGCCCTTTTCTTATCATCAGTGACTTTAATAAACTCTTAACTAATGAGGATAAGTTTGGAGGAAAACCTTTCCTTTCACCCTCACCTTCTGCGATGTCTCTCTCATCCATTATTTCTAATCTCTGCCTTGATGAAGTTTGTCCTGTAGGGAACTGGTACACTTGGAGAAATAATAGGAAACCACCAAACTGTGTTTTGGAGTACCATGATAGGTTCTTGGTTAGTAAGGATTGGCTTTCTACATGGCTTTTTGCTTCTCTCTATACCCTCCCCTCTATTGGATCTAACCATAATCCATTACTTTTAGACTCTTCTCCCCCAAGTATCCTACCAAAAACTTTTTTTACTTCCAGGCTGCCTGGATCAAACACCTTGAATTCAAAAATTTTATAGCATCCTCATGAAATTCCATCCAAGCTAAAAATCTTATGGTCAAAATCAATGGCATCTCCCTAATACTAAAAGTTGGAACTTTAATGTTTTCAGAAGGATTGATGCCATTAACAATAATGTCTTGGACTGAATCCAATTCCTAGAATCTTGCAAACCTTCGGAGCAATCCCTAACTCCTTTGATTGAAACATACAAATCCATTAAAATGATTTTAGATGCGAAAGAAGTATTCTGGGTGCAAAAGTCACGACAATTATATATCTCTGATGGAGATAGGAATACCCGTTTCTACCATATGAAAAAGTATTATGAGTGCAAAAGTCAATACAATGATGGTCAATTTATCACAAGCATCCCAAAAATTGCACATCTTTTTGTAGATCATTTCAAAGAGATCCTGACAACCTCTCACCCTCTTGACCCATCCTTTTTGGAATGTCTCTTCGAACCAATTCCAACCTCCTCTTCCCTCACCTCTCTTCCTTCAGTCGATAAAATAAAAAATGTTATGTTCAGTATTGGTACAATGAAAGCACCTGGGATTGATGGGATATCCGTAGGTTTCTACCATCATTGTTGGGACATTATCAAACCAAAAATTATCAAATTTGTCCACCAGTTCTTCTCCTCATCATCCATACCCTTTGGTATTAACCATACACTACTCACCTTAATCCCCCAAAAGGACTATGCATGTAGGGTGGAAGATTATAGACCTATTAACCTATGCAATGTCTCCTACAAAATCCTTCCTAAAATTCTAGCTAATAGGCTCAAGCATTTCCTATCGGACATCATTCCCCTTCCCAATCAGTGTTCATCAAAGGCCGTCAAATCTCTAACAACATCATTATTTCCTAAGAGATTTTCCACTTCTTAAAATAGAAAAAAAGGGGAAACTGGGTTATCTCTCCCTCAAGCTTGACATGTTCAAAGCCTATGATAGAATTGAATGGGGATTTTTAAAGGCTCTGTTTATGTTCTTAGGTTTCGACAAAAATGGATTGATCTCATATCCTGAGTTCTCCAATGTTCTTTTTTTCTATCAAACTCGAGGGGAATTGTTTTGAGTTTTTTGAACCCTCTAGAGGTTTGTGACAAGAATGTCCCCTCAGCCCATACCTTTTTATAATCGCTATGGAATGCCTTTCCATACTTACAGAGAGCTCAACCTATTCAAAGAAATAAAAATTGCAAGGAAGGCTCCAAAGATCACCCATCTACTCTTTGTAGATGATACCCTTCTTTTCTGCCGAGCAACTCATGATGATGTCAACACTTTGAAAGCAATCCTCAACCTTTTTGAATCTCTATCTGGACAACAATTGAACATGTCTTAAAGTGGAATTTTCTTCAATAAAAACACCCCTGCACTAGATATGGGAGAAAACTCCAAATACCCAGGTACAACCATTTTGCCACATCACTCCAAAAGTGTAACCTTGTCTTCCTTACTAAACCGAGTCCTGACAAGACTCTTCGACTGGAAATACAACCTCCTTTCACAAGTATGTAGAATAGTACTGCTCAAATCTGTTCTGAACTCCATTCCCACTTTTCAAATGTCCTGCTTCCTTTTCCCTAAATCCATTTTCTCTAAATCGGATTCTATCAGTTCGGCCTTCTAGAGAGGCCAACACACAAATAACAAAGGCCTCACTCCAATCTCACGGGAAAAATTTGCAAACCTAAAAGGGAGGGAGGCCTTGGCATTGGACTCCATTGGGACCATAATAGAGCCCTGATTTTGAGTATTACTTGGAGATTAATCAACAATCCAAATAGTCTTTGGGTAAGAATCCTCAAAACCAAATATTTCCCAACTACATCTCTCCTTAATCCACAATCCAAACTCATTACATGTTCTTCGACTTGGAACAGTATCCGAGCTGTGCTCCCTGTGTTTTGGAAAATAATTTGTTGGCGCATTGGAATTGGAACCTATATTGACATTTGGTCTGATCCTTGTATCCCACTTTCGCAGGAAAATTATTTACCACCATCTATCCAACCAAACCTTCTTTACAAGTCAGTAGATGAGTTAATAATAAGTAGATTCTAGAATGTCTCCCTCATCTGCTCCATATTCCCCCAACCCCAAACCATAATCTCAATCCCTCTTTCTGACCACCCTCATGATGATAAATTCTTCACCACTACGTCCAAATTTGTAATTCTATCCACTAAAAGTGCAACATATTTGGCTATGGATCCTCATAACAACAGACATAGGAATAAATTATGGTTCAGGATCTGGAAACTAAAACTCCATCCAAAATTTAAACTCTTTCTCTGAAAAGTCCTTAACGAAGGATTGTCAACTAGAGATATATTACAAAGGATGAGCTCTAACTTAGCCTTATGCCCCGTATGTCATGAATTCACTGAAATAACGTGACACATCTTTCTGACATGCCCTTTATCAAAAAGAATTTGGACAAGAGGTCCTCTGGGAATTATAACAGAGCATTTTCAGGGAAACAATGTATAAGAAGCTTTCTCACATCTAATTTATGAATCATATATTTCAAAATCTGATGGGGATAGAATGTTGTGTATAACAGGCATTACTTTGTACTTCATTTGGCAAATGAGAACAGGGCAGTGTTTTAAAAAAAAAGCCTCCATCCAACTATAATCCTTCAACAGATACATAGGTGAGTTAGCAATAATCAACTTGTCTATGTCGTGGAGGAGGATGCCTATCCATCACAAGAAAGGAATCCATTACAACAATGAAGCCCACCCTCGCTTGAGTATTACTTGGAATTGGACACTGTGGAATCCAACATTCTAAGCACAGATGGTAATTTTACTCTCACCTCAAAACAAGGAGGATGGGGATCAATCATTTTCTACAAACATAAATTATCTACATCTTCAATGAAATTTGGAATTGCAGGGACAACATAGGAAACGGAGCTCAAAGGACACAAAGAAGGAATTGAAAGGGCACTTCTAATGGAATGCAGAAAAATGATAATTCGGATGGACTCTGAAGAGCTGAAGAACTGGTTGACTAACACAGATGATCACTGGTGGCAGTGGAAACCTATAACATTTATTTTTTTATATTAAAACTTTTTTTTTGTTCATTTCAATCTATAACCTTAATCGAACAACCAAGACATCTCATCCAACCACCACACAATTTAGCACAACCTGCTAGAACACTCTACTCTCTTCGACTTGTATGACTAACAATATTTCTATTATATTTTAATTTAAGGTTTTTATTCCATTAAAAAAAAATTACTTGTAACTTGCAATTCAAACTCCATCTAACTCCTACAAATTCAACCCAAAACAAAATATTGACTTAAATAAATAAACTACTTCCAACCCTTAGTGGACCAAAAACCTGGGTTGGACCAGTTCTGTTTGGGTTTGGGTCTCCAACGCTTATCTTGCTGGTTCAACCAGTTAAGTGATTCTACATCAATTCTCCTCATCTGAAAAGAACTTGATTCCATTGAGTTTGGAAAAGGACTAAGGAGGCCATCTGAAGCAACACGCTAGAGGTGGAACGATCCCACTACTTTCTTGAATTTAATGTTTGGAAAATCCTTAGCGGAAAAAAACTTTATGGTTTTGTTGTCGTGCTTGAAAGAGTAGGTATTCACATACCCACAATGTTGTGCCTTATTATCAAACATCCATAATCGACCAAGAAGCACATTGTACTGTATCCACGATTCTACCAATAGAGTATGTGAGTAGACACTAATCTGTAACTTTGAGATTAGAGGTTACAGATTAGTGTTGTTCATCTATGTAACTTTTTAAGGATTTGGATGTGGTTATGTCTTCAAACCCAGCTTAGGAACAACGTCTTCAAAGACAACATTAGTGCAACTATCTCAATTAATCATCATACTATATAACTGGTCATTGTACTTCACACGGGTCTAAAAGTTACTACTGTGGTGCCAATCTTTACCCTCAGTGACCATGTGAGTGGTCAAAATAGGAAAAAGAATATAATAAGGGTGTTGCTCCACATCACTGTCATTTTCATTGACTTCTCCTGGTTCATGCTCAAGCTCTAAATCAACTGACTCAAAACCGAGGTACGTTTCTGGATCATAAGGGATAAAAGAATCCTTATTAATATAACCACCAAATGGTTGGGACACTAAGTACTAACATGTCTGTGTCCCTTACACGTAAAACACTGAATGACAGTCATTGGCATCATAAAAGATTTGTCGTAACCACGTCGAGGAGGAGAATATGATTGTTAAGGTTGTCAAAACCAAACCAAATTGAAACCATGAAACCGTTTAATAAATAGTTTGGTTTTGGTTTTAAATTTGAGACCTTTTTGTTAAACGTTTTAAATTGAACTGGACTATTTTTTTTTAAATAAAAAATTTATTGAAGATTAAAAAGGAGGCAAACAAGCCAAACGACAGACTTTAAAAAAAAAAGGGACTCAGTCCTAAAACATAT
The DNA here is from genome assembly GCF_018873765.1 of Telopea speciosissima. NCBI lineage: Eukaryota > Viridiplantae > Streptophyta > Magnoliopsida > Proteales > Proteaceae > Telopea > Telopea speciosissima. Next base: position 52,556,849 of record NC_057923.1, read on the forward strand.
TGGCGAGGGCAACAAGCCACTCGCTCACCCAAGAAACATAATAAAATAAGGCTACGAGGGATCTGTGAGGCGCACTGAGGGGGTCCTTATCCTATTCGATCGTCGGGGGATCTCAGCATATAAACCAGGCCGACCAGGAGCCACACGGGCCAAAAGAGCCTCCTCCTCCTCTGGCGAAAAGGGAGATGGAATTTTTTGCAACCCCACTCCTAACTCCTTTTCAACCTGATGTTTTTCTACCGCTGCGTCCACCGCTTTAATACCATGATTTGCTTCCTTTCACTTCGAGTTCTGCCAATAACTGGAGTTGCCATATAGGAACCCACACGACCACCTCGAAGAGCATTCCTACGACCATCATGATTTTTTCGACCCAGAACCTGAGTCCACCCGCCTTGTACCTCCTCTTGATCAGATTGGAAAGCAATCCTTGATTGAGTAGCCACCTCATCAAAATAAAAAATTGAATTCTCAATCAAAGTTTGACTATTGATCGGATTCTCTATCAAAGCTTGAAAAGCAATCCTTGATTGAGTGGCCACCTCATCAGAATTTAAAATTGATTTCTCAATCAAAGTTTGATTATTGATACTTTCCAAAGTGGAGAGCACAATCAACGCTTGATTAGAAACCTCCCCTACAATCATGGCATGATTCATGTCTTCCTCACCAAGGGAAGATCCTTCCAAATCTATACCAGCACCAAGGAAGCCAGCACCCACGTCGAAAAATTGGGATTCCGACATGTTATCATCAAAACTCGATAAATATCCGGCCCTTCCTCCATCACCCGACAAAGGGGATTTAGGACTGAAAGCGTCCCTATCCTTGCCGTTACTAGAAAACTTTCCCATCGGAACTTCATGAGGTGAGCACTTCGACGGCTTACAACCCTTCTCTCTCATTTCCTGATGAAAAAAGCCTTTCTCCCCTTTAATATTTACCACATTATTCTTAACCACATCAACAACATTTATAGTGCCTAGCACTTCCAAATTGGTCTTGGGATTAGAGCCATCCTCCCTTTCAAAATTCCCCTCATTATTCTGCCTCTCAATAAAAGAATCAATATGAGCCTCAGCTTGCACATTCAACATCGCCTTTACCGGAGCGACTGTGTTTTTAGTTGCACCTCCACGAATCTTCTTCTTCCTACATTGATGCAGACCATACCCAAGCTTCGAACAACCCTCAAAAAACAAAGGTAATCTCTCAAATTTCACCTTCTGAAAATAGCCAGAGGAGCCACACCCGATCCAAATCTAATCAGGCAACGAAGCTCGCAGATCAATTTCAACACAGGCCCTTGCCGCGACCATATGAGTGCAGCAGACTGTGGCTGGACTATCCACCTTTAAGACCTTTCCCACCGTGCCTGCAATTGATATGAAGAAGTTACCTTGATAGAGATTGACCAGGAGGCTTGGGAAGGAGATCCACATAGGAACAACCGGGGACTCTGCACCAGATTTGAAATCCCTTGTCCATTTAAAAAATCTGAACAGAAAACCTTAGAAATCGAATAGACTGTGCTGAATGATAATAAGGCACTTTATTGATGAGACCATTCATGAGGGTGTAATTGATAATGAGAATGCCAAAAAGTATCTTGATGAGGTTGGAAAGAAATTCACTAAGCATGCAAAGGCGGAAAAGGGTACTTATCTAGAACTATTCACAAATGCAAGCTATAATGGTGTGAGTGGTATTCGAAATCATATACTGAAGATGCAGAAGTATGCCAACAAATTGACAAGCATGGACATGAAGATCGGGGACTCATTCCTACTCTAGCAGGTCATGCAATCACTCCCACCTCAGTTCGAACCCATTAAGTCATTTTATAGAGCTCAAGAAACAGAGTGGAATGTACAAAAAATGACTTCTATCCTTGTACAGGAGGAAGCAGAAAAGAAGAAGAAAAGCAACACAATTCATTTGGTCATGTCTGATATGAATAATCTTACTCTCAAGGATGGACAGTAAGACAATAAGCCTAAGGGTGATTATAAAAAGTTCAGAAAGTCTGGTCAGTTTCTAAAACCAATGCATGAAAACTTCAAAGGGAAAAGTGATAGCTTCAAAGGCAGATGCAACTATTGTAAGAAGATTGGCCATAAGAAGGTTGATTGCTACAGCTTGAAGAACATGATGGAAAAGAAAGAATCTAAGAAACAAGAGGACTCCAGTGATGAGGAGCTGCACATATACATAGGCGAATGACGAGATAAATAAAAGTAGATTGCATAAGAATATTTAATTAACCTTTGTTTTTAGTTTTACTTCAAAATTGGACAATATAGAATTTTCATAACTTTGATAACTATGATTACTATTTAGATTCAAGCATGATGATTTTAGTTTGATAGTTTATATAAGCTTGTTTCAAGACTCTACTTCTTTTTACTTGCTGCAATTCCTTGGTTGTGGATGATTCTAAACATGTGAGATTAGATGAGAGTTCTTTATTATTATGATACAATGTGTTTAGAACATATTTATAAGCAAGTGAATGCATACTATATATGATGAGATTATAAATTCCTTTGTTTTCAAGGATAATGTAGTTAATCAAAGTATATGTATCTTCAGACCAGTGGGAGTGGATTCATATTACTTAAACTCTAAGTTGATGATTTACTGTTAGCAAATAATGTTGTTGGTTTTTGCGTGAGATAAAACCATCTATTACCAATAATGGATGTATAGTTCCGAGTATGTTTTAGGAACACATTACTAGTATAGGATTGGTTAAATCTTTTGATGTATTATGTTAGTGGGAGTTCCTTGATATTATTGTGCATTTATTGTTGCAATTTCCTTGATGGTCATGTTATGTTATCTATTTTTTGTACATGTTCATGTTATTACCTTTGAACGATAATAAAGGCATCCTTAAATGAAACTAGAGGTAAGGCCTTGAATGATAGCAGGAGCAATACACTAATAGTGTTCCTCAGGTTGAGGGCTTGAGCTATTATTTTCTTTTGGGGACATATAGATCCAGTCCCAGTGAGCTTCATTAAGTGAAGTAACTATGACGAGCTTCTATATGAAGTAGCCATTTTGGGTAATCCTAAATGATTTAATTTCATGTGGGATGTGCTAGTGAACTCCCAGTGATGGAATAGCTATTGGCTTCAATTGGAAGTCAGGACCGATTTGGATTTGACATGTTTGACCAGTGACATGCATTTCCATACCACACCTTTACACTAGTGTAGCCCATGGCGGATGAGGGTGCAAACACTTTGACGTGTAGTGTCCCATGTCAGCTTAAGATGTGACGACGCTTACGATTGAGTGTTTGCATTCTTGCTTGGACCCGGGTGTATTGTTTAGAGCGCACTACAGTCAACAATTCCTATGTGAGCTCATTTTTCTAGTTCTTGGTTGGAGCAATGACTTCCTGCTACCCAAGTGGGAGAATGTAATGTTTTCACCATATGTGGGCTAGCATCTAGTCATTGTATGGGTATGGACTAATGGATGGGTGTTGGCTAATGGGCATGGTTGGATGAAGCCCTATGTGGGAGGTGGTCTCCTTAGTGGGTAGAGGCTTCAGTGTACCCGTTCAAATAAGTATAAATAATGATTTTATGTGTGGGCCTACTTGCAGTTATGTCTTCTTATGGGAGAGACATAAACTTTTTTTAATTATAGGGTTAGCCCCTACTCCCAGTCTATATAATGGTAGCAATCCCCATTAGTTGCTAACTCTAGCAATTGTATAGAGAAGGGAGTAGACAAGACTAACAACAACAAGAAAAGAGCATTCAAGTTCTTCGTCAAACGATATGAATCCGGGTATGATTGTAATTGAATCTCTATTATATGTATATTGTTTGTGTTCAATGATTCATCATAATGATCCTGTAAAATTATTCTAACATTAAGTACTTGATGGGTTTGGTGGAGGTTGTTGTCAGCTGGGGGTGGTGGGAGTGGAGGTGAAATCGATGGGGGGGGGGGGTGGTGGGGTGAGAGTACAGAGGGCGGCAATGAGAAGTGGAAGAAGTATTGAAGACTAAAATTGAAAATTTATACAGTTTGAAGTAAGAGTAATCTAATGGAAAATTCCAAACATTACTTTTAAAAGATTAGGCACCCTAAATGTCTTTTTGTTAAAGATTGAGCACCTCAGATGTAATTTACCCAAATTTATAAATCTCCAAAACCTCTAATTTGCTGGTCCAACCAATCAAATGATACTTGGATCTTTGTGCCCCCCTTATTACAGGCACTAGGGGAACTAGGCCGGGCAGGAACTGGAGGTGATAATTTTCCCTCTTACATCTCTTTGGTTTATTTTACTCACGCTTGTGGCCCGCATATCACGATCTGACCTACGTACGTGGCTTGTTTTCCTTTTGTGGCTGGCTCCGTGAGTTTACATATTTCAATTCTCTCCTTTGAAGACGCACCAGCTGTTTTTGTTTTTTGTTTTTGTTATAAAAGGAAGGGTTAGATACACATACCCCCTAAAATGTACCTGATATTCCTTATGTATCTCTAAGGTTCTAACAATTCCACATGCACCCCTTGAAAATTCCACGTACACCCCCTATTTTCAACCTAAAGCCATTTAAGTCCACACAGTTAATTTCAGGCGTTAGACGTTAATTTTTTTTTATTGGCCAAACTATCCTTTGTTCTAACCACCCCTATAATTTGAAAAGACCTTTTTGCCCAACCCTCGTCTTCCCCAATTGGTTTAACCTACAAATCCATCGAAAGAATTAGAGCTAGTTGTTCTCGGAGGAAATCTGGGGAATATCTAAGCTTTCTATAAGGGTTTCCATATGTCCAAAGAATTAGGGCTAGTTGATCAAGTTGTTTATTCCATTCTTATTTCTCTAATCCAAAGTAATAAATCTCATATAATAATCGGGAGAGGAAGGTATCGATTTTATTCTGGAGTTTTCAAATTTTGGTAGATTAATCTATGTAGGAGGTTCTGTTTTTTCTTCTTCACTTCTTTGTCCGTGAAGTTGATCGGATTTTTGATATGCTATATGACCTTTTGTGATCCGATTAAAAAGTTTTTTTGAGGAGAGAGGGGCATGATCGCGGATATCAACGAGAATTTGGGTCCTTGTTATGTATCAATAATGGCTTCGTCTTTTGTGATTATGGTATAGATCTTAGCTCAAAACAGTTGGTAGATATCTAAGAATCTCAGCTTTTTGTTCAACTCAATGAGTCCTTCTGGTTATTTTCATGGTTTTATTGCTTTCTACTTTTAGTAATTTTTGGAGTTGAAGGTGCCAAGGATATTGAAGCAAAGATACTTAGTGAGTTTGGATTAGAATGGTTTCAACTGAAACTATCACTCCTCTTTAAGTTCTTTCAATAGAGTGGTTGGTGTAAGATTGACAGCGAAACTGACCTTGATTCTGAGCTGCAGCAAGATGAAGAGCAGAATTTGAAAGGTTGAAGTTGCCATTCAACGTTTGATCTTGCTAGCAATGCCTTTTCCAATGAAGATCCAGTCGATTGATTCTCATTCCTCCAAAGGACTGGCTCTATGGAATTTTTTGGAATTTTTTAGAATATTGGTGTGGGACTTTAGTCCCACATCAGTTGTGAAGAAGGAGGTCATTTGTCTTATATATGTTATAGATCACATGTTATGTTTAGAAAGGATTGTTCGGTGCACTTGCGAGCGAGGACGATGATCGTCTGAGCGCGTACAGGTACGTATACGCGTGCATGAGGAGCAATGTGGCTCTTTGATGGCGCATTTTGTTCGTGCGCATTGTTGCAATTAGGCACCTTAATCTTTTTGGGAACAACGGTCTGTGAACCAGTGTGATGGTTCGGATCCGACCATTGGATCGGTGTTTGATCAAAGGGGTGCAACCCTTGGCACAAACGTTGAGCCCATTGGCTGTAGCCCATCCGTACCGCCATGAGAGCCCAATAGTCATGACCCATCTGAACAGCTTTGTATGCCTATAAATAGCCCATGAAATCTATCAGTCAAGCATAACAATTCTCTGTTAGTTTCAAGTTGATTGTTGTCTCTGCAAACTAGTGATCAAGCCAGCCTGATTTATCTTGGGAGGCAGGTTTGTTGTAACCCAATGCAGTAATAGGGTGCAAATACTATCTTAAGGGCAGAATGACTTTGTTCGACTCGGGCTATCTCTCTGTCCTCTTCCTTTTTTATATCAGGTTTCTAACAATCTTAAGACAATATTTGATCAATGGAGGAGACAATAGTAATGAAGATTCCTGGGAACGAGATCACCAAAATGTACAAGTTTGATGGTTCGTTCTTCAAGCGTTGGAAAGGAAAGATGTATTTCTTCTTTACTGTTTTGAAGATTGCTCATGTTTTGAATGAAGAGAAGCCAACGCCATCGACAAACACCGATGAAGAATCTTCAAGCGAAGAAACACTGGTACAAATCAAGCAACACCAAAAGTGGGAACAAGACGATTTCATGTGCAAAGGGTACATTCTCAATGGATTGTCGAACTCATTGTATGATGTGTAAGACCCCAAATTTGCAAAAAGCACATCAAAGGAACTATGAGAGGATCTCGACAAGAAGTACAAAATTGAAAATGCTGGCAACAAGAAGTTTCTAGTGAGTAAGTTATTTGATTACAGAATGTTAGGTGATAAGTCTATTATTTCACAAACTTAGGAGTTGCAAGGTCTCATGAATCAAATCATCTCTGAGGGCCATTCTCTTGACGAATCTTTCCAAGTATCTTCTATTATTTCTAATTTATCTCTTGCTTGAAAGGATTGTCAAAAAGAGTTGAAACAAAAGAAAGATGCAATGAGTATGCAAGAGTTGATCAAGTATATCCAAGTTGAAGAGAATTCTCGCAAATTGGACATTCTTGAATTGGAGGAAAAATCTCCAAAAGGCTCATGTTATAGAAAAAACATCTTCTAAGGGAAAAAAGAGAAAGTATGATGAAAAAGGACCTGTTTCGGATTTAAAAAAAAAAAGATAATTTTACTAACCCTAAAGCGGCATGCTGGAAATGCAGAAAAATCGATCATTTAAGAAACAGTGTAGAGTTTATCTCAAGGAGAAGCAACAAAAGGACCAAGCCAACATGGTTGACAATGATGATTGGGCTGCTATGATATTTGAAGTATATATAGCTGGTGGTGATGATGATGAATGGTGGATCGATTCCGATAGAACCAAACACATTGTCAAGAACAAAAACTTGTTCAAGGTTTATGAACGTATAGCAGATGGACAAGATCTCTTTATGGAAAATTCTTCAACTGCTAAGGTCATAGAAAAAGACATAGTGGTTCTGAATCTCACATCCAGAAAGAAACTTACTTTGAATGATGTACTTCATGTTCCTGATATTAGGAAGAATCTAATGTCTGTAAGCTTGTTTGACAAACATGGATTTAAAATCCTATTTGAATCAGGGAACATCATAGTGTCCAAAAGGAGAATTTATGTTGGGAAAAACTATGCAACGAATGGCATGTATAAGTTTAATATGATTAATGGAAATTCATCTTCTGCTTACATTGTTTCTACTTTTGATACTTGGCATTCTAAACTTGGGCATGTTAATTATAAGTGCATGAGAAATATGGTTAAATTAGAATTAATACCGGAATGCACTTCTTCTAGTCAAGATAAATGTTCTGTATGCATTAAGCCTAAAATTGCTAGAAAATCATTTAACAAAGTAGAAAGGAATACACAACTCTTAGAATTGGTACATTATGATTTGTGTGAGTTAGAAGGTATTCTAACTGGAGGTGATAAAAGATATTTCATTACTTTTATAGATGATTATTCAAAATATACATATGTATACCTGTTAAGGACTAAAGATGATGCTTTGAAGAAATTCAAAATCAACAAAATCGAAGTGAAAAATCAATTAGATTGTAAGATTAAAATCATACGAACTGATAGAAGAAGGGGATACTTCTCTACTAATAATTTCTGTGAAGTTTATGAAATTATCCATCAAACAACAGCACCCTATAGTCCTTAACAAAATGGTGTAATAGAAAGAAAAAATAGGACTCTAACAGAAATGATCAATACACTTTTACTTGTTTCTAATTTATCAAAAAATTTATGGGGGGAAGCATTAATGACTGCTTATCATATACTTAATTGTATACTCCATAAAAAGACTAATGCCACTCCCTATGAATATTAGATGAAGAGAAAATCTTCTCTTGGATATTTCAAAGTATGGGGATATGGAGCCTTAGTGAGATTAACTGATCCTAAAAAGCCTAAATTAGGTGAAAAGACAATTGAATGTATCTTTATTGGCTATGTCCAACATAGCAAGGCCTATAGAATTCTAACGATGGAATCTATAGAGACTGTTAGTCAAAATACAATATTGAAATCTAGAAATGTTGAGTACTTTGAGAATTCATTCTCTAAGAAACAGAAGAATGAAGACACAAACAAAGAAGATCAAGAAACTGTTCAATTAAACTCTGGAAATGATGAGAGTGTTGAACCTAGAAAAAGTAAAGGAGTTAGAGTAGAAAAATCCTTTGGTCCAGATTTCTATCAATTCTTGGTGGAAGCAAATAGAAATGAAGTTACAAATTCTTGTATATATAATGTTGAACATGATCCATTGACTTTTCGATAAGTCATGAATTCTTAAGATTCTGTCTTTTGGCAAGAAGTTATAAATGATTAAATGGATTCTACTATAGGAAACAAAACATGGGTTTTAATAGATTTACCTCATAAATTTAAACAATTGTTGTAAATGGATCTTTAAACGAAAACTTAAAGCTGATGGAACCATTGATAAGTTTAAAGCTAGGGTTGTTGTCAAGGGTATTAAACAAAGGGAAGGTATTGACTATTTCGATACATATGCTCCAGTTGTCAAAATTAGTACAATTAGATTATTAATTGCTTTAGCATCAATTAATAAACTTGTTATTTACCAAATTGATGTTAAAACTACTTTTTTAAATGGAGATTTAGAAGAAGAAGTTTACATGCAACGACCTGAAGGTTTTGCTTTGAAAGGCCAAGAAAATAAAGTTTATAAATTAATCAAATCTTTACATGGTCTAAAACAAGTTCCTAAGCAATGACATAAAAAATTTGACCAAAAGATTATAGCAAATGGATTTAAAATAAATGAATCTGATAAATGTGTTTATTTTAAATTCAAAAATGAATATAGTGTTATAATATGTTTATATATTGGTGATATGTTAATCTTTGGTACTAGTTCAAGAATTGTATTAGAGACAAAGACTTTCCTCTCTTCATGTTTTGGTATGAAAGTCATGGGTGAAGCAAATGTAATTTTGGGAATCAAAATTGTTAGATTCTCTGATTTTATTTCTTTAACACAGCCTCATTACATAAGAAAAATATTAAAGAAATTCAATCATGATGATTGTAAACCAGTTGCTATCCCATATGATCATTCTATCAAATTAGCTTCTAATGAAGGAAATTATGTATCTCAATTAAAATACTCTAGTATCATTGGCAGCTTAATGTATGCCATGCAATGCACTCGTCCTAATATAGCTTTTGCAGTTGATATTTTGAGTAGGTTTACTCATAATCCTGGATAAATTCATTGAAATACAGTTTTTAGAGTACTTAAGTACTTAAAGGGGACAATGAATTATGCATTAATTTATAAGAATTTTTCAGCAGTACTAGAAGGATACACAGAAGCAAAATGGATTACAGGATCTGATAAATCTAAGTCCACAAGTGGTTGGATATTTACCTTGGGTGGATGATCAATTTCTTGGGGATCCAAGAAATAGACTGTGATTTCATACTCTACTATGGAGTCTAAATTTATTGTTTTAGCAATGACAGTAAAGGAAGCAGAATGGCTTAGGGACCTATTATCAGAGATTCCTCTATGGCCTAAGTCAATATTTTTTATATCAATACCTTGTGATAATGAAGCAACATTATCATGGACTTATAACAAAGTTTACAATGGAAAGTCAAGGCATATCAGTTTAAGACAAGACTATATAAGAGGACAACTCGTCAAAGGAGTTGTGACTAACAGTTATATAAAGTCAAAAGAAAATTTGGTTGATCCTTTTACAAAAAGCCGAGGTAGGGATGTGATATAGAAGACTTCTAGGGAGATGGGTTTAAAGCTTTTAAATAAGAGGTAACTTGCAAGTAAAAACCAACTAGACACTAGACCAACATCTAGTCAACTAGTTCAATGAAAAAACACTTATAGTAATAATTGATTATGCACTTAACTAGTAAAAATAGAATCTCTTGTCATATTAAGTTAGTGCATGTTTGTATGAAAAAATTGACAGAGGGTAGGATCAAACCTTTAATGAATCTATGCCCTATAGAAAATGCAAGACATACATTTTCATTTCATTAGATTCACCTATATAAGTGCAGGAAGTAGGGCCGCTTCTGCGAGATTTAAAGCTTGTCTCTTAGGCCTTTATGAAAACCTAAGATGAAAGCACAAGGCCATACATGTGCGGGTATTATTGAAACTACGTTTAAGTAAATTATATGTCTAGTATATTAGTTTTATCGTTATAAAATTCTAAGTTCAAGACTACAGCTACTTTGATTTTGACAAGTACTGATGTATTCTGATAACATAAAGGTTCAAGTCGAAAGACATCTTTATGTAAGTATGATTTAAAGGTACAGAGAGATTATAGACTGAGACTCAATTATTTTAAAAATTAGAGAAAATTGTTAGAATTTTTTAAAATATTGGTGTGGGACTTTAGTCCCACATAGGTTGTGAAGAAGGAGATCATTTGGCTTATATATGTTTGTGATCTATTATCACATATTATGTTTAGAAAGGATTATACGGTGCACTTGCGAGCTAGGACGGTGATCGTCCGAGCGCGTATGCGTATGCGTGCGCATGCATGAGGAGTAATGTGGCGCTTTGATGGTGCACTTTGCAAGTGCGCATCATCACAATTAGGCGCTTTAATCTTTTCGGGATCACTTGTCTGTGAACCAATGTGATGGTTCAGATCCGACTGTTGGATTGGTGTCTGATCAAAGGGGTGCAACCCTTGGCACAAAAGTTGAGCCCACTGGCTGTAATCCATCTGTACAGCCATGAGAGCCCAATAGTCATGACCCATCCGATCAGCTTTATGTGCCTATAAATAGCCCACGAAATCTTTTAGTCAAGCATAACAATTCTCTGTTAGTTTTAAGTTGATTACTGCCTCTGCAAACCAGTGATCAAGCCAGCATGATTTATCTTGGGAGGTAGGTTTGCTGTAACCCAGTGCAGTAATAGGGTGCAAATACTATCTTAAGGACAGAACGACCTCGTTCGACTCAGGCTATCTCTCTGTCCTCTTCCTTTTCTATATCTAATTTCTAATAGAATTCCAATGGGATTGTTAAAGAAGCGGCTGAAGAGCAAAACCCTAGCCCCTGCCCTCTTCTTCTCCGTTCTTGAGGGAGATGAGGGTATTTTGGTAATAATGCCCTATCAAGGGTATAACAGTACATTACATTCTTCAATTTCAGATCCGTTAGCATTTAACGCCTGAAATTAACGTCGTGGACTTAAATTGCTTTAGGTTGAAAAGTAAGGGGTGTACGTGAAATTTTCAAAGGGTACGTGTGGAATTGTCAGAACCTTAGAGGTGCATGAGGAATATTGGGTACATTTTAGGGGGTATGTGTATTTAACCCTAAAAGGAAACACATGTGTGCCTTGTGAGGAGTAGGACCCAATAGAAACAAGAAAGCCAAAATTACAATGACACAAGACAAAAAGGAGTAAAGAAAAAAGCTTCAACCCAAGACATTACCAAAAAGCTTGTTGTTGATTGTTATAAAACCTCAAATTCCTAACCAATAAAGCAACCCTACACCCATTTCTCACGGCCTCACAGATTCTTCCCTCCCCTATCTCACATCACTTCACCACCACCTTGGATTTTTATCTGCTCCATTACTGACATGCTCCATTTTGCTCCATTAAATTCTTAGATGATTGACACGTGTATCTGACTGATCCAACGGTCAGAAAACCAAATTAAAAATTTACTTTTCTTTTTTTACTTTTGCATTTTAACTTTCAATTTTTTTACTTTTGGTTTTCACTTTTTTTAGTTTTACCTTTCCCTCTCATTCTCTCTCCCTTTTCTCAATCTAAAACCTTTCGCTTCTATCTAGTCTCCGACCACTTGAAATAATAGTGGTCACAAATCTATATATGTACTCTCTCCCCTTTCACGACTGAGATTTCCATTTCTCTCTACTTCGACCAGTCTCAAGAAAGGTTCCGGCGAGGTTTCTGGAGCAGCTGTGAGCGTTGTGTTTTTCTCCTTGGTCGGTTGATCTGGTTTGGCTTATACTAGAACTTAAATCTTCTTGGTGGATCAAATGGGCTGGTGCTTTGTTCAGTGGTCATGAAGGCTTTATTAGTTTCTGACTTGTCACCAAAAATCAGGGGGAAAAGATGTAAAGGTCTATTAATGTTTACACTTTATGGATTATAAACATACAGATGAGTTTAGGGATGAAATATACCTGAAGGTCTCCTCAAGCAATTTGAAGAATTGAATCATAATTACTCCTTTGGTTTGATTTTTTATTACATCACTCATTTATTGCTTTGGTGATTCTGGCTTAAGTTCGAGTGCCTTGGTAAACTTTGAAGATGTTGGTGGAGAAAACCAACCAGACAAGTCTTTCTTCCGTTGATTTGAGCAAGAAGATAACGATGATGAGGATTTGGATGAATGCTTTCATCAACCTGAAAATAAGAGATGACTTACAAGTGACCAAGTCCAGTTTCTTGAGAAAAGCTTTGAGGTGGGGAATAAGCTTGAACTAGAAAGGAAAATCTAGCTAGCGAGAGACCTTGGATTACACCCTCGAAAACAAAGAGCCGCTCAATGTGGAAAGGGATTTAACCTCGCCGAAGCAGAGAGAAACGAAAATCTCAGTCAAGAAAGGGGAGAGAGAATGAGAGGGAAAGGTGAAAATAAAAAAAAGTTAGAGGAAAAGTAAAAAAAATCCACTGATTTAGTAGGGGCTCAATCGCAAACCAAATCTGCCATTCTCCTCTTAAGATTGGGAAGAGTAGAGAGAGACAAAAAAGGTTGTATACAGAAGAGCTTAGACCAGACACCTCGTCGTGCAAACTGCAGCGCTCACATCACAGGTGCTCCATCTCCGGCGGAGACTTTCTTCAAAGTGGCCAGAGACCAGAGAGAAACGAAAGTATTCAGATCGGGAAAGGGGAGAGAGAATGAGAGGGAAAAGTAAAAATCAAAAAGTGAAAAATCAAAAGTAAAAAAATTGAAAGTTGAAATGCAAAAGTAAAAAAAGAAAAGTAAATTTTTAATTTGGTTTTCTAAACGTTGGATCAGAGTCAGATACACGTGTCAATCATCTAAGAGTGTAATGGAGCAACATAGAGCATGTCAGTAATGGAGCAGATAAAAATCTACACCACCCCTACCCTTTTTTTATTGTCTTAGGATTGAGAAAAAAAATAAATTCCACAATGCACCTTTTAGGGTGCAGACTGGACATGTGATATTTGGTATTAGAGTCGATCTTGGAATACTAGGGATGTGGGATTGGGGGCACTAGATTGAAGAAGAACGTATGAGAATGAGTGTGAGCCGCCTAGATGGCATCTACCATGTTCTCGTACGAGAATGGGATCGCAACTCCAGATTAAACACCTATCTCATCCACTTTCATTACTCTCTATTTAAGAATAAATCTCTCTGAAGAAGAATTAAGAAGAATAAGGGAGATTCATTGGTGGAGAAGGGCTACTACAGAAGCACCGAACCACATTACCTCTTCGTCTTCACTGTGTGTGTGAATAATTTAACCACCCTAAGGTTCCGTTTGCTGAATCGGGTGAAGAGCTTTACTTGCGGAGGCAACAACAACAACCACAAGCCTTCCCTCATCATCTTCAAAAGAGGGCAATAATGGCACTAAACTCAATTAGTAGCTCTCCCCAATAGGAAAGTCCCTCACATGGGTTGCTTTCTACTTCAAAGAGACCCATGCTATTGCTCCTCCTTGTTGGGTAACCTAGAGGGAGGTGAATAGGTTACCACTGGTGGATTTTGCCTCTCTTTTTTATTAGTTGCACACTTAGATAAAATGCAAATTAATTTAATAGTAAGTAAAGAACACAAGGAAATGAGACACAAGATTTATAGTGGATCGATACAATAGGTGGGAAAATAACACATTTACAATTCTTTTTAACGGGATAAGAGGATCCTTACAATCTTTGTTCCAGGATAAGTGTATCCTTTCAATCTTAGTTACAGAACAAGAGTATCTTTCCAATCTCTTATGGATGAGAGGGTCCTTATACTAATCTAAGTACGGTCTAGATTAATACAACAATGCTTTCTCAAATCAAAAGCATAAACAAAACAAATACAGTAGAATTGTGGTACAAATATCTATCAAAGAGTAGTGACACTTTACCCTTTGAGTGATGTAAGTACTTTGATGATATGAGTGATTTTAATGATAATGATGTACCGTTTGATCTCCTAATACACTTTGCTTGATAATAAGACTTGGAGCAAGTGTGGAGAATAGAGAGCTTGAATTCTTGAACAAGAACTAGAAATTTGGAGCTTTGGACTCAATAGTAAAATCGCTCTCAATGATGATTTAGAACTCTCACCAAATGGTCTTGATTGACTGGTAGTTGGATGTGTTCAAGTTCTGTTTTTAGAGTTGTTTTGATGCTCTATTTATAGCCAAAAATAGAATTAAGTTTGTGTCACGCCCCTATCCCAAGCTTAGGAAATAAGCACAGTCAAGAAGGTGATGAGGATGACACGCGTCACCCCAATTCCTACCAGGATCAATGACACAATGTCCCAAGCCATAGTCAACAACCAAGAACCCACCCAAATGATTACATTTGCGTAAAAAAGAAGGAATATTCCATTAAACATCAGAGTTAATATGAGCGGAAGCAATATATATATATATATATATATATATATATATATATATATATATATAACAGTTACAATATGTTCAGCTGGGTAGGTGATACAGTAATAGTTTAACACTGACTATCAACTGACCATGATGTAAGTACTCAAAAGAGTAATAAGTTATTACAGAAAAGTTTATAACGGGCACAAAGCCCCAAAAGAATCAAAAGTGGGGACAATCCCCAACCACATCAGTGCCCGTAGGCACAATCATCACAAGCGCAACCGTCGTCGTGTTCCTCTGACACAAACTCAGGTTCCTCTACGCCAATACTATCATAATCTGCCGGCTAAGCTTCTAGGCCAGCCAAATAACCACCATCTGCATCAAAATCTAAAAATTTATGTTCACAGGGGGTTAGCTCCACTGAGCCAGTGAGGGAAAAGGGGAATGCACAAACACACGATCACACATAGTCTATGATACATGTAATGTTAAATATATTTTTCACCTAACAAACAGATCTAAGTCATGGTGTATGCTACTGTGATAACTCGGGAGACACTGAGGGTCACTTAACTTATCGTCCCAGTGAAACCTCAATTATCACGAGGGAGCCTACGCCGGTAGAAGTCATCAGACCACCCAGTGGTAGACCCCGATAACCATCACTACCCCTGACCTGGCCTCTCACACCTCTACAGGCAACAGGTGCTTAGACTATCCAACACATAAACCCCTATTGGCAAGGGTCGTAGCATAAGGGGATAGAGTCCTAGCCACAGATATACTACATGCAAGTCCTATCGTCCCGAGAGGCATTCCGGGTGTAGTAACATCCCATTCCATCTAGTACCCGGATACCAGCACGGCACGGCGCATACAGACCAAGATGGCAAGCAATGAATATCATAAGAATTTCTAGGGTTTCGGCACTGGCATACCCGACATCGTAACCCAATTCAATAAGTAAAGTAAACATATCCATATTTCATCAATTTGTATCCAACATGGTTTAATATGTAAAGATGCAACATGGTAAGAATGGATGCAAGCATAAAAACCATCATGTAATGTATATAGTTATATATTATATATCAAGCCCAAACATCACCCAAAGCCCAGTCATAGTTTGCTTGCTTGTCGTTCGGTGTGTTTGGTAAGATTTACCTTGGTGCATGTACTCTCGTACCAATTATGAAGTCTAAGGATGCGTGAGAACAATGTTAGAAGTGTATAGGTGGGTCCCATAAGGGGTCCCAATAATTTATTTGAAGTTTGGGTCAAGACAGCAAGGGTGGACGTAGGGACGGAGGCAGCCAGGTGAGTCCGTTCTTGGATCCATCCAGGCCAATCTCTGAAAACAGATGGAACGGATTCACAGGTGGAACTTCCAAGTAAATCCGCTCATGCATCCATCCAAACCCTGAGACATTCCCGAGAGCGAACTGAGCTACGGGCGGATTTACCAAGTGAATCCGCTTGTGGCTCTGCCCAGGCTAAACAGCTAGGTTATACCAGACGGACTAACGGGTGGAAATACCGCAGTGGATCCGCTCGTGGATCCGTCGACTCTTTCTTTGAAATCTGGGAAGATTTTCACCTTCAGCCTTTCATCCATGGAACCACAAGGGTCCTAGGGTTAGGGAGATGAGCCCATTCCTTCGTTGGGGATCCTAAACACCTAGCCCTTTATAGGACTTAGAGGACCCAAAGGATTGGATCCATCTCCAAGGTTTTTCCCAAACTTAAATTTAGGTCTTCAATGCTTGGACAGCAATTCAGGTCATCAAAGCCATAAAGGCAGCAAGGGAAAGGGGAGTGAGTCTCAAATTGAGTATTCATTGGAGATTATTGGGATCCCAAGAGAAACCCTAAGCTAAGGATCGATCCCAAGGGGATCCCCAAACTTGAAAATGGAAAAGAGAGGAAAAAAAGGTGAGGGCATTCACCTCAAGAATGGACCAATGGATGGCTTCCACCTCTACAGCTCCCTCCAATCTTCTCCTCTCCAAAGCCTTCAATGCTCCTCAGCTTCCAACGTTTTAGATAGGTAGGAGAAGTAAACAAGCCTTAATGGCTAAGCTTTGTCTTTATAATTAGTCCCCACTTAGGGCCTGTTTGGCTTGGGGCTTTAAGAGTTAAAACTCATTTACAAGCCAACTTAGGCAAGTGGGTCCACCTTGATGGCACACACACAAGCCAAGGAGACCAAGGGTGGGGCCCACCTTGTCTAGGTGCCTAGGTAGGATGCCCAGGGCACAGGGTGTGGGTCCCACACGAGGAAAACACCCAAAAGCCCAAAACAGCACGGGCTGACTAATGGACGGAAGCAGTCTTTATGAGTCCGTTCATGCATCCGTTGCAGCTGTCAAGGGCAGAATCCTAAAGAAATTGATTGGGCTTTGGTCCACATTTCAAGGCCAACAAGGGGAGCGTATACTAACATTCAAAAAGGGCAGTATCTTACTCCCTCGATCATCACAACATGTCCTTCGTGATCCCGAAGAGTTTCCCGATCGTGATGCTAAGCTCATCACCAAAAGAGACATCTAAGTGTTGTGACATAGGAAACACCTTCCGGTACTCTTCACTCCGGGGACTCGTGCTGGGAGGATAGTCAACGAAATCATCATCAATAAATCTCCCTCACTACCGGTTAAGGAACCTCTCCTCCACAAGGTGGCCTGTGAACTGGTAAATGATCTTGTGGCTAGGTTTGACTACAAGTGAAAATAGTTCACCAGCGTACACGGAAGCAGAATCTACACGTCATAAGAGAGAGAAATTATAATTAATAGCAAATTCGGGTGCGGATGTAACAGTTTGAGTCCCAACGAATCTAAAACGATCATGTTTTTACCATGTAGGTCGACTTATAAGTCTGTAGATCGATCGCCAAAATATAGCCAATGAGAAAATTAGACGTTATAGGCTTTTTGGGCTTGTCGATCGACCGATGGATCGCCCATCAAGTGTCGGTCGACCGACAAAGCTGTTGGCTTCAACCGATAGGCCTGTTGTTGGTTGAAATGGCATTTGTGTAGGTCCGACCTACAAACAGTCAATTTGTTTCCTTGACTGTCTGACTTGGGGTTTTTGTACAACTTGCTTGTACCTTCATTGGGGTTTGGTCTATCATTTTTATGCCCATATTCTTAGGTCTAAGGTATGGGAGTGAGTTCCTCCTAAGGTCTCTAGACCATGGAAATGTGACATGATGAGCAATGAGTTACATGTGGTGAATTGTGTTTTAAGTGCACTTGATTCTTCTTGAATCTTCTTCCTCTTGGAGATGATTGTTCTTGGCTTCTTTCAATGATGTTCTTCAATCCTCAATCTCCTTTTTTTTAATCTTCATTCTTGCATTCTCCAATTGTGTATCCGGATGCTCAAGCTCTGTTAAGTCCTTCTTGAGGTCTTAGTGTCTTCTGTGGTTCGGCTGTGGGGATCGATCATACACTTGAACATTTTAATGTTTGTATCAATTATGTTTGTTATCATCAAAACAAATTCATGGAAAAATGTGTTTTCCAACACTCCTTACTAACAACACATGCTCCTCTCCACCCCAGAGTAATTCCACAACTTTTGATGTTCTTAAGATTAGTGCCTACAAGGCCTTCCACTCCTGCAATTCACCAATTTCACCTGTAACTAGACCCTCCTTTAAGTACTTGATGGGTTTGGTGGAGGTTGTTGTCAGGGGGTGGTGGGAGTGGAGGTGAAGCCGATGGGGTGGGTGGTGGGATGGAGTGGGGTGAAAGTACCGAGGACAACAATGAGAAGAGCAAGAAGCCAAGAAGTATTGAAGGATAAAATTGGAAATTTATACCGTTTGAAATAAGAGTAATCTAATAGGGAATTCCAAACATTACTTTTAAAAGATTAGGCACCCTAAATGTCTTTTTGTTAAATATTGGGCACCTCAGATGTAATTTACCCACATTTATAAATCTTCAAAACCTCTAACTTGCTGGTCCAACCAGTCAAATGATCCTTGGATCTTTGTCCCCTCCAATTCTCTACCCGGCCTAGTTCCCCCAGTGCCTGTAATAAGGGGGACGCAATGACCACCCTACCCTTGCTTGGGTGGAGTCTACCCCACTTATTACAGGCAATGATCAAAAACTCAGGTTTCAGCCAGGTTTCGACCTGACTGAAACCGAGTTTTGATCAAAACCTGGGATTTTTTTCCATTGATGGGGAAAACATGATTTCGACACCCAAAAAAGTTTTTTTTTAGGTCTGATTTTTTGCAGATAGCATATTTTTGATATTTTAAATACAATCCATGAATTATTTTCACCGAAAAAAACACTCAAAATGGTACTTGTTATTGACCCAAGTTTACTAATGTACGCGCTGATACAGACACTAAAGTGACATTATAAATACTTAATTCACATAATTCTAAAGTAAATGAACCCTCATCAATGAACCATGGGCACTTATTACTGATAACTACAAAATATAAAATTGAGACTCATACTCAGAATGTACCCTTTTCAATGAACCATGGCTCACTCCGGTCTAGTGGAAGAAAATACAAAAAAGCCTTGGTTCATCAGTTGCCGAGTTTGGTGCATTGGCTGCATCTTTAATCCTTTGTAAATGGATTCATGTCATCATGGGTTAACCACACTGGCTCATCCAGATATAAATTAGAACTGGTCCACCCTAACCCTGTTCCACGACTGGACCGGTGTTCAAGTTCTAACATTGTTATTTATTTTTGGCAATTTCAGATTTGCAGCGGTAGGGTCTGACTCTTGATCCTATTGGATCGTTGGAAGGGAGAAAAGTTCAGGTAATGGGAATCTAATTAAGTGCTGGTCCAATTCACGCAACCTAATAAAAATCTCCATTCACCACGTGTTGCTTATGAATATAGCTCAGAGAGAGAGAGAGATGGCCTTTTCAAACAACACTCTATGAAGCAAATCCAAGCTCTTAGATGCAAGAATGGCTCAGACTAAGTAAAGAATTGTAAAAATCCCACCAAAATAGCTTCATCGAGGTCGAAACCACTGAGACAGAGGAGTTGCTGTCGAAATTTGCTCGAAATATGCTTGTTTCGGTCAAGACAAGTGATTTTATAGTCACAGTTCTTCAATTGAAACCACTGTTTCGGTCGAAACATGGTCGAAACAATTGAGTTAAGGGCGAAACCAAGGATTTTTAAAATTCCCTTTAGGTTTCGTCTCGGGTAACCATGAAACCGAGTTGTCTCGACCGAAACCACAGATTTCGATCAAATTTTTGTTCCATGATTATAGGCACTGGGGGAACTAGGCCGGACAGGGAACTGGAGGTGATAATTTTCCCTCTTGCATCTCTCTAGTTTTTTCTACTCACGCTTGTGCCCGCATACCACGATCTGACCTACGTACGTGGCTGTTTTCCTTTTGTTGGTGGCTCCATGAGTGAGCTCTTCTCCAGGGAGCCCAATATGCCCAAGGAGCATCCAGTCATTGGGCTGTGCTGCACACATCCCTAGGCATACACCGAGATATGTGCAGCACAAGCCAACCCTTGGATGCCCCTGGATACTCCCTGGGCGCTGAGGTCCCTCGAGAGGAGCCAGATACCCGTGAGTTACCATATTTCAATTCTTCTTCCTTGAAAAACACACCAGCTGTTTTTGTTTTTGTTAGAAAAAGAAACACATTTGTACGAGGAGTAGGACCCAATAGAAACAAATAAAGCCAAAATTACAATGACAGAAGACAAAAAAGAAGAAAGAAAAAAGCTTCAACCCAAGACATTACTAAAAAGCTTGTTGTCGATTGTCCTAAAACCTCAAGTTCCTATCCAATAAAACAACCCTACACCCATTTCTCACGGCCTCACAGATTCTTCCCTCCCCTATCTCACATCACTTTCATTTAGAGTACACATAAAAGTATTAATTTAAAAAAATTTATAGGACAATTATACAGTTAGCTATGATTAGCTATGATGTTATAGTATGGAATTTTAGGCAATTAAGAAACATCATAGGATAAACTTAATGTAACTGAGATAAGGATGTTGAGAAGAATTTACGAAAACTAGAAAAAATAAAATAAGAAATCCATAAATTAGAATTGATATGGGATTAGTTCTGATATATAATAAAACTGTGAGAAAATCATTGAGGTGGCATGGTCATTGACAACGGAGATTTTTAGATACTTCTTGTATAGAAGAATGATTTGATTCAAATTGAAAGAACTAAAATAGTCACGGGTAGACTTAAAAGACTTTGAGAGAAATAGCATAGAAAAACATTCATAGGCCATAGCTTAAGTATTGTATCAAGCGTGACTTTGAAGAGAGTTGATTGAATGGTAGAGATTTATGTAGCTAACTCTATTTAATTGAGATAATGGATCGAAGAAAAATCCCGTATTAAAAAAGGAGAAAAACTATTTTGGAAAAAGACCGACCACGTGCTTCCTGGGCCAGATACAGGACCACAAAATTGTCACTCAACTCCCAATGAACTAAAAAAATCCAATTGAGTTAAATGCTCTTGCTGACAATTTCATTGATCCACACGCCAGTGTAGGCGTTGTACGACCAAACAACATCTTTTGCCCAATCTATTTTTATTGAAAACTTCACCCTCAAAGGATGTATTTAATGTGATACCCTTATCAAAAATCCACTTGAATTGTCTGGCTGGCTCACCTACTCTCTCTCTCTCTCTCTCTCCATTAACCAGACATTGTTCCTCCCTTTCAGAGCCGAAGGATGGAAGAGAGACTGGTAGAGGTATCAAACCAAGAGGTGCGAATAGACTTCGAATTGGGTCTCAAATGCCGTGCAAATGTGAGCCTCAGGTCTCTAAGCACCACCACACCAATAGCCTTCAAAGTCCAAACCTCATCTCCTCACAAGTTCCTTGTAAGCCCACCTTGTGGACTCATCCCTCCTTCTTCCCAAGCTTCCTTCCAAATCATTCTCAAACCCCAAACCCAACTCCCCTCCTCTTTCCCTCGCTCTCTCTCTGATCGTTTCCTCCTCAAAACCGCTCTCGCTCCCGATCTCTCTTCATCCTCTGACCCAACCATTATAAATTCCTGGTTCTCCTCCTCCTCCTCTTCCACACTACTCACCTCCGACTTCAAGCTCAAGGTTGCCTATGTGGGTTTCTTTCTCCTCCGCCACGCGGTTTCCGCCGGCGACATCTATGTGGTCAAGCTTATAATTAAACGGCAGAAATCTCTGCTCACCCACCTCTCACCTCCAGATGCCGAGTCACTCCTCAAGTCCGCCACCGAGTCATGTAACTCGAGTTCTATGATTAGTTTGCTTTTAGAATCCGGGTTGAGTATCAAACCGGATAGCATTGAATCTGAACCGAAGTCGAGCTGGATGGTTTACAATGGATGGACAGGAATCCATGTGGCGGCGGCATTTGATCGGACGGAGGAGCTGTGGAGGTTGATAAGAAGAGAGGAAGGAGGAGGTGGTGGTGGTGGTCCGTTGGATTTGGATTGTAGAGATGAGGAAGGTAGAACGCCGCTGCATTTGGCTGCGAGTAGGGGGAACGTAGAGTGTGCCAAGTTGTTGATAGAGGCGGGTGCAGATAAGGATGCTAAGAGTCAAGATGGAAGGACAGCGTTGTACAGAGCAGCAGCCAATGGGGACCGTCAGATGGTGTCTTTGCTTATCAAGATGGGTGCTGACCCCACCACCGTCACATCAACGGTGCATGGTCGTTCACTACTTGATGTGGCTCGAGAAGAGAGACATGTAAGTCTGTCTGTATCTACATAACATTGGTAATAAAATAATTACTCAAATCTCAAAAATAAATGGATCATTCAAAATGAGTCTCCCATGCCATGCTTGGTCAAGACTGATACCGATATGAAACCGGCCAATCTGATATCGATTCTTCAAACCATGATACTGATTGAACTTAGAAGGTTGTAATTGGTGGGTGATAGCCTTGCAAGCTTTAAAAAGCCCAGAATCCAAGACATGAGATTGGCTCCCATTGATTAGGACTTAGTATTAGATCGAATCGGCCAAAACCTTAGAAAATGGTATTGAGTTGAAGCAAACATTTTCAAAAATCTTTGATTTTTTAAAAAAAAAATATTCTTGTAAAGCTAATTACGAAAGATAAATTTCATTGACTAAGCATGCATTCAGATTTAAAAACCCGAAATCAGGATCCGAATCAGATATGATCAATTTCAATTCGGATGGAAATCTATTTGAATCAGCTCCGGAATGGGTGTGTAGATCTATAACTCTTGTATCTGTACAATTATCGGTCCAATCCAGATCAACCAAAATCTAACCCGAATCAGCCGGGGCGGATCGGATTTAAATTCCAAAGAGATCTTGGAATTGACTAGACTCCATTTTTTGTCAAACATTGAAGAGTTGATCTTGCACTGTTTTTTGCTATTATATGGGGGAAAAAATTCCATTTTTTCTGGTAGAGAAGTTTCTATAAAAAAGAGAAATGCCCTACCTTTAATTGCGGTTTGAACAAACCAGCTCCAACTAGTTATACCAAACCCTAGCTAAAAAAGATCAGGGTTGTAGTACCTTCTTGCGCTCTAGTAATTTTGTTTTTAGCTAGTGATTGTTTCTTTTTCGGACCGTTGAGACTCAATTCTGAAAATTGGAAACGTAATGCAGAAACAAGTAGTAGATATCTTCGAAAGAGGAGAATCAGTGTTGAGGGCAGCAAGAAAAGGGGAGCTCAGGGATCTGGAATTACTACTGAATACAGGGGCCATCACAAACTACCACGACCAATATGGTCTCACTGCTCTCCATGTAGCTGCCATCAAGGGACACAAGGAAGCTGTGTGCATGCTCCTCAACCATGGGATGATGAAGATGATGGACTTGGAATGCCAGGACTTGGAAGGCCACACACCTTTACATTTGGCCGTGGAGGGCGGCAGCTTAGAGACTGTTGAGGTTTTGATCAACAAGGGAGCCAACCTCAACACCAAGAGCTGGAGGGGTTCGACCCCTCTCGACATGGCTCATGCCATGGGACATGATGCCATTTCAAAGCTACTCATCAACAGAGGAGCCTCCCCTCCGTCGCTACCACCCTCATCTTCGTCATCATCCTCATCAATCTTACAGTGACAAAAGATCCCACACCCAATCCCACCAAGCCGATGATGACCCTTCCAATGTATAGATGCTAAAAAACCAAAGAATATTTCTTTCTCACTGCTACCAATCTAGCAAAAGGAATGCAAACCAATGTAGTGAATTAACAGCAAAACGCACCTGCCAAGAAATAGAACACAGCCTCCAAAGATTTACATTTTGCCTTGGAAGTTCCTAAGAGAATCGTTTACTGGCATCAACAAGATTTTCAAGAATCAACACGATTCAAAGGTATTCCTACACGCAATGCCATCACTTTTGTATACTGGACCAATACAAATAGAATACATAGAGGAATACAGGACCAATGGTATTGCCATGAATATCATTAAAACAACATGCAGAACAACTTACGCGCTTGTTTCAATGCTACGAAAGGATTCCAAGAAAAATAATAATTAGAGGAATACAAGACCAATGGTATTGCCATGAATATCATTAAAACAACATGCAGAACAACTTACGCGATTGTTTCAATGCTACGAAAGGATTCCAAGAAAAAGAATCACTGTACCTGCAACCTATAATGAATTATGAATTCGACATACAAAATATGTATGCCACAACAGCTGTTACCTAGCAAACATGCATGATAGAATACCTATGAAAAGAGAACTATTGCTCTCAACACTCTGGTGAGGTGCATCACAAGCAATTGATACACTGCAAAGATCAATAAATGTCACAATAGCATGCAAACAAGGTTAACTTTTAATTATGTGAAGTTTGTGTATTGTTATAAACATCCAATACTTGGAATCAACTGAATCAGGTTCAGAGGCAACAGGGAAAATAAAACCGCTCTCAACCAAAACCCCCTTGCCATGTCAACTGACCGAGCAAACAGCCTACCGGAAGTAAATTGAGACCTGAGGAATGTCAATGTCATTGTCCTCATCATCCTCACATGCCACTACAACATCTAAATGATTCCTGTATGGAGGCACCTCCACGCGAGCCACTTCCCTGGCAAGATCCACCACTCTCCTGTCCATTCGATCTCTATGCCTTGGGAACATACTGTTGTATAGCAGGCTACTTCCACATGAAATGCTGTAAGCATTCAGCCCCTTGTCTTTAAGCCACTGCAATAGATCCCTGAGGGTGGGATTGTCCCTTAACATCCAGCGGTCCCACACAGTCCAGCTCATGTCCCGGTGCTTGATAACCTTGGGTGGGACTGGCTCTGCCATTGAGAAAAGTGGGAGTGCCAGATTAGCAAAGGTGTTGCGGTAGTCTTCCAGCTTGTGTCCCATATCTAAAACCTTATACAGTTCCAGACACACGAGACCAGTAGCCATTGCTGTAGCAGTTGCAATGGCTGGGATGATCCTCCCCGCAATGAATTTGGCCTTGAGCTTGTCAACTTCTGGAATACTGTAGTTTCTTGCCCTCATATTCGCAAGTGCAGCTATCAAGTCCATGTGGTAATTGGTGTCATCATCCTGCACAATCCAGACCATTATATATGAGAGGTTGAACTAGAACTATACGGGACATTCAACCAGATCATTTAACAGGAAAAGGGGATGGGGTGGGGGAAGAGAGTAAAACAAAATCATGTCAGCTTATCTTGGCTGTGCTATATCACAGGGCATAACCAAAAGGGACACCTTCCTAAAAAGTCTTTTCCCCCCATTTCTGTTCCCAACCAACTGAAGAGTATTGGCCAGAAGGTAAAATCTTCAAGGTTCACAATTGAGATCCATAGGCCGCAGTTCAAGGTGAATGGCATCTGTATGTCTAAACAGGCAGATGGAACACACAAACACAAACAGAACGAAAGGGGGGGGGGGGGATAGAGAAACCTTTTCAAATTGTATTGGATTCATCCTGAAACCTGGAGGAAGTTTCTTCCAGCATTCTTCCAGCCTCATGATCAGATCGTTGATGACTGCCCCATCATCTACAGAGGCAGTAGATAGGCTTGTAGCTTTTTCATCAGTGACAATCTTCACTCCTTTCCTGGGCTGGAAATCAGGAACAATCACCTTATTAATAGCATCAGCCAACTTCTTAGGATTCTTAGCCCAGTCAGGAATCGGGATGCCAAATGTCTCCGCACGCAATATTGATCCTGCCATAACGTAGTGAAGGTGACCAGGATCGTCAGCAGAGAACTGCAATGGGCGGGGGAAACGCTTGGGAGCTGACCAGAATGGGGCCCCAGTACTGGTTGATGCATCCTCAGGGAAAGTATAAGTCAACTGCTTCACACGGTTGGCAAAGTAGTCCTCGAACCTGATTATACAGAAAACGCTAGTCAGTAACCGAGATAATGTATCTATGAAGAATCAAATTGAACAAGAATATAAAAGAATGAAGTTATCATTATGCAATATACTTTAGACGAGCCCAAGTGATGCAGTCTTGGAATGTTTCACATCTCTCGCTATCAAGGCACTCAAGAACATGTTCCAGATTGTCCCTGGCCTGAGCATCACCTGCATTCTTCATAGCCGCCGTGTATTCACTTGGATTGGATAGATATGCATTTACCTCTGCTGGTGTCTTCTCAAGTAAGCCCTCAAACTCAGACCGGGCCCATGTCAGACAGTGATCAATGTTGTGAGGGAATGAATGAACCGTACACATGGGTGCTTGCTTCTCAGGTGGATCCCTTGAGGCACCATAGTTTTCAGTGAGATGAGGAATTACCATCTGTGTGTTACATTTGGCACCTAGTGTTCCGGACTCGAGAAGTGGCTTCTGAAAATATAAGCACCTCTGATCAATGTAAAGCCTAGCATTAACATTATCCAACGCATTAACCACAACATTCAGATTCTCCCAGAACGCATCATTGAACACATTTTCGGTCTCAGGACTTGCCCGGTTCTGCAGGGCCTCAACATGAAGACGAGGGTTTATTGAAGCAGCAGCAGATGCAGCAACGGTAGATTTGGCCTGTCCAATGTTCCAATCTCGGAAGAGAAACTGCCTGCTGAGGTTGCTCTTCTCTATAACATCATCATCAGTAATGGTTAGCTTCCCTTTCTCACTGCAACAAACTCCCATAAGAGCTAGATTCTTCAAGAATTCGCACCCTAGTGCACCAGATCCCACCATGAAAATTTTTGCTTCCTCTAGTTTCTTCTGGAGCTTGGATCCAAACACTGAAATTTGTGCATCATAACGGCTACTTAATGGTTTCACATCATCAGGGTCTAATGGTTCAGTAGGAAGGGATTCGACCGAGTCAAAGTAGAAGAACTGTAGAAAAAACCAATGAATATTAGATATATACCGGAATTTGTAAAACACTAACTGGAAGTCCTAAGAAAGATTCTCACTCAAGAAACCCAGTCAGGACTTGATTACAGAGCGACAACTCAACCAGTAAGATCTCCAGCTACAATAAAAGAACATCACTTCATATAAAGTATTTCACCTGAAAAAGTGGATGGAACTTTCCAGAACACGCTTTCACGACCTCTTGGCCAACAATACCACCAAACATTGCAGCCATGGGATTTAGAACAGCCCTAGCACCAAATGCAAAAAGACGCATAAGTTTCTGGTCAATCTCCTCCAGCTTCCCATCTCCTGAACCCAGATTAATATTAATGGCCAAAGATATCAGCTTCTGAGCATCTTCCTCCGACCCAGCGACAGGAAAGCGTCCAACCTCGCATATAAACTTATCTAGTGCTTGGAATGCCAAGTGTAGCAGAGGAGGACGATCAAACTTGGAGAAGTCACTCAGAAGGAAATCACCTGGATCCTTGAGTGCTTCTCTCAATGTCTTAAAGTGCAATACTTTTGGCTGCTTTACCTGTGCGACGATACCACCTTTGACATATGCACCATAATTTGTCGTGTCGTCCTCAAGGTAGAACGAGTAAGGCCTTGCATTCTTAACCTTTCTTGGCTTCCCGTCATTCAATTCAGTCATGCCCTCTACTTCAGAGAAGACAACAAGATCCCCATCCTGAAACTCAAGCCTTTCATCATCAACACAAGCAACAAGGGCGGGATTGTCATTGCTGATGGAAGCAATTATACCCGTGTGTGGTTCCTCACCATCTACATCAATAACAGTGAACTCAGGTCCAAAGTCACAGAACACACTACCAAAAAGACCTCGAATGTCAACCTTGATGAAGGAAATTGGAGGCTGATGATTATGGCAGTACTCGTCAAATACAATTGCTTTATCCAAGCAAATATCAGTAAAAACTACTGCCTGCAAAGACAGAAATCAGCACATATTACTAGGCAAAGAGAAATCCAAGAAAGAAGGGGGATGGGGGGAGCACAAAGACATGTACAGATACAAATTCCACTTTAACATGAAGACTATCAACAAATACTGAAGATAGTATCAATCATACAAATGAAACAGGAAGATAAATTGATGGACAGATAAAGAACAAGTAAATAATGAACATTTTCCCCTCCTGAGAATGGAAAATAGCATGCTCTCATTTTGAAGGCATAGCAGCTTTACCAATGACAAGTAAGATTCGAACCACCTGCAAGCAGGTCCAAATGGCCCAACTAAAGAGCCAAAAAGTTAAAAGACAAAGAGGGACATTATCAGGGTAAACAAAATACAATATGAATGATGGAACCAGGAATCCTCATGTAGAACTAAGATTATTTCAAATGCCTTTATTATAGTATTCACTCCATTTCTGATTTCAGTATCATAATCTAAAATGAAATGATATAAGTTGTACATAATAATAGCAGGAGCCTCGTGCACTGGAACACTCTTTTTATAATAGTTATCAAGGTGTAACCTAAGCGTCCGGGTGCCTTGGACGCCTAGACGCCATGACAACTATGACTACATAAACAACATTGGATCAAGGAACTGGCCCCCATCAGTTAAAATTGTTAAACTATGATCCTTTGTCATATACACTGAAACTCTATGGCCAGACTTTATCTACATAAGAAACTGTTCTCTTGGAATCTTTTATTTTAGACCATGATACAGAATTGTCACTATCCATTTACTATGAGTTATTTCTATTTTGGGTGGACCCATAGTGATCCATATGTAGGGCCTCACGATCCAGGATTGATTCAATTGATATCAGAGCCGAATTTCCTAAAATTTCTAACCATGACAGGACCCTCTCACATCGCCAATCTTGAGCTCTACAGGCTGTACAAGGAATTAAGGAAAAGAGAAGTGAGGTCAAATATGACAAGTTCATGGAAGAGACTCAAGGCTCTCTCACTGAGAAAGCAAGATGAAATAAAACTGTATATGGCTTTATTAAGAGGACTGAAAAGCAAGATGAAATAGAACTGTATATGCCAGCTCCTAAGTTCCATACCTTAGGGATCAAAGATACACCTCCAAGGCAACAACCTGATCCAACCATACCCCAGGATGTCACACGGTTATTTCCCGACAGGGACTGGGGGCATCAAGGCTGAGGTTCCAGAGTTCAATGGTGAAAAGGGGTTAGAGGAATTTCTTGATTGGCTTAAGTTTAAAGGATTTTTGTTATAAATCCTCTTTGGACAATGTGTAAACTCATCGTCACCAAGTTTAATGGATGCATGTTCATGGTGGAATGACGTATTACATTTGAGGCTAATCAGGTAACTTGGACCCATTACTAGTTGAGAAGTCATAAAGCAAACTTTGAACAAGAAGTTTGTCCCTCCTAATTATGAGAAGGTATTATTTCACAAACTGATTAATTTTCAGAAAGGATGTGGATTCATACATGATATGACAGCTACTTATACCAAGACAGATGAAGAGAAGTACAATTATTTGAAGACTAGGCTCAAAACTCCTCCATCTTACTAACCTCCACCACAGATTAAAGAAATGCCTGAATCCCATAGAGTGGAAGAAAAGAATCCAGATGTTATTAGAGGCAACGACTAGTTGAGAACATTGTGTGTCATAATTGTGGCAAGAAGGGTAACTTGGGCAACAAATGTACCAATATGTCTTGTCCCATGAATGTAGCAGAGACGCAACCAACAGAGAAGGAGGATAATAATGATACAGCTAATTTATATCTTTAACCTTTTGAGGATGATGGTCCTGATGATGACGAAGTTGAAGCTCACTCCAGTAGTCTTACTTCATTCTCCAACAGACTAGTTGATAAAGATCCCTAACTCAAATAAAAGGGTATTCTTCTGCACAGTGCCGGTTCTACAGATGTTCATACAGTTGTTGATACCGGAGTAGAAGCAAATTTTATCTCTGCAGACTTTGCTCAAGCATTCAACCTTCCACAGAAGCATCTCTTTAAGAATATTCATGTGCGAGGTTTTAGACCTATTGCTTGAGAAGAGACCAGTGCAATAGCTCAAGTACACCTACCGATTGGGCCCTTATAGTACCATGTCTGTTGCTTAGTCACCCGATTGGTGCATTATGATATTCTTCTAGTGTGACCTTGGCAACGAAAGGCAAGTATTCTCTACAATGATGCATGGAATACCATCAAGGCAAAACATGGAAGCCATAGGCCCATATATACTTGATGTCACCAAACGCCTTATCAGACATGCCTCATCGGCAACAGTCTCCTCCTTTAATTATATATCTCTCCCCCCCTCCCACTCATGGAGTTGGATTTCAACAGTCTTCCCCAAGATATGTCCCACACAGCAACGATATAATTACAAGAGCATCTAGGGTTCAAGACCTAACTCAACGGAGTCGAGTTCTTTTATGACCAGGAGAGTTGATATAGTTAGGAGTAGGGTTAAGTGGAGATAATAATGCAATTTCCCTTTCTTTTATCTTTATCTTGTTAGAATTGTTCATAGCAAGTGGAAGTTAAGAGTTTATATTGAAGGAGTTATGTACCGGTCAAACTTGATGTGGTGTGCGCGAATGCTGTCAAAATCGCGCTGAATGAAAAAAACAAAATTTGGACATCAAAACAAATGAATATTTTACCGCACTTTCTGTTTATAGCATGTTTGACCATATTAAGATTTATGGAATTTCTAGATTTGAGAAAAACCCCAGCATTAGAAAGTTGAAAATTGCACCTACCGCCGAAAATCTAGTTTTTGTTCTTGAACTGAGGGGTTGACTTTTTTTTCCTTTTGGAATTTTATTTTTTAACTATTTTTATTGGATTCAAATAGGGGGTATTTGCTTATTTATGAATAATATAGCATTTACTTAAATGATATTAGGCATAAATAAGTGTCTAGCCTAGTTTCTGTCCTGATTTCTGGCATAAGTATATGTCCTGGTTTCACACTAACTGAAACTCCTATTTGGACTTTATTTTTGCGAAATCTGATAGTGCCATTGTGTTTAAATGGCCAAAAATAGGCTGAGTACCAAGTTTCAGACCCAAACTAGGTCTAAAACCTACTTAAACCAAGTTTCGAGTTCAAAAAAAAAATGCACCAACTCGACCGAGACCTCAGTTTTTCACAGGGTCGAGTCCTGAGTTTCAGTACCTTGGATACACCATCGAATGGTCTCAACAGATCAGCAAATCTCCAAATCAACTTCACATTCAGAAATCAACCGAAGAAACAGAAAAGAGAGAAGATAGGAATAGGATAATTGGATTGAGTCTCTCACTCTCTTCCGGGCCTCTCATCCTCTCAAGGCATCTCACCTCTCAACTGAATCACACAGCTCCATGAAGGAAACTTCAAATATTCATTATCTCAATCATTTCTGCTAATGGCTAGAACAAATATATTTAAAGAAAACCCAATAAAAGTCCTAATCTAGGAAATTAAATCTAACTAACCTTCTAATTTCAGATTACATATAAACTAACTAATAAAACCAAAATAGAAACAAATCCCAATAGACACCTAAAAAGGGCATACCCAATGCACGAGGCTCCCACCACTGCGGGGTCTGGGGAGGGTCATAATGTACATAGCCTTAACCCCCGCTTCACGGAGAAGCTGTTTCCAAAGACTATCTAATAAAACTAATTATAACAGCTGTAGGAGTCCCCATACTAACAATTGAATCTTCAATTTGTATTCACTAGCTAGCTGGCTGTGGGGCCCTCATGATCACGAAATCTCCTCCCAATAAAGCTGAATAATATTTCTTCAATTCTGGGAATAAACCCTTCATGATAGGCTGGCCGATAATTAATGAGAGTCTCCAATTAAAACTAATCACTCGCCTCATATCGCCTTAAATAACTGATGGACCTCCTTTAATTTTTTGGAAGTAAATCCCCTTTAATTCTACTGGACGATAACTCTTTTTGGAGCAGAAATCAATGGGTTAAAATAAACCTGAAATTTGGACAAGGTGCATGCTGGTCAATCTGCATCATGAAGAAGCCTAAGTTTCTACTAACAACTAAGTCTCTCTTTCCCTTGATTACCAAAAGACCCTTTGCTGATGAACCTTGTTTCTATTTCAATCCTATTTCATTTTAATTCCCAGAAAAGCCATCCCCCCTCCCATTTAATTACTGATTTTCCCAAACTACTTTAGTCCTTTCGAAAGGGTCCTAATTCTGCTGAGAATCTACAGAATTGCCACTACCCATGTACTTTGAGTTATTTATCTTTTGGGTGGACCCATAGCGATCCAAATTTAGGGCTCACAACCGGGGATTGCATCAAGAAGATACGAACAGATCGAACAAACTGAAACTTGCCCAAAACGCAGAGAATGCCAATCCTTAGAAGCAAAGGGAGAAACTGATGCAGTATCAAGCTTTGAGAAAAGGAAAGGGAAGGAAACGACCCTTCAGTTCAAGCTGGCTTGATTTGGGTTAGTTTTCTTGCCCAGGTTATAGCTACTGGTTCATAATTTGAATCAGTTCTTTGGTTCAAGACTGGTTCTATGGATCAGATCTAGTTCACCCATATCATGGGGCCAGTTGAGTTTTAATTTCTTTATCTATTTGTTATTAAGAGTTTTTGTTAGGCTGGATTAGGACTCTATGAGTCCAGCATTGTTTAAGTTGTTTATTTCTTATTTTATTCAGCGCTTTAGTAGTAATAGACTACCTCTATAGCAATCGGCTAGAGGAATGGGAAGCTGTGCATGCTGTCTTACCTTTCTTAATTCTGTTCTACTTTAATTAGATGCTGTCTGTTACTTCTTCAATTATTAATTTTCTGGAACTGATTTCTAAAATCGGATTTATGCTTCTGTTAAAGATTACTTATCACTGATTAATCATTAAATAGAACATTACCCCACATCAAATTATTTTTCAGATCACAAAATACACCCAAACTTTACTAAAATTCCAATCTGTCCATTCTTGAATCGGTGGCCAAAATTAGGCCTGGTTCTTCGGGGCCTGAGCTTCAAACAGGGTCCTGTTTATCCAGCCAGGCTAGTACATCTGCATCAGAAAACCTGAATGATGTAGACAAGTCACCTAAAGGGTTATTGTATTGAAAATAAGCTTTGGGTTGGGTCATATATGTATTGGGACTTTGATCCCATGGGTTTACTTTGTATTTGGCCAATTTAATGAACCTAAAATATGGGTAGAAAGTAGGAAAACAGGATTTACTTCGTTAATTTACTTAAAGTCCTATTTTGAGTCTGTGTTCTTTATTATTTCACAGTCCTAGTCAATTTAGGATACTTTATTAGTTAAGGATGGATTCAGATCCTCTACTGCCGAGCTGCCCGGCAGGACCGTGCTGCCTAGACACAATGGGGCATGCAATGATCGCCTTACCCCCACTCAGACAAGGCGTTCGGGCAAGGGTGAGGCGGTCATTGCACGCCTCACCATGTCTGGGCAGCATGGTCCTGCCGGACAGCTCGGCAATAGAGGATCCAAATTGGTTAAGGATTGGGTTAGGCCTTTCCTTTTTAGTGTCTAAGTTTATTTTTGAGTCTTCTATATAAGTTTGTACGGGAGGCCAGCATTGTACACGAATATGATTAATGAAATCTTCACTTCAGCCTTTGTGAAAATCCTGAGATAGGATGGGTGAGACGCCCAGGCTGAGATAGCCAACCTTCTTTTCCCTCTTCGTCTTCCTTACTTCATCCTCATTCTTCTATTTTTTGTTTTGTTTTAAAACCTGCAACCAAGCCATCGGGTGCGTATTCTGGAGTTTGCATCAAGGTATTGAGAACCAAGAGTCTTCAACACCACCGGATTGATTGTTGTGGCTTCTCTTTATTCAAGAGATTCATTATTCTCGATATCTGCTTCAACAAGTCACAAAATTTGTGGGTTTATAATTATTACTTCTCTTGTGGTTACCATTTTGAGATCATCTCATTCTCCTCCAACCAATTTGTCTCTCGGTTATCTTTTGAGATCTCATCATTCTTCTTCTTTTGAGATCCCATTGTTCTCTTTCTTGTTCTTTGGAGATTTTCTATTTGATCATGCCTGGGATTTATTTTGGTATCAGAGCCTATCATCTCCTAGGGTTGATATCAATACAAGGAAGATGAAGCCAAAAGTTCCTTACTTTGTTGGACAAAGAGACCCACTCCTATTTCTTGATTGGTTGGATTATCTAGAGAAATATTTTGACTGGTACAACCCAACGGAGGAGTAGAAGCTCAGGTTTGTTCACTTCCGATTGACTGGTTATGCCAAACAATGGTGGAAATCCCACGACGAGAGACTGTCATAGTTGTCAAGGTGTCGCCTAGGCGTCCAAGCGCCTTGCCCGACTTGGGCACCTTGCTCGCCTACTTGGTGTCGCCTTGAATTTGGACCCTCTCTGCCGCCTTGGGTCACCAAGACACCGTGACAACTATGGAGAGACTCAGAGCTAGAAGATGTGAACCTAGGACTTGGAAAGAGATGAAGCACGAGTTGAAGACCAAGTTCCTACTGGAACGTATACAAAGAAAGCTTTCCTTTCAACATGATTACCACCAAAAGACATTTACAATTGAAAAGAAAATGAAACATTTATTGCAACAGTTTGAAGCCACGTTTGGTCCCCCTCTACTCTCCACCTCCAACGGATGCTACCATGGAAGCCGTTGATGATTTGAAGATGGGAGAGCAACAAGAGATGGCAAACTCAGTGATCGCAGCCCTTGAATCCATTCCAGAGATATTGGTGTGTGAACCACAACTTGATGATGAATGGGCTATTAATGCTACCCTTGAAGGAGAAGAATGTGAAGACACCCTAGATGATAACAATGACATCTATGAGATTAATGTTGAAGTACCAACAAATTTTGTCTTTAGGGAAGAGTCAGTCCTTGATGTTTCGAATGTCGATGCATACATTGAAGAGTTCGAAGCAGAGAAGGTTGAAGACAAGACTGTAGAAGACCCCATGGACATGACTGCTGATTTCGAAGTCAATTGGGCACATAGAGTTCGTCATGCCACTAGAGTTCTTTGAAGAGAAAGTTCCATGCCTTGAAGACTACATTCCTAACATCCATGAGCTGCCTGAGTACTGTTATGGTTCGAAGACCGATGTTCACCATACAAAGTTGATTCCTCCATTTTGCAAAATTCGAGGACGAAAGCAGGGGAGAATTAATATAGATAAGTCACCTAAAGGGTTTATTGTATTGAAAATAAGCTTTGGGTTGGGTAATATATGTATTGGGACTTTGATCCCATGGATTTACTTTGTAATTGGTCAATTTAATGAGCCTAACATATGGGTAGAAAGTAGGAAAACGGGATTTACTTCATTTATTTAGTTAGAGTCCTACTTTGAGTCTGTTTTCTTTATTATTTCACTTTCCTAGTCAATTTAGGATACTTTATGATGTAGAGCTGAAGCCCTACATCCGCAAGAAGAAGAAGAAGAAGAAATAATCCAAGTGTTAGAGTAGTAGGGATGCCTATGTAGATGAGCAGGGTCCCAATCTTGTTCTGGTTCAGTAGGATATTTAGGATTTCTTTTATTTTGGGTAGCTATTAGACATGTAGGGAAGTTTCCCATTAGAGTTTTATTGAGCACTTTTATTAGTCTAAGTTTTAGGAAGTACTTAGGAGTTTTTATTTTTTGAGTATTATAAATAAATGTGTAATCAACGATTGGATTAGTAGATTTGAATGAATGAAAGTTTTGAGTTTTTTTGTTACCAAATTGGTACGAATAAGATCGTGTGACCATATCCCCTTCTCTCATATCTTCTTCCTTCTCTCCTCTTCCTAGCAACCATTCTCTATTCTTCTCTTTCTCCTCCTCTTCTTTTACTTGTTCGCAAACTTTGAAGCGAATGAAGGTCTCCTATACGCGACCTAACCATAGGAATCCTTTCCCCTTTACTGACCTCTGAAGTGTGGTTTCACCCTCCTCTTCTTTTATTTCTGTTTGCAAATTTTGCAGCGAATGAAGGTTTCCCATATTTACCTAACCATAGGAATCTTTTCCCCTTTAGTTATTTTCTGACCTCTGAAGTATGGTTTCACCCTCCCCCAGATCTGAACTTTTATCCTATCGCCAGATCCCGTTGCAGGTTCTGAAACATCTCGGATACTGGGTTTTGATGCTTGCTGGTGCTGGCTTTATAGCAGGTCTAGTGCTGTGATTCATTATATGAAATTTCAGGTCAAGCCATGGTTTTGAGAGTGAGAATAGCTAATCTCAACAACTCTGTTTTACCGCTGGTTTTCTGTTTGTGTCGTGAGCTTGAAGAAGACAACCTTCACCCCACTCCACGATTATAATAACCATTATTTCTAACTTTGTTTCCACTTCTCTTTTAGATAATTTTGTGTCTATCCTAAGTCTTAGATTTTCTTCCAAGTATGTCCTTGACAAATAAATACCAATCCTATTAAGTCCTCCTTTACCTACCAATTTAACCTTTAAAAAATCCTGGTTATTACAAGATGCCATTGCCCTTCTATTGCTTTACTTTTGTTCAATCAGGTGGGTCCGTAAGCAATCCAAACGGGTTTTGGAACCCCAGATCCGCATCACCAAGATATGAGGAGGAGGATCGTAAGGGCAAAGGAAGAATAAACCAACTTGTGGAAGTCCAACAGTATCACTGGAAGCCTGGAACAGGGTAAGTGTAGGTAGGTTTCAGAAATTTGAAAGGGAAAGGATATGAAAGGGGAAAGAAGATTCAATGGAGTTTAACTCATAAGAGAAAAAGAAAGGAGAAGAAGGGAGGTTGTATCTGATAGGAATTGATGCAGTAACACTTGACTGGTTGGATCAGCATGATAGGGTTTGGAAACCCAAACCCAGACGGAACCAGTCCAACCCGGGATTTTGGTCCAACAAGGGCTTGAAGTAGTAAATTTAATTACTTAGTAGTTTATTTATGTCAAGTCTTTTATTTGTTTTGAGTTGCATACGTAGGAGATATATAGCAAGTTATTCAGTTTTAGTTTTAGAATCTGACTAGGAGTAGTTGAGTCTTTGGTTTTTGTCTTTGTTTTTCCCCTTCAAATACTTACATTGTAACCAATGTGAGAGCATAGATTAAAAAATATATATCGTTTGGTTGCAAAATTGTGAGTGTGTGGTTGTATGATTCCCCTCCCTGCAAAGTTTCGTCTCAGATTTCTTCCCCGCTCCTAACCGGCCCTCCACCAAGAAGTTTAAGAAACAAAGAGAAGAGAGGTGCTTGGCCCACAATCACACCATGCAGGTAAACAAAAACTCAATTTCTTTTCATTCAAATCTATTCAAATGATGGAGTAACATATATAAAAGAAAACTCCAAACAAAATAATAGAAACCTACTCTACTTTGGAAACTGCTTTAAACAAACAAACTTAGGAAACCAGTACCAATACGGACTCTACTCCTACCTCCTACGTTTGACAATCTTCAATAAAACAATTAATTAAATTGCAACTTACAATAATAACACCCAAATAATAAACTAACCCCTACCAACCCTGTTGGTACAAAAACCCGAGTTGGGCCGGCTACACTTAGGTCTGGGTTTCTCTATCCTGTAGTGCCGATCCAGCCATTATAAAACAACTGCATCACTCCTGGCCAGTAACTTGATTTTCCTTTGCATCTTGATAGATATGATAATTCTTCAATCCATTGTCATGTCAAAGCCCAAACTCTTGGTGAAACTCTTGCAACCCAATGAAACTTGTTCCAATAATCATATCAAAGATTGCTAGCTAAAGTCTACATACGGACACGTGATTTGTCAGAGGGAGTGACAAATCTAGGTGGTAACATAACTCGTAGATTAACTAGCTTCTTCGTAGCCCCAATGGTTTACTCATCCCAAAAAAAAACATAACTCGTGGGTGGGTAGGGTGCACAAAAAATGGAAAACATCATGGTTGCAGTTTAGTACACCAACCAATCTAGGAACAGGCTGATTCCCAAGTCAATGGACAAGATTGATGGCTGAAAGCCCACATTTTAAAGAAACTTACAACAGATACTAAAAGTTTTGATATATCCTCTGACAAACCAATCTACATATGTATCCAACTTTTATCAATGGCATGCCAAATTTTCACAGGGGGATGGTTGAAATATAAGTCTCGAGTGTCAAAATGCCTTGATATAAATACTGTGATGTGTTATATGGTTTTAAGCTTCTTTACTGAATGATTTGGTACAAATGAAAGGAAAAACATTCTTGACCATATCTATATAGTTGATCTTTTTAGGGTACCAAATCATCATAGAGGTTTTCTCTTAACTTCTCTGTCAGACAGGATTACTAATATTTATGAATGATTACCGAGAATCAGATGAAGCCTAGTAATACAGCAAAAGCTCAACCCAACTAACACATCAAAGATTAAAAGCAGCCGTCAGTTATGCCCGGAATTGATCATGAAGGGCTAAAAACTGTTGCCTGAATGAATCAGTTCACTTTGAAGGTTTCAGAATTGAAAATCTAGTCATTGCAGATAGAAAATTTATTACAAACACCATAATGACTTGTGCATGACCAATACCAGAAATAAAGTATAGATCCACTATAGTGGCTACAGAAACGTTGGGAACTACCAATGAGAGTCATCTAAAAATACATCTGCTTCAAGATTTAAGACTGAACAAAAACAGAACATTCTAACAATTACTTTTGAAAACTTAAATTCATGCAGGGTGTAGATGCCTGATTAACAGATAATGCATACACCACGCCTTAACTAGTAGCATCCTATTATCATTAAAGAGCAATGGAATACCTTGATTTGGCGCATTTAACATGAACAAAAACAACCATGAATAAAGCAGATGATATGGTAAGCAAAAGCACCTGAAAATCAGAAAGTTTCTCCTTAGTCAATTCAGTAGTTAGGGTAGAAATGAGCACAGCATTGTTCAATTCTTGCAGCTTCTGGACTGAAGCCAGCGCACGGTTCTTCCCCACATCATCCTCAGAAAAAATGAAGTTACTGGACAAGTCCCACAACTCCACTGTCCCTTCATCATGCAAAGTCACCGACTTGACACCAGCAAGAACAAGATTCTTCGCTGCAAAAAGTAGAGCAAACACAAGAACCAAATTAGGCCAAGTAAGACAGAACGACAGAGGAAGTAAATATCAGGAAAAAAATAAAAAATAGAGAAGGTGAGAAAATACGAGAGGCTGGTATCAATATAGTCTCGAAATGTTATGACGAGAAACAAGTTGCTAACCAATCATGGATCTCAATCGCTGCTACTATTCTATGCTAATGAATTTCTTAACATAATTGGACCATAACCTTCATAAGCCACCAGCCGCGTATAACTAAACAATATTACCCAGAAAGAGATTCCAGAGTCACCGCAAATGGAAGCACATGTAGATAAAACAGATCTTTAAATTCGGTCTAGATACTCTTGGATCACAAAATTTAGAATAAAAAAGTGAAACAATAAAAACAAACTGAGATCGGCCATAGATTATAATTCAATAACCAAATCATATAAAACCATCACTACTATATTGATAAAGGAATCCAAAAATCTAGCCCACCGAACAGAAAAGATCGATTATAAACGTACCAATTTCACAACCGAGGCCCTGCATCCCTGAGATGAGGATGTTAGAGCCGAAGAGCCGTCTCATCGTCTCCCGGCCATACACAGCAAGCTGCCGGCTGTGCAGATCCTCATCGATATCTGGTGGATTTCCATCACCCAACGCCATGTTTGGCTGCCCAACGTGGTTGTTGCCGCTGCTACTGTTGCTGAAGTTGTTCTCGCCGCCGCTGCTACCGATGTCTTTGTTGTCGTTGACCGTATCTGGTGTGGCTCTGAAGGGGTCAGACGAAGAGATCAATGAATCAATCCGATTTTTCTTCAACAAAGCTTCCGTGTTGTGACTGTCGTCGCCAACTACCTCTCCTCCAACAGCTCTCTTTCTAGGAAGCATATAGTGCAACAAACTGCTCAAAACCCCGCCGCATCCCATTAAAAAGATCAATAACAGGAAAATATTCAAGAAACTGAGATCGAAAGAGGTCGTCCCAAAGACAAAAGCGAGAACGACAGATGTCAGAACCGAAAACCCTAACCCTATCCCAACCACTAATCTATACGCCATCGTCTCTTAAGTTTTCAACGAAAACAGAAAAATAGATAATCGAAGCAAAGAAGATTAACCGGTAGAGATAGAGAAGATAAGATAAACAGAGACGAAAAGCAAAGAACGTACCGAATGAAACTTTGCTGCAGAAAAGAATTGGATTCCGACTGTGAGAAGAAGGAAGACGAAGGAAGCTTAAGGTTAGCTTTTTTCTGTGATTAAAAACCTAGAGTGGATTTCTTCTCCTGTAATCTGTTCATACCTATAAGTTTTTTCCTGGAAGAATAGGAATTCGTATTTCTAGGGTTTTGAACTCAAACCTGGGAGGGTACTGTGGAGTTGAAGTCGTCGGCTCATCTCTCTCTTCTTTGTAGGGGAGTGAGGAGAGATGATGTTGTGCCTTGCGTGGGCCGAAACCAAAGGAACTTATTAGGATTTATACAGTTAGAGTTGTACAATTTCTAATTGTAGTTTCTAGATTTCAGACTCTTACCACCAAGGATTCAAATGAGGTTGGTTGTGGGCCACACTCTGGTTTTTGTTCCTGTGGTTTGTCGAGAGCGTCGTATTTGACCGGATCTCGTCTACACTGTTAACTGTACAGTACAGTATATCACGATTTTTATGAACTCTCTCGTTTGGTGGGGGTTCAATAGCAATAATTATCATCTCCAATTCGCTGTCTTTTTCAATTTCTTTCAATTCCTTGCATACATAGGAGCAGAAATGATCATCCTACCCCTACCTTGGCCGTATGTCCGGGCACAGGATGAAGTGATAATTTCTGCTTCTATGAGCAATTGGAGGAATTGGAGCAGAAAGCGAATTGAAGGGGATAACAATTCCACTAAATAGTAGCTCTTTTAATGGATGGAGAATTTGTTATTTTACCTTTCTTTTTAATTGGTCCCATAGAATAAAACCTCTTCTATTGGATTTTTCTTAATTATTTTATGGGGTTGGTTCTCAAATTAAGTCTATGGAAATGCACCCATGGTTTGAGGTGAGGGTGTCAAATGGGACGATTTTCAGTATTCGGGATGGGTCTGTACCGGTGTCAGTACCAAAGGTGTCAATCCCAGTACAGTCCCATTTAATTAACGGGATCAAATCTAGGTCTCGATCTCGTTTATCAACGGGATGGGACGGGACGGTACCGGTTCCTAAACAGTTCTAAGCCTGGTAGAAAAAGGGAAAAAGAACTTTAATAGTTTCTAATGAGATGGTTTAATTAGTAGGATTGTGGATCTTTTCACTATTATGAAATCTAAGGCATTCCTTACTTTTGAAAGTAATTTACAATACGAAACCATGATGAATTGAATTTCATGGTTTTATTTCTTCATATCACATACAACCTTCTCAAAACAACAACTAAGAATTAACAAGGACGAAATAAACAAGTCCATATACAGTTTTAATGCTATCACAAAACAAATTTATAGAAATAGAACTGAAGGTCTATCAGCTAAAACCTCCATAAGAGAAAATGTCACCCAAATACATCAAACTCCAGCCATAAGCTTGAATGAAAGAA
This sequence comes from Telopea speciosissima, assembly GCF_018873765.1. NCBI lineage: Eukaryota > Viridiplantae > Streptophyta > Magnoliopsida > Proteales > Proteaceae > Telopea > Telopea speciosissima. The sequence continues at coordinate 52,598,808 of NC_057923.1, forward strand.
CATGAAATATACCCTTTGAAAGGGTATAGATAGTTCTGGTCCCATTTGGTACCTAATCGGTATTTCGGTACTGGTCCCATTGGGAATCCCGTCCCGTCCCATTTATTATTCGGTACCAAAATCAGATCCCAGAACCATCCCATTTATTAATGGGACGGTCTGGTATCGGGTTTTAGCGGGACGGTTCCCGACTCTGGTCCCAAATTGGCATCCTTAGTTTGAGGTATCGATATCGAATTGCCTGTATCGGGTGATACATATCCCGATACGGTATCGATACTGTATCGGTGATATAGTACAAATAAGGGGTAAAATAGTAAAAATATATACTATTTTTAAAAGAGAATCGGGGGCAAATTTGTCCAATATGGCCGATGTCGATACCAATCTGATAACGTATCGATTTCGGGGTTGACCGATGCCCATTCTGATAACATGCACTAAAATCATGAATGCACCCCCAATAACAGGCCACGGAAATTTTTCGTGCATAAGGAGTAAAGAGGTCGTTTCATATTAGAATAAAGATACAAAGAGAAAGTGTCAGCATATCCTTTGCCATGTCTTAGAGAATCTTTTTTTTATTTTATTTTATGTTATATATATATATATATATATATATATATATATATTTTGGGTGAAAGCGAATTTATTCAGAGGGACGGGGAAACTCATGGATGCCAAACATTGATCTTGCATCCATGGATCGAAAATAGACCAAACTGTCTTGCCCGTCACAAAAAGTGCCCTCCTTGTCAGGGAGTCTGCTATGCTATTAAGCTCCCTTGAAACAAAAGAAAAACGACATAGATGTGCACACTAATGAGGTACAGCCATGGTTTTAGTAAACAATATCGAATCGGTATCAGCATGGATCGGCCTAGGGGTGTCAAACAGTCGGTTTGGCTTGATTTCGGTGTCAAATTAGTGAAACCAAAACCAAACCGTTAAGAACCTTCGGTTTTTTATCGATTTCGATTTCGATCCGGTGCAGTTTTGGTTTTTTTCGATTTTTCAATATCGGTTTAGATCGGTTTGTTTTCGGATTTGAACCACAATGAAATCTTACATTCATAATTTGTACTGTGGAAAGATTCGATAAAAACACTTTAATTCACCTTCCCCAAGTCAAAACAAGTAAACAACCATGAATAAGATATGTTCATGTAGCAATCCCAACAAAGAAGAGTACATTGTAAGGGGAAGAATGGAAGATAAGTAATATTTAAATCAATAGATAAATAGAATTTGGAGCGAAATCATTGTTACAAGTCATATAATTATTTATCATTAATTGTAAGGGAAGAGAATTAATATTGAAATCAATGAATAGTTAAGAAGAAGATAACTAATATTGAAGTCACAAAATGAACCCCCATTGTTACAAATTAATTTCCCTGTTTTCATAACCATACTCATTGATTTGTAACAATTCCCTTTACAACTAGAAATTTGCTCAATAATATTGAAACGGATAATCAATTCACCTATTCAAAAGCATATACTGAATGATTTTTTATCGGTTTCATTCGGTTCAGTTTGTTATTGGTCGGTCTGGTGCAGTCCGATTTTCAGTCGGTCCCATCATGCCCCAGTCCAAAATCAATCCAATAAGGATCAAATCGGTTTGGTCCAGGTTTTTTTTGTCGGTTTTGATCGGTCTTAACGGTTCGGGCTAAGTTTTGACACCCATAAATCGGCCATATAAAGCAAATTTGCCCCTGATTCTCCTTTAAAAATATGTTTTCTAACCATTTTACCCCATGTCTATACCATCACTGATACGGTATCGGGATCAGTCACTTGCAAAACCGGTACGTATCGCCCGATGCACTGGCGATGCACCCTCCAATGAGCGACACATGGCGATAATCAATCCAAACGACTGTTAAACGTTTGCTATACTTCACTCCATATTACCCATTAAGCAGACCCAATTGGAAGTTATACCCACCCCAGGAAGAAAATGGGTATCGTCACTATAGTGAAATGAGGATTCAAAATGGAAAATAAACCATTTCCCTCCCTCTTTCCTCTCTCTCGAAAAATCCCAGGCTTCCTCTCTCTCTCTCACCACATAACCTAGCTCGACAATGGCGTTCGCTGGTTCTTCCCTCTCTATCAATACTGTTGGTGGGACTCTGCAACTAGGTAATTTCTAATTTTTTATATTTACTGCAAATAGGAGTTTCTTTCTCTTGAGTCCTTGACACTTCCCATGGCGCATGTTTCAACTCCATTAATCCATTCATTCACTCTAAGAAATGGTTCCTAATAAATAGGGTCACGATTAGACCAAAAAGAAAATTTGGGAAGATCTTAGGCCTATGGTAAACCTCGTACCCCAAGTATGTCACCCTAAGAAAAGTATGATATGCAACATGATGCACAAACAAGTTCACAACAAGCACGCCCATCCCAAACAAGGGTTTGTAAGTGCAGGCGTTAAGTTGATCAAGTTCTAAGTTGACCCATATGTCAAGGGCCGCAAATTGGCGAAGCAGGCCTAAGACGAGATCATGGTTGATCAGGCCAGTTAAGAACAATGTCAACAAAGTGTCGGTTCGGTTCTCAAATAAAATTACAGTTAGTGTGTTGTCACCTAAGTGTTGGGCTCTAGATCCCTACATGATGCATATTGGTTAAAGGATAATAGGACCGAAAACGGGTTCCCTTAGCAAGATGCTCTTATATACCTCTCACCATGCCTACGAGTAAGATGATCAAGTGGTACGACGGTGCAATCCTCTTTGATATACCAAATGGTACAGTGCTAAGCGTTGTAGTTTCACCAAGGGTAAGCCGTATGTCTACACACCAGGCCCAGGGTTACGCTACGAGGTATAAGTAACAGGGTTAAACATGCATTGTTGGATGACCAACGATGTGTGATAGTATATGCAAATCATGATGCAAGTTAGCTCACCAAAGTTAGCATCCAAAAGGATACAATAAAAGAAAAAATATGTTAAAACAGTACAACATATATGCCAAGCACATTAAAAGTTTAACCTATTATACACAAGTAAAAATAGTCCCTAGTGGAGTCGCCATTGTGAGGACAATGGCATGACGAGGGATCTCCACGTATCCTCCACCTCATCCCTCTTTTTGGGGGAAAAGAGAGATGGGTGAATTGTATGTTTGGAGTTGCCACCTAGAGGAGGGCCTAGGACCCAAATTGTGAATGTAATGAATCTCATGCGATACCCTTTTGAGGATAAATGATCTGTTGGTTTGGGTACAGGTCAAGTTACGGTCCGAGGAAGGTATTAGGCACCCTAGTCTGTCCGGACTTGTCGGTCTTTCTATTGCTAGGCATAATTGGATTATAACATGCTTTTGGGCAGAATATAGGATACAAGAGAATTATAATAAAATAAAATACGAGGGAATGCGGAGAGGTACATATCCGGAGGTCTGGCTGCAAGGCAAGGGTTAGTATACAGTAAGGTAAAGCAAAGGAATCAAAACTTAAATGACCTAAGTATGATTGACTCTAATCTAAACATGATGATGGGACAAGTATATAAAATCTAGAAAACAACTGTTTAACATATGTGCATGATGAGAAAGGGGAGTTGAAAGTAAAGCATAAAACATACAAATGCAACAACAAAAATATTAATACAGATGTATGCATGAGGGAGTCTTAGACTACGGGGGATGGGGATCATGAGAATATGTATGCATGGAAATAAGACCTTCACCATGAAAAGAAGAATGAATAAATATAAAAAGGAAAAGAAGAAGGGGGTGTGACCATCATCTAGAAAGATGGGATCACACTCCTTTTGGAGATGCAAAATGAAGATTAAGCAATTAATATAAAAAATTGATTAAAGTATGAAGAGAAAAGATCTCCTATCTAGTTAGAAGACAAACAAAATCGAAGATATGGAGGTTTCCCTTCCGTAACTCAAGAGATTTGTATGTTGAGTAAGTATCGCCACTTCTAGTGGCTTCTCTTGTCTCTTTGTAAGCAACACTTTGTTGTTAAGCCGAGATCACCGGATAAATGTCTTGAGGCTTTGATCTTGAAGTTAAGTAGGGTTGTGGCACTCAAGAGGTGGGGGAGGCAATAGGCTAAGGCCAAGTGAGGGGCCAAAGACAATAACTCAAAGCTATTGAATGGGGGGATGAAGATTGGGGCAAGTAAGCTCCAAACAATGGGCAATTAGACTAGGGACCAAGTAAGATTTATGTAAAGTGCATCTGAAGTTCATGTAACCCTACTCAATATGAGAGGGGTGTGTGCACTCCCAAATTCGTGTAGGGATCCTTGGGTTAATCTGAATCGTCTATGTTATACCCGTACCCCGGGATATATTTAAATATTATTTCTTTCTTGTGACGTGTAGGTACCGCTGCCATGTATGCTGGTGACCTGTTCTCCATGATGGTCAAACCCAGCTACAAAATCATTGACCACAGTACGGACTTGCCTGTGGAGGAGAGGTTCCTCAACCGCCAGTGGGGAAAGTTTGTTGACGGCGACTTTGTTGACTATCCTCCAAGTATCAGCCCGGGAAGCGAGGAGTTTAGGAGAGAGCATCCTGGACCATCCCCTCAGTTGGACACTTTGTTCAGTGATGAGCTTAACATTATCGTGGCGTAACTATTCGGGGTCATGGGTGATAAACCATGACAAGGGAAAAGTAAGTTCTAGCCGTTAAGCCTTATTATTTATTCTTTTCCTCGGTGACCTCGAAGTATGGGATAAGGTTTGAGCCGCCCGGGCTATTTTAGTTGAATATTTTACTTATGGGTCCCACTTGCCTTGGGGAGACATGTGAAGAACTTATACCCATATCATGTGAACCCATCCTTGAACTAGGCTCTTTCCTAATCGTAGATTGTGGGCATGCCTATTTAGTTTAAGAGGCCCATTTAACTTAAGTAGCCATTTAACTAATATGACCCATCTAACTTAATGGCCCATATAACTCTATTTGACCCAAGGATGGGTAATTCCATTCTCTTACCTAAATAGAACTAATGGGTCAATCCATTTTCTATAAATCAGTCTAAAGGGGGAGAGAGCATTCAATTCTCATTTACTTCTCTCATCTGACCTAAATCGTGGAGGAGAGAAAGAGGAGTGAAAGAGGAAGGAGAAAATGAGCAGGAAGGAGGAGAAGCTTCGTTGGAGGTTGAGACCCCACCTCTTGGAGCCATAAATTGTGGAGCTCTCTTATCTTGGGGGTAGGTAAGCCATTAAAGCTTTCTCTCTTCTTTTATTTGGGTTTTAAGGGTTGGAAAATGGGAGAGACTTGACCTAGGGTTCTCTTGGAACCCAAGGAATCGATGGAACCTCTAAGCCTACGCTATGGTGGAGTTATTTCACTCCATTACAAGTTCTAAGACTAGCAATCTCATTCTATTTGAGAGATTTAGGGTTTCTACCCTATTATGCTTTAGATTAGGTTCTTCTCGGTTTCTTCTCTTAAATTCCTTGAGTTGAATGGACCTAGGGAGGTCTTAGAACCCTAATGGTCATAGGAAGAAGCTTCATCGGCGTTCCTATGCTTTTAAACTACTTTAAAAGGGAACCCTTGGAGAAATATCCTTTATATTTTGGACCTGCAGGTGTGAGGTTTTACATGTGGCTTAAGACCTACAAGGAACCACCCTGAGATTATCTCCCTGGGAAGGCCCCTGGAAAGCTAGGATTTATGTGTGGTTTCATTTCCTGAGACAAATCACTTGTGTAACCGCACTTGACTGAGATTGTTATGAGCCCCTGGTTTTCAAGGATTTACCTGTGGTTTCAAAAATTGGGCATGAGACCACTCATGAAACCACCCTACTTCTGAAACCTTGTACTTAAGTGGTTATAGGAGACCTTTTGGGGATCATTTCTCTTTACTTGTTTAACCTTATTTTTACTCCTTGTTAGGTTAATATATCCATCTTGTGGCTTATTGCTTGATCGAGGCTATAACCTATAATCTTGGTGCTTGGCATACATATAGTGAGTGGGTTTGGTTTTGTTTGGGCTTTCTATCATTAAATATACATGTATCATGCTAGTAGTATATCTTATTAAGCATGCTTGTGCATTTTACATACTTTTAATGGAGATGATATATTGATGTTATGGTTGCTTTCCTTTTCTTATTGGGTTACGGTGTCGGTGAATGCCGGTGCTGGAACCCCAGACTATATATAATATTTTGATTAAATTTCATATTGAACTGTATGCGCTGTGCCATGCTGGTAATCGGGCACTAAACCAGATAAAAAGTTGATGCGCCCCGATTACCTCTCGGGACGATAGGAATTTCATGTAGAATACCTGTGGCTAGGACCTGCACCCTCATGCTACGATCCTTACCAACAGGGGTTTAGGTGTTGGGTAATCAGTACACTGGATTTTGTGGAGGGGAGAGAGGCCAGTCATGGTAGTATTGGTTATCAGTGGTCTGCCACTGAGTGATCTTGGAGGCTTCGATCGGCGTAGGCCCCATGTGACAATTGAGGTTTTATTGTAGCGATAAGTTAAGTGACCCACAGTATCTCCCGAGTTGTTGCAGTAGCATATACCTTTGACTTTGTTGTGTAATAGGTGAAAAAATAGAATTAACATGTGCATGCATCATTGGACTATGTGAATTGCGTGTTTGTGCATCCCCATCCCTTCGCTGGCTCAGTGGAGCTAACCCCTTTGTACGCACACTTTTTAGATTATGATGCAGGTGACAGATATCTCACGGGACTTGGAGTTCAGCCCTTGGGATACAATGAGATTGGTGAGGAGGAGCCGGAAGCCATGTTCGAGGAATATGACAACGGGTGTCCTTGCGATGATTGCGCCTACGGGCCGTGAGGATTCTTGGGACTTGATCCCTTTTTGATTACTTTTGGGGCTTAGGCCCATGTATAAACATTTGTTGTTATGCCTTTTTGATAGTTATTAGATGGTCATTGGAAATGTAACTAACTACTGTATTTATCATCTAGCTTTTGAACATCTTGTAACTATTTGATTTTATACGCTTCCGCAAAACTACTGGTCCTTGGAATGTAATATTCCTTTTCCGCATTTTGATATTATATTATGTTAATATTGATCATGACTGTGCGTTGGGACATTGTGTCAGTGATCTGGGCAGCTTAGTAGGACGACACGCGTCATCCTAGTCACCCTTTATATTGTATTATATTCTTTGTCAGGAATAAGGGCGTGACAGTGTGGTATCAGAGCTTGATGCTCTGCACAAGCCATAGTCTTGCGGACTTATGATTTACTCTATACAATAGGGTTCTAATTTAAAAGCTTCCAACAATGCATAATTGGAATGTGTGTGAATGCTAGGGAGAAGACTAGTTTAGAGAGAAAGCCGAAGACAATAGCAAATAATAGGCACAACCGTAGAAGGAAAAGACATATGTATATATATATATATATTCCTTAGTTTCAGTTGTTTAGTACATTTTTCATAAGCCTGAAGGAGAAATTACAAAATTTCAGCTAAACTATAAATTTCAAGTTCTTACAACCAGAAGAGAGTTAAAAGTACTAAATAGTAAGACCAATAACTAAGAGTCCAAAAGAGAGCATGGTGGGAATGGACAGGAGGTCTACTGCTCTATCTCATCATCACTGCTGGGCTCATTCTCTGTGCCCTCATTATGGAGGTAAGAGTGCAAATCCTACATCTGCTGCTCGAAGCTCTCGATGCGTCTATCCGATGCATCCAGCCTAGTATTCACCCTATCAAAGCCCTGAGCCATGCTGGTGCTCATCTGGCCTAAAGCTGCAAGAATCCTGTCAATGTCAGACCCACTAGGAGCAGTGCCAGATGAAGAGGCCGCATGTGCATCCGACTGAGGAGGAGGCTCCGGTACATGAGGCTCAGGCCCATAACCCTCTACTGGGGGGAATTGGTTCCCCATCACAATTCGCATCCTCGCCACTGCATTGCAATCTAGAGGTGGATCTTCAGTTAAGTCTTGATCCTCCCCGCTTAAGTCAACTCCAAAGTGCTGCAATATAATGGTGAGCAGCCTCCCATATGGTAAATCTAAGTTCTTCTTGGGATTCCGCCCCGCATGATCTATGGTCCGCATAATGATGTAGGGTAGGCAGATTGGAATGTCTTTGTAGAGGTGATATGCCACGTACCCTACAAAGATAGAAGGCATGGTACAGTGATCTGCTATAGGCACGATGTTGTGCTGCATAATTCGGCTCAGTATCCTTGGAGACTTAGCAAAAGAAGTCTCAAGCACCTTCTTCTCGAATGCCCCATGTGTAAGCTCCCTGTATAATTCCCTGTATGCCTCCCTCTTGAGAAAAGAGTAGGGATTCTTCCATGGTGCGCAATAGGTCTTCTCTCCCCAAATAGCTACATTGAGGATACCTGCTAACTGTGCTCCTGTGAATGAAATAGTGACTCCCTTGACATATGAGATGATCCGATAGTCTCGTGTGCCTAGGTTCTCGGTGTGCAAATTGGAGTAGAAGTGACGGATGAGCTTGGGGTAAAATGGTTCCGGAAGGTTGAGGAGATTAGACCACCCCAAGGCTTCAAACCTCGGTCCTACCTTATAGGCTTTAAGGTCTTCCAACACTACATCCCTTCCCTCCACAATATTCTTGAAGCGGAAGTAGTCTTGGTACAACTCTTGTTTCTCCATATCTTGAAACCAAAGTGCATCCAAGACAACTGGGGCAGCCTGTTTAGCCCATGTACGCCTTGTTCTAAGAGCCATTGATTTGCCCTAACCTACAACCAAAAAGCCAAGAATATAGAAATACATCAAGTCAATGCTTGGATATTAAGGCCTAAGAAGATGTTCAATGAAAAGAGTTGAGGAATTGAAACCTAGACCTTGATTCCTACCATAGATTTAATTAAATTACAGCAGGGAAATTTTTATTAGAAAATTCTGTTGTTAATGGTTTAAGGAGTTGGGAAAAAAAAGGGGAATGCGTGGCCACCATGTGGATGCAATCAGAAAGAATAAATGTACATGGCCACATTATGCTTGGAGAGCATTACACAATGCAGACAATTAGTTCAAACAAGAATTGGACTAATTTGTTAAGAAAACATGCTAAGAAATTCGAAAAGAGATTTTCAGATTTGGGTTTGGGAGTTGAATGACATGGTAAACAATAGAGATCCATGGCCATATTATACCTAGAACATGAGATTTTATACCAAATAGCTAGTTCAAGCAATATATGGAGCTAATTGGTAGTGAATCATGCCTAGAACTTCAAAGAAAAGAAATTTCAGATATAGTGCTTGGAGTTTAAATCATAAGAAACAACTATTCATTGCCATGTCATGCTTAGGCATAAGCTTTCTTATGAAAAAATAAAATAATACAAGCAAGCAAGGGATACATTCGATCATGAGGCATGCTTGAATCTCTAAAAGAAATTTTCAGATGTGATTCTTGAAGTCTCAATTACAAGAAGTAAATTAGTTATGACTTGAGACAACCCAAATTAGTATATATAAAACTTACATGGCAAAACCGAATTCGATTTGGGCAAAAAGGAGAAGAAATTTTCGGTTAAGGTTTGGGATTTCTCCAAAATCCAACCCAAATCCATGGTGAAGGTGCAAAATTGGGGGAAATACCTCACATAGATTGCATATGATGGGAAACTAATAACGAATGGACAATTATCCATCTATTTAGCAAGGAGAAAACAAAAACCCCAAGCTTTGTAAACCTGAAATCGATTTTGGGGTTTCTCCATGAGAGAAATCGATGGGAGAGAGAGATAGATCGATAGAAGGGGGAGAAACCATACCTGAACTCGATCGAGTGCTGTTGTGGAGTGATTTGAGTGCCAAGAATCCACCAAGGAGGGAAAAGAGAGCAAGCACGATCGCAGCTTTTGGGTTCTTCAGTTGAGTTGGGTTGTGTTCTGATGCAAGATGGAAGGTTGTGGCTTATGCTTCTCGACGATTAAAGGACTATGAGAAGAATTACCCGACCCATGATTTGGAGCTTGTAGCTGTGGTTTTCGCTCTGAAAATCTGGAGACATTATTTATATGGTGAGAAGAGGGAGATCTACAATGACCATAAGAGCCTCAAATATTTCTTTACACAGAAAGAACTCAACATGAGGCAACAGCGGTGGTTGGAGTTGTTAAAGGATTATGACTGCACCATCCAGTACCACCCTGGTAAGGCAAATATAGTAGCTGATGCGCTGAGCCGAAAATCTCAGCCCTTATCACTAGCATCACTGGCAGTCAGCGAGGAACTTATTAGGAAGCTAGAAGGATAGACCTGGAACTACTAGTTGATGGTGTTACGTTATCCCTGTCAGCTTTATCAGTACAGTCAACACTAGTAGGGCGGATACAGTCAGCCCAAGCTTCAGATGAAGAATTCCAAAAGATCATTGAGGCTATCAGGGAAGACACCCAGCGGAAACTAGACTTTACTTTGACAGAGAGTGGGGTCCTCATGTTTAGACAACGGCTATGTGTTCCCAGTGACCCTCAGTTGAGAAAAGAAGTGTTGTCTGAAGCTCATGAATCTCCTTATTCTACCCATTCTGGTATTATGAAGATGTACAGAGATTTGAAGGAATATTACTGATGGAGTGGAATGAAGAGAGATGTGGCTGAGTATGTGGCAAAATGTCTCACATGTCAACAGGTGAAGGCGGATAGACAGCGACCTCATGGCTTATTGTAGTCGTTGCCTGTTCTGGAGTGGAAGTGGGAGCATGCTACTATGGACTTCGTCACAGGATTACCCCGCACACCTAGTGTTGATGCCATATGGGTTTTTGTTGATAGATTGACGAAGACGGCTCACTTCATCCCCATGAAGATCACCTATTCGATACAAGCTGGCTCGCTTGTACATTGATAATGTGGTTCGTCTGCACAGAGTTCCAGTTAGCATCATCTTCGACCGGGATCGAAGATTGACATCTAAATTCTGGGGTGGTTTTTAGAAGGCAAAGGGTACACTGTTGAGTTTCAGTACAACTGTCCACCCTCAGACAGATGGGCAATCGGAGAGGACCATTCAGACGTTGGAAGATATGCTCCGAGCTTGTGTCGTTGATATGCAGGGCAGTTGGGATGAGCACCTCTCACTCATTGAGTTTGCTTATAATAACAGTTACCAGGCGACTATTGGCATGGCACCATTTGAGGCTCAGTATGGAAAGAAATGCCAGACACCTCTATACTGGGATGAGGTGGGTGAACGGAGTATTCTTGGTCCCGAGTTGATTCAGGCGACATGCGAGAAAGTGGATTTGATTCGTGAGCGGATCAAGGCGGCTCAGTCCAGGCAGAAAGGTTATGCAGAACTGAGGCGGAAGGACCTTGAATTTGTTGTTGGTGACAAAGTGTTCCTTAAGGTATCGCCCTCTAAAGGGGTGATGCGTTTCAACAAGAAGGGCAAGCTGAGCTCGAGGTTTATAGGGCCTTTTGAGATCCTTGCACGGATTGGACCAGTGGCATATCGGTTAGCACTCCCTCCATCTTTGGAAGGTGTGCATGATGTCTTCCACGTGCCTATGTTGAGGAAGTACATCCATGACCCAAGCCATATTTTGTCACATGAACCGCCAGAGCTTGCAGCCGATATGTCCTACAAAGAGTAGCCTGAGAAGATTCTAGACAGCAAGGTTGTTCACCTTCGCAACCGGCCCATCCATTATGTGAAGGTGAAATGGTGCAACCATTCGGAAGAGGAAGCGACTTGGGAGGCGGAGGTAGAGATGTAGGCGAAATACCCTTTTCTTGCTTATCTACAAGGTACGTCAAATTTTGAGGATGAGTTTTCTTATAAGGTGGGGGGATGTTATACCCGCACCCCGGGATATAATTAAATATTATTTCTTCCTTGTGACGTGTAGGTACCGCTACCATGTATGCTGGTGACCTGTTCTCCATAATGGTCAAACCCAGCTACAAAATCATTGACCACAGTACAGGCTTGCCTGTGGCGGAGAGGTTCCTCAACCGCCAGTGGGAAAAGTTCGTTGACGGCGATTTTGTTGACTATCCTCCAAGTACCAGCCCGGGAAGCGAGGAGTTTAGGAGAGAGCATCTTGGACCATCACCTCAGTTGGACACTTCGTTCAGTGATGAGCTTAGCATTGCCGTGGTGGAGCTATTCGGGGTCATGGGTGACAAACCATGACCAGGGAAAAGTAAGTTCTAGCCTTTAAGCCTTATTATTTATTCTTTTCCTCAGTGACCCCGAAGTACGGGACAAGGTTTGAGCTGCCCGGGCTATTTTAGTTGAATATTTCACTTGTGGGTCCCACTTGCCTTGGGGAGACATGTGAAGAGCTTATACCCATATCATGTGAACCCATCCTTGAACTAGGCTCTTTCCTAATCGTAAACAGTGGGCGGGCCCATTTAACTTAAGTAGCCATTTAACTAATATGGCCCATCTAACTTAATGGCCTATATAACTCTATTTGACCCAAGGATGGGTTATTCCATTCTCTTACCTAAATAGAACTAATGGGTAGATCCATTTATCTCTTGACCCATTTAACTTAAAAAACCTAAGATCCATTTTCTATAAATAAGTCTAAAGGGGGAGAGAGCATTCAATTCTCATTTACTTCTCCCATCTAACCTAAATCGTGGAGGAGAGAAAGAGGAGTGAAAGAGGAAGGAGAAAAGGAGGAGGAAGGAGGAGAAGCTTGGTTGGAGGTTGAGACCCCACCTCTTGCAGCCATAAATCGTGGAGCTCTCTTATCTTGGGGGTAGGTAAGCCATTAAAACTTTCTCTCTTCTTTTATTTGGGTTTTAAGGGTTGGAAAATGGGAGAGACTTAACCTAGGGTTCTCTTGGAACCCAAAGAATCAATGGAACCTCTAAGCCTTGGCTATGGTGGAGTTATTTCACTCCATTACAAGTTCTCAGACTAGCAATCTCATTCTATTTGAGAGATTTAGGGTTTCTACCCTAATATGCTTTAGATTAGGTTCTTCTCGGTTTCTTCTCTTGAATTCCTTGGGTTGAATGGACCTAGGGAGGTCTTAGAACCCTAATGGTCATAGGAAGAAGCTTCCTCGGTGTTCCTATGCTTTTAAACTACTTAAAAAGGGAACCCTTGGAGGAATATCCTTTGGATTTTGGACCTGCAGGTGTGAGGTTTTACATGTGGCTTAAGACCTGCACGGAACCACCTTGAGATTATCTCCATGGGAAGGCCCCTGAAAAGTTAGGATTTATGTGTGGTTTCATTTTCTGAGACAAACCACTTGTGCAACCGCACTTAACTGAGACTGTTCTGAGCCCTTGGTTTTCTAGGATTTACCTGTGGTCTCGAAAATAGGGCATGAGACCAGTCATGAAACCACCCTATTTCTGAAACCTTGTACTTAAGTGGTTATGGGAGACCTTTTGGGGATCCTTTTCCTTTGCTTGTTTAACCTTAGTTTTTACTCCTTGTTAGGTTAATATATCCATCTTATGGCTTATTGCTTGATCGAGGCGGCAACTTATAATCTTGGAGCTTGGCATACATATAGTGAGTGGGTTTGGTTTTGTTTGGGTTTGCTATCATTAAATATACATGTATCATGCTAATAGTATATCTTATTAGGCATGCTTGTGCATTTTGCATACTTTTAATGGAGATGATATATTAATGTTATGGTTGCTTTCCTTTTCTTATTGGGTTATGGTGTCGATGAATGCCGGTGCTGGAGCCCCGGATTATATATAATATTTTGATTGAATTTCAAATTGAACTGTATGCGCCGTGATGTGCTGGTAATCGGGCACTAAACTAGATGAAAAGTTGATGCGCCCGGATTATCTCTCTGGACGATAGGAATTTCATGTAGAATATCTGTGGCTAGGACCTGCACCCTTATGCTACGACCCTTACCAATAGGGGTTTAGGTGTTGGGTAATCAATACAACGGATTCTGTGGAGGGGAGAGAGGCCAGTCATGGTAGTATTGGTTATCGAGGGTCTACTACTGAGTGGTCTTGGAGGCTTCGATCGGCGTAGGCCCCAGGTGACAATTAAGGTTTCATTGTGACGATAAGTTAAGTGACCCACAGTGTCTCCCGAGTTGTTGCAGTAGCATATACCTCTGACTTAGTTGTGTGATAGGTGGAAAAATAGAATTAACATGTGCATGCATCATTGGACTATGTGAATTGCGTGTTTGTGCATCCCCATCCCCTCACTGGCTCAGTTGAGCTAACCCCCTCATGCGCACACTTTTTAGACTATGATGCAGGTGACAGATATCTCGCGGGACTTGGAGTTCAGCCCTTGGGATACGATGAGATTGGTGAGGAGGAGCCGGAAGCCGTGTTTGAGGAACATGTCGGCTGGTGTCCTTGCGATGATTGCGCCTACGAGCCGTGAGGATTCTTGGGACTTGATCCCTTTTTGATTACTTTTGGGGCTTAGGCCTGTGTATAAACATTTACTGTTATAGCCTTTTGATAGATATTAGATGGTCATTGAAAATATAACTAACTACTATATTTATCACCTAGCCTTTGAACATCTTGTAACTATTTGATTTTATACGCTTCCGTAATACTACTGATCCTTGGAATATAATATTCCTTTTATGCATTCTGATATTATATTGTGTTAATATTGGTCATGACTGTGCGTTGGGACACTGTGTCAGTGATCCAGGCAGCTTAGTAGGATGACACACGTCGTCCTAGTCACCCTTTATATTGTATTATATTCCTTGTCAGGAATAGGGGCGTGACAGTGCAAGAGGGTTGTCTTTGCATCGACGGTGTGTGTAAAGTTAAGGTAGGAGCCAATGGGGGGGGGCAAGTGTTTAGTTGCCTTAGAGAACGTTTCTTGGGGCCTAAGGGAGCCAAGATTGAGATCCAAGGTGTAAAAAATTGGCTTGGTCGCTAAAAGAATCGAGATCGGAGCTAAGCATGGCAAGTTTTGGCTTCTCGAATTTGTAGAGATTCGACATTGAAATTGCCTGAGTCGATATCGAAAGGGGGTAAGGTCGACATTGACTGGCTGTCGATGAACAGTACTCGACATCGAGGGTTAGTGTTTGAGTGTCAAAATTTCCATTCTGAATGTCGGAGTAAGTTAGACACTAGAAATGTTCTGTCCAACAGTCAAAGGGCATGGCTCGATGTCGATGGAAGGTGGGTTCGATGTCGACTCGGGGCCTTTAAGTGTTGACATGCATGATTTGGGTTGTTTGGGCCAGGTTATGTGTTGGGCCAGGCTAGTTCCAAGGTGTCTGGATAAGGGCTAACCCTTCCAAGGGATCTTGGAGGGGTTGGAGCTAGGCCCTAGTGTTGGGCTCCGACAGGGGGTGTCGACGATTGGTCAACGGATTTGGGCAGTGCATACTGACGCTACATCCACAGATACACCGACTTTAGGCTTTGGAGGGTACTCATCATCGTTATGGAAAATCTCCGGGGAAAAGACAAAATGAGGTGTCTACAAGCTGTTGATTTTACAATCTTCCCTATGTTTATAGTTCATCTTAAGATCATATACATGCAATTGGAATACATCAGCATCATGCGAATTCAACAACCCAAGAATAGCTCTATCATCATTAAACTCTTGCACTATTCCGGTTGGGTGGATAGATTTCATTTTGAAATTGAGTATATGGTCAACAGGTTCTTCTCTTAACACTGTGTTGTAGATGTCATAGACCATGTCTAGGTTGCTATACATGTCTGAATCTACCATCTTCTGTGCAGATTTACCTTGCCAATTAAACTGGATTTTGCAAATTAATTTCATGGTGCCTCTAATATGACAATACAAAGGGAGATGCAATCAAGTTAGCTCAGGAGTTTAATCAAAAGAACAAAGAACAGTGATTGCCACTTATGCCCGTAAATACTAAATAAATACAACATATGTGGGATTACATTAATGTTGAATAAATTATTATATCTTAGATATCAATTTAATATTGAGCTAATGTTTGGTAAACTACTCACATTAAATATTACTTGATTAGAGAAATATTAATGACAAGAAGAAAAACCATGTACAATAGGGAGAGAGAGAGAGAGACAGCGATGAAAAACAATAATAATAGAATAGAAAAACAACATGTATGGAGGAGGGTGCATTGGTGTATTTATATAGATGATCAAGAAGAAGAAGTAGGTATCACAAGGGTTTTCTTACAACAACATGCTTATGCGCATGAGCCTTGTGTTGCAGGCTAACCTTGTTAGTCAAGGTTAGGAGTGAAAGCTTGAAGCTTCTGGCAGTTCCCTTATTGCATAATTTCATTATTTCTCTACATATATAGATGAAAAAGGCCAGCGGTTCTCCAAGCAGATAGAGAGTCCTAATAATTTAGGTCTTTTGGTTATTTACTCCACTTCAGTCCTACGAGAGAATTGTGTATTACGTGATTGCCAAGTGTTGTCTAGTCACACCAAGGAGATATGGAATGAATCTCATACCCTATGAATACATTGCATTCAGGCAAGGAAAGGGGAAAAGTTGATTTTAGAGAACCCTAAAACTCAAATTGATGTCTCAGTCAGGGAACGAAAATGAGAAATCAGTTAAACAACCCTAGAACTTTAGCCATTAAACTCCAGTAATCTAATTTTAGACAACTCTAGAGCTCAAATTGATGTCAAATAGAAAATGGAATCAAGGGGAAAAGCTTACCTTCAGTCCCAGTTGGTAGCCACGTAGCTTTACAGCTTTAGGAGAGTTGAGGAAGAGTAGCCATGCCTCTTCAGGTAGGTGAGCAGTTCAGACTCGCAGAGGAAGAGTAGCCATGTCGGAGTGTGAGTTGTTTACATTGGCAACGTCCTTACCAGTGTTCAACAATGGTGATGGCAACGTCTGTGATGGGAATGGCGATGCCAGTTGTTCTGCGATGGGAATGGCGATGGCAACTCTGTGTTCGGCTCTCTCTTTTGAGAAGATGGTGTTTCAAACAAATGGGGGTAAGTATGGAATAACACCTTCATTAAGGGTATTATGGGCATTTAGTTTATATTTGGGCGATGACATCATCACTTAACTATTCTTATCTAACAGTAGGGGCATGTTTGTAAGAATCTTTCAAAATACAAGGGAGGTTTATAAAATAGAAGAAATTCCAAGGGTGGTAGACGTAAATTTCCCTAGTTTTTTTATGAGACACTTAGCAATAGTTAAAAAGGGTGGGGGGAGGGAAGGAAATGTAAGATTATTATATCCTCACACTCACGAATTCATAAAGATCTTGCCAACGCATTCATGAATCACAAACATAAGAGAGGGGACGCATACCGTTCACTGACATATGTTGTGCGACGATACCTTGACTCCCACTAACCATGATGACGTTCGTCTTTGATCACTGCAGCAAGAATGAATAGTGGAGTTTCTAGGTTTCTCCCTCTTAATCTTCCTCAATGTTTCTCAATGATCGTGTGGATAAAAAACGCTTGAAACAGAGGGAGGACCTAGAGTCCTTTATGTAGATACTATGATGCACTCCTCCCATTAAGGATTACTAATTAGAGTAGGACTCTAATCTCCGGAGCTTCTAGGTCTCTCTTAATCTTCCTCAATGTTTCTCAATGATGGTGTCGATAAAAAAACAGTTGAAACATAGGGAGGAGCTAGAGTCCTTCATGTAGATATGTGATACACTCCTCCCATTACGGATTACTAATTAGGGTAGGACTCTAATCTCCAAGTTGGTAATCAATGAGTTTCATTAATAAAATTCAATAACTAATATAATAGAGATAAAGTTATAGGTCATGTGGGATAATTAAGCATTAAAATATAATTCCTACAATCTCCCACTTGAACCATATGACCACATAATGATATCTCAAACGTAATTTGGATTTTAAACACCATACTAAAGAAAAGTAACCTAATCACTTTATACCAACACAATCACAATTCCTTGTCTGAACAAAACTACTAATGCGGATCATGACGGTTATACATCATGTATATCGACATACTCCTTTCCATAGTCACAATGCTAGCAACTCCATTCAAACCAGTGCACATAAGTAGGGAATAGACATAAATTCTGTAACTTAATGGTCCAACATAATATCTTACTATTATCAAAGCAAATGTGTACACATAAGGATAAAAGAAAGAAACATCCAGAGACATCAATAAAAATGTGATCACTATAAAAGAGTGTCATGACCAAATACTTTTATAGAATTGTATACATCAAACGTATTAGGGTTTTTGTTAAAGTCTGCATACTACTTCAAGTTAAGCCCTAGTTGATGATTCTAATGAAAAATTAGGGTTTCTACTATTCCAATCTATTATTACATGGAGTGAAGATCGATTGTTGTTCATCCTAGAAAATTAATTTTTAATTTCTGATCCAACCAGTGGATCTCCATTACACTTGAAGAATACCCTGGTTGAAAAGTGGATCTAATCAGATCCTTCGAGTCCATTCAAGGGCAGTTTCTCTCACTCCATGCGGTACCCTGTTTAGGATAAATTTCAATTGTTCTTTTTATCTACAATTTCTCCTATCGGTTCAGCACATCACATGTGAGTTTGTTTTTGGGATCTTATTCCCTCTCCAAGTGCATTGTTCGATCCATCTTATCTACTAAAGCTTGGGTTGTTAAACCCTAAGTCTGTATATATATTTGATTTGGGTTGATAAACCCTAATCTTTTAGATCCTCCTAAAGAGCCGGCAGTACCTACTTTATTGGGTTTTGAAACCCTAATTTTGATTCTACTACTGATGTACCTTTACTATTGGGTTTTTGAAACGCTAGTTCTGATTCTCTCAAGTGCCGAGTATATCTATACTATTGCTGTTACTTTTGTACTGTGTTGATGATTAGTTGATATCGTAGCTGATCCTAAACCACCATGGATAATGTTCAAGTCCATATTACTACCATCAAACTCTCCAGAGTTTCAAACTACCTCTTATGGGCCCAGGCAGTACATGCTTACATTCATGCCAAAGGAAAACTGAAGTATATAACTGATGATCCTCCTATTACTGATCTAAAGGATCCTTCCACGATCACAGCCTACGGTGAGTGGATGCGTGAAAACTCTGTTATCAAAATATAGTTATAGAATAGTGTTGAACCGACTATTGCTTCCAATGCGATGTATACTCTTTAACAACATTAACTCTTAATCATTTTTCATATCTGCAACAAGATCTGTGTAGAACTTTGGCACTAAGGCCTTGATCATCGGATCCGTAATCATCATGTTTGTTCCAACATATACAAGAAGACAATTCTTGTTTCCATCTGACTAGTATTTACAAAGTTGTATTTAGAAGTTTGAGGAATACTTGAATCCTGATCTTTTAATATGCAGAAAATTGTAAAAACAAATAAAATTCTATCTTTGATCACATGACACCGAATGTTCACAAATGAAAAAACATACACATATATCCAGAGACCACAGACAACCCAACAAGTCCATCTTTTCATCTCACTTCATATGGACTTCAGATTATTAGATTGAATGTTTGACATCCCCATTCTAATCATCCATACTGATGATGCATCGGAGGCCTTCTCCTTTAAGCATCAACTCGAAAGCCTTGTTGATCTCTGAGAATGGGACTGAATGAGTTATGAACTTCTCCAGCTCAAGTTCCTGCACACCAGACAATTAACTCCCACATTATGTTCTAATTTTGGTCACTTGACCAAAGCCTTATACTATTTTTGTTCAGACAAATCTAGTTAAAAATATTAAATAGATAGCATTGCTTGCTAACCTCATTCATATATTTCTCTACAACAGACGGAAGATCTGAACGAGGCTTGTAGTTCCCAAAGAAGGTTCCTTTGAGAGTCCTTTCGTTCAATACATTCATGGGGTGTGTCTTGAAGACAGCCTCTTTGTGTGGAACCCCAACAAGAACAGCAACACCCCAACCCTGTTGATTTAGATGCAACCAATGTCACTAGATATTGTAAACTTCACACTTAACCAAGAATAAGGAATCAGGAAAGTAAATAAAATACAAAGAGGACAACAGGAATGTATGCAGAACATACGTCATGAACGCATTCAAATGCAGAGATCATGGCATCAATATTTCCAGTACACTCAATG
The DNA here is from genome assembly GCF_018873765.1 of Telopea speciosissima. Classification (NCBI taxonomy): domain Eukaryota; kingdom Viridiplantae; phylum Streptophyta; class Magnoliopsida; order Proteales; family Proteaceae; genus Telopea; species Telopea speciosissima. The sequence goes on from NC_057923.1 coordinate 52,618,855, forward strand.
CTCCGGTCAACTCCCCCATTAGTAATCTCAGCAAGCACCTAAACAGAATAATCGAAGGACAGAGTTAACATCGGATAAGAAACTTGGTAAGAGAAAATCAGAATTGAATTTGCATATTCAAACTACTAAAGATAGACAAACAGCAGATTGCTAATCAGTAAAAAGACATATTTTATAGAAATTTAGAAACAAACCTCCTGAACTGGTTTGTCATAGTCTTTTGGGTTCACAAACTCAGTAACACCAAACTTCTTTGCTGTTGAGAGAAAGAATGACCAATCATGGATCAGTTTCAAGTAAAGCAATCAAAAACAGATTTTAGATCCCTACTACTTTATATTGCAATGCAATGACTTGGGACAGGAAAGGATCAGTTACCTTCATTGAATCTGGTAGAGTTCAAATCAACACCAATAATCCTTGAAGCTCCGGCAATCCTGGCACCTTCTGCAGCCTAATCACATGGCAACACCATAAGACTTGACTAGATGAATGGGGGCAAAATATATAGCAAAATCATCCACTGCAAAAGATAGAAACTCACAGCAAGGCCTACTGCTCCTAAACCAAAGACTGCCACTGTTGAACCCTTTGTAGGTTTTGCAACATTAAGGGTGGCACCAAGACCTAAAACACACACAAAATCCATCAATCAAATAAACAGAAGGCAAAAAAGAAGTTACATTTGAGGAGGGATGACTGATTTCATTTATTTACTAACCAGTGGAGATTCCACAGCTTAGAACACAAACTTTATCAAGAGGAGCCAAAGGGTTGATCTTCGCAACAGACCCAACATGGCAGACGGTGTATTCGCTGAAGGTTGAAGTACCGACGAAGTGGTAGATGGGCTTCCCATTGATGGAGAACCTTGACTTTCCATCATTGATCATCACACCCCTGTCTGTGTTGATCCTGAGGAGCCTGCACATGTTGCTCTCCTCTGACTTGCAGTGGTCACACTCCTTGCATTCCCCTGTGAACACTGGTAGGACATGGTCTCCTGGTTGGAGATCTGTTACTCCCTCTCCCACACTCTCCACAATCCTACAAATCAACAAATCAAACAGACCAAATTAGTTATATGGCTTAACTATAGAATAAGAACAGAATCCTTGGAGCCCATTTCAAATCATCAACAGGTCTAGCATGAACTTAAAATAGATGATAGATTTATGAAATCTTATGAAATAGTTGGATTTAGATGTACATACCCTCCTGCCTCGTGCCCATAAATGCGGGGAAACAGGGGATTTTGTCCCTGCAAAATAAAACAGGAAACCCCATGTCAGTTCCAATTCAAACAGAGATGAAAAAAGAGAAAGAATAGAAGATTGTCATTGCCTTCTTATCATCTCTACATTATCAGTTTCAATTCTCAAGTCACATATAGAAGTTGTTACCTTGGCCTCCCAGAAGTAGACATCAGTATGGCAGAGTGAGGTGTAGAGGATCTTCAAACGAACCTCCATTGCCTGTGGTGGCGCCACCTCCACTTTTTCGATCACTAGTGGCTTCCCTGCTTCCCATGCCACCGCAGCTGCACACACACACACACACACACACACACACACACACACACACACAGAGAGAGAGAGAGAGAGAGAGAGAGAGAGAGCAACAAGATTAATCAACCATGAAACAGAAAAAGAAAAAGAAAAAAAAAAATCATCAAAATCAAACCCTTCTCAATTCTAATTACAACCCAATTCAGAGATTATTATAAAAACCCGGTTCTGTGATTCATTAATGAGCAGTAAAGATTCCAGAAAACTCAAAAAGCTGTAAACCTGAAATTCCTGGATAGAACCCAGATCCCAATTCTCAATTCTAATTACAACCCAATTCAGAGATTATTATAAAAACCCGGTTCTGTGATTCATTAATGAGCAGTAAAGATTCCAGAAAACTCAAAAAGCTGTAAACCTGAAACTCCTGGATAGAACCCAGATCCCAATTGACACCCAAAAGAAAATAAAAACAAAAATTAAGAAAAGGTAGCAGTACTGATCTAACAATTTGGTGGGAAAAGATCCAATAATAAGACTTGAAGTATAAGAGGGATCCTCTTCGATGAGTTAATACCTCTGCAGTGTATAACCTTGCCAGCAGTACTAGACATATTTCTCTATTCTCCGATCACTGTGAGTAGAAAGCTTTTGACTATGATGTTCTTGTTGAAACGATCATGCTCTGAAGAGTATTTATACGACTGAGGGATGAAGGAATAAAGCCTACCCCAAAAGACCACCATTAGCATTCCCTCCAATTGGCTTCCAGGTTCCAACGTCTACTTGACATTTTAAATGGAAAAAAGTGCCAACGTCTACAATAATACAACCGTGACGATTTCTGGTTTCTGGTTTCTAGTTTCGCTGCTCTTTCTACGGACGGACTAGAGCATTGAACGGCTTTGAGAAGGAATAAATTATTCCAATCCAATGTAAGTTTCTTGCAATGAGCCCCTCCATAAGTTCCAATCCTATGGCTTCCATAAGGGTTCTCTTGTAAAGCAAGCTCATCTGATCATCGCTAATGGTTTTTGCAATTCTGCTGCCTGGTTTGCTTGAGCCGAAACCCAGCCAATGAATCGGTGGCTCCATGTTTTCCCTGGGTCGAAGATGGAAGATTCTATTGACTCAGAGAAATATTCCACTAAAAATATTGTTGGGAAAATTTCACGGACACCCCCTAAAAGTATTCAATATCTCAGAAACTTACCATATTTAGTCAAAATGTCACAAACACCCCAAACGTTAAGCACAGTTAGTGCCCAAAGGTGAAATATTCATTTTACCCCTTAATTATTTAAATAAAAGGACAAAACTATCATTTTATCTTCTTCCCTCTATGGCTCCGGCTCTGGCGACCATTACCTGCTCCGGTGACTATTACCAGCGGCAAGGCAAGGAAAAAAAAGTCTAAAACAGGGATGGATTTCCCTGAGTTAGGATCGCTAACTCCTTAGCCTTCTTCTGTAATCCGTTCCTTCGCTTTGAGAAAGTCACCTACCTGCTCGTCGAATTGTCGATCCTTTGGATCATGATCTTTCCTCTCCCCATCCCTACCGCTTCAGATAGTTAGGGTTTCACCCTCATTTTCTCTCTGAATTTTCTTTCTAAGAATGCCAAATAATTGTCACGTAAGTGGGCCATTTGAACAGTGAAGTATGACCTCAGAACATGGAACATGTCACATGATTTGGGACGTACACAGGTTGGCTAAGATTCCAAAAGACAAAAATTTATATCTTCCCATATCTGAAATTTCAACAGAAAATTTTCTTCATTACCTTATTTGAAATGGCTAAAGTGATTCACACTTTGGCTGTTAAAAATTACATCTTTGATCAGAATTACAGAGACCCCATCACCTTCCCAGCATGGCTTTCTCCAACAAGGGAAGAAGAGATTCAGGGGCTACACAGAAGTATAATGCATACTAAATATACAGCTTGTATGTGTGTGTAATTGGACAGGTGAAAGAATTTGAGGGTCTTATAGATCTAAACATCAAAAGCATCAACTAGAAGGGATGTAGTTCTGTGAATAGGGTGTGGAAGGAGAGTTTCGGCCTTAAGATCTGATTAGAAGACATCATCAGAAGAAAAAACGAAGAAATAAAAAGTTAAATCAGAAAGCATTAGAGGAACATATAACCTAGTGAAGATGAAAAAATTAGAAATCCGAACAGAAAAATGGATACTTTTCGGGGGAAAGATTTAGGGTTTGTACCTGTAATGACGGCGACCAGAGCTTTTCTACATACGATGAGTTCTTCGTCAGTTTGGTGGTTCTGAGATTGTTCTTTGTGATGTCTCTTTTTTGGGTAACAACAGCTTTTAAAATTATAAGGAAAGGCAAAGAAGCGATTTTCAGGATACTGTAACCACTTATTTTGGAAAAATCGATCTGTTCAAGCTTTGAATAGAACAAAACTTGAACAGCAGAAGGAGAAGAAGGAGAAGGAGGGGTGGAGGGAAGGGGGGAAGGAGGGGTGGAGGGGGTGGCGGCGGCGGAAGAAACAGCAGAAGGAAAAGAAGGAGAAGAAGGGGAGAAAAAAGGAATAAAAAGTCATTAATTCATCATTAAGGGTATTATAGGGATTTCACTGTGGTAAGGGTAATTTCGCCATTTAAAAAGAGTTAATAGACATTTAACTGCAGAGACTAACGGAGTGGACTAAATTGATACAAATTCATAAAAATAGGGGGTGTCTGTGACATTTTGACCAAGTATGGTAAGTTTTTGAGATATTGGATACTTTTAGGGGGTGTCCGTGAAATTTTCCCAAATATTAAATAAGAAGGTTCTCTAAGCAAGCGGTACAAGGAAGTGCATCAATGAGATGCAATAAATGGGAGGACAGGAAAGACATTTCATGTGAGGAGGAGAGTGATTGACACAGAAATATTAGTGTATCCTACTCCAACGGTTCAAAAAACCTTTACTCAATATTAAAATGGGTTGGGGAGGGATAGGCACCCTGTCCACGTGCAGTAAACTAGTGGGTGGCACCAATGGGGGTGCGAGACCGGACATCATACAGGAGGGGCATGAGAGTCATTTCAAAAGGGGGGGGGGGGATGAGAGATAGACACAACAGTGTGTCTATCCTGAATCTAACTCCTCTCCGGTTCTCTACCCAGTCAGGTTCGTAGGTTCCTCTCATAGGGGGTCAAAAATGACGACCTCACCCCCTGCCCAAACACACTGCCCGGGTGGGGTGAGGTCATCATTTTCACCCTCCCTATGAGAGGAACCTAAGAACCTGACCGGGCAGGGAACCTGGGAGGAGAAAAAATCGTCTATCCCTATTAAAATTTAAGAAAAATAAATAAAATATTTAGGAACATTTTTTTCAAGTAAAGGAAGAATTCTTTCATCTATGGCCATCATTATATGCTAAGATGGTTGTCAAAAAATAGTACGATTGATTTGGACTCCGAATAAATAGGAGGATTAATAATGAGTTGGGACTCCGGTTATTTCATTCATTCACCGTGGGTGAAGGAAAACTTTCTCTCTAGTGGGCAAAACCTACTAAATTATCTAAGTAAAGATCGTTGTTGGAATCAATGACTTTTCCAAAAGACACAAATAGATTTGAGCCATACAATTTTATGTCTTTTTTGAAATCGATCAACTACAAAATATGTGTACACTACCATTAGTAATAATTTTTTTTGGGTGGTAAAAAATATGGTAATGAATATCTATTACCGAATTTAGGCTCATCTTCTAGATTCTATTCAAGGTCTTTCCAAACATTGATTTTTACCAATACACATAAATTTAAGAATCTCTTTGAAGAAAGATTCTACACACTACAAGAAAAACACTCACCACGCAATGTGCTCCTTGGGAGACCATTTTTTTTTTTTTTGATTAAGAGCTTGTATAATATGAAGGGGGGAATTAAAGGATAGGGATAAGCCCCAAGGTGGTTTGAACTCATGACCTCTTATTTGAGGAGTTGGTCTTTTGCCTACTGAGCTGACCCCTTGGGGTTCTCCTTGGGAGACCTTAACTTCGGGTTTTCGTAACTGTTGTTTATGAAGTATCTAGTGGTGGTTTTAACAAACCACCGTTAAAGACATATCTATGGTAGCAGTTCTAAATAATTGTCGTTGTGTATAAGTATGTATGTATCAGTGATTTCTATACAAACACCGTTAAATGTGGTTTAATACAATTCATTTCATGGCAGTTAAAAAAATCGCTGCTATAGGTACATTTATCGTGATGGCTTCTTGAAACTGCCATTGTATGTCCAAATCAAGGTTCGTATTAATCCAGGTATCGGACTCGGGATCGATCAAGGCCGATATCGATCCGATACCAATACGGATTGGTCAAATAGTTCTTGTTGGGTAGAGAATAAGGGTGTCAATTGGACGGTTCCCGGTATTCAGGATGGATCCACACCGGTACCGGTACTAAAGGTGCCAATCCCAATACCGTCCCATTTAGTAAACAGGACCAAACCTAAGTCCTAGTCCCGATTATTAACGGGATGGGACGGTACCGGTTCCTAAACGGTTCTAAGCCCAGTAAAAAAGGGAGAAGAACTTTAATGGTTCCGAAATGGTTCCATTATTAGAAAGCAACTTAGAGTATGAATCCAAGATGAATTTCATGGTTTTACTTCTTCAAACTCCCAAAGATCACATGTAAATTTCTCAAAACGACGTCTAAGAATTAATGAGGACGAAATAAACAAGCTCATGTATGGTTTTAGTGCCATCACAAAACAAGTTTAGAGAAATGGAACTAAAGGTCCATTGGCTAAAATCTCCATAAGAGAAAATACACTAAGATACATCAAACTACTGCCATATACTTTCCATACAATAACATGAAATATACCTTTTAAAAGGGTACTAATAGTTTCGGTACCTAACCGGTATTTCAGTACTGGTACCATTGGGAATCTCGTCCCAGAACCTTCCCATCCCATTTATTATTCAATATCAAAATCAGATCCCAATACCATTCCGTTTATTAATGGGACGGTCCGATACCGGATTTTAGCGGGACGGTTCCCGGTTCTGGTCCCAAATTGAGACCCTTAGTAGAGAATATATAACTACGATTATTAAATGACTTTTAACTTTTTGAAAATTCTTTTTTTTTTTAACCTCTGCATTAAATAACTTTTTGGAATAAAATAAGAGGTAAAAAGGAAGGTTACAAATCTATTGACACCACACACTACTAATCTATAGCTGCGGTTATTGTAATCCGCGGCCACATATTGCTATATACTTTTAGGGGAAAAGATCTCTACTTGTTAGTGTTTCCTACGCTCTCTCACAAGACACCGTGAGATGACGCCATATGCACTAGTATTATAATACTATTACTACTAATAGTACATGGTCTTTACTGGGTTTTCTTCAGAGTCCCCTTACAAATTTCTTGTTTGCCAACGATGGTCTTCGAAACTATTTGCCCTAAAAACTTAGTTAATTTTTTATTGACACTGAGGTGTCGAATAATTTGTAACCTTATTTTTTGGCCCTCTTAGTGTAACACATTTTTCTTTCAATCATGATAAAATCTTGTCATTTCACATATGTACTCGAAAAATATTCGAGACAATGACAATTTTTCTTTTGAGAATGATATGATGTAAATAAGTTTCAAATTATTCCGAAAATCCTTTTTTACCCGTTACTTAAAAAGCTTTTGAGAATAAAACAAGGGATAATCAAAAAAAGATTACATATTCTAAATATACCTATGTAGAGGTGTCATTCAGACAATCCCACTTACAATATAGACTTGTGAGAGAGGAATCTGGTATAATTTGTTGCAAAATAGGAGTTCAATGTAGGAAATGCTATTGATACAAATTTACGAATTGCAATCCGAAGTCATTGCATTGCATGTATGTACTAAAAAAACAAAAAATACGGAAATAATTTTTTTCCTCGATTAAAAATATGTAATATAATTTTTTAAAATTTCAAAATTTAAGATCTTTGTAGTACTAGCATTTCTCTTGAACCTTTAATGAATGAGTTGTGTCTAAATCTTAAGTCTAGCTAGGGGTAGAACGGTTTGAATGGTTTCGATATCAATGGATTTCGGTTTTAAATGACTTTAAACGGTCTATAGGGTTTTAAACAGTTTTTTTTTTTTTTTTTTAATTTTTTAATTTTTAATTTTTGATTCTTAATTCACACGACTTCTTTCTTTTATAAATTTTTTTTATTTATTGAAATAGATGTAAACTTAACATTGAATTGAAATTGGTTATCATTATATGTTGGTTATAATTTTTATTCAAATAAATGTAAATTTATCATTGAATTGAATTGGTTATTGTTATATGTTTTCTTATTATAAGGTTATAACCGTTTATATTTTTTAATTTTTTTATTCGAAATGTTTGATTGTCTCTTAAATTTTTAGTGGGATTTGTTTTTTCTCATTATAGTTGTTTATTTTAACCATGAATGACCTAACTTACTATGTATATTTAATCTGTTTTAAACGGCTTACATAAGCAGTACGTGTGCCGTTGGTTTAAATGGTCATCTAGTTAACCGTTTAACTAAACAGTCTCAAATTTAAAACTAAAACCGAACCATTTATAAAACGATTTTGGTTTAAACGGTTTGATTTGGTTTTGACACCCTTACCTCCGAGGAATGGCTGACGTGGCAGTGGAGGTGCAAATCTGGTCGTGAGTGACAACTCCTGCGCTTAATCCACGATGACTTCAACATGGGTGTTGGACTCACGCTATAATCCCGCCCTCAATATTCGCGCTCTTGCTAGGGTTGACCACAACCCTCATGGGGGCCCACGTACACTATAGTGCTCCCGAACCCAATCTCCATTGCTTTGAAGACAATTACTTGCTCAGTTGATTGGTGTCTTGTGGGTAGAGTGAAGATTCTTAGGAGCTCACGGGTTCGATTCTCTAGTCTTCACCTTGTGCAATAACACACCCCCTTTCCTCCTCCCCTCCCTTTATCTATTGTAACTGTAGTTAAAGTCCCCAAAGGAATAAGGTTTTCCATCATATCATTGTAACTAATGTTCTTTCATTGATCAACCGATCTGATCGAGGAATCCACATCAATTAATTTGACCAAAGAATTTTTTTTTTGGGTGAATAGCCAATGGGAGAGGGTTCCCTACACTTACACTGTTTGAGTGTAGTTTTAGGTGAATAAAGGAACCCTCTTTAAAATCTAACAAAAGGGGTAGGGGTTTTTATGATGCATTTATGATGAAGTGTACAATTTCATTTTGAGCTAACGTCGTACAAAAACTTTTCCCATAACTAATATTTTCAACAAAGCATACGGAAATCAAAGGACCTTTTACATGAGAAACAGGGAAAGCCAAAAAGGAAAAAAGAAAAAAAATACACAACATGAAAAAACCACCCTTACATAGGGGAACTAATGGGCATCACAAGTCAAGTTGGTAACTCCCAAGAAAAAACCAAGAACCTATTGTGCGGAGTATCAATACAATAGTCATGGAAAGTTTGCATATGACTCCTAACTTCAAATCTTCTCAATCCCAGATTTGCTGAATAGTTCTAGATCTTCTAACCCAATTCCTAAGGTTTCACTCCATCCAACTATGATAATTAGTAGCACGAAACGCTATTAATCTTACCATTTTTTATTTTTTGGTATGAAAATTAATATTCTATTACTCTTACCAGTTGAACCAAGAAATGATTGATTTGAAAGCAATTTAGGGGTGGAAAACAGGAAAAATATTGATTTGAGCAATTGATCCGCATACAGGTTATTGAAATTCCATTCTTTGCAAGAATCATTCCATTATTTCTTATCTTAATATTGTAATAACGTACACCTCTACTCATCCCTGAGTAGTGAGTGCTAACTAGCAATGTGATTTCAGTATGAGCGATCACATGAGAGAGCAGTTATAACTTGGCATTGGTTCTTCGTAAATCACATCGTATCCTACGAACTGCGAATAATAATGATGATGATGATGATGATATTGAAAAGCTTGAGGATCAGAGTGAGTTGCTGGTTTGGAACTGGATTTCTCCTGTTCCTTCTTCTCCTCCTGCTTCTGCTGCTGCTGCTGCTTTGGATTATTGGGCTTTACTTCACCAATGCTTAAGATGTAAGCCCATCCAACCTTTTTCCGCAAACACTGGACCATGCGAATGGAATCCACCCCTTCCCCTATCACCACCACCTGATCTTTCTCCTCCCCTTCTATCCTTATCTCCTCCACACCTATAGAAAACGAAACCTATAACAATGCAGAAAAGAATGGAAACCACAAACAAACAATCACATAGTGCATACAAGGATTTATATGGTTCGGCAAGAATGCCTACGTCCACGATGAGATGATATCTGTTTCACTATCAGTGAAGTATAGGATTACAGTTGTTCGTCCTCACATAGAGAAAGAACCCTTGGTACAAATTTGTAGCGAAACCCTATACAAGAATTTTACCAAAATATCTAAATAGCCCTATGGACCTCTTAATGGCCCTTTGAAATAACCCACTAATCTAAACAACAGAATACAAGACATCATAGCCCCAACACACTCTTTCATTTATCACTTGATCAGAAATCAAGGCAGAGGAGATTAATAATATAGTACTACTAATTACTACTACTGCTACTACTTACCATCTGAAGAAGCAGCAATCTCACAGGCCTTGGTCCTGCACTTCTGGCAGTTCATCTGCACCTTCATCACTATCTTTTGCTGCATAATTTAACCATAAAATTACACTTCCAGTGAGGAAACGAATTTAAATCATCAAACTTGAAGAGGATTAAACAATGTAACAGGAAACATTTAGCATTACCTTCATATTCTTTATCTGGTCCTTTGATGTGGAAATGACAATAACAAAGGTTTGATTCTGTGTTCAAATGACAAGCCAATGGAAACTTATTTCTCTGCTAGTAGATCGAGTTTGAGGTTGTAATGAAGTTATCTGCTGGGAACCTATATTTCTCTTCTCATAAATGAAGTACTGAAACTGTTTGTAAATAGGGAAATAGTTGAATGAGTGATTGACATTAGATGGTGGGAGTTGGAAGCTCTCATTATCACTTTTGGTGGTTTGACAGATAAGAGTTAAATTAAGAGTATATTAGGGGAAGAAATGGGTTGGGGGAAGACATTTTAGAAGTGTTTCTGACGCTTAAATTTTAGAAATTTTAGCATAAACGCGTTTAGCAATACCAGACATAAATTACTCAAAAGAAGTTAAAGAGGGTATTCCCACCAAAAGGGAAAGACTCAAAAGTTGGTTACTGTGATCTGTACACCACAAGCTAAGAGTTGAGCAAGAGAGAGGATTGAAGCTGGCTCTGATGTGGACTCGTCGATGTTAAAATCAATAATTCAAATAATAGTAGTGAGAGTTGGGAAGTGGAAAGAGCAGTGGTTTATTGACCACCCCCTTTTACCTTAGCTTTGCCTTCCTATTTATAGGATGAGAGGCGGTGGAGGAGTATGAACCTTATGTGGGTTACAACAGCTGTAGCCTTGTCTTTCATTTTGATTTGTTCCTTTGCATGCCAAGTGTTGGTCACCCATTGGTGAACCATTTTTAAGACATATCATGTGGACTAAGTCCAAACCATTGAACAAGAAAAGGACACTATGTATTAGTTAGGTGTTAAATTTATGGCATAATTCAAATAGTATGACCCGGCTTGTTTTGCACACTTTTCATTGCACTTTCAAGAGTCATCTAAAATTGTTCAAAGATTTGTGTTTTTCAATGTTTTCACTTCCCTGCATTTTAGAGTAAGAATTGACTCAAAATTTAGAGAGAGAAAGAGAGAGAGAGAGAGAGAGCAACTTCTCACTAGGATTGGTCCACTTGACTTACCAATTAAGTGTGAACAGTCGCCTGCTCAGTTAGTCGGTGGCATGCTAGTTGAGTGCGTCGCCCCCAGGAGGTCATGGGATTGACTCTCCTGTTTCACATTTGTGCCATAAGGCTCTCTCCCTCCCCCCACCTTATCTCCCTTCCCACCTTTCCCCCCTTGTAGTTGGTAGTTAAAGTCCCATTGGGCAGGTAGATAGGATAGATAAAAAAAAAAAAAGACCTACCAAATGATGACAGTGTTGCACTCGACTTGCTCAATAAATTTTATAGAGAAAAAGATTGCTACACTACTCTTGTATAGATTCCTTTATATACCCTCCTCACATGATAAACAATGTGACCCACACTAACATTTCTCTCTCCTATTCCGATTATGTGGGCCCCATATAAGTCACATATGGATGATACTATTTTCCAACCCCTCATTGGTTGTAGTGTGCAAATTCCTTCTTGCACTGCCTTTGTAGAAACCTTGTCCTAAGTTTATAATTGCGAGATACTTTATATACTTTTATCTGTTTTAACATTATACTCTAAATGCATTTAGTCTGCTTCTACACTTATATTCATAGTTGTAGAATGAAAAATTTTGGTTTGTATAAATAATTAATATTGCTTTGAACTAAATAAAATAATGGGAAAAAGAACACTGCTTGGTCGTGCGCCGCTACACCCAAACACAAGGGGTGGTGAAATAACCACCCCACCCCATGCTCGATGCCTAGGTGCATCTCCCATTGGCCCTGTGCTGATGCAGCGGCAACGCATCCAAGCAACATTCTCTCTCCTAAAATAATATAACATAAATACTTTTTTTGGTAGAATATATAACATAAATACACAACATTCTTTATATGAATTTACTACATTAGAGAATAAAAACCCTTGGAATGGGATACAAAATAGGCATATTGAAACTTAGTTATAAATGGACTTTTATTTTGGCCTAACTAAAACCAATAGATTGAATATAAAAAATATGGGAGAAAGAATGCCACTGGTCACGCAGCGCAGGCCACCCCTGTGCCCAGACACAAGGGTGTGCCAAATTACCATTGCACCCCTAGTCATTTCCATCTTTCTAGGGGTGTGGGGGTCAAAATGCAAGCCCCTGTGTCTAAGCACAGGGGCGGTGTGTACTGCACGACCGAGTGGCATTCTCTTTCCGTTCTCTTTCCCAAAAATTATAAATGGACTTTAATATTCTGATTTTAATTTCTTAGAGCTAGGTTTTCCTCTTTTTTCTTCTTTGTTCTTACTACTTTTCTCTTCCCAAAACCCTGGTCGATTTATCTAGGGAGGAGATATTAGTTTGACAAATCTCTATGGGGATCAGTTCAAATCAATGCTAAGTCTAAGTACGGCAAAAGAAAAAAAGAAAAAGAAAAAGAGGGGGGGGGTATGGATATGCTTGGGTATTAGGAAAATTATCTCCTCCAGTTCACTGCCTGGCCCAGTTCCCCAGTTCCTCAAATAGGGGGTGATGGGCCCCACCCGGGCAAAGTGTTTGGGCAGGGGTAGGGTGGTCATTCCAACCCCTCTTGTTAGAGGAACTGGATCGGGCAGAGAACTGGAGAAGATAAAGATCCTTGGGAAACAGCCTTTTGACTTCAATAATAATTTAAAGGGAGGAAAAAGTGTCACTTAATTGGGTGGAATAAAATTTGCCAACCTACTCTGTCACGCCCCCATTCCAAGATAAGAATAAAGCCCAGTCAAGGGGTGACTAGGATGACACACATCATCCCCTTTCCTACCAGGATCAATGATACAGTGTCCCACTCCATAGTCATCAGTCAAGGACGAGCATAATGATTGCAAATTTCAGGAAAGAAAGGAATATTCCATTCAAAACAGAGTAATTAAATATAAGCGGAAGCGACATAAGTAACAGTTACTATATGTTCAGCTGGCGAGGTGATACAATAATAGTTTAACACTCTTTGCCGACTGACTATGACGTAACTACTTAAAAGAATATAAAGTAATTACAGACAAATGTTCATAATGGGCACAAAGCCCCAAAAGAATCAAAAGAGGAGATTATCCTCAACAACATCATGGCCCGTAGGCACAATCGTCATAAGGGCATCCATCGTCATGTTCCTCCGACACAGCCTCGGGTTCCTCCATGCCAATACCATCATAATTTGTTGGTTGGGCCTCAAGACCAGCCAGGTATCCACCATCTGCATCAAAATCTAAAAGAGTGTGTACACAGGGGTTAGCTCCACTGAGCCAGTGAGGGGAAGGGGAATGCACAAACACACAATCACAAATAGTCCATGATGAATGTAATGTTAATAGATTTTTCACCTAACAAACAGTCTAAATCGGGGTATATGCTACTATGATAACTCGGGAGATACTGTGGGTCACTTAATTTATCGCCACAATGAAACCTTTATTATCACCAAGGATCCTACGTTGGTCGAAGCCACCAAGACCACCCAGTGGAGGACCCCGATGATCAGTGGTCATCCCTGACCTAGCCTCTCTCCCCCATAGGCAACAAGGAGCCCTGATCACCCAACACCTAAGCCCCTGTTGGTAAGGGTCGTAGCATAGGGAAGTGAATCCTAGCCGCAGATATACTACATGCGAGTCCTATCGTCCCGAGAGGTATTCTGGGTGCATCAACGTCCCATTCCATCTAGTACCCGAGTACCAGCATGGCATGACGCATACAGGGCAGAATGATAAACAATAATTTTCATAAGCATTTCTGGGGTTCCAGCACCGGCATACCCGGCACCGTAACTTGATACAATAATGTAAAGTAAACATATCCTCATCACATTCATTTGTAACCAATATAGTTCATATGCAAAAATGCAACATGTTCATAATGGATGCAAGCATATGAGCATTTATAAGATATATATATATATATATAACAAGCCCAAACATCACCCAAAAGCCACTCACCAGTTGTTCGATTGTTGCTTAGGGTGTCTAAATGGATTTGTCTCAGTATACGCTCTCCTGCACAAGTTACGAAGTCTGGGAATGCATGAGAATAATGTTAGAAGAGTATAGGTGGGTCCCATAAGGGGTCCCAATAGTTATTTTGAGGTTTAAGTCAAGACAATACGGACGGACGCAGGGGCGGAGGCAACCAGGTGAGTCCATTCCTGGCTCCGTCCAAGCATATAGTGAAAATAGATGGGATGGATTCACGGACGGAACCTCCAGGTGAATCCATTAGTGTATCCATCCGGACCCTGAGACATTCTCGAGAGCGAACGAAACTATGGACGAAATTACCAGGTGAATCCGATCCTAGCTCCGTCCCAACCAGTCAACCAGGTTAAACCGAACGGATCAACGGACGGAACCACGATGATGGATCTGTTCGTGGATCCGTCAAATCTCTTTTCGAGATTTGGAAGGATTTCTATCTCCAGCCTTCCATACATGAGACCACATGGTTCCTAGGGTTAGGGAGGTGAGTCCCAAGCTTCGTTAGGGTCCAAAGCACCTAGCCCAACATAGGCTTTAGAGGATTTGAGGGATTGGAACCATCTCCAGGGTTTTCCAAACCCTAGATTTAGGTCTTGAGGCTTGGAACAGCAGTTCAAGCCATTCAAGTCATGAAAGGCATCAAGAGAGAGAGAGGTAGGTCTTTATTTAGGGAACCAAAGAGGAGTATTGGGTTTCCAAAAGGAAACCCTAAGCTGGAATCGATCCATAGGGGATTTCCCATTTTGAAATGGAAAGAAAGGGAGAGGGGAAGAGTATTCACCTACTTGATGAGCCAATGAATGGCTTCCACCTCCAACAGCTCCCTCCAATCACCTCCTTCAAAGCCCTCTTAGCTTCCAACGGTTTTAGGTTGGTAGAGGAAGTGAAAGAGCCATAAATGGCTAGGTTGTGCATTTATAACAAATGCCCCCACTTAGGGCTTGTTTGGCTTAGGGTCCTTAGAGTTAGAACTCATTTAAATGCCACCATAGGCCAGTGGAGCCACCTACATGGCACATGCACAATTCAAGGAGACCAAGGGTGGGGTCCACCTTGTCTGGGGGCTCAAGTATAATGCCCGGGGGCACGGGGTGTGGGTCCCACACGAGGAAAACACTCAAGAGCCTGAAACAGCACGGACGGAGGCAGTCTTGTGAGTCCGTTCGTGACTCCGTCACTGCTGTAAGGGCAGGACCTTAAGGAAATTTTGTTGGGCTTTGGTCCACACTTCAAGTCCATATAGGGGAGGGTACACTAACATACATCAGGGCAGTATCTTACCCCTCGACCATCACGACGTGTCCTTCGTGATCCCAAAGAGTTTCTCGACCGCGATGCTAAGTTCATCGCTGAGTGAGGTGTCTAAATGTGGGGACACAGGAAACGCCTTCTGGTACTCTTCACTTCGGGGACTCGTGCTAGGAGGATGGTCGACGAAATCACCATCAACAAATCTCCCCCACTGTCGATTAAGGAACCTCTCTTCGACAGGCAAACCTGTGTACTAGTCAATGATTTTGTAACTGGGTTTGACGACTAGTGAAAACAGTTTCCCAGCGTACACGGCAGCAATATCTACATGTCATAAGAGAGACAAACTCTAGATAAATAGAAAACTCTGGTGCGGATGTAACATACTCTCTCTGGGGGATTTGGAATTAGGACATCTTAAATACATAATAAGGTCCTCATTGTAAAACTGAAGTGGAGAGTCCTCAGGGGAATCATCAATTTGAGCTAGAGTCTTAAAAGCTAATTATTTCCCTAGAACCTTTATCTTTGACCCTAGAACCATGGCTAAAAGAGGGTCTTGAACCTAGAACAACATATCTATTATTAAACGAGTGGATCCAGACTTAAAAAAATGGTTTTCTGTCAGGTGGGTAATGGAAAGACTGCTTTTTGTTGGTTTGATCCTTGGATCCCATCTATTTTAGGTAACTCCATTCCCCTTGATATCACCTATAACATGTGTTTCATGATTTTGTAGTCAATGCTAATTGGAATTTTGTAGCCCTCTCTTCATGTTTTCCTAAATAAAATTCTTAGAATCAATATTTCAGTATTTGATGATCTCTGGAGATGTTCCCTCTCTAGTACTTTGTCGTTCTCTACTCAGCTCGCGGTCAAGTTCATTTCTTCAACTATTCACTCTTGCCCCATGATATCCAAATGGTGGCAATTTTTTTTTTTTGGAAAGTTAACATTCATCCGCGATTTAAAATGTTCTTTTGGCGTGTCTTACTTGCAGGACTACCTGTTAGAGCTTCTATCTTGAAATGGATGCCCGTTGAGCCTACATGTGTTTTTTGTGGTTCTAGTGATGAATCAATTTGGCAAATTTTCTTATCATGTGATTGGACTAAACATATTTGGAAATCTGGCCTCCTCAGATTGAGAACTGAGCATCTCTCTGGCCCCTTATTTGCATATATGTGTGCTGCTCTCCTCTGTTCTAATGTCCTTGATAAACAATCTTTAATTTGATTTTTTATTTTCGATTTTTATATTACATGTTATTTTATCTAGAATGTAAGGAACAAAGTTATTCAAGTATTGGCCCAGACTGATCCTATGCTGGTACTAAGGGATATACTACAATGGCTTTTTGACTTAAGCATTCATCTCCCTTTCAAATCATTAACTACATCGGCTTGCCCACAATGCGCACACGTTTCAAACTTATTTCCAATGGTTACTAACCCTGATTTGCAACTCCCTGGTTTAATTTGTGCATGCATATATGACCCTAAAATTAGATTAATAAGTTGAACTTTGTACATTTTGCTAGCTGGCCAGGATGTTTTAACAGATGCAGGTAGACTAACAACATCAGATGAAAAGAAAGTCGAACTTCATGGAATTCTACAGAGGTGGAAATATGCTATGCAGGCAAACATTAAAATCAAGCAAGTGTGGTGCTACAACAAAGATCTGTGTGACCTTCTTCATCCAATAGATTCCCTTCCCTAATTCTTCTTGCATCCAAGCAAAGCCTACGGGTTTCTCTTAACAATAATATCTATGTTTAATCGAGTTGGACCAAGTCAGGCTGATTGTGATCTGAGTCCAAGACTATTTGACTTGGAATCGGTGAAGACTGCTCCCTACTTTATTCTAATTTTAAAAACCTTGTATTCTACGGCAATTGTTCACATAATATAACAAATTCATGGACATCAAATAGAGATTTGGGTCTGGGCTTGAGATTTCAAGTAAGCCCATTTCTGGTCCAGCAAAGCTCGAATGTGGAGGCCCATGTGCTTGGCCGAGGCATAGCCCACTTCTACTTTAAATATGCATAGTATTAAAAAATGTAATTAACTCCAAACCCTATGGTTATAGACTTTGGATTCATCATTAACTCTCACACCCTATTGTTTATGGTTAGGATTTAGATGCCTATGGTGACGGGATTCTTTTTTCACCATGTGTGAAGGAAAACTCGATCTTAAAACTTAAAAAAACCCATGAGAAATATGTGAGGAAAGCTCCACCTACATAGGAATTGGGCAGTATCGTCTGAAGGAGGAAAGTTCCTCCTTTGTTTGTTTTTGCTGCCATTAACACTAACAAGCTTATAATTATTGACTTCATTTATTTTATTTTCTGTTAATTATTTTCATGTTTTTACCAAAAAAAAAATGTTAATTATTTTCATGTAATAGTTAAGGTAGTTACTATTTGGTGGATCCCTTGATCTTGTTTCTATCTGCCCAACTCTCTCTTTGTGATCTTTTTTACTAGGTTTTTCCTTCCTGTCACTATGCGTAGTGAAGTGTAACACTTCATTTCTATAAAAAAAAAATAAAAAATATAACACTTCATTATTTGTCAAATCGCAGAACATGGTATAATCCAGGTCATAGAGAACCAGACAAGCATCTCACTAGTACTATTTCAGCTTAAAATTAGTAGATGAAATAGCAATAATTACAAAAGATTCCATTTTATATTTTATATTCATCTCCATTTGATGGTATTTTAGTAATTTTTACTAAAACTTTGAATCAGAGTTTAAGCAACTTTCCTTAATTACTTTAGACTAAAAATTGGCCATTTAGATAATGTGGGGTTCTCTATCATACATGGTTTTAGTAATCGGCATCAAGATTGGTATCGGTCTACATTGATACCAATACGATAACAATCTGTATCAGTCTGGATCATATGGTTTTACCCCTAAATTTTAATAAAAATCTGTTTTATTTATATTTTTTTTACCCTTGGTCAGTACCTATGGATCAGTATTGTATCGATCATGAATCGACCGATACAGCCAATTCGATACTAATCCTTGAACCAAGCTGTCATATGGATATATACTTCAATTGGCATAGTGATGTCTAGAAGGGCCCGACTAATATATAATTTCTTTAATTATTGTTTTAAATCATGCATCCCATCTTGTATTCATTTTTTATTATTATTGAGGGGGTGCTTAGATTTTTTATTTGATTGGGTTTAATTAGTAGTGGATTATATTTCATTTGCCTATGGATACAAGTGTTTTAATTTCAAATTATTCTATCCTAATGAGGGTTATGGTCTGCTGCATGTTAATTTCAGTGTTGTTTTATATCATTCAAACCTAGCTCATTATCTAATCTTTTCGAGTTTACAAAAAAAAAAACAAAAGAAATACAACAAAAAAAATAAAATCTAATCTTTTCGATTCTAAAAGGGAAGGGGGTCTTTTTGTTTTTTTTTTTTTTGGAGAATCAAAATATATTAAAGAAGAAAAGGGAACTACACAAAAGGACCCAAGTGGAAATAAAGAAATAATGAAAACAAGAAAAAGAGATAAGGGAAGCAGTTTTCTGTATGGGAGTGTTGGCGTAGTGTTTATCTCTCTCCTCCTTAAAACAAGGGGGCAGAGCTGTCTTTTCATATGGGGAGGAGAGAGATAGACTTATGGGAATGCTGATGTAGGACACACCCTCGGGCAGAGTTCTTTTTCCCAAAAAATAATTACACAATCACCCCAAGTTCAGAGAAGCTGAATATGAAGTTCCAAGAAGACTATATAACGAATCTTAGCACAATCCAAATCTGAGGCATGAAGATGGTTGACCGTACTCTTGATCTCGAAATCAATGGAACTAGCTCCTAATCTGATTTTATGTCCAAGAGGAGGAAGGCCACCTACACATATTTCTTTCCCTACCAAAGGTGATAAATAGAAGCACAGAATGCCAATTTAACTACCTGATTACAAATCGACTTGCCATTGAATTCCTGCAAAACCCACTTCCATTCTCCTTCAAAAGAAGGTGGGAATGAGCAAATGAACATTTCTGAAAAAACCCCGTTTCAATATCTTTCCAGGTGTTCCAGAAAAAACAACAGTTAGGAATATTAATTAATATTCCCATGAGAAAAAACAATTGAGTACGTGGGTAAGTTGCTAGTTAAGACCCATCAAGAAATGAACCTATGTTTTGGAATCTGTTAGTTGAACCAAACAACATTCCACCAAGGGACAACAATATTTTTTGATCTAATAAGCTTCCAAGCTAAGGCGGAGGAGAAACTCTTAGAGGAAGTAGGAATCCATTATCCACAATCCCCATTACTGGGGTCTTGTTAATTTGTTATTGTTCCACCTGTGTGCGATCTTTGGTGATTTTTTCCACTAATTATGTTGTATTTGTCTAAAGATGAGCAATATAACAACAACAATAACAACATCTAAGCCTTATCCAAACTTAATAGGGTTGGTTACATGGATTCAATATGAGAAAAAGATTAAAACTGAAATAATTAAAAAAGGAGAAGGGGAAGGGGAACGGAAAGGGGAAGGGGAAGGGGAAGGGGGGGCATCGACCCTTCTCTAGAGACATGAGTAACATTCTTATATTTCGGACGCATATGTAAGCATGGACATTCGTAGAAATTTGATTTAGTAGTACTATTTCATGTTTCAAAAAAATTTGCAAGTGAAACCTGATGTGTATTCTTGTGTGGATCTTTGCGTGTATGATCCAGCTTATATGTCGTTTATCCTTTCCAGAGCTTGGAATTTGATTTTTGGTACTTAGTTCATGTTTTTTTTTGGGGGTCAATTATTATGATTACCCTACACTTAACTTATATTTATTAAAACTACCCTACCTTAAACTGCTTTTCTGATACTATCCTGCTTTTAAACTTTTACATCTCCTTCTACCCTCATATTTTTAAATACCCAAATTGCCCTTCCTTTTCACTTAATAACCTGCTAATCTATTTAACCTACCATTCAGCTTCTACTTTTTACTGTTTTTTTGTCATTGAAATAGTAAAAAATGAAAGCACCCACCCACTTCTTCTTTCCCCAATTTTTACTCCATTCATTTTTTTTTTCTTCAATTTTTCTATTTTATTAATTTTTTTATTCAACATTTCATCCTGATCGTTCTTCTTCGAAGTGATCATGGTTCTAAGTATCGGTATCGTATCGCCCGATGTACCGGTTTTTTTAGTCATCGATACCGAGACCGATACCGTGCCGATACCATATTGGTAGGGCAGTACGGACAAGGGGTAAAATGGTCAGAAGCTCAATATTTTAGGAGATTCAGTGGTAATTTTGCTTGATACAACCAATCCAGGCCGATACCGTATCAGTATCGTATCGGTTTGCAGGTTACTGATACCCATTCCGATACCGTGCACTAAAACCATGGAACAGATCGACTTCTTCAAAAATAATAAAGAATAATAAATAAAAAACAGGAAGAGAGAAGAAGTGGGGTGCTTTGAAGAGAGTCGATCTGTTCCACGGGTTTAGTGCACAGTAGTGGAACAGGTATCGGTAACCTGCAAAACCAAGATGATACCAATACGGTATCGGCCTACATCGGTTGTATCGGGCAAAATAATCCCTGAATCTCCTTAAACATTGAGTATTCTGAATATTTTATCCCTTGTTCGTACCGTGCTACCAATATGGTATCGGCATGGTATCGATATCGATGACTGGCAAAATCGGTACGTATCGCCCGATATGGGCGATACGATACCGATACTTAGAACCATGATCTGTTTGAACTTCGAAGAAGAACGAGGAGGATGAAATGTTGAATAAAAAATTAATTAAATAGAAAAATTGAAGAAAAAAAAAAAAAAAAAAAAAAAAAACCAAATGGAATAAAAAACGGGAGAGAGAAGTGGGTGGATCCTTTTTATTTTTTACTATTTTAATGACAAAAAAATAAAAAGTAGAAGATGAATGGTAGGTTAAGTAGATTAGCAGGTTATTAGGTGAAAAGGAAGGGTAATCTAGTATTTAAAAACATGAGGGTAGAAGGAGATGTAAAGGTTTCAAAGCAGGGTAGTATTAGAAAAAAAGTTTAAGATAGGGTAGTTTTAGTAAATATAGGTTAAGTGTGGGGTACTGATAGTAATTGACCTTTTTAAAAAAAAAAATCTTCACTTAATCATTTATTTCTTTAATATTGTATACTATTTTCATGCAGCCTAATTTGATTGCCATAAACATTGTACTTAGCTAGAATGACTTTTCTAGACAAATGATGGGATTTGTTTATTTATGTTTTAAGTGAACACATGCATCATTCCATGACAAATTAATAAAATACCATGATCTCATCTTCCATGTTGTAATATATATACATCATCCATGCCACCCCTTAATTAGACCCATTTTTTCATACTTAATTGTACTTCATATATGTTCTTTATTTATTTTTTTTTTAATTATAGTTAGTTTGTGAACATAGTAGGATATATATTCCAAAGTTTTGCACGTTCAAGGTGCACTTTTTATTCAAAATAAGCAATAAATAAATCCATTTAAATTCCATGCATAATTTGATGAATGTGATTGCTATTATCTTAAATTTCTATCATGCATTATCCTATATTATATGATAGTTACTAGCTAACTAACATGCTGGTTTGTTGTGTAAGGAGCCCTCCCTAAGTTTAAGAGGAGAATATTTGTCTTCATTTTTTTTATGAGCAATTTACATACACCTCTCCTCGTGTTTGAACCATTTACAGAACACCCCCCTGCGTGTTGTTTGAACATTTACATGGACTTCCCCTGAACTGTTGTGGGGCTTACAAGTAAGCCTTGTCCCTTAAATTGAAACCGTTAGTTGAAGCTACACATTCATAAATGGGCATCTTACCCTTCATTAATGTTACAAAACCCAAATGCATCTCCTCAATCATTGTTCCAACCTCATCTTCCTCCATCTTTCTCACCTCTTTCTTCTTCAGCATTCTGCAAACCTCCACTGTCCTCTTCGACGATCTGCGAGGGTAGAGCTCCACTCTCCACCTCCACTCCGGCGATCTTTGAGATGCAAATCTGACCATGATCAACTCCAACGGCTCTTCTGCTGCTCTAATATCTCCAATCCGGCGAAATGTGTTAGAAAAATAACAAAATGGGCATAAGTATAAGACTTATCTGTTTTGTATGACAGATTATATTGTCACCAAAATATCCTCGTAGAAACCGGAGAAGGGATTGAAAGCACCAATATCATCCTATTGTATCACTTGAATCATCAAACCTGTACTTTGAGTTGAGTCGTACTAACGTACTTTCCTTAAGGTATTTGAAAGCCCCAAATATGTGCAGACCGGGTTGACCTTACGTTCTCACTTTCAAGATAAAACAACTCCAATCACAAATGGCAGCACCCCAAGTGTGATTACAATACGGAGTATCCAAAGGTAATACTCACTAGTTCATTGACAATACTCACTACGATAGAGAGGAAAATTGTTTCAAAACCATGTTAGAGAAATAGCAAGGCCTCCCCTCTTTATATAGGAGAAGAAGAGACATATCTAAGAGATGTCTCCAAAAGTTATGCCCCATACATGTGTCTTTTCCTACAAGTCATGTTTGTTAGCCATTCAAACAAGACTTCCAATAGGCACACCCATTGGTTATTTAGGTGTCTATTAGGAAAAGACTCAACCCTTTAACATACCTTTTATAAAATAAAATAATATTTTGAATCTATAATTTTAAAATAATTTAAAATTTTAACAATCCCCCACAGATTCAAAATATCGATAAAATAAAACACCGAACTAGTGAGTAAATTTAGACATAGTAGGACACATCGTTGGAGGTGTCTTTCAGACTTGAACATACACTAGGTCTGATGAACTACGCTACAGAGTACTGGTGAAGTCAGACTTCTTGAACCTTTCCTCTTTTGTGTAGCTGGCTAGCTCACCATCCATATCCTACTAGTCGACTTTCGGACCTCGTCTTAAATATAACATTGGACATTATACGGCCTTGTCCCTATCTTGGTCTCATGAATGTTTAAAGAGTTCGTCTTTTAAAAATTCTTATCGGCAGGCGGCCACACCTCCTACATTCATTTAGGTTAGCCAATGTGCACCACAGTTAACACACCTCCCTCACATTTCGTAGGTTTCGATTAATTAAGAGTTTAAAACTCATTATCCTTTCGTTGTGGTGGTACTACTTTCCCATCTAACCAGAATGAGCAAACATTCAATAGTACTAAACATGTCTCCTAGTGATTTTGTTTGTACCCTTTGAACCTAATTCAGGATTATTCTTCTTCACATAGGTTGGGTGTCCATCACATGACCTATGAAATAGGCCTTACGAGCTCATTCCTTTAGATGTATACCACAATAGTGGTCAAAGGCTATATAATAGTATTAGTCATTCTTGTCCCGACTATACTGAGCTGATAACGCTACCTTCCTTAGCCTCACGAGATATATGTAACCAAGATATATTAGTCTTTATTTCTCTACTGACCATACCCTTTGTATTTCGTAACACAATTTGGCTTTGGTCATCATCATATATCTATCATTTATATTCATAGCCTTATGGCTCCAGATCCGACTTTTTTACGAAACCATAAAAATAAAACCATGGTGGAACCTATAACTTAGGCTTATATTGCTGATTCCATGAATCACTCCCACCAACACATGTTTTTACATGGTACCTTTGAACCAAAGTAACCTGCCAAATATTTACATAGCTGAATCTAAACATACTATTAGATTCAATTTCTAAGTAGAGATTATCACTCTACTTGGCTTTATATATCTCTTAAAAGAGACTCAACATGTAAATATACACATTCTCATAATAACCCCCACATATTGGGTTTATCACATTTAGAGAGCTAAGCCAATACAATATGAGAATGTCCTTGTGAAAAAACTATGACCCCCACACTTTTATACTAATTTGTCCATGCAATTTTACTTGCATTTCAAATATAGCATAGCATTCAAATAAAACTTATGCTCCCAAGCAAATATGTACATAAATCCATGTACAAATATTGATAGAATAAGCACCCGACCAATATGTATCAAACAATGCCATTTGTCTCAAAGGACAATTGACTAAGCCAATCAACTTGGTCACATGGCTTTATTAGCTAATAAATAGATAATTTGGATCAAACCAAATCAAAAACCAAACAAATAGATTTGGCTGCATTGGGCATATCGGATTATGATTGGACCCAATAACATCTCTCATACTCATTATACGTATCACAAAAATTAAAAGATACTAAACATTTCTTTCACCTTCTAAAATTCAAACAAAAATAGAAGAGAGAATAGTGCAACAGCGGGTAGTCCCTCGGGAACACAAGGATTGGTACACCAACTGATCCAAACGAGGTACGAGAACAGTCCTCAACTATCACCTCAATGGCCACAAAAGATATGTATTGCGGCTGTAAACATTCCCTGTGAAAGGAATCTTAAATACTATGATGGGATACTGAATCATAAAGAGAACTACTGCCCAAACTTTCAATGACATCATTTGGGACAGAATACATTAACTACAGTAGCTACTCCCAAATATTCGGTGCAAACCAGAGATGTGTATCTCGCATCCTCTCCCTCTATTGTTACATTAACATATGATAACAAACGAAACAAGGCTTCCTGGCATTTAATCCGTAATAAACCAAAAACACAATGAAACTAAGAGAACTATTTAAAAAGGTATGATGGTCCAGACAAGACAAACAAACATGCAACTTGAGTGAACCATCATGACTATCCACTAAACAACATGACTACTATAATATGATCTTTGTATCTGGTTTGTATAAACCAACAGCCACATGCTATTCATGCAAACTAACATGTAAATGCCACTTGTACATTCAAATCAATTCATGGAAATTGTAATGCATCTAAGAGGCACATCGATTGGGTTGGCAACCAAAGATCATTCTCAATGCTGTCGCCATCTCTAGCCTTAAAAAATCACTGGTTTCCCAAGTTTTCTAAGTTGGACGGCTATGCACGGACCCATACGGTTGTAGCAGCTTTTAATGGCTTCAAGGTTTCTTATACCTTAAGATTGTTAGAAAAATAACAAAATGGGCATAAGTATAAGACTTATCTGTTTTGTATGACAGATTATATTGTCACCAAAATATCCTCGTAGAAACCGGAGAAGGGATTGAAAGCACCAATATCATCCTATTGTATCACTTGAATCATCAAACCTATACTTTGAGTTGAGTCGTACTAACGTACATTCCTTAAGGTATTTGAATGCCCCAAATATGTGCAGACCGGATTGACCTTACATTCCCACCTCCAAGATAAAACAACTCCAATCACAAATGGCAGCACCCCAAATGTGATTACAATACGGAGTATCCGAAGGTAATATTCACTAGTTCATTGACAATACTCACTACGATAGAGAGGAAAACTGTATCAAAACCATGTTAGAGAAATGGCAAGACCTCCCCTCTTTATATACGAGAAGAAGAGACATATCTAAGAGATGTCTCCAAAAGTTATGCCCCATACATGTGTCTTTTCCAATAAGTCATGTTTGTTAGCCATTCAAACAAGACTTCCAATAGGCACACCCATTGACTATTTAGGTGTCTATTAGGAAAAGACTCAATCCTCTAACATACCTTTTATAAAATAAAATAATATTTTGAATCTATAATTTTAAAATAATTTAAAATTCCAACAAAATGTGAGCTGCTCGAAATAACATGTTATTGTTGTCCGTTTAAAAATCTCATACGACTCTGCTGCTGCTCTATTATAAGACAACAATATTCTGCTGCTGTTCTAATATCTCCAATCTGATGAAATGCAACTCAAAATCGAGAAAACAGGGATCCCCAAGAGTTTGATTCTTAAAAAATATACATTTCAAATGAATCTTCCCATGTTAACATAAATTGGTATCCGAAATTGATTGATTAGCAAAACGGTTCATCAAAATGAGAAATCAAACAGAATGATTCATTAGCATCCGAAATTGATTGATTGGCATCCGAAATTGATTGATTAGCCAAACGGTTCTCACTAGTAAAACTGGTTTCATCCATTTTATGGGTTGCAAACTAGTAACTTGGAAGCGGTTGTTAGTTTTTCTAAGCAAGCAATAATCCAAACTAAAAAATCTCAAAGCTTGATTCATCGGATCATCCAATGCATGAACAACTCAACTGCAACTCATAAGCAAGCATTAGAACCATCAAGATAGAATGAGAGAGATTGGTCGAAGAGAGGGAAAGGGTGCAGAGGGTTGGGGGCGGGTGAGGTTGTAGGAGGAAGAAGAAGAAAAAGAAAAAGAAGAAGAATGAGCACTGAGAGGGGAAGGGTGAGTCGGTGCTATCAAAACCTTTTCTTCTGAATTATTCATACAATTACTTTCCCTTGGCAAGAGTTTCAAACACAATCAAGAGTACGTCCACTCCTCTTCTCAACAACAAAACACAATAGGGAAAGGAGTTTACCGAATGTACTCAACCATCCTGAACACAAGCATTTCTATGCAAGAGGGATATCCATAATACCAATAATTTTACGTGATTCGACAGAGTGTCTACATCCACGGAGTGCCCTCACTGGGCAACCCTCATTGGGCTAAACTCACTAACTCCTCATTGGAATACCCTCACTAGGATTTACAGATTGCGTCACACTGAGGTCTCATTAAATGCCTATGTCTTTAACTCCTCAGACAACAGAGCAACTCAAAAACAATAAAAAAAATAGTTTATAGCATACTCATCAATTCACTCATTTCACTGTGACAATTCATCAAACAATAAGCATGCACACTTTGTAACACTTCACTAACACCGTCAGTCTTTTATGGGTACGGATGTAATTGTTCAAACAATGGGGGGTGTTCTATGAATGGTTCAAACACGAGGGGAGCTGCGTGAAATTTGCTCTTTTTTGTTGTTTATTGTTTATTTCATTTATTAATTGGATAATTGTAATATAAATCAAAGGTGGCCCCAGCTGGGATGTCCACCTCATTTTTGTATTTAATGTTCTCTAGTTTTCTTTATATCTCTAAGGGGAAATATCATCTCCCTCCCCTCTATGCATGCATAATATCAAACGCCTCCTCCAAATTTTGAAAAATGATAATGCCCTCCCCTATTTTCAATAGTAGGGGAGGGCATTATCATTATTCAAAACTTGGGGGAGGGGTTTGATATTATGGATACTTAGAGGGGAGGGGGATGACATTTTCCCCCATCCCCCCACCACAAAAATAAAAATAGAATAGAAAAAAAATACATAGAGAGAGATCCACAACAAAAACAACAGTCTTTCTCTATAGCCGAATTAAGCTGGAAGAGAAATCTGAAGAGAATACAAGGACAAAGCCAGACATCTGGACAACCCGATAGAACCTAATCGACTGAGAGGACTGATCAAAGGACCACACCCCTACTAACACCTTAAACAAATAGTCACTGGCTTTTTCTTTTCTTTTCTTTTTTTGTTTCTGCTAAAGGTCAGCAAAGTATATATTAAGAAAAATAAATGAAGATATAAAAAGACTGGAGAACTACAATACAAAAAACACAGAGATCTGACCTTTCACCTTCAACATGGCCATTAGCAAAAGGCAAATCCTGGAAAAATTAAGAACACAATGACCTTTCCTCACAAAGAGAAATCCTCAAACCCCCAAAAACCAAAAGATACAATTATGAAAATCTGTAGTAGGAACGGCCTTGCACTTCCCAATAGCCTGTTTGGGCAATGAAATTAGGAGTGGTATGTCATAAACTTGAGAGTTTTGATTTTGCTGCCTGGTTTGCTAAAGCATCAGCATTAGCATCAGCAGCAGCATTTGCTTTCCGGTAACAATGGGTGATACGCCATTGAATAGAATCAAGGAAAGAAGTGATTGACCACCACATCTACAGAAAACACCAGGGAATCTTGCGAGATAGAATAGAGGTAACCACAGCCGCCGAATCGCTCTCAATCCAATTATCAATGTTTAGATCGCGAGCTTCCTTAATTCCCACAAAAATGCTGCCATCTCCGTCATGAAATTGGTTCCCACACCCTGAAAGGATACAAAGCATCGAGAAACAGTGCCACAATGGTTTCGAAAAATTCCTCCCGCACCCAAAGAACCTGGATTTCCCAAAGATGACCCGTCGATGTTTAATTTCCACCATCCTAAGGGTGGTTGACCCCACCACACCTCTAAGATCGTTTTTGCTGGTGACCCCGTAGTTTCCTAGCTAAGATCAGATCACTAACTGATTTGACCTTAACACCATCAATGCGGCAGCAATCGGCGACCTCATTGAAACACAACTTTACCACTTGAGATGATGATTTTCGCAAATTTTCAAACCTCTGCCTGTTGTGCTCCATCCAAATCTGATGACAGGTAATAACAAGAAGACTTCTCCATACATTAGAAAATAGAACCACCTTTGATTTTCTACGCCACCAAGAGAAGAGAAGCTCAATAGTTGAAAAACCGCACCAATTACAAAAAGACAACCAAACACAAAAAGTCACTTGGGCATATTCCTGGTAACTTCGGCCGTCAAAGGTAGACGAGAACTTGATAGAACTAATTTGGTCTTCTTCCCACTTCGGTTATTGAAAGAAAACACCAGACCCCACAACGGTTTTTTGAAACAAAGGAAGGACTCACTTGACCCACAAGCACTCTAGAATTTTATTAATGATCAGATAAGAAAAAAGTACAAAAGTGACTTGCGACCTTGCCCTGAACCCAAATTCAATGAGCACTCCATTCTCTCAATCTCATTAATTACAATTACTTGAAACCTCAAACACTTAAGCTAATTTTGTCCTCAATAAGTAATTGCCTAACATGCTTCGGTAAATAGGCATTCAACATTTCAACCAATTACAAGTTTATATAATATTATATTATTTTTTTTAATTTAAAAATTAAGTTTTTTAAAAGTGTCATTTTTCGTTATAAAAATGGCAAACACATTTAAAATGTTTCCTATTTTTTGGGGAATTTTTTTCACATAATTGAGATCAATTCGAAAACAGCAACAAACGGTTTTTTTTGTTTGTTTGGAGACAGGAGGGGTATCCGACTACTAAATCCTCCCGTACATGACCCCCGTACCACGAATCTCAAGCGGGTGGCTCCAAGAAATTATGTAGCGGCGAAGGTTTGATCACGAGACCTTGCTTCCTGAGGCGGAGTCTCATGTCCCCTCCAAACCAGCTGCGCTAACCGCTTGGAGTTGCAAAAAACGGTTTTTACTAACCATGGTTCCAGTGAACGAGGTGTAATTTGCATGATTGGAATAGATTCAATGTAATTTAGATATAAAAAGAGAAAAAAATAATATTGTCACACTTGTGACTTGTGAACCTATCACATCAGGCTTCATATAGACATAAAAAAAGGAACAACTGTGCAATAGCTTTTCTAACTCCTTACGGGATGTAGGGCGGTTGTGTTCACACACACGATTATGTATGAAACCAAACCCATATGTAAGTAAGTGTTTGTTAAAGATAAAATTATTTAAATTCATTAGATAAGAACGAAAATTAGAAGATAAGTAGGTTTTAAATTTGTTTTACATTCATTATTTTCTATTTTAATAGGATTTACTTAATCTAATCCCCAAACTTAATTAGTTCTCATGCCACTTTAGAATAAAATAAAATAAAACTTTCAAAATTGCCCCATCCTCATTTAACTGTCTTAAAAACTATGAATCCGATGTAGGAGTAGAAGTAGAAATCAAAGCTGTTATTATCCCCTAAAAAAATAAGAACAAAGCTATAGCATTGAATCCAAAAAGAAGTACATCTTAATTGTTGGAATAGAAAACAATAGAAACATGAGTTCGACTACGCCTCTCCCTTTGGGGCCACCTGCTTGAGAGGAAACTCCCTGGTAAACATGGGGTCCCAGTATCACCCGGCTCATGGTGTTGAGGGGTCGGGCAAGAGTCCTGGAGGATTTAGTCGGTCAGATACCTCTTGTTCCAAAAAAAAGAAAAAGAAAAACAATTAAAAAAAAAGACGATGGTTCAGCCACCATCCTAAGGTTCACCAACCCCTCCTAGGGTTTTGGTATGTTCTAAAAGACTAAAATACCCTCCCAATTACTTATTCCCACCATACAGTGAATGGGATCTCATTCACAATTGGTGGAAGGAAACTCGGTCAGAAAAAAAAAAAAAAAAAAAAAAAACAAAAGTGAGAGAAACAATAAAAAAAAAAAACAAAAACAAAAACAAAAACAGGTAGAGAAAATTGTGCATCCCTTCCCTCCTATTTTTCCCATCGTGGTTTAAAAGTTTAAAAGTTTAAAACAGAATTTTGGTGCAATTTTGAAAGTTTACTTTTATTTTATTCTTGCATGGGATGAGTATTAACTAACTTTGGGTCTGAGTAAATTTTTTCAAAATGGAAAGTAGTGGGTGTAAAACAAATTTGGAATCCACTTATCTTGTAATTTCGATTCTTATAAAGCCGATCTTGGATGATATTATCTATTTGTCAAACCAGTGTGAATCATGTAGTATTTCTTATATTCCAAAGGAGCAAAACAGCTCTATTGACTCCCTGACAAGGAAGGCACTGTCGATAACGTGTGCGACAATTTGACCAATTTTCGATCCATGAATTGTGGACATGTGTTCTAGTCCATCCATGGGTTCTCCACATTGATGTCAATAAAGTGCACTTTTCTACCCAAATTTTTTTTTGATGACTTGATCATTTTGGCCTTTTGTATAACTGGTAAATTCCTGTGTTGTGTAATTTTTTATTTTAATAAACCATCTCAATCGTATGACCTACTGGGCCGTACATGTTTTTCCTTTTCAGCTATCCATTTTTCAACAATCTCAATCAGATTTTTTTATTTTTTCAAAATTTTTTCAAAAAATTATAATGACAAGGTGTACATGAGAATGACTTATATAAATATAGGGAGAGAGATAGACACATCGTCTATGTGAGGTAAGCTAACGGGCAACACCAATGGGATGTGATACAGAGTGCTAACTTACGATACAGGGCACGGTTGGAGTAGTGTCCAATCTTTTCCCATAAACTTATCTTGATGTTCCATCCTTTCTATGCTAGCTGGGTAGATTTCTCTAATCAAGCCAACCATTGGATTAGATGTGCACCCTACCTATAGATTAGCTAGAATGACTTTTCTATACAAATGATGGGATTTGTATATTTATATATATATATATATATATATGTTCTTAGTGAACACATGCATCATTCCATGACAAATTAATAAAATACCATGATCTCATGTTCCATGTTGTAATATATACATCATCCATGCCACCCCTTAATTAGACCCCTTTTTTCATACTTAATTGTACTTCATATATGTTCTTTATTTATTTTTTTAATCATAATTAGTTTGTGAACATAGTAGGATATATATTCCATAGTTTTGCAAGTTCAAGGTGCACTTTTTATTCAAAATAACCAATAAATAAATACATTTAAATTCCATGCATAACTTCATGAATGTGCTTGCTATTATCTTAAATTTTTTTCATGCATTATCCTATATTATATGATAGTTATTAGCTAACTAAAATGTTGGTTTGTTGTGTAAGGAGCCCTCCCTAAGTTTAAGAGGAGAATATTTTTCTTCGTTTTTTTTATGAGTAATTTACATGCACTTCCCCTCGTGTTTGAACCATTTATAGAACACCTCCCTCCCCGTTATTTGAACATTTACATGGACTTCCCCTGGACTGTTGTGGGGCTTACAAGTAAGCCTTGTCCATTAAATTGAAACCGTTATTTGAAGTTACACATTCATAAATGGGCATCTTACCCTTCATTAATGTTACAAAACCCAAATCCATCTCCTCAATCATTGTTCCAACCTCATCTTCCTCCATCTTTTTCACCTCTTTCTTCTTTAGCATTCTGCAAACCTCCACTGTCCTCTCCGGCAATCTGCGAGAGTGGAGCTCCACTCTCCACCTCCACTCCGACGATCTTTGAGATGCAAATTTGACCATGATCAACACCAACGGCTCTTCTGCTGCTCTAATATCTCCAATCCAGCAAAATGTGTTAGAAAAATAACAAAATGGACATAAGTATAAGAATTATCTGTTTTGTATGACAAATTATATTGTCACCAAAATATCCTCGTAGAAACCGGAGAAGGGATTGAAAGCACCAATATCATACTATTGTATCACTTGAATCATCAAACCTGTACTTTGAGTTGAGTCGTACTAATGTATTTTCCTTAAAGTATTTGAATGGCCCGAATATCTGCTAACCGAGTTGACCTTACGTTCTCACCTCCAAGATAAAACAACTTCAATCACAAATGGCAGCACCCCAAGTGTGATTACAATACGGAGTATCCGAAGGTAAAACTCACTAGTTCATTGACATTACTCACTATGATAGAGAGAAAAACTGTTTCAAAACCATGTTAGAGAAATGGCAAGATCTCCCCTCTTTATATAGGAGAAGAAGAGATATCTAAGAGATGTCTCCAAAAGTTATGCCCTATACATGTGTCTTTTCCTACAAGTCATGTTTGTTAGCCATTCAAACAAGACTTCCAATAGGCACACCCTTTGGCTATTTAGGTGTCTATTAGGAAAAGACTCAACCCTCTAACATACTTTTTATAAAATAAAATAATATTTTGAATCTATAATTTTAAAATAATTTAAAATTCCAACAAAATGCGAGCTGCTTGAAATAACATGTTATTGTTGTCCGTTTAAAAATCTCATACGACTCTGTTGCTGCTCTATTATAAGACAACAATATTCTGCTGCTGCTCTAATATCTCCAATCTGATGAAATGCAACTCAAATTCGTGAAAACAGGGATCCCCAAGAGTTTGATTCTTAAAAAATAGACATTTCAAATGAATCTTCCCATGTTAACGTAAATTAGTATCCGAAATTCATTGATTAGCAAAACGGTTCATCAAAATGAGAAATCAAACAGAATGATTCATTAGCATCCGAAATTGATTGATTGACATCCGAAATTGATTGATTAGCAAAACGGTTCTCACTAGTAAAACTGGTTTCATCCATTTTATGGGTTGTAGATTAGTAACTTGGAAGCGGTTGTTAGTTTTTCTAAGCAAGCAATAATCCAAACTAAAAAATCTCAAAGCTTGATTCATCGAATCATCCAATGCATGAACAACTCAACTACAACTCATAAGCAAGCATTAGAACCATCAAGATAGAATGAGAGAGATTGTTCGAAGAGAGGGAAAGGGTGCAGAGGGTTGGGGGCGGGTGAGGTTGTAGGAGGAAGAAGAAGAAAAAGAAAAAGAATGAGCACTGAGAGGGGAAGGGTGAGTCGGTGCTATCAAGAACTTTTCTTATGAATTATTCATACAATTACTTTCCGTTGGCAACAGTTTCAAACACAATCAAGAGTGCATCCACTCCTCTTCTCAACAACAAAACACAATAGGGAAAGGAGTTTACCGAATGTACTCAACCATTCTGAACACAAGCATTTCTATGCAAGAGGGATATCCATAGTACTAGTAATTTTACGTGGTTCGACAGAGTGTCTACATCCACAGAGTGCCCTCACTGTGCAGCCCTCATTGGGCTAAACTCACTAACTCCTCATTGGAATACCCTCACTAGGATTTACAGATTGCCTCACACTGAGGTCTCATTAGATGCCTATGTCTTTAACTCCTCAGACAACAGAGCAACTCAAAAACAATAAAAAAAATGGTTTATAGCATACTCATCAATTCACTCATGTCACTGTGTAATTCATCAAACAATAAGCATGCACACTTTGTAACACTTCACTAACACCGTCAGTCTTTTATGGGTACGGATGTAATTGTTCAAACAACGGGGGGTGTTCTATGAATGGTTCAAACACGAGGGGAGCTGCATGAAATTTGCTCTTTTTTGTTGTTTATTGTTTATTTCATTTATTAATTGGATAATTGTAATATAAATCAAAGGTGGCCCCAGCTGGGATGTCCACCTCATTTTTGTATTTAATGATCTCTAGTTTTCTTTATATCTCTAAGGGGAAATATCATCCCCCTCCCCTCTAAGTATGCATAATATCAAATCCCTTCCCCAAGTTTTGAATAATGATAATGCCCTCCCCTATTTTCAATAGTAGGGGAGGGCATTATCATTATTCAAAACTTGGGGGAGGGGTTTGATATTATGGATACTTAGAGGGGAGGGGGATGATATTTTCCCCATCCCCCCACCACAAAAATAAAAATAGAATAGAAAAAAAATACATAGAGAGAGATCCACAACAAAAACAACAGTCTTTCTCTATAGTCGAATTAAGCTGGAAGAGAAATTTGAAGAGAATACAAGGACAAAGCCAGACATCTGGACTAACCCGAGAGAACCTAATCGACTGAGAGGACTGATCAAAGGACCACACCCCTACTAACCCCTTATACAAACAGTCACTAGCTTTTTCTTTTCTTTTCTTTTCTTTTTTTTTTTTGCTAAAGGTCAGCAAAGTATATATTAAGAAAAATAAATGAAGATACAAAAAGACTAGAGAACTACAATACAAAAAACACAGGGATCTGACCTTTCACCTTCAACATGGCCATCAACAAAAGGCAAATCTTGGAAAAACTAAGAACACAACGACATTTCCTCACAAAGAGAAATCCTCAAATCCCCAAAAACCAAAAGATACAATTGTGAAAATCTGTAGTAGGAACGGCCCTGCACTTCCCAATAGCCAGTTTGGGCAATGAAATTAGGAGTGGTATGCCATAAACTTGAGAGTTTTGATTTCGCTGCCTGGTTTGCTAAAGCATCAGCAACAACATTTGCTTTCCGGTAACAATGGGTGATACGCCATTGAATAGAATCAAGGAAAGAAGTGATTGACCACCACGTCTACAGAAAACACCAGGGAATCTTGCGAGATAGAATAGAGGCAACCACAGCCGTCGAATCGCTATCAATCCAATTATTAATGTTTAGATCACGAGCTTCCTTAATTCCCACAAAAATGCTGCCATCTCCGTCATGAAATTGGTTCCCACACCCTGAAAAGATGCAAAGCATCGAGAAACAGTGCCACAATGGTTCCGAAAAATTCCTCCCGCACCCGAGGAACATTGATTTCCCAAAGATGACCCGTCGATGTTTAATTTCCACCACCCTAGGAGTGGTTGACCCCACCACACCTCTAAGATTGTTTTTGCTGGTGACCCCGTAGTTTCCTAGCTAAGATCAGATCACTAACTGATTTGACCTTAACACCATCAATGCGGTAGCAATCGATGACCTTATTGAAACGCAACTTTACCACTTGAGATGGAGATTTTCACAAATTTTCAAACCTCTGCCTGTAGTGCTCCATCCAAATCTGATGACAGGTAAAAACAAGAAGACTTCTCCATAAATTGGAAATTAGAAACACCTTTGATTTTCTACGCCACCAAGAGAAGAGAAGCTCAATAGTGAGAAAGCTGCACCAACTACAAAAAGACAACCAAACACAAAAAATCACTTGGGCATATTCCTGGTAACTTCGGCCGTCAAAGGAAGACGAGAACTTGATAGAACTAATTTGGCCTTCTTCCCACTTCGGTTATTGAAAGAAAACACCAGACCCCACAACGGTTTTTTGAAACAAATGAAGGACTCACTTGACCCACACGCACTCTAGAATTTTATTAATGATAAGATATGAAAAAAGTACAAAATTGACTTGCGACCTTGCCCTGAACCCAAATTCAATGAGCACTCCACTGTCTCAATCTCATTACAATTACTTGAAACCTCAAACACTTAAGCTAATTTTGTCCTCAATAAGTAATTGCCTAACATGCTTCGGTAAATAGGCATTCAACCAATTACAAGTTTATATAATATTATATTATTTTTTTTTAATTTAAAAATTAAGTTTTTTAAAAGTGTCATTTTTCGTTATAAAAATGGCAAACACATTTAAAATGTTTCCTATTTTTTGGGGAATTTTTTCCATATAGTTGTGATCAATTCGAAAACAGCAAAAAACTGTTTTTAAAAGCATTTTGACTTACTTTACATGATTGGAATAGATTCTATGTAATTTAGATATAAAAAAGAGAGAAAAAAATATTCTCACACTTGTGACTTGTGAACCTATCACTTCAGGCTTAAGATAGACAATTTTTTTTGTTTGATAACCAGAATTTATTACTGAGGGAACAAAGTTCCTTTATTGAGGTTGTTTGGTTCTCTCACTCATTCAGGGAGGCTAACGCTGTAGCGGACTCTCTGGCTTCTATTGGGGCTCCTTCTCAGGGTTCTTTGTTTTAGGATTCGTCTCCTCCCCAGTTCATTAACTGTGCAATAGCTTTTCTAACTCCTTACTAGATGTAGGATGGTTGTGTTCACACACACGATTATGTATAAAACCAAACCCATATGTAAGTAAATGTTTATTAAAGGTAAAATTACTTAGATTCACTAAATAAGAACGAAAATTATAAGATAAGTAGGTTTCAAATTTGTTTTACATCCATTACTTTCTATTTTAAAAGGATTTACTTAATCTAATCCCCAAAGTTAGTTAGTTCTCATGCCACGTTAGAATAAAATAAAAGAAAACTTTCAAAATTACCTCCATCCTCATTTAACTGTTTTAAAAACTATGAATCCGATGTAGGAGTAGAAGTAGAAAACAATAGAAACATGAGTTCGACTACACCTCCCCCCTTGGGGCCACCTGCCTGAGAGGAAACTCTCTTGTGAACATGGGAGCTCAGTATCTCTCGGCTCGTGGTGTTGCGGGGTCGCGCAAGAGCCTTGGAGGATTAGTCGGTCAGATACCTCCTGTTCCAAAAAAAAAAGAAAAAAAGAAAAAAAAAAAAGACGATGGTTCACCCACCATCCTAGGGTTTTGGTATGTTCTAAAATACCATCCCAATACTTATTCCCATCCTACAGTGAATGGGATCTCATTCAAAGTTGGTGGAAGGAAATTCGGTCAAAAATAAAAAACAAAAGTGAGAGAAACAATAAAAAAAAAATAAATAAATAAATAAAAACAGATAGAGAAAATTGTGCGTCCCTTCCCTCCTATTTTTCTCGTTGTGGTTTAAAAGTTTAAAACAGAATTTTTTGTGCAATTTTGGAAGTTTACTTTTATTTTATTCTTGCGTGGCATGAGTATTAACTAACTTTGGGGATTGAGTAAATCTTTTCAAAATGAAAAGTAGTGGGTGTAAAACACATTTGGAATCCACTTATCTTGTAATTTCGATTCTTATAAAACTGATCTTGGATGATATTATCTATTTGTCAAACTTGTATGAATCATGTAGTTTTTCTTATATTCCAAGAGAGCAAAACAGCTCTATTGACTTCTTGACAAGGAAAGCACTGTCGGTAACGTGTGCGATAATTTGGCCAATTTTTGATCCATGAATTGTGGACATGTGTTCTAGTCCATCCATGAGTTCTCCATGTTGATGTCAATAAAGTGCACTTTTCTACCCAAAAAAACTTTTGACGGCTTCATCGTTTTGGCCTTTTGTACAACCTGGTAGATTCCTATGCTGTGTAATTTTTAATTTTAATAAATCATCTCAATTGTATGACCTATAGGGCCGTACATGTTTTCCCTTCTCAACTATACATTTCTCAATAATCTCAATCAGATTTTTTTTATTTTTTTCAAAAAATTATATTGACAAGGTGTACATGAGAATGAGTTATATAAATTTAGTCTATGTGAGGTAAGCTAGCGAGCGACACCAATGGAGTGTGATACAGGGTGCTAACTTACGATACATGGCACGGGTGGAGTAGTGTCCAATCTTTTCCGATAAACTTATCTTGATGTTCCATCCTTTCTATGCTAGCTGGATAGATTTCTCTAATCAAGCCAACCATTGGATTAGATGTGCACCCAACCTATAGATTAGCTATATGTCAAGTTTTTTGAGATATTTTCATTGTACAGTCCACAATTTTAGGACCTTTTTACCCTTATAATATCAAATTAAGTTTTATTGCCCATGAGGTGATCTTTTTCCCTTTAGACAAAATAGAAAAAGGGAGAATCTTATTGGACTGGAACATCCGTAATTTATTAGATATGAACATTCATGAAACCAAACAAGGAAAAACCCATTTTAAAGGCCTATATTGATAAATTTATCAAAATAGAATGATGTGACAATGCCAACCATTGCCATGCATTCTTATGTGTCAATGTCTATGTATGTCTACGGTGCCCTAACCACTATTTTTCTTAGTTTTATCACTTGACAAATTTTGTTTAGATTAAAATTTTATTTCAGAGAAAAGACAATGAGATTTACCGGTTGACCGCAAAATTTAACTCCCCATCTATCACATGACTGATAATTGAGCCATGTTGATAAGATTATCAAAAACAAAGCAAGTTGGAAGGTTTTGCAAATAAGTCATTAACATGTGAACCAAAAAGGAATCCAGTGAAGAAAAATTATGATCAAAATCAATTTTTTATTTTTTAGGGTTGGTTTCTTATTGTTAAGAAAGGAAAAAGAGAACTTTGTTGTTTGAGAATGACTACCCACCCACAATAAAAGGTTTCCAAACCGCGTTGACTACTTGACTAGCTAGTTTTGTTTTGTTATCACCATGGATTGCGCTTGATGGAATTGCTCACTGATTGCAAAGTTGATATTCTCAGTTTCTTTTTAAGTGTTTGCAAGTTGCAACCTAAAAGATAAAACAAACCTAACAGAAACCCTAGAAAAGCAAATGGAACAATCATATGGAGCTTCTCAGTCCTACATAATGTGTCGCCTAATAATTCTTTATTGTGGGCCTTTAACTAGTGAGGATAGAATGTGTTCCCACTTGAAATAGATAGCGTATATAGGACGGAAAATTATCACGTCAATTTACCTGCCCGTCAATTTTCTCAGTTCCCTCTAATAGAGTGAGGTGGATCCTACTCCGGATAGTGTGTTCAGGCAGGGGGTAGGGTGGTCATTTTCATCTTCCTATTAGATGGAATTAAGGAAATTGAGGGGCAGGCAAATTGAGGGGATAAAGATCCTACAATATTAAGCTTCCATCTTAAAACCAATTAGTTCATAGTGGGGTGACCTCTTGTGGCTCTTATACTACTTGATAGTCGAAACACCTACAGTTGATGTGAGATTACCTCAATCCACACACACACAGATGCTTTCTCCAACCCATGCATGGGTTTATAAGGTTTTTTTGTTTTTTTGGGGTAAGTGTAGGTTCATAAGATGACCTAACTCAATAATTAATGAGGTTACGTAATATAATATGAACCCATACCGGAAAAGAAAGATTGTTTGGTGGTTGATTACTACCACCCATTAGTGAAATGCTACTTTTATATATTAATTTCAGTTAACCCCACATATGAGATGATGATAAAAAAGCAACTTTGATAATTTTAGTGATTTATTGATTGATTGCTCCATCATAATTAATCCACCTATTTCTTTTGGTGAATATAATTAATCCACCTATTAATTCATTATTATAAATACAAAATAATGAACCTTAGTGGAATTTTATTTTGTTATGATCCTGTTTTTCTTGTGACGTGGTTGAATTTTATGGTGTTTGAGTGGGTCCATGCGAAAGAGGTCGATCTGATATTTTTTTAGTTCACACGTTAAATTATGATATGCATGAGTTAAAAGTTTCATAAAATAACAAGAATGTCATTTAACTATAATGGAATCTAATGACACTTTTTTAATTATGCAACTTTGAATTAGACTTGAAGGGACTTTCCTTGCTTGTTATGATTTAAAAATTGACTAGTGAGATAGGCAAAGTCTTCCATCAGAACATCATAATAGATAAGCCAATCTACAACTTCTTGACAATCTGTCCAGACTTCTACATGCGCCCACCCTTTCTCTTGCTTTCCCAATTGCCCTTGGTATAGTCCTCGAAGCTTTTCTTGAGAGATCCCTACAAAAATCCCCCACAAACTATGATTGACATAACAGTATGGTGGCACCTCCATTAGATTCATAGCTACCACCAAGAAGTATGTGAGATGTAATATAATTAGGCCAAAGGTTATGTGCATAGTCAAACATGTGCATGGTCGACCACATAACCATGTGATGGAGTCCAACGAGCATCGAAATGACCAAAACCCTCCCCTTATTTGAAGAATTGAGTATAACTGGAGTGTCGTAACATGTGCACGATCAAACACATAACCATGCGATGGAGACCAACATGGGTCGAAATGACCAAAACCCTCCCCCTATTTGAAGAATTGAGTATAATTAGGGTATCATGCATGTGCACGATCAGACACATAACCGTGCGATGGAGACCAACATGGGTCGAAATGACCAAAACCCTCCCCCTATCTGAAGATTCGGGTATGGGTGGGGTGCCGTACATGAATCCCCACCCAAATAATTATGCTTCTTAAAAATTTAATTGGAATCCTATAGATAACTCCAATGGAAGATTCTAACTTCAACTAATTGGTTAACAGCAGATTTATTGTGACATTTCAACTGCATTTTTGCATTT
Organism: Telopea speciosissima; assembly: GCF_018873765.1. Taxonomy (NCBI): domain Eukaryota; kingdom Viridiplantae; phylum Streptophyta; class Magnoliopsida; order Proteales; family Proteaceae; genus Telopea; species Telopea speciosissima. The sequence goes on from NC_057923.1 coordinate 52,660,011, forward strand.
CTTTGGGTTTGAGACTCATTAGCAAAACCAAACTCCCTAGAAGGTCTCAAGATGGTGACTCCATAAAGTCAGCAAAATCACTTTTGTATTCCCTTTTGCTGTTTCAGTGTGTGAAAGCACCCAAATAATGTATTATTATTCTCTATTTCATTTGTCTTAATAATCACTATAGACAAATGAAAGAGTCTTCATATAGAAATGGGTTGTTGCTGCTTGACAGGGTTGTTTCTTGAAAATTTCCATAAATTAGAAAGTTGTAGATCCTTCCCTCTATATATAGACCTTGAATGTTTGGTTGCCAATAAACAGAGCTGAGGGAAAGTGAAAATAATTGGTTAGAGAACCCAATACCCTCATCCATGGCTATTAACCACTCCTCCTTCCTTTTCCTTCTTCTTTCTATTTTTCTTCATTTCTTTCTCTTTGGTTGTTCAGAGAAGATTGAAGCCTATAAATTCGGAGAATTGACAGCGAATCTTCAACACCAGAGTCATGTTGTTTCACTCAAATCCTTGATGCCATCAGGAGTTTGTTCTACTCAAACCCAAGGTGATGATTTCTCTTATCTTTATGTTTGTGTTTGTATGTGTGGAATTTCATTACTCTTTTCAGTCCAACAGAAAATTCTTCTCTTATGCATTTGGTTACTAGAAAATTGTGTTTACTGAACAATTTGGATAAACCAGTAACTCTAGGAGTCTCTGTTGGATCATTTCACTGCTACTTTACTTTCCATGATACCAAACAACTGATTGGTCTTCAGTCTCTCAACTTGATTTTATTTTCCCTTTGCACTTCTTAGTACTTTTCATGTACTTCTGAAAGAGAAGACAGAGAGCCTTAAGAAAAAAATTGATTATAAAGTGTATCCAAGGCCTATTTGGTTGCTCCAAAGCTCTGTTCTTTTACAGAAGTATAGGAGTCTTTTTGTTGATTCTTTCTTTCTTTTTTTCAGTGTTGGTTTCAAAGGAAACTATGATGGAGAATAGAAGCTTCAACATTAGCCCACTACTGAGGAATCTAATAAGATATATAATTATATGAGTGATTCAAAAATAGGTTTGCCAAAAGGATGGTTGGTGGTTTAACACTAAAAAAGTCAATAGACCTCCTTTGGTTGATGCCAGCAGGGAATTTAATATCATAGTGTATGAAGTGGGTTAGTAGGGTTAGGCAGCTACGTGCCTTTTTCTTCCACTCAAGGGAAGACTTAAGCTTGTGTCCTTATGTAAAACCATTTATTATAAATTCTCATTCTCAATGATTTTTTAGGGGACTCTAGCTAGGCTACAAAGAAAACCCTATAGATCTCAATGATATATATGTTTTTAAATAAATCAGCCATAAATTTTCTTTTTGGGAGAACGTTTTATGTGCTGTAGCGTAGCAGGGGGTAGGTGGTCATTGCATCCACCCCCATGTGCCTAGGCGCAGGCTACGCTGCAACATAGAGTATAGCATCCCTTTTTTTGTTTTTTTTTTTTACCAAAAAAGTGTTTTTTGCTCAAACTCTAGAGCTTATCATTTCTTTGTGAAGAATCATTCTATTTTTACAAAAAAGATATGCAAGCAAACAAATAAGTTAACAATTAAAAAGATATCTAGTCGAATTTCCCTTCACCCATGGTAAAAGAAGAATTCGTTCATCATGGCATCGGTAGCATCGGCTGATCAAGGGGAGAAGTAATTTTGACCCCAAACAATAGGGGTGGGAGTTTTTGATAGAACAGGAGTTTTTGATAAGACAAAAATCCCATCACATGGGCATCGATACCGTCATGCTCAAAGGGACAGGTAATTTCGATCCCATACAATAGAGGATGGAAGTTTTGTAACAACGAAAAATCACATCATCAATGGTGAAGAAAAATTTTTGCCTCACCATAAAAATGCGAAGCTTGGTGCATTGATTTCCTTTTTAGATTCATTTTGGGGGGAGGGGAGGTGGGTGGTAGCTTTTGGTAGGAAAGTGGATGGTAGACTCTTATAGTTGTTGTCTCATCTTTTCTAGGTCGTTGGCTTGCTAGTGCTGTCTCATTTTTTCTCAAGTGGGACAGACTTGGCCCACGTAGAAGTGATAGGTGCCCTAGACTTGGACCCAGGTGATACAATTAATTTTTTTGAGCCTCTGATTTGACACGGGTGGCTCTTAGTCTTGATTATGACATAGATGAAATTAAATCAAATCCACATAATACTAGTTAGTTAATCAAATATTTTGTATCAAAAAAGGGATTTTCTTATTGGCAACTGCAAGTATCAAATGATTTATAATTTTGCTCTTTCATCCTTTTATTATAATATTTTTTTCTAATGTCGATTTGTAATAATGAATTAATGATAAATCATTTTCAAATTATTTTTGAAAATCTTTTGACAGTTTCATCATGGTAAAGCTAATTACCTTTAGATGATTTAATTGTCCACTACATATCAGTTCTGGTATTGCCTAAAATTTTGTAGACATGCATGTTATCCAAATCAACATTTATCAATAAGATAAGTTCAAATTATCTATTCTCCACCATATAAATATAAAGCTATGAAACTTAATTAATTGAGAATTTTACTTTGACTATTTTAAAATAATTTCAATCTTTGTAACTATTATGATATAAACACTAAAATAGTGAACCACACAATTAAGATAGGACCTAAAACTTGACATGTTAATGTATGAGGGCTTCCCATCCAATAATTGGTTTGATATAACCAATCCTCACATGGCAAAAGTTAGGCAAATGGCCTTTAAAAATAATTTTGCCCCTTATACTATAGATAACATAGAGGGTGGGCCTTGGTGCAATCGTAAGGTTGCTCCATTGTGATTAAGTGGTCACGGGTTCGAGTCTGAAAACAGTTTCTCTGCAAAAGCAAGGGTAAGGCTACATACATTATGACCCTCCTCAGACCCTGCAATGGTGCACTGGGTACACCCTATTTATACTATTGATAACATGTAAAATATAATAGGGAAAAAGTCCCCACACCTATAGTGTGGGGATCCTTTCTCACATTTTGATCATATGGTTCTACACCTGACTCTCTCTCTCTCTCTCTCTCTCTCTCTCTCTCTCTTATCTCTATCCCCCTTTTGATAAAACTGTTTTTCATGCCATGATTGGTGTGATATGGGAGATCCCCCTCTCCCCTACCCCCACCCCTAACCCCACCTTAAACAATATAATTACATTAACATAAGGAAGGCTACCTTCTATGCTTTTTCAGGTTCCAAAACCTCAAGCGGGCTACTGCAAGTAGCTCACAAAAATGGGCCTTGCTCATCATTGAAGAAAGGGAATACAAAAGTTCCTAACTTTCGCCAGATTCTCATTGATGACCAAACCAGAGTCAAATCCATCCATTCCAAAATCTCCAACCATAAAGACCCATTAGCAGATTCTGCTGTAAAAATTCCTGCTACCTCTGGACAATCCCTTGGGACTGGAAACTATGTTGTCAACATTGGAATTGGATCACCAAAGCAACAAAATACAGTAGTATTTGATACTGGTAGTGATCTAACTTGGATCCAATGTCAACCATGTGTTGTCCAATGCTATTCACAACAAGATCCCATCTTCAATCCTTCTTCATCCACCACCTATTCCAACATCTCATGTAACTCAGTTGCTTGTTCCCAACTCCAATCAGCCACAGGTAACACACAATCCTGTAGAAACACATGTATATACCTGATCCAATACGGTGATGGATCCTACTCTCAAGGGTACTTTGGAACTGATACATTAACACTCTCTTCTTCTGATGTCTTCCCCAAATTCCAATTTGGGTGTGGTGAGAACAATCAAGGTCTATTTGGTTCTGCAGATGGATTACTAGGCCTCGGTCGCGATCAGGTTTCGGTTGTATCACAGACTTCTCGAAAGTATGGAAAGCTATTCTCATATTGTCTTCCAGCATCAACTAGTTCTACTGGTTTTCTTGCTTTTGGTAGTCAAGTTGGTACCTCTTCTACTCAGTACACTTCACTAATGACAGATTCAAATAACCCATCATTCTATTTCCTAACTATAACTGGTATAAGTGTTGGAGGGAAGAATTTAGGTATTCCACAATCAGTTTTTACAACTTCAGGAACAATTATAGATTCTGGAACTGTTATTACTCGGTTGGCACCAGCAGCGTATTCAGCATTAAGTTCAGCATTTCGTCGGGCAATGACGAAGTATCGTACGGCGCCGGCGTATTCAATACTGGATACATGCTATAATTTGAATGGATACAGTACTGTAACAATACCAACTATAGCGATACATTTTACTGGAGGTACAGATTTGAATGTTGATCAGTCTGGGATTCTAGTTCAAGCAAGTTCAACTCAATACTGTTTGGCTTTTGCTGGAAATAATGCTTCTACAGATGTGGAGATCCTTGGAAATATGCAACAGCAGACATTTGAGGTGGTTTATAATGTGGCTAGTGGAAAGGTGGGATTTGGTGCTGGAGCTTGTAGTTAATTAAGGGATGTAGTTCTTATGTTGTAACTTCTTTTTCAGTATATTTGTTGAACTGTGGTTGTGGGTTAAACCCTTTCCCACATATATGTTTTCTGCAATTATTATAATGGGAATGGAAATCTACTATAATAGAGAAAATACCATTAGGTTGACAAATTATGCTTTGCATTCCAGTAAGAAACAACCTCAAGAGACTTGAAACTGGTGGGTGGGTGGGAGGAGCTGGACGATCCAGTCCAGCAAAAACAGGGGTGATTGGATCATTTCACAGGTGGGCACCCCTATGAAACAACCCCCCCCCCCCTGTTTTTGGTGGGCTGGATCCTCCAGCTCTTACCACAACTGAAGGAGAGCCAGATCTGGGGGGTGGCACGGTATTATCCGCTTTAGGTTGAGGACCACACTATGGGGCCAAGCTTGTGGCACTCACAAGGGGCAGAGTCAATATCTCTCAAGTTCTCTTTGGTGTTCCATTTCCAACTCAAGATGGAAACTATATTAATTTTTATTCTTGGAGAAGATTGATCAATAGCTGTGAGCTTGTGACCCAACTAAAAGATTAACTGGAAAAAAAACATAGATAATTGGTGAATTGAAAAAATAGCCTCTTCAACTATTCATCCAACGATGAGGAGGATTTGAACATGCATTCCCAGGTATTGACAGGTATTAAGATGAATGTTCAAATCCTCTCAACCGTTGAATGTGTGATTGGAGAAAAATTAGACACCAAGTAGTTAGAGAAGACCCAAATTCGGTGATGAAATGGCTTTAGTCCACTTTATTGGTAGGATAGTGGCTGGCCAAGAAGTATCTAGAAAGACAGCGTTTCTTGTTTACATTTGAGCCGTTTTCCTTGACTATTGGCTACACTTTAACCACTTCCTTCTATTACATAAGTTTGTTTAGATTCTTCCTGAATTGTGAAAAGTACACCCTCTTGGTGGCATGCATTCATAACCACCTTCGCTGTCAGCAATGCCCAAATTTGTTTTAACGGTGTCTGTTGCCCAATTATTTACTGCCACGTGTGCATATGGACTTGAAAAATGTTTCCTTTTACTTTCCGCGTATACCACATAGCCGTGTAGAAGAAAAAAAATCCAAGCAAGAAGAAGGCTGCGAGTACGAGTGTCAAACGGGTCTTTTCGGTCAATTTCAATATGGAAATAAGCGTGATCAAAACAAAATCGTTAAAGAACTTTGATTTTCAGTCCACTACAGTTTTGTTTTATTGACACCTCCAAGAACAAGGAGGCTCTTCGCTTTGGGCTAGTCGAACATCTAGTGTTTGCTTGATAATTTTACGGGTGTTTCTATTCTGGTTATGTACTGAGAAACAATAACACAGTTTTTTTATTTTCTGTACTGAGAAATCGTTTTTTACCCGCTTGGTAAACCTGTTCTTGGAAACAAGCAAAATTTTTTTTATTATTATTTTAAATTAACAAAAAGATATGTTTGTCACACTTTTCTAATTTTACAAAAGAGCATAGTGAACGAATATAGTAGTTTTTATCGGACATATTTTTCCAATTTTTAGCCAAGAAACATTCTATCAAAAGTCTTCCACGGAGCATAATTTTTTATTTATGTTTTAAAAAATAGTCACAAAAAACACTTTGTTATCAAGCGATTTTTAGGTGTTTTTCCATTTCTCATAACGGAAAAACACCAGAAACTATTTCTCGTAAGGTTATCAAGCGGGCTCCTAGTTTTTCAGTATCAGGTTAACACCGAGTTATAATGTTTTGTTTTCGGGCTTGAACCAAATGAAATCTTACATTCATAACCTGTAATGAGGAAAGATTCAGTTCCCAAGTCAAACAAATAAACAATCAAAAATAGGGAAACTGATTTATTGTGAATAAAGATGAATAAATTGTAAGGGGAAGATAACTAATATTGAAATCAATGGATAACTAATCAGTAAGAAAATAAGTAATATTGAAATCACAAAATAAACCCTACTATCAAATCATTAATTTAATTGTCCAACTAATTTTGTATAGTGAACAAAAAGATCAATAGAAGCATTGTTACAAATCAATTTTCCTATTCATAATCTCATATTCATTGATTTGTAACAATTCCCCTTACAACAAAAAATTTGTTTACTAATATTGAAATCAATATGGATAATCAATTAACCTATTCATAACCTCATACTCAATGACTTTTGTTTCGGTTTCATTTGATTCGATTTTCAGTTAGGATATCAGTCAGTCTGGTGTTGTCTGATTTTCAGCTATGGTTGTCATACTCCATTCCAAAACCAGTCCGATAAGCATTGATTTGATTCGATACGATTTTTTGGATCGATTTTACCCGTTTGGGCTAGGTTTTGACACCCCTAGCTGCCATGCTACATGGCATCGAGGCCCAGACACAGGAAGGGCGAAATGACTGCCCTGCCTCCTATGAAATGAAAAATCCCACTACTATTGAATGCCCAAGTTCAAGCTCTCATTGGCCTAACACTGGTGTAGGGACCACACAGCCTGGCAAGAATCCCCCTCCCAAAAATCAAACTAAAATTCAGTCAATGATATAGTTACACTCATAACTGTTTTTTTTTTTTTTCGGTAAACAAAGCTTTATTGATAAGACTCTGTAGAAGACATGGATTCCAAATTACAAGCTTCTAAAAGCCTCAGAGTCGAAATAGGCCAAACGGTCCTACATATCAAGGACTGGGCCTTCCTTGCAAGGGAGTCTACCAAACTGTTTCCCTCCTCCCTTGGAATATAGGTGAAAATACATGACTCTAAACTGAATGCCAAAAAAGAAATGTCCTGAATAATAGGAATCATTGTAATTGGCAGGTTGGTTTATTCACTGTTGAGAATAGAGATGAGGATTTTGTTGTCTGATTCAATAATCAGATGGTCCCAATTATCTTCAATTGCTTGGAGGATGCCCGATCGAATTGTCATTGCTTTGCCTATGCTTATTTTATATATTCTTTGTCTCTTTGTTTCATTGATATTTTGAATTCTCAATTGCAACAATTATTTTGTGATTTGAAAAGGTTGAAGATATGAGAGAGACAATAAAGAAATGTTTCAATGATTTTGATTTGGCTCTTTGGATTGATCGAACAGTAAAATTGTGCTTGCAGTAAAGTGATAGAGAATTGAGATTCCTTATTTGACTCTTTGGATTGAATAGTAAAATAGTGAGTGCAGTAAACCCAGTCCACAAGGTCGTGTTTAGCGCGTTGATCAAGTGCTCACTTGCTGAACGTTTGATCACAGGTTCAAGTCTTAGAAACAGTCTCTTTGGAAACAGGAGCAAGGCTACATACATTTGACCTTCCCCAGACCCTGCTAAACGTGGGAGCCTTATGCTCTGGGTGCAGCCTTTAGTAAAGTGAATTATTATTACTTAAGTATTTCTTCAATTCTCTTTTGTCCAAGGATTTCAGCTTTTGAAGAGTTTTCATGTTAGTTTTTTCATTCCTAGAATTAAGGCTTCTATAGATAAAAATGTTTGATTGAAAATTACCTTGTAGAACCAATGTGTAGATGAGAGATGACTAAACTATTAATCTCTTATTCTGTTACACTTTTTGAGACTTTTTATGTATCAACATACGACTATATGAGTTGAATTTGGGCTCCTAGAGAAACTCCCGTTGTCCTTATTTTGGGCTCAACATTGTAATAATGTTTGAAACAGTTCATGAACCAAAATCCAACCACCCATTAAAGGTCCTAAGTCTCAGGTTTGGAATTGGTGAGCTTATTAGTTCAGATAATCGAGAACCAGACTAATTGACACCTCTAATGGTGACTGTGGCTTAAAGAAAACTCGATCCCAAAAACATTATGCATTGGCCATGATGGCAAATCATCAATTTTATTACTTTATGAACAATGCATTAATTGTGAATGGACCCGAATCCAGCTATGAATAGTACAGTCCTATGGGCCCAGAACCCGTTTCCTGTCTAGAGGGAGTGGATTCGTTAGGGCCGGAGCATGTATACATACCAACATACCTTCACAAGCCACAAGAGACAAACAAACACAAGGGTCCATCCTACACCAATATCTTCTCTTTATTGAGGTTTTGCCCTTTACTCTTTTCCCTTCTCTGTAGAACTTAGGCATATATCTCTCTTACCTAGTCGGTTCCTTCAGTGCCCATAATCACAAGATTCCAAACACTAACAGGTCCAAACCTCTCTCTCTCTCTCTCTCTGGCTGCTTGTGCATGTGTGGGTGTGTGTAGTTAGTTCACTTTACATTAACAGAACAAATTTGATTTCCCCATAGGCCATAACCAAAAGAAGAAAAAAGAGTAAGAGAAAGAAAGGAGTTGATATGTAAATAGAAAACAAATGATGATATGGATATTCATATTAATTCCTACTAGCATAGCAAGGATATGCAATATATAATCTACACTTGGGCAAAGCAATACTGTGGTTTAAGGGCTTTCTTCCTCTACCTTTTGTTTTTTGTACACAAACATCCTCCACCCCCTTATTTACCTTTTTCAACCATGGATTATAACTTCCATCTTTCCAGCTTTCCACAATTCCCCTACTATTGCTATTGCTGTTGCTGTTGCTGCTGCTGGATGTAGTTGTTGGCATTGTTGGAGCGCATCAATATCGCCAAGATTTCAGAGAATTGAGGGCGCTTTGAGGGGCAATTGTTCCAGCATTTCATCATCAAAGATCGCAGCACTTGTGGACAATCCTTAGGGATCTCTGGTCTCAGCCCACATGCCGCAATCCCAACAGCTGCTTGCACTGGCGAATAAGCCGCATAAGCTGCCTCTCCTGTCACCATCTCCCACACCACCATCCCAAAACTATAAACATTACTCATCCATGTCTCTGTCACACTCTCAGGATCCCCTGCTATGATCTGCACTCAAAAGCAATAAAAACCCACAACCCATATCAATGAATTGATGACTCTTCCCACCAAACAAAACTACCTTCCCTCAGTTCCCTGTTGCTTCCATTAGTGGACCATTACTACTCAGCAGTAAACACAGAAGGCAAAAGTAAAACAAAGTCCATATTTTGGGCTAGAAGAAATGAAGAATTGTATCTATCTATCTATACAGCCTACAACAGTGACTAATCTAAGGTGGTATCTTTACAAGACATTCTCTTGCATTGTCAACCTTAGAGCTGAGATTTCAAAAGGTATGTTTGGTTTTGGTGGGATCCACTAATTAATCCCATTTGAGTGAACGTAGCACTAGTGAGACCAAGATGATTAGTTTAATTGAAATATTTAAATATGCTAAGATAAAGGGAAACAGCAAAATTGAAGGTGGAAAGCAAATGTAATTATGAATGAAAACTAGGCATTCCTCACGTTTGACCTTTCATCAAACAGTTCCATGACAAGGAAAGTATTAGAGATGATTCATTGGATCTAATTTATACTAAGCAATACAGCTACAGTAACTAAGATGAATCATCAAAGATGGGATTCTGACCCAGCCAAAGATCAGGTTTTTTTCAGATTAATCAGAAATTGCGAGCTATTCAGAGTGGGTAAGGAACGAACCTCAGGAGCTAGCCAGCGGTAACCGTCAGTTTCATACTCTGTAACCTCTCCGTTGTCCTTGCAAGCCGTGACAATGCCCATGTCCCCAACACAAGCATGACCTTGTCTATCAAACAGGATTCTGTGTGTGTTGAGGTCTCTGTATGCAATATCATGGTCGTTCATGAACTTCATCCCTTCTGCAACATCAATTGCAATCCTTAATATTTCCTTAGTCTGAAGTTTCCTGTTCTTTTGTATAATCTCCTGAACTGATCCCCCTTCCATCATCTTGGTCACAACACACAACCCATGAGTTTCTTCAATGCAGACGCCATGGAACTGTAATATGTTTCTGTGCCCACAAGTCATCAGCTCCAAGACATCTCTCCGGAGCTCAAACTCGTATGAACAACCCTTCTCACACCCTTTCAGCTTCTCGATGGCTACTCGTTTGCCCTTATAAACACCCTTGAAGGAAGTTGGTCCGATCTGATCAATGAACTCAACCTGATCAGAGTTCAGAAGCCATTTCCCAATCTCATCCCCACCCGATCGGATCGTCTGCCATTCATCAACAGAGACAACGTAAGAAGTTTCAGGAAGTGGACTAGAGAGCTGGACCTTAGGGTTCGAGTTCCCAGCGCCATTTCCGTAACTCTGTTCACCTTTCTCATCGTCCGTCTCAAAGATTTCTCGGCCCTTCGTATTCTCCTCCTGGCACCCGCAGAGCCCGAATGGCAGCTTCATTGTCCCCGGTTTAGGCTTCTTCAGGGAAGATTTCAGGGCGCTCTCGATCCGAATCTTGAAATGTTTTTCATGCCCAGATTGAACCAGAACAAGAATGACCCCAAGAGTAAAACCCTTCTTCTCAAAGATCTGGGTGTTCTTGCAACAAATGGCTGCATTATCAAGTGCTCCCGACAGCGTGGGCCATGAAATCGAAGAGTTACAAGCGAATGTGAGTTTGAAAACAGATCCCTGGGTGTCATCGTCAGATACTTCTTGAATCAAAATTGCTGGGTGGTCGTCAACCGCTGCCTGCTCAATCAATCGAATGTGAAGAAAAACTTCTTTCATGTCGAATCCGGCTTGAGCATAGCTGTCAACGACAATGGAAGGAAAAAATATCTATAAAACAAATTAAAAAAAAGAATCAGGAAGAGAATCGAAATCAAAAGTTCAAATTAATTTCAACCTGAAGGGTAAAGAATCGAAATGCTTGCGAATGTTGGTAATGAGCTTCTCTGGAAGTTGACTACCAGGGTATAGTTGGGTAAGATTCCTTACAACACCACCCCACACAAGCTTTCTAGAACTCTCAATCCTCGTCGCCGGTGTATCACGAACTGAATCCAGATTCAAAGTATTCTTAAGCGAAGTAATCGCTTCAACCACATTGCGGCTCAGCCTCTGCAATCTCTTCTGTACAACCGATGATTCTTTGCTTGGCTGTACAGGAGAAGCTGCTGAGAAAACCTCTGATCTGTCTTGGGTTTTCATTAGAACCTGCTCTACCAAATCTTCGTCAGTACTGGTCCGACTAGACCAGCATTCGAGAGCTGCAGCCATGGCGTTAATCTGGAAAACCAAGAATAGGGCTCACAGCAGTAGTAACGAGAAGGTTTTATTAATTGGTTATCTGTGAATCTCCATTTATTCTCACCTCAGAGTTAAAAAGATGAGAGACAATGAGGTCGATGTGTTTATGTTTTAATGTCTCCGTTGCTTTCACTGTGAGAAAGAAAGGTGGGAACTGTTCTTTTTAGTCTTTTACCACTTTAGATTTGGTTATTAATTGTCGTTTTTTGTCGATGATATTGTATGACGCATGTGCAGGGATTCGTGACTACAATGAGCTAATTTGATTCCAATCCAACAGTTTAATGAATTTCATCACAAAAAAAGCCTGTTGAACCAAGTTCCCAGATTTGTGATCAGTGATGGGTCCCATAAAAAATGTATTTTAAATCCATCAGGTAGGAACCTAAAGCCACGTGGTAAATATAGGACATGTGTCCCCATTATCTTTATTTGGTGGTCGGTGTCAAGGGTGGAACATGTGGAGTGGTTAAAACGACATCATTAAAGGTCATTAATTTGGTTCAATTTTCGTGCGGAGAGAGACTGAAAGGCCCCGCGGCCTAACGGTGTCAAATGGTCGGGTCGGTCTGGTTTGGTTTCGATCGGGCTAGTTGAATTTGAAACCAAATCAATAAGGGAAGTTTTGGTCCAGTTTGAATATGGTTTATTTCGGTTCTCTTATCCCGGCTTGTTACATAATTATATCAAATCACATGTTTTTTATGATTTTCATGTTGGTACTGGTTTTATTGGTTTGGGTTCAGTTCAATCTGATTTTTCATGTTCTATGTGGTTTTGATCGCTTCGATTTCTAGCTGGTTCCACAATACCTCAATTTGAAACCAAACCAATAAAGGATCAGCTCGGTTTAGGCTCTTTCAGTCTGCTCGGCCCAGTTTCACTAGTTCAATCAATGGTTTGACACCCCTAGCCGGGCTTGAGCGGTTGAGCCTGATTCCCTGGTTTACTCCAAAATTGGGTCTCAACCCTCACTCCCTCAGGATTTTAGCTAGGAATCAGTATTTGATCGGTTGTGTTGCGTCAAGAAAATCTCCACAAGTTATCCCTCTGCGTTGTAGCCTGCACAGAAGAATAAACGAAGACACTAGAGAACCGGTTTTCACCAAAGAGGGACCCTCCGATGCCTAAGTCAGATCTCACTGAGCAACAATTGAGAATAATTCAGATAATCTATGTGTGTTGTTCTACTTAAGTTTATATAGGGGTTATGGTTGGTAGAGGCGGTGAAGGTGGATCCCAATATGGTAAACTGTATTTTTGGTAAGAGCGTTACTAGTAGAGTCCCTTTAGGAGTGTGATCCCTGTTTCATAGGGATTGAGGGGTGCTTTTCGAATAGTTTCCTTAATGGAGTAGATTGACGCAAGGCAAGAATAATCCGAGCCATTATGATGTATCGTGCCGTTTTTAGTAGGCTCCATATAGGAATAGAACACGGGAGTGACTTAGTACTCTTTGCCCATTATAGGGTCGTGATCCCCTGGTTACGTGGCATAATCCCATTGGGTGGTTATATTTAGGTTTAACATAAGCCCCCCACTCCGTCGAGGCCAATAGTGCTTGTCGGAGTAAGCGTGTTGGACATTATTTTCAATGTTGTTTGTCGAATGGCTTTGCTGTCATTGCTTTTGATCCGACCGAGCAGTTTCTTCTATGTCTTCAACCAAGTGGCTTCTTCTACGCCCTCGGCTGAGTGGTTTTGACTAAGCTCTCGACCAAGCGGCTTCGTCCATACTAGTGGTTTTGGTGTTTTATGTTTCTCTTCGAACGACAACGTTTATATCTCGTCTCTTACACCAGAGCAACAGCAGAATACGCAAAGAAGAACAAGGACGAAGAACACGAAGAATGCCCATGGCTGAAAGTGCCAACAATTTATAAGACAACCGACGGTGTGGATCAAAGAAGGGTTGACGGTCCCGATCTAAAAGAGTTGCAGAACATTTAAAGCACCCCACCAAAGAACAACTACCAAAAACATGTGGCACCAATGCATTGGGACATGTCTTAACTTCCATCAATTCCAGAGGACCTCGAAAAGGTGCGAAAACCCCTGAGAGTGTGACGATTGAAAGATTGCACCATGTTGCATTCATTAAGAGAAAGGTACAGGGGAGGTGAAGTGAAAGAGACAAAAAAGAATCTCTTATACATATCGTCACAAAAACGCAAAAATAAGGTTGGATTAATTTAAAGGGAGAGGGATGCCCACCCAATCAAAATTCAGCAACCTGGCTCGGAAAACATTATAAATATGGTGAGCACCTTTACAATACTGCTGATTGCCGAAGTACTGACGACCAGGAGAACACTCAAGCTACTCTACCTCGTGCCTAACAACGACTCTTTTCTCCGTCTCTACCCAAACCCGAACGGTGTCAACTATCTCCTGGGTAAACTCGAGACGATAGGCCAGATCATCCACACGAGCGTTGGCATAAAACAGGTCCGTCCGGCTCCCCGTAAGAGATTCCTCTAATCCTCTTATCTGCTCCTTCAATTCTTCAATCTTTCCTTCGAGCAACCGGGCACATTGCACATCCTTAAGAGCATTCGCCTAAAACAAATCCAACTCGCGCTCTATGAGGCTTGTTTCCAGTTTCCTCACTTGTTACTTCAAAGACAAAGGGATGTAGCGCGCTTGGAGAGTTTCCAATTGAAACTCCAACACTGTCACCTGACTAACATGATCTATGAAACCAATGGCGATTTCTGACTGCGCGGGAATTTGAGAAAGAGCTTGTACGTGTGACATCAAAAGACCTTAAACAAAGGCTGGCGAAGAGAATGAACAATGGAAATAGCGCAATCCATTATAAAATAACATTCATTACAGGGGGAGGGGCAACACATGCCGAACAAAAAAAAATTAACAACTCGACGACCTCTTTATGTTGATCGTTGTCTCGCCGCTCGGAGATCTAGTCGTCGCCTTCACCCCCTTTCCTCTCCCCAACTTTAACATCCTCACCATCGACTGGGGGATCCTGATCAACGCACATGGCACGACAGCCTTTATAATTGAAGTTCGGGAGCAATTATAGAATATATTCCCGCAACTGCACCCCGGCCTTAACATAAAACTCTACCCCGACATCAGCACATACATCCTTGAAAGCCATAGAGTTCTTGTAGTCCTCCACCGTCTAAGCAGCAATGTCAAATTCTGCATCCTCTGTGGCCTTCAACAGTCCCTAAAGCCGCTCCACGTGCATCTATGCATCATACCTCACCTAGCACTCCTTCTCCAGCTTCACCAGGGCCTCCCCTAACTTGGATTCCACCTTAGCCAAGTCAGACTCCAGCCTCTTGGCATGAGATTCCTCTGTGGCAAGCCACTAAAAAACGGACTTGACTTGCTCCTCCAGCTTCTTCCTCTCAACCTCGAAGGCGGTCAGCGCACGCCATATCTCTCTCGCCCTCGACCTTGATGAGAGAACCTTTTAGGTCCTCCACATCCTGCATCAACGCAGCATAGCTAGCATCGAAGTCGTCAACCCAATCAAAAGTATGGGAGAGTGTGGCCATGAGCTGCAACAAAAAGAAGGGGTTAAAAAAAAAAAAAAAGTGGAGAGGGAGAGAGATGGGAAAGGCACCGACTCAAGCAGCATTAACCCTCCCTCAATCAATTATGGCTTGGGGAGTTTTTTCCTTTAAAGTCTGCCAATCATACGATAGAACACATCCCTTGGTCCACTTGATGGCCACACCTCCACCATGCTTGAAGACTCTGTCCCCCATGGTCAGACCCCAATCAGGAACATCGAGAGCAACCATCTCAGAAGGCAGTCATCACTGCGCAACCCAGAAGGAGTAAGTTTGACACCCGAAACCCCCTTGTTAGCGGATGGAATCATGCGAAGATGAACAACCTAATGGGCAGGAGCATAAAGATCAAGACAACGGAATCATCATCTAGATCACCCAGAGCAAAAATCTCCTTTGCCTCAGAACTATGGGCAACGTTGGGAAGATCCCCAATGGGAACATCAGAAACTGTACAAGAAGGAGAGGTAGCCGAGCTGACACTCATGGAAGCACGAACATTCCTTTGAGAGGATGCATCTACCCCCCTCTTCTTGGACTGGGCAGACTGCCCAGTCTTAGGCAGTGCATGGTCTTTGCCCCGAACGGCCTGACCAGAACTAGCGGCAAGGATGACCTGAGAGGAAAGACGGGCACAACATCTGATCAGTGCAACTTCGACATCGTCATCATTAAACGCCATTGCAAAAAAAAAAAAAAAAAAAAAAAAAGAAGAAGAAGAAATGGTCAAGAAACACAGATCCAGGCAACACGGGAAAAGGAACAACGGGAAGCTCACTAGGACTAAGGTCAAGACGATATAAGTGACCCTCGGTCAGATCACTAACATCAAATGGCTAGGACGCCTCCATCAGGCGAAGGGTCTCAGAATCTTCATCCCTAAGGACAACATTTTAATTCACCTCCATAATCAAAGGTTGACACCAAACGTTCCCGAGCAGGAGATCCTCCAAGCCAGAAACAAAAAAAAAAAATAGCGATTCCTCCATCCCTTAACCAAAGAGTCCCATCCCTTTACGTGATCAACCTTAGGGCGTTGGCTGAGGCTGTACCATCCCTTCTCTTGTAGGGTCTAAAGGTGATAGAGGTGGCAAAAAAGGGAAAGGGATAGCGGACGGTCTAGGCTTATGGAAAAGGCCATAAACCCCAAAAACTCATCCAAGAATTGGGGACAAGTTGAGCAGGAGCTATCTGATAATGGTCCAATAGCTCCCTCATAAAACCCTGAACAGCTCCACACATCGGGAACCGAAAGCCCTCAGATAGCACATATGTACATACACAAAGTTCCCCTTCTGAGGGAGTACAGGCAGACTCCCCTAACTCCCCAGGCACAGGGAGCCTAAGAACAACATCGGCAGGAGATGGAACTCGTCCCTGCAATGTTGCAACTCTTCCTCGGTCAAAAGGCAAGGATGATCAAGAGCCACCCAACGAACAAAGAAGGCAATACCAATGCCTCCACCAACGACAGGCATAGTTGGAATTGCCTCACCATAAGTTAAGGCGCCCTTTGGGGAAGGCAAGAGACTCCTATAATCAAGAATCTCAAACTCTGGGTTCCTACGGGGGATTAAGCCCTCACTGGGATACAACATCTGATTGGTAGAAGTCAACACGGTAGCAGAAAGGGGACAATCCACATTAAGAATCTGACGTGAAGAAGAAGAAGAAGGCAAAGTAGAGGCCATTTACAACAAGGGAAAAACCAAAGTAAAATGCAGAAACTGAAAGGAAGACAGAAAAGCTTATTGGCTGAAGACTTGCGGAGAGAGAGGGTCGATGCAAGAAAATTTGAACTCAGCCAAAAGAAACCCTAGCATGCAGAACACAGGCACAGTGGAAACCACTCTAGGAGCACTTAAAACCTTCAGAACTAAGAGAGAAAATGCAGAAAAGGTAAAGAAAAATAAACCAATGAGGAAGAAAATTCAAAAAGGAAGGAAAGGCAGAGAAGATATGAAATGGAGCAATAAATGCTCCACAAAATTCGCACCCATGAAATGAATATACACACGTGCGAAGAGGCAAAATTCAAAAAATGAAAAAACATCCTTTCACCTCCCCTACACCGAGCAGCATGCCTATAAACGTGGCACACAACATTTAGCCCAACTAAGCACATCAGCATCCGTACCGACGGTTTCGGCGGCCTTGAAGCGATATGCACCATAACTTCGTGGCAACTGGACTGACAACAAGACCCACTATACACTTTACCACGGAGTTACGTAGCTTAGATCACCAACTCCCAAAGGACATCAAAGGATCGCGCCTCCAAGAGACGAGATATAAATGTTGTCGTTTGGAGAGAAACATAAAACACCAAAACCGCTCGGTCGAAAGTATGGACAAAGCCACTCGGTTGAGGGCATGGTCAAAACCACTCGGCTGAGGGTGTAGAAGAAGCCGCTCGGTCGAGGACATAGACGAAACTGCTCGGCCGAGAGCATGGCCAAATCCACCAGGTCAAAAGCAATGACAGCAAAGCCGTCCGACATACGACATTGAAAATAAAGTCCATCACGCTTACTTCGACAAGCCCTATTGGCCTTGACGGAGTGGGGGGTTTATGTTATACCTAAATATAACAACCCAATGGGATTATGCCATGTAACCAGGGAATCACGACCCTATAACGGGCAAAGAGTACTAAGTCACTCATGTGTTCTATTCCTATAAGGAGCTTACTAAAAATGGCGTGACACGTCATAATGGCTCGAATTATTCTTGCCTTGCGTCAATCTACTCCATTAAGGAAACTATTTGAAAAGCACCCCTCAATCCCTATGAAACAAGGATCACACTCCTAAAGGGACTCTACCAGTAATGCTCTTACCAAAAACAAAGCTTACCATATTGGGATCCTCCTTCACCGTCTCTACCAGCCATAAGCCCTATATAAACTCAGGTATAACCGCACACACACAAATTATCTGACTTAGGCATCGAAGAGTCCCTTGCTGGTGAAAACTGGCTCTCAAGTGTCATCTTTATTCTTCTGTGCAGGCTACAATGCAGAGGGATAACTTGTGGAGATTTCTTGACGCAACAAGTCGATACCTATCGGTATCATCTAACACTGATTTCGATACCAAATTAATGATACAGTACAACCAAAGGAATACTATTGATATCAAATCTTTGTGAGCAAAAACACCTAGTACGACTAATATGGATCGATACGTATCGGTACAATATCAGTTTCAGAACCGATCACCAATCTAATAGCATTCCACTAAAATTATGCTCAACCTTCCCCTTTTTTTTCATAATGTAATTTATTGAAATTTTTTATAGGGTAGGGGGGATCACGGACCGGATGAGGAATAGGACGTCCCGAACTCAAAACCTCATTGGGTTAGCTAGGCTCTATTGCACCAGCAACTGTCCTCGTAATTTATTGATATTTGGGACGTGAAGAACCTATGATTTCTAAATCACAGAGCTCATATAGTTAGGGAGTGGATAAGGGTCAAGGGTGTCAAGTTGGGACCAAAACTAAGAATTGTCACGCCAAAAGTAATGGACCATCCCATTAGTAAACGAGATAGTATTGGGATATGATTTTGGTTTCAAATAATAAATGGGGCAGGATTCCCAACGGTACAAGTACTGAACTGGATGAAATCGAAACTACCAATACCCTTTGAAAACGAATATTTCATGGTCTTGTGTTTAAATTGGGTATTTTCTCTTATAGAGCTTTCAACTGATGGACCTTTAGTTTTATTTCTATAAACTTTTTTAGTGTTAAATCCATATATTGGCTTGTTTATTTCATCCTCAATAACTCTTAATCTTCATTTTAAGAAGCTTACATGTGATCTTACGGAGTTTGAAGAAGTAAAACCATGAAATCCATCATGGTTTCATATTCTAAGTTGCTTTCTAAAGTAAGAATCACGTTAGATCTCATAATAGTAAAAAAATCCACAAGACTAATAATGAAACAATCTCGTTAGGAATCATTAAAGTTCTTCTCCCTTTTATATTGTGCCTAGAACTGTTTAGGAACCGGTACTATCCCATCCCGTTAATAATTGGGACTAGCAGGACCTATGTTTGATCCCGTTAACTAAATGGGACGATTCTAGGATTGGCACCTTTGGTACCGATACCTATATGGGTATGAACCCGTCCCTTCAGTTCCAATCACCACAAGATTCCAAACACTAATAGGTCCAAACTCTCTCTCTCTCTCTCTCTCTCTTCTGGTTACTTGTGTTAGTTCACTCCACATTAACAGAACATATTTGATTTCCCCAGAGGCCATAACCAAAAGAAGGAAAAGAGTGAGACAGAAATTACTTGATACGAAAATAGAAAACAAACGATGATATGGATGTTCATATTGATTCCTACTAGCATAGTAAAGATGCAATATGCAATCTACACTTGGACAAGAGTTGTGTAGACTTGGCCAAAGTAAAAAGAGTGACAGGAGGTTGATGTGTTTAATTATGTTTAATTTTTGTGTCTCTTTCACTGTGAGATAGAAAGGTGGAACTGTTCTTTTAGGCTTTTACCACTTTAGATTATAGTTGGAAAATTGGGTTCTAACTGGGACGAGTCATCCGAGTCGAGTCAGAATTTTAAAACACTTTGTCTAGAATCATATAGACTCAATCAAAATTTTAAAAAAAAAATTGACAAAACTCAATCATAAATCATCCGAGTCAAATAAGATTTGATATTTTTACCCAAGTCATGACAAACTCGGTGGGCTATTGGATATTTGTGTTATCAAATAGCTATAAACAAGACACAACCCATTCAAATATCCATTAACACTACAACTTTGCAAACTAACTGATCCCAGCTCCCAAAAATCCTTAATTCCTTCACCCCAATTTTTTGTTGAAACCGAGGGTTTGGTCTGTTTTGATTCAACTCTTTGATTCTTACTCTCTCTTCCAGGGCTTGGGATTTTACTTCAGGACAACAAGAATTGATCATGAACTGCCAACATTTAGTTCAAGAAGTTTCTTATCATATTACAATTCCTCTCATGCAATTGGTCGAATACTTTTCCATGCATTAGATCATCAACAATTGAACAACGTAACTTGCATGCAAGGTCATCACTTTGTGAGGCTTTGATGTTTGTTTACACTGATTCTACTAAAAAAAAAACGCCTCGAAGACATGATTTGACCCATCTGCCTCCTCATAAAATGATAAAATTTAAATACCATTTTTATTCTTATTACATCTTCAAACCTAAAATCCCCAAATTGAAGTTTTTTTTCTTTCAAATAGGGTGTCAATCGTTAGGGGATCCAGATCTCCTACGGCCCAGCTGCCTGTAGCAGCCTGTGCGACGTGACAGGGCCGTGCGCACAATGACCGCCTTACCCCCGCTCAGGCAAGACACTGGGCAGGGGGTAAGGCAGTCATTGTGGGCGCGGCCCAGTCTGCGCCACACAGTCTGCTACGGGCAGCTGGGCCGTAGACGATCTGTATTGACCGTTATGGGTTTTGCTGCATACCCATCTCCGGCTAAGGTGAAGGAGATAGAAGTTTCCAACAGACAACATATAACCCTACAACTCTCTCGCGATACGGTCAATCCTGCTGCGTGATGTTGGAGGCTGTTGGATACAGGGTTTTTCTTCCAAGTTGGTCTGTCAAAGGTATGCGAGGAAGAGAACCCGTTTTATTCCCAAGTTGGTATGCGACGAAGACCATTGAAGAAGATGTCAATAGGGTGGGGCTAAAACACCTTATTCTTCTAGTCCTCTAGTGTTGAACCTACCAAAAGCATCACCCACATCAACATCTCTTCATCATCATCACCATATTCATATGAAGAAGATGTCCACAGGCTTTCTTGAACGATTGCGGCCCCTGTTCATGTGCTGCCTCACAGTACTTATAATCAGCAACTGCAACTCTAGAGCACCACCATTGCTTCTCATCTGTCCTACGACACCTCCTCGGCTTGGGATCGGTGTTTCCAGAGAAACCCAGATGGAAAAAACCCCATCTCACTACACCCAAATAATTGAAGCAAAATGAATTATATGCCCTGGAAAGGTTAAAAAAAATTGGAGAAATAATAATGGACAAAGCATGTTTGTTTGGGATCAAATTTTGCTGATACACTACAAGGCTGGCAGCCAAAGAAATGAGATCTTAAAAGGTATTTTAAGAAAATAAGAAAGCCTAGGAGGGTATTTATGAACCCAATGATGAAGTGAATTATTCCATTTCCTTGGTTGCCAACCTTGTACAAAAACTTTTCATAACCCAAGCCTGGTACAGAAAACCAGAACAATGTAAAGAAAAGAAATTATTTAAAGCCATAAAATAGGAGTTGATGATGGTGTTCGCTTATGTTGGGTTAAAATCGGTTTGTGGACTTGGATAACTGCAACTATTGCAAATCTTAACCCATCAATTCCCCTGTCTCCAACTCTGAATACCAAACAAACCAGTCATACGCAGGATCACTAGTGACACAGCTTGTGCCAACTTTATGGGCTGGTCTCGATTTTGCAGCTTGCAGATCGTCGGATTAGAGAGATTAGTGCAGCTGCAGAGTCATCGGAGTTGGTCATAGGTTTCGCAACTTGAAGGTCTCTGAATTTGAGAGATTACTCCTTGCAAATTGCTAGAGTTGAAGACAGGTTGATATATGCAAGTCACCAGAGAAGAAAGAGGTGATATGGAAGATGAGATTGGAATGATGGAAGGTTGAGGAGATACCTCAAGGTTTTGTAATGTAAAGGTAAAAGGGTAAAACTACACTAACAAAGGGTAATATGGCCACTTATGAATGTTTTGCTTCAACTAACGGTTTCAACTTAACGGACTGGGGTTACTTGTAAGCCCCACCACAGTCCAGGGGAGGTCCATATAATTGTTCAATACACAAGAGGTGTTTATAATTAGAGCAAAGTCCGAGGGAGGGGGCATGTAATTTGCTAAAATAAATATGAATGAAAATAACATACACTGCAGTCTAGTAAATCGTTGATCCGATGGAAACACTTCTTTATTGCGCTTTTTGCTTCTAAGGTTTTGTTTATGCTCCGATCTTTTCTTCCATCTTGTTGTTCTATAGAAACAATGGATTTTACATTCTGGGAACTTCCTGAAGTAAAATGGAATAGCTTCAATAATGATAACGATCTGATGATAATGATATTATTAACAACAAGAACTATAAAGTAATAATAAATACAGACAACCAAGTCAATGAGAGTAAAAGATCTTCTAAATCAATGATAGATAGTGAAAACTTAGTAGCTCCTAAACCTATTACAAATTAATATATTTGTCAGACTGGCACTAGAGGATTAATGTTATTACAAGTCCAATTTGTCTGACTTAGAAAGTGATATCACACAATGTAAACCCCACATTCAAAGAAAACCAAAAATTGGTCTTGGCATCGAGTCCCCCCCTCTTGCACATTGTAGTATTGGTTAGCACTGCCCCCTCTACTGGGTCCCATCCCCACAACTCTACTCCTTCACTCCCGCACCCCTGGCTGCTGCCTTGGGAACCCACCCAATGGCCTACGGGTTGGTTCATGTTCTTTATTGAAAAAACTTCTAATAAAGGAAGCTAAAGAAGACACCCCTCTCAAAGCTTACTGATTGCACTACTATTAACAAAACAGCAATCCTAAAAATAAAATTGAGGGTTTTCTGAAAAGCAATTCTCATCATTGATTGTCTACAAGAATGTCAAGAGTTTTCAAGGTTCTTATATTGATGTGGACTTCAAGAATCAAGAGGAAAGAAAATAAAAAGGGACTTATGAAGCCCATAAACAGGATGATGGGGTCCATTTTAGTGTCTTCATATATTAAGTGGAGGAGAAAGGTTCCCTAGTCTGGAAAAACCATATAACTTACCCGGTCTGCACATCTAGTTGCACTAAGTGAAAGGAATTGTAGAAATTCATATAATTGGAAATTTAGAAAATGATATGTATCCACCATGTATCAAATTTCAATCTCAAATTCAATTATTTACCCTCCCAAGTATGTGTATGCATCTTTTTTGTAACCCAAGCACCCTCCTTGTAGTCTGGAATTTCTTACACTTCATTTTACCATGTAGTAAACTCCATTTGACTGAAACGTGACACGTGAGCAAGGGGCAATATTGGGGTCACTTATCCACTAAATTTCAGCCCCATCTGATTTACCATGTGGCAAAAAATGAGTGCAGAATATGGGAGATTACATAGTCTTCGTAGACCAACAAACCCTCACTCTTAAATGTGAGGAAAAACTTTACACGTAGAGTGTAGAATTCACAAATATTAAAAAAAAAAAAAAAAACATACAATTGAATTTAAACAATGAGCTATGCTAGTAAAGGGAAGAAGAACAGATAGCATTCGCCTAAGCAAATGTGGAACGACAAATGATACATAAATAATTAAACAAAAATGACAGAAAAGACATAGGGTTATGACAACGATTATATTGGAGAATATAGATACATAACTTAATAGAAGGAAAGAAGAAGCAGAAGAATAAAACAAGACTACACAGGAGGTCTTAACCAAAAGAGTTCTAGCTCCATTAAAACCTTGTGAAATGAGAAGGGGGCATTAAAAAGAGGAATTTTTCGATGTTTTCCATAAAAGGTTGTAACTTATAGTAACTTATGCGCTTGTGTATCTAATTGTTTTAATATGATGAGTTGTATATATCCTAGCTAAATAAGGAAAACGTAATTATGAGATACAAAGTGAAAATCTTACTAGATGTACCCTATAAAAATGATTGCTTCATAATTACTAACAGACCTAGAGCTATCATCATGTTGGCATCTAGAAGCAATTTGAATAAGTTTACCATAGCAGAGTTTCTATATATTTGGTTTCTGTCAACACAAATCAATTCTTTAAACATAAAGCCTTTAATCTTTAGCGGCTAAACTATGAGGTCAGTGCAAATTGAGTGAAACTCAAAGATTGAATAGTATCTTATTATGAAAATTTGAAGAACATATAAGTCGTAAATATAACTATCTCCATATTGGTTTAGTTTAGGAAGCTCTTAAGCCCCTAACTAGACTTGGTAAACAATTCGGCATTAGCAGTTGTAAGAGATGCTAGGCATGATATTTTTAGAGATTCTATATTTGGATTAATCGAAACCAGCCTTATTGAAGGGCCAATATATTTTAATTGTTATCCAATTTTTCCTATGCCTTTAACAAACCCTAATATCATAGAGAGTCTTACCTTAAACATTAAAATTGATTGTTTCAATATGAAGCCTGGATCCCAGAATTTGATAATTATTTATAGAGTGCATTACAAAGTAATGACTACCCTAACCCTGAACGCTAAAAGATTTGATATAAAAGGTCAGACCGTATTTTTCCAGGCTAATTAAACTAAATCAAATGCAATAGTACCAAGAATAATCCCATGGAAAGATATTATTCTCGTAGAAACTTGAAACTTACATTCAGTAGCTAAGTCCATTCCATTAGAAAATAAGACACTAGAGAAAATAGTACAATACTCTAATGGCGGACTAGAAATACAATTTTCATCCTCTAGAAAAACAAAGATAAGTACTTCCCATCCTTCATCATCAAGGGTTTCGTGTTCCTTTGTTCCACAAACAGAGTATGAAAATAAAAAGGATCATATTTTATCCTTAAAGGAACTAAACAATCAGAATCACAAGTTCAACCTCTCCATGCTATAGAGTCGAAATTCCTGAACTAGTAGTACTCGTTTAAATCAAGACGAGATAGAATCTATTGGACCCAAATACTCTGACATGAATTTTCAACTAAATGTTATACAATTAGAAAAACCTTTCATTATCAATAAAGAATCTCTTAAAAGAGACTTCTTTTCACATGAAAACAGGAAAAACTACCAAATCTACCCAGGATAATATAAACCAGATTATAAAACAAGATTAATCTAAACTAATATTGAATCAAATAGATATTGTATTCTAACTTAAGTAATACAGTACAAGTTTAGTGATGATAAAAGCTTAAAAGAAATACAAATAACACAATCATAGGGTAGGAACACTTACATAGCTTAAGAGAGACACAAACTAACTGCACACAATATAGCTTATAGGAGCCTTGGAGAAATTCTGAATAATAGCACAAAAACAACAAGCACTCTTCAAAACCCACTCATCGAACTTCAGAAAAACGATGCCTAAACCGACTCTCATCCTGCCTTATCTAGACTCGAATGGACTTCAAAAACTATTAGTCTGATGGACTTAAAACTCTAACAAATCCACCGACAAAGGATAAGATTAGGTAGGTATTAAAGGAATGGGACACGTGTCCTTAAGTTGTGAAGTTGAACCGCAAATCGAACAGGACCTTTTAGCCACGCGGGCCTCTTTTAGAAGAATCTTCTTTTTAAGGTGCAGCGGAATTATTCCGTAGCAATCACTCCATTGTCAATTCCAAGGTCAACAGTTTTTCCTTTTCATCTTTGACAGAAGTAGACATATCATCTCTATCATCTTCATTATCAAAATCATCGCTTAGTGTTGACATAGTTTTTAATTGTTTTAATATGATGAGTTGTATCCTAGCTAAATAAGGAAAATATAACTATGAGATACAAAGTAAAAATCTAACTAGATGTACCCTATAAAAATTATTGCTTCATAATTATTAACAGACCTAAAGCTATCATCATGTTGGCATCTAGAAGCAATTTGAAATAGGTTTACCATAGCGGAGTTTCTATATATTTGGTTTCTGTCAACACAAACCAATCCTCTAAACATAAAGCCTTTAATCTTTAGCGGCTAAACTATAAGGTCAGTGCAAATTGAGTAAAACTCAAAGATTGAATAGTATCTTACTATGACAAATTGAAGAACATATAAGTCGTAAATATAACTATCTCCATATTGGTTTAGTTCAGGAAGCTATTAAGCCCCTAACTAGACTTGGTAAACAATTCAGCATTAGCAGTTGCAAGAGATGCTAGGCATGATATTTTTAGAGATTCTGTGATTGGATTAATAGAATTCAGCCTTATTGAAGGGCCATATATTTTAATTGTTATCCAATTTTTCTTATGCCTTTAACAAACCCTAAGATCATAGAGAGTCCTACCTTAAACATTAAAATTGATTGTTTCAATATGATGCCTGGATCCCAGAATTTTATAAATATTTATAGAGTGCATTACAAAGTAATGACTACCCTAACCCTGAACCCTAAAAGAATTGATATAAAAGGTCAGACCGTACTTTTCCAGGCCAATTAAACTAAATCAAATGTAATAGTACCAAGAATAATCCCATGGAAAGATATTATTCTCCCAGAAACTTGAAATTTACATTCAGTAGCTAAATCCTTTCCATTAGAAAATAAGACTCTATAGAAAATAGTACAATACTCTAATGGCGGAGTAGAAATACAATGTTCATCTTCTAGAAGAACAAAGATAAGTACTTCCCGTCCTTCATCATCAAGGGTTTCGTGTTCCTCTGTTCCACAAACAGAGTATGAAAATAAAAACGATCATTTTATCCTTAAAAGAACTAAACAATCGGAAGCACAAGTTCAACCTCTCCATGCTATAGAGTCAAAATTCCTGAAACTAGTAGTACTCGTTTAAATCAAGACGAGATAAAATCTATAAGACCCAAAAACTCTAACATGGATTTTCAACTAAATGTTTTACAGTTAGAAAAACCTTTCATTATCAATAAAGAATATCTTAAAAGAGACTTCTTTTCAAATGAAAACAGGAAAAACTACCAAATCTATCGAGGATAATATAAACCAAATTATAAAACAAGATTAATCTAAACTAATATTGAATAAAATAGATATTATATTCTAACTAAAGCTATACAGTACAAGCTTAGTGATGATACAAGCTTAAAAGAAATACAATAACACAATCTTAGGGGAGGAACACTTACATAGCTTAGGAGAGACACAAACTAACCGCACACAATATAGCTTACAGGAGCCTAGGAGAAATTCTGAATAATAGCACAAAAACAACAAGCACTCTTCAAAACCCACTCATCAAACTTTAGAAAAATGATGCCTAAACCCACTCTCATCCTGCCTTATATAGACTCGAATGGACTTCAAAAACTATTAGTCTAATGGACTTAAAACTCTAACAAATCCACCGACAAAGGATAAGATTAGGTAGGTATTAAAGGAATGGGACACGTGTCCTTAAGTTGTGAAGTTGAACCGCAAGTCGAACAGGACCTTTTAGCCACGCGGGCCTATTTTAGAAGAATCTTCTTTTTTAGGTGAAGCGGAATTATTCCGTAGCAATCACTCCATTGTCAATTCCAAGGTCAATAGTTTTTCCTTTTCATCTTTGACAGAAGTAGACATATCATCTCTATCATCTTCATTATCAAAATCATCGCTTAGTGTTGACATGATTTGTTTGCACCAATCTTTATTTGAAGAGAAGAAATTAGAGTTTTTAATTCAGAAGAGGATTCCTGAGAAAAGGAAGCAATATCCTAAATTAAAGGATTTAGAGAATTGGATTTTTTTTCAGAGTGAAAACCTTTGAGGTTCAAATTCATACACATTAAACTTTTCCCACCATTTAACATATATTGTCTATTTAAAGTAGGGATATAATCCCAAGATCCAGAATCTTCTGGGACTGCATAAACCCACTTCATTATCCAAGGTATTTCATATAAAATATAGAAGTAAATATATATGTATATATCTCATCAAAATTATGATTGATCTTATTAAATTTTGAGAGACAATGCTTAAGATTAGGAGGAAGAATTCCATGGATAGGACCCCAAACTACAAACCAATATTTAAACCAATTTGGAAGGTCTTTTAAGGAATGAAATCTGAATTGAATGAACCAATTAGGGGTGAAACATGGCTAGGTTGGGGCCGGGTTTTGTAAAACCCTAGCCCAACCCTGAGTCCTCTTAGCTCAACCCAAGCCCAGCCCAACCCAACCCTAGGTCGGGCTAAGATATCTCAGCCTAGGCCCAACCTTGCCTGGCTTAGCCCACCCCAGCCTGACCCTGATTGACCCTGATCGGGCCGGGTTGGGCTGGGTTGGCCCTGATTGACCTTGATTTTTGCTAGGGCATGGTTGGCCCTGATTGACCAGTCTCATGTGATTGGGTATTGGTTTGTTCATACTCAATGGACTATTAAACTTTTCTTTGGGTAAAAAAACTTAGTTGAATCTTAAAATTTTAAATACTTTTATTCAATAGAATAATTAGCCTCTTTTTTTTGGTAAACCAATAGATAATTAAATAATAAACAAAAATTGCAAAAAGCAATCAATAAATTGTAAACACAGGGCTAGGTCGAGCTGGGCTTAGCCCGAGGCCTCAACCTTGGCCCAACCCGACCCTGACCCTGGGCCTAAAAATTTCAACCCTAACCTACCCTCAGGGTTGAAAATTCTAGTCCAGGCCCTATTCGGGCTCAGGGTGGGCCAGGGCGGGCTCGGGCCGATAGGGCCAAACTTACACCCCTAGAACTAACTATGATATTGAGTTAGGGTTTGATAAATAAATACTTGATCACATGCTTTCATATAATCATAATAGTATAAGACTTCTTTTAGAACCTTGGATCAAACAAGACTCTTGGTTTAATAGGATCAATGCCCCATTCACTATAAGTGATTACATAAAAATTTGTATCTTTGAGAATGTTATAACTGAATTATTATAGAAATTATGTGTGATTGCTACTGATTTTGATTCTACAAGATTTTTTTCAGAAAGTTCTTGGCTATCATCACAAATTCTATTAGGATCATTAGTTAGATATATAACAGGGATTTCAGAAGATGCCTATGAATGTGTTCATTTTCTGTAGAAAGGAGTTTTTAATGGAATGGGGAAGGTGATGTTGATGGAGGCGATTGTGGGCGAATAGGAGAAGGCATATATTACATAGCTCAGGGAGAAGATCTGATTATTTTAGAAGAGCTGCCAGACAAGTTAGGAATTATTCCTTTCTATTTTCTGTCCCAACAAAAACTCACAAATTAAAAAGTTAGGCAACGAATTTAATTCTCCTTTAATACATTAAATATCAAAATCGAATATTGATCAAATTGCTTACCAATGAGCAAAGATCTTTTGGATGCTAGATTTTTAATATCTTTTTCCTGCATGTCCTTCAATGCTTGCAATGAAATCGAACCAAGAATTTTTGGTTTAACAAATCACCTTCAAATTTAGTAATGCAATGAACTGTGGCTAGAATTTCCTTTTTAATTGTTGAATAATTTTGTTGTAGTGGTTTCCAAAGTCCAGAAGTAAATCGTACCAATTATTCCTATCCTGTAGGAGTTATTCACTGCTTTAAAATTCCACCATAACTTAATTCAGATGTGTCGGTCTCAACAATTTTAAAAGCTTCAAGATTTGGAAGGGCTAAACAAGGTAGCTATTTAGCCTTAAGTTTTAATTTTTTGATAGCACTTATATATTGAATCGTCCATGCCTCTGGCTTATTTTTAAGCCGTTGAAATAGAGGCTTGCAATCTTTTACCAAATCCTTATAAAATTCAACAATAATGTTTAAAGTTCTAAGAAGCATTGTAATTGATTTTTCTCTTTTATTTCTCAAGAAATTTGTCAGCAAATTGAATTGCTCAATCAATTGGTATGATAGTTCCCTGGTAAATGTTATGACCCAAAAACCTAATTTATGATTGAAATAATTTTAACTTTTTGGCTGAAACGGCTAATTCTGCGTTCTTGATTATTTTAAGAAAGATACGCAAATGTCTCCAATGTTGGTTGATGGAATTTGAGAAGACCAAGACATCATTAATGTATACAATAATAAATTACCAACATCTGATAGTTTATAATTTTATGCTCATTTTATGACTGTCACACCCCGCTCCCTACACCTATGGACGTGTGACTAGAATACCCCTTGTATTCCACACTAACCCCAAGGATCTACACTTTGCAGTGCCATGATCACTGATTCCACAATCAAATCGTAATTCAGAGTGTGTGTAGAAGCTATATAACGTTTATAATTATCAGAGTGCAGAAGCTACACAGGTGATAGCATATAGTAAGTGGCATCTTATTCCAACATTTCAAGGTTTATAAACATTAACTAGTAATATGTATAAATACAAGTAATTAAATTTTCAAAAGTTAAATTGTATTCAATTACATCAACCTTCAATAAACATTCTAAAACTCATTTGGGCCTCAAGCCCGCACTAAGCCACACCGCGAGCACTAATCTCATAATCACACTTCGGTCCATGCTCCTCCTCGCCAGGAACATCCCCAGCGTCGTGGCCATCAATGTACAAATATGCCGAATCACCCTCGGCCAGTGCCATCATACCGGCAACTATATCTAAAAAGAGAGGACCCTCTAGTGATGAGCTTCCAACTAAGCCCAGTGAGCAATTAGATCACACAAGCATACGCAAACAATCATCCCAACGAGTTCCACACTTCCATTGCCAAAGGACACTGCACAAGAATGTGATTGATATCTACCATATCTTGGTTACAATGTCTACATATTGCTTCAATATTGCAACCAGACCAATTAAGCATGGTAGCCATGGGGACTCTTCCAAGGATCAAGTTCCATAAGAACATTTGAACTTTAGGAGCTATGGGAAGGTGCCAAACCTTACGACACCAAGATTTGGGGGTGGGAGCATCTATCTTGTAAGGCCAACTGATAAGCTGAGCTAACAGTAAACTTCCCATTAGTTGTATGGAGCCAAACATACCTATCCTCACAAGGAAAAACCGGTAGAGAAATAGACAAAGTGGCATGAACTTGAGCGGGAGGCCACCATTGAGAAATCCAATCTCTGTCCCATTCCCTAGTCCGAATATTGATGAAGAATGCTACTGAAAGTGGAGAATGGCTTGGCAAGGGAAAAGAAGCCTCTGAAGGAGAGAAAAATTAGGGATCCAGTAGTCCGTCCATGGATTGATCGATTGGCCATTCCCTACTCGATGAAACAACCCTTTGTGAAGAAGAGGTATAGCCCTCGCAATTGATTCCACCCCCCCAAGACGCACCCGTTGGAGAGGTTGCATGGAGAATATCTGAATTTGGAAAATACTTCTGCTTAATTATTCTTCCCCGTAATGAAGATTCCGGAGTGAGAAGCTCCCAAACTTTTTTGCAAGTAAAGCCTGATTCATAGGTTCTAAGAGCTTTAAATTCAGTCCTCCACAACGCTTCGATTGATAAATAGTCTTCCAGCTAACTCATTTGGAGTTGACATAGAAAGCCAGAAACATGACATGTTTAAGTAGGTGATTGCATGTCACTTGGCTTCTTTTAATCCACCTAAGTTGATCTTTAGCACTTATAATAAGAACTTTGAGGTAGGTGGTTGCATGTTATTGCTTTTTGTGTTATTCTAGGAGATTAAATTGTATTTTTATCTGCTCCATTTCCTGCCCGCTCCATTTCCCCAAGTTTCTCTAAAAGAGGGGGGTGGACTTCACCCAGGCAGTGTGTTCGAGCAGGGGTAGGGTGGTCATTTTTGCTCCCCTCTATTAAAGAAACTTGGGGAAATGGAGCAGATAAAGATCCGATTAATTACATCACTTTTTTTAGTTTAGGAATGATAGCAATAAGGCCCGTGATGCTAAATGGATTTGTCAAACCATTAAAAGAAAGTGTGTCCCATAGTTGTACAAATTTTTTTTTTGGGTAAAGTACACGTACCCCCCTGTAATGCACCCAATATTCCTCGTACCCCCCTAAGCTTCTGATAAGTCCATGTACCACCCCTCAATATTCCACGTACCACCCCTGCTTTACCCCCTTAATGCCATTTAAGTCCACACCAAGTGTTAAATTCTAAAAAATGATCAAACTACCCTTTCTTCTATCTCCTCTAAAATTTGAAAAGACCTAATTGCCCTGACCTATTTGCTAAAATTTGAAAATACCAAAATGCCCTCATCTTCCCCAAATCATTATCTTCTTTTACATACCCAATACCACCACCACCACCACCACCCATTAACACCATCACCACCGTGAAGCCCCACCTCTAGCACCACCGCCACCCACCACCATTAATACCACCAACCATCTTCTTCCCCAGATCGTTTCTCCAAAAATTGAAACCCTAAACCCATTTTAGGGTTTCAAAACCCCACCATTTAAGAGAGTGTGTTTAGCTTCTCGAAACCACCTTATAGACTGCTCATCCTTATCAGAGTTACGGTCGCTGGTGCTCCCAAGTTCCATTTCGCAGGAAAGACAGCAATTTAAGAAGAATCTCGTCCTTCCGTCATTTCCACATATGTCATTATGTGGAGACAGAAGAAGCCTTTTGATCGAATGGTGACTTAGAAATCGGGGTCTGAAACCATGGTAGAACCCCAAACCGCAACTTGGAATGGATTTATTATCGCGTGAAATTGGTACCACTCCATGATCCTACAAGGAAATCTAGTTACTGGAACTCAAGCGGCCATCGATAACAGAGCAAATCAAAATCCTAACTAAAAAGAGATGACTGGAAAAGGAAATGGGAGAGAGAAACGATGACAAGATAAAGGTGACAGGACAAAAACGCTTGTTGCTTGATTGCCTAATTCTATGGGATGTAATTTTCCCGATACAAATCTGATTTTAAAAAACCATTTGATTGAAAAAAGCAAATTACATTCCTAAGATTTACTAAATCTAGAGAGATTCAACCTAAAAAGTGAGATCATTGAAATCAAAATCGATACAAAACTTTTAGGGTATAAAATGTCATGAATCTTCATATAATCAAAACCCTATCTCAAGAGATCTTCGAGGCTTCTTCGTCTTCGCGAGAACGGCAAAGAACTGCTCTCTGCAGTACCTCCTTCGTCTCTCTCTGTTTTTCCGTCTCTCTATTTCTCTGCTCCCTGTTTCTCTCTATTTCTCTGCTCTCCCCACACTCTCTTAAATGGTGGGGTTTTGAAACCCTAAAATGGGTTTAAGGTTTCATTTTTTGGAGAAACGATTTAGGGAAGAAGATGATTGGTAGTATTAATGGTGGTGGGTGGCGGTGGTGCTGGAGGTGGGGCTTCACGGTGGTGATGGTGTTAATGGAGGGTGGTGGTGGTGGTGGCGGTGGTGGTAGTGGTATTGGGTACGTAAAAGAAGATAATGATTTGAGGAAGATGAGGGCATTTTGGTATTTTCAAATTTTAACAAATAGGTCAGGGCAATTAGGTCTTTTCAAATTTTAGAGCAGATAGAAGAAAGGGTAGTTTGGTCATTTTTTAGCATTTAACACTTAGTGTGGACTTAAATGGCATTAGGGGGTAAAGCAAGAGTGGTACGTGGAATATTGAGGGGTGGTACGTGGACTTATGAGAAGCTTAGGGGGTACAAGGAATATTGGGTGCATTACAAGGGGGGTACGTGTACTTAACCCTTTTTTTTTTTTTTGAAAAGTTTTACACATTGGACCCATTGTGTTACGTGGTTCTTTTATTGCCCATAAGATATTGTTATCATTGATTTAATTAAGGCTACATTTTATTTTGATATAATTGTTTTTCCAAGTAAGCTGCTAGTGACATCCAAATAGACTTGCATTTCTAATATATCTTACCAGGCTAAAGTATTGATCACTAGACCGAGAGAACAAATCGCACAAGAAGGGTCCATGCCTCTCCATTTACATTTAAAGTACTTCATCATCAAAGGTGCCCTTACAACCTCTTACACTCTCCAATTTGCGGCATCAGATTCGACCTACCAAAATTGAAGCTCACAAGGTTCAGACAATGCAAAAGAGTCATGAGCATATAGAAGAAGTGAAGCCTTGCTCCTCACGCTCTCATGTGTCAATTTATGAGAGGAACCACCAATACAAACCCGCCTACTTGTAGAGAGTCAAAGTAGTGAATTCCCTATTACAATTGGGTTACACCAAGAATCAACTCTAAGCCCTTATTTGTTTGCACTCATCATGGACGACTTAACCAGACACATCCAAGATGAGGTTCCTTACTGTATGCTTTTCGCTAATGATATTGTTTTGATAGATGAGACAGTGGAAATGATTATTGCAAAGTTGGAGTTATGGAGATCAAGCTTGGAATCACGAGGTTTTAACTTAAGCAAAACAAAGACAAAATATATGATGTGTAATTCCCGTCGTGTGGTGGGAGAGGATTCGTTTGAACATTAGGTTGATTTGATTGAACCACAAACTTTCCCTTATCAAGCAGATCTTGGACTGCATGTTTCAGTTGGTAGTACTCATCAGTTGAATGCCCATTTTGTTGATGGTACTCACAGAACAGATTGGGTTTGTACTGTAAGTACCGTGGTCCTCGGGACGAGGGTTTCTCAGTCTCTTGGCGACAAGGATTGACTTTGATGAATAACAGCGTATCATTTCGATATATCATCATGCTTTATAAAGAAATGGAGTCGCCACCTAAGATTAGGGCCTAGGACCCAATGGGTGTAGCCCCATCCGGGGTTAGCGAAAAGGGCTACGTGATTCCATATGATCTGGTCAGAGATTCAGGATAAGTAGTCAGGTTACGAGGGTGGGAAGGTGTTAGGCACCCACCTCGCCCAGATAAATCGGTTTTTCTACTAGATGCTGGTTTTCGAATATTCTCCCTTGATAATATATCTTATACTAACATGTAAAGCTAAGTTATGATGCACTAATCTTGACAAAGAAAGAAAAAATCATTTATTATGTACACTAAACGTTGCTTTAATTGTCTACATTATGCCAAAAATAATGAGAGGGAAAGAGACAGATACCTGTCTAGAAATGCAAGAAATAAATGAAAGCACACCGAGGACGAAATATGTGATATCCCACGGCTCAGGTGGAGACGGACGATTGGCTTGTCTCTCTCTTGTCGGACAGAATGAGGCTATACGAGATGAGTTTTGTCACTTAGACTTTGGGCAGAGTAATGGCTATATAAGAGATTCTCGTTATCTGTGTACAAACAGAATAACGTCTATGAAGGGGGTTTTTCATTATCCGTACACTGACGGGATAACAATACCTAAGAGCAGAATCGCTATATGTTTGGATGGGTAACCAAAGGATCTACCCAGGTCGAAGAACTCCACTCACTCACATACTCATGAGAAAAAGACGGGGGAAAAGAGGGTGAAAAGGGGGCAAAATAAGCCCTGGAGGGTCTCCTTACCCGAGAAAAGCTTGAAAAATAAGAGAGGGAGACCCTCCTATTTATAGGGAGGGGCCCCTTCTCTCTCCTGGCCAAATAAATCCTCCATGGCGCCGTGGGGAACTTTTCCATGGCACCGTGGGTGATGTCAGCAAGCTGATGTCACACCCCCTCATGGCATCGTGAAAATCAGGTACACGTCTCCATGGTGCCGTGGGAAGGAGCTCCACGACGCCGTGGGAGTGCAGTGCCTTTTTCCCTTTGTTTTTTGGCCTGAAATGGGCTCTAATGGGTTCTTAGGTTTCAAGGTTCCAGTGAGGAGCATCGCTCTTCGTCCATATCCGGTTGTCATCATTGCCAATCAGGGGGTGACAAAAATCAGTGTCTATAGTTTGCCCCTCTTTGGCCGAGGCCTGTACCAACAACCGAAGGGTAAAGACAAAGTACTAACTAATTTTGTCACCAAGAACATGTACTGTTGACGCTTTGCTCAAAAGCGACAAAGTTGCTAAAAATAGACGGTTAACCACGATGAAATTCTTCGATAAACCTCAAAAGAAAAACTCGAGAAAAACCAAATCTTTATTATGTGAGCACCGCTCGATCAAGTTTTGAGGGTGATAAGGCACCGCTCGACCAAAGATCAAGTTTTGAGGGTGATAAGGCACCACTCGACCGAGGATCAGGTTTGAGGGTGATAAGGCACCACTCGACCGAGGATCAGGTTTGAGGGTGATAAGGCACCGCTCGACCGAGGATCAAGTTTTGAGGGTGATAAGGCACCGCTCGACCGAGGATCAAGTTTGAGGGTGATAAGGCACCGCTCGATCGAGGATCAGGTTTGAGGGTGATTGGGCACCACTCGACCGACGATCAAGTTTGAGGGTGATAAGGCACCGCTCGATCGAGGATCAAGTTTTAGGGTGATAAGGCACCACTCGATCGAGGATCAAGTTTTAGGGTGATAAGGCACCGCTCGACCGAGGATCAAGTTTGAGGGTGATAAGGCACCGCTCGACCGAGGATCAAGTTTGAGGGTGATAAGGCACCGCTCGACCAAGGATCAAGTTTTGAGGGTGATAAGGCACCGCTCGACCAAGGATTAAGTTTGAGGGTGATAAGGCACCGCTCGACCGAGGATCAAGTTTGAGGGTGATAAGGCACCACTCGACCGAGGATCAAGTTTTGGTGCTAGAAGGAGGGCACGATTGATTATTTCACTGGGATATGGAATAAATGATTATCCTACAGTGGAATGAAAATCAGAACAAATGCACTTTCCTGGGGATATGGATAAATGATTGTCCTACAGTGGAATGAAAATCAGATTAGATGCATGGGAGTGATTAAACTACACACTAGTATAGTGAAGATAAAAAATGTTACTGATTAACCTACACATGAGTACAAGGAAAAATCAGATAATGGATCAATCTTGTACACGAGTACAAAGAGGATCAGGATGATGGGTCAATCCGTACATGAGTACAATGGAGATCGAAGATTCACGGGATGATCGAACTACACACGAGTATAGTGCAGATCAAAAAGTTTGAGGATTAATTTGTACACGAGTACAAGGAGGATCAGATAATGGATCAATCTTGTACACGAGTACAATGTGGATCAAATGATGGGTCAATCTGTACTCGAGTACAAGGGAGACCGAAAGATTCATGGGATGATCGAACTATACACGAGTATAGAGAGGATCGAAAAGTTCAATGATTAATTTGTGCACGAGTACAAGGAGGATCAGATAATGGATCAATCTTCGTGTACACGAGTAGAATGAGGATCAAATGATGGGTCAATCTGTACTCAAGTACAAGGGAGATCGAAAGATTCATGGGATGATCGAACTACCCGCAAGTATAGAGAGGATCAGAAAGTTCTTGTACACGAGTACAAGGAGGATCAGATAATTGATCAATCTTGAGGGTCAAATGATGGGTCAATCTGTACACGAGTACAATAGAGACTAAAGTTTCACAGGGTGATCAAACTTCTCACGAGTATGGTGAGGATCAGAAGAGTCAGTGATTAACTTGTATGCGAGTACAAGGAAAACTAGAAGATAGGCCAATCGGAGACCGAAAGATTCATGGGGGTGATCAAACTTCACACGAGTGTGGTGAGTATCAGAATATCTGCAAAGCCGTCAAATTATACGCGAGTGTAGTGGGATCAAAAGAATTAATGACTAATCAAGCTGTACACGAGTGTAAGTAAGATCAAAATTGCACGAGAGTGCAGGGTTCATAAAAAGGCATGGTTGAATCTGATATGACCGAAAGATCAAATCAATAGTGATCCGAAAAACCAAATGCTCATGAGTGCAAAAGTGATAAGGACTTGGTCATGCTGTACTTGGGGCCAAATCATTGGAGATCAAGTTGTACATGAATTCAACAGTGATCAGATAGTCCAATTGCACGTGAGTGCAGGAAGTACGAGGATCCGATGGAACTACGAGTGCAACGGAAATGAGAATTCAAATGGCATATGATCAAGACATTGATCAGGAAAATGCAATCCTATGCATGTGTAGCCATGATGAAAATGGAAAAGCAATCCAACATGTATAGCATTAGATGCCAAGTAGTGTATGGGTACTATGATGATGAAAATAGGATAGTACATCAGTGTTGTCATGATCAGAGTACTGGAATGCTTAATGCAATTTTATACACACGGATCCATGATGACAATGGCAAAGATGTCTATCATTAAAACTCAGGTAGTTTGCATTATGATCCAAAATACAACAAAAAAACAATCTTATGCAAGTAATCTTTTTTTATATTTTTTTATTTATTTTAATTATTTATTATTTTAATTTTTAATTTTTAATTTTTTTATTTTTTTATTTTTTTTTATTTTTGCATGCAAAGGGAATCACAGTCCTAATGCAAATTATGTCATGCAAAAAGGAAAACACAACCTATGCAAGTAATCAATACAAGCAAGTGAAAAGTAATCACATACAAACATAGACACTTACCAGATATTCTCCATTTTTGTGTTGCACAACACTTGTCCTTCACAAAAGCTTAGTGCACAATTATACGTTACCAAAAACCTTGATAGAGAAATCTGAGATTCATTCAAACATTTTTTTTTATTATTTTTATTTTTTATATTTTTTTTATTATTATATTTTTTTTTTAAGAAACAACTTTATTTGTGAGAGAAATTTATTTTGAAAATTTATGGTTATTCACATTCTGACCCAGTAATGCACAATTCCACATAAGCATATTATTCACATCCCCGTTACACGCTTAGGCTTGACGAGCATCGATTGGCCAACATCGAACAGTTGTTGAATGAACTTTTGACAAAGCAAGTCAAAGGGTAAATTGAGGGAACGTGTACAAACAAGCTGGGTGGATAGGTCACTCTTCCCTTCCTTCATGGAGAGTTATGGCATTTTATCCCAGACAGTATCATCCTTCTCTGCTTGTACGGTCATTTCGTCTTTTAGGCTGAGAGTCTTCATGATTGGGAGTCGATCCTCATGGACAACATGCCCCTTTAATTTCACATGCTCTTGCCTGGTGGATTTTTCCATGGGAACAAATCTTTTTCCTTATGCTCCTTTGTCCTTCTTATCTTGGATAGAGATTGCCCCAGCGACAAGTTGATTTTTCTAGTTATCTTACTGGTGGAGAGGGTGGGTACAATGCTGCTGGCATTCAATCCCCTAACCATCTCTTCATAAATCGTTATGATCTTGGTAGACGTGCTTCTTTTTCTTCACATCATCGGATTGCATCAAAGAGAAAGGGATACTTGTGGGAAAGGGGAAATAGTAGAAATATGATAGAAATGATGTAAGTGAGCAAAAATGAAAAGTTGTACATGGACGAATGGAAAACTGTACATGTGGGAGGACCGAACTTGATTATTACTTCATCAAGTTAACTACGTACCCCAAATAGGGATCAAGTCGAACGTAGTTCAGGACAAAGATGCCTTAACGTCAAAGCCTTGATGATTAAGTTCTCTCATAGCCGGGTGAGCTAGAA
The DNA here is from genome assembly GCF_018873765.1 of Telopea speciosissima. Classification (NCBI taxonomy): domain Eukaryota; kingdom Viridiplantae; phylum Streptophyta; class Magnoliopsida; order Proteales; family Proteaceae; genus Telopea; species Telopea speciosissima. The sequence continues at coordinate 52,699,310 of NC_057923.1, forward strand.
GCTGTGGACGAGAGTCTCATCACCATTTGGCCCGGGAGGGCTTTACTATGTTGTAATAGGGCTTAGGACTGGGTTCCAAAGGATGGTAGAGGCTCAAATGTGCCCCTAGGGTCAAACCATGACTCGACACTTCTGCTCCCAAAACTTTACCAAGATTTTGATAACTGAACTTGTTGGGGAATTTCTTCTTTTTAATAATGTAATCAAGAAGTTTGGCAATCCCTCTCGTGTCTCAATTGAAGACTTTGGTAATTTTATCCCTGATAAATTTTGACAATATTGTCTCCGAAAGAAAAGTGGTTATTTTTTACCCCATGGTTCAAGTGCTCTCAATTATCTGCTATGTCTTGAGCCACTACATCCTCTCTTCTCTTTCTCTTCTCTTCTTTTTATTTTTTCTTTTTTTTTTATTTTTTTGAACTCTCCCTTTTTTTTGCTTTCATCTTCTTCTTTTTTTTTTGAACGCTCTCTTTTTTTGCTCTCTTTTTTTTTTTAAACTCTCATTTTTTTCCTTTTTGAGATTGGCCCAATTTTGGTTGTGGAGACGGAGCTACCCCCCTTCTTTTTTTTTTTTTTTAAATCCTTCGGAGGCGTATTGCCCTTGTGACATCTTACTTCACGAGAGACCTCTTTCAGTTAGACCCTAGAAGCTAATGGGACATTTTGATGAGCAAGAGGATATATGGATAATGAGGTGTAGGTGAGCCAAAGTGAGTTTTTTTTTTTTTTAAGGGGAAAGGCTAAGGCACAACTGGGGGGCTAGCGGATTTTATTATCTCAGGGTTTATTTGAGATGACTAGAGGCCAAAGGGGGGCCTCCCTTAACAGGCTTTATGAGATGAAATCTTCATCTAAGCTTCCAACTCGTTAGAAGGGGATCAGATTTATGGAAAGCTCCAGATCTTTGACCACCAAGACTTTGACATTGGAAAAATGGGTAGTAGAATTTTTTTTAATTATTAGTCATGAGATCATCATAAGCTGTTATTTGGATGAAAGAGAAAAGAAAGAGAGTAGATGGACGAGAAAACATATTCATTCATGACTAATGGAAAATACACGATGAATGAGTTTACAGAAGGACTTTTGACTGAATGAAAAGACTACAGACCTAAGGGATGCAGACCCAATGATGTCTTCAGTGCGATCTTGTCTACACAAGAGTGAAGTACTGTCACTACTTTGTCACGGGATAGTGCAATTTGTACCATCAAAAATACCCTTCTAACCAGAGCTGGGTATTGGATCCAATTTAAGTCGCCTAACGAAACTAATACTCATCAAGTTAATGGCCGTAAGTTAACGCCTTCGGGCGACAGTGATGTCCTCAATTAGTGTCTGCCCCCATTCCGTCGGAGGAATACGGAGAACTTTCCTCGGTGATGCTACCACTTTGCAAGCTGACAATGTAAAAGAAGAATTCCCTTTTAAAACTGGTGGTAGCATAAAAAGGATTTTCCCATAAACTTGGAGGGATCTGCTCCTTAGGGACTTCATTAATCTCACACAAATGATTCCTTATCTTCTCCCAATCATCCCTTTTGTATCCTCTATTAAAGAAATCCACCAAACTGAATGTTGTACCAAAATGAAAGGTGCAGTAGGGTCGATGCATGATCAAATTCGCATTTGGTTCTTCTTGTGACTCCTGTATCCAATAAGGATTGTGGAGGGTATAGAGGACATTCCATTTTACGTAGCTGGATAATTGCTCGAGCCATTGAGTCTGTGTTTGAAATCGAAGAAGGAATTTCATTGTGTTTGACCGAGGGGGAACAAATTCTGGATGCAATTCGTCCTGGCTCATATAGGTCAACAATTCTGGAACATGAAAGCTGAATGCTACCACGTATCTTTGGCAAAGGTATAAAAGGAAACAAAGGGTTTCAGTAGACAACTGGTAGATGTCTCTTATCCCGAAGATATTGAAGAAAGGAAAATCTGGATGGACAGAAAGTCCTCGGAGGTCGTCATTCCCACGATTGAAGAGAGTAATTTCATTAAACAAATCCAGGCAATCTTCACTCCTTGATTGTAAGACCTGATGCATGATCTGTTCTTGGAGATGGAGAGGTAAAAGGTCAATCCTAGATTGCAATACTGTCAAAACCTCTTTTTCCTTGATCTCTTCATGGCCTTCAGATCCATTCAGCTTGGTCATATCGATCGTTGAAGGAAGAGAGGATTCATGGACATCCTGGGCAAACATCATTGATGGAAACTTTTGACCTGTCACTACCTCTTCTGAAGGAACCGGCAAAGCTTGGATCAAGGAGGTGGGATCAAACCCTTCTAAATCTTCTTCGAGGGCATTGATTGTCTGATTAATAGACTGTTGTTTTGCCCCTGGCTTAAACTTTTCTACTTCCAGTAGGTCTTGGACAGCATGCCCAAGTGCAATGCATTCATCAGTGGGGTGTCCCTCTTGGGTGTGATAGTCACAGTATTGATCTGGGTCATACCAAGCTGGTGGAGGATCCCTGACCGATCGTGGAGGAACTGTGCCCAAAAGTCCTTGTTTCTTCAATTCAGCATATGCAAGAGACCTAGCCACACCCAAATCGGTGAACTCACGTTGTCTTGAATTTGCCATATTCGCCTCTGAATTTTGGCTCTGATATTGCATTGTGTGGCTATACTGGCCATATGCCTTTGTGAACAATTTGTCTTCAATGCGCTTCCCTACGGCCATTAGCTCTTCAAAAGTCTTGAGAGGTTGGTAGTAAAGGCAATCGTGATATTCTCCTTACAGATTCTCCAAGATCATCTCCACCTGTTCTGCTTCTGTCGGGCGATTCCACATTTTTGTGGCCTTCTCTCTAAACCTCATAACGAAATTGTAGAACCCTTCAGTAGAGGGCCTTACCTTAGTGTCTCCAACTCTCTCCGTGTGACATCCACTTCAGTATTGTATGAGTACTGCTTTGTAAAGGCTTTGACCACAGACACGCAAGATTGGGTTTGAGTGTGGTCCAGTTGGGTCAACCATCTTAAAGCAGATCCAGCCAAAGAATACAGGAATGCCTATCCCATTTGGTTCTCAGAAAGCCCCCATGATCTAGCAAAGGTGGCAAATATCTTGAGATGAGCTCGAGGGTCTCCCGACCCATCAAACTTGTCCAACTTCCACTTGAAATCTTCAGGAATTTTTCCTTTGGGAACGAACACCTAATCCTCTTCATCTTTCTCCTTAACCTTGCCTTTGACAGCCACCTCTAGTTCGGTTACCTTTTCTCTCATCTTCTTCTCCCTTTCAGTCTCGGGATACTCCTGAGGAGCATTGATTACGGCATCTTCTTCTTCCATCACAATCCTGGCGGGTACCCTAGACACTGTCGGGGCTACCTTGGGGGTCATTGGTTGAGCACACTCTGGCTCCCTGAAAGTAGGTATTATGCCTCTGGGGGACATGTCTTGTAACTTTTGCAAGATTTGCCCCATAAGTTGCTTCATCTCTGCCTGTAATTGGTCCATTTGTCGACTCAACTGTACTTCGGGTGGATCATTGCCCAACGAATCCATGGTGATTCTGTCTGGGAAAAACCTGACTATACTCTGCCTCACGATGTTGAGTGGAGAAGGGGAAGTTTTGAATAACTCTGGATTGGATCAGATCAATTCGGGTTAGCCTATTGTCATAGCGGGCTCACGCGGGTAACAAAAAGTCTTTTTATGTGAATTGTGCTTTACATAAGTCAGAGAGGATTATTTCAGGTCACAAGGAATTTTCTTGAGTATGTAAATTTTTTTTTTATATATGTCATTTTTTTTGTATTTTATTTTTATCATTTTTTTTGTATTTTATTCGGCTCAAGTAATCCAAGTCGTCATTGGAGCTTTCGATATTGTAGAAGTTCTCTCAGGCCATACTTCAAATGCCATCGTCGCCCAAACATTTCTTAAAAAAGAAAAATAAACAAACAAAGGAGAAAGCCTAGTTTTAGGTTCCTGATGATTTTATCTTGAATCAATACGAGATGCCCTTATTTCGAGGGACACGTAAGGTTCCATCATATGGAAGCGGGCTTCCATTTTTTTCTTCGAGGGACCATCGCGGGACTATGGAATTCCTTACTTTGGGTGGCGTCTCGTATTGAAACCAGATTAATCGTTGAACAACCCTAAACTCGGTCTTTCTTACAAATAACAAGGGTTAGTTTGTGTCATACCCTGATCATATATGGTCTATTTTCCTACATGATGCATGCAATGGGTAGGCTTAATAGGACAGAAAAAGGTCACCCTTGACAGAATCGATATACCTATCGCTCGTGGTCGCGAATTACAGGTACGTGGTTCTTTTAATATACCTGGAGAGTAGGTCACTCAATCTCAGAGTAATCATACTAGTGCCTTTTTTGAATGGCTAAAGCATCCCATAACACACTAGTGGATACCTTCGCTGATGATTCTAAACTCGTACAGTAAATATCAAAGGCTGTAGCTTCGCCGCGAATTACCCATGACTACTCATGGGGTCCAACGACTAACTACGGGGGTAAGAGTGTTCCCATACAGTGCGTGTGTGCACAAAAGTGATACTGGAAGCAACTATCGTTCGATCTCAGAGTACTTAATATGACATGCCTCACCTCCCCGGGGGCAGAGGTACGACAGGGAGAACCCTCGTCATTTGATTTCACTTCGAGCACTATGCATGATGCAGTTAATACAAACAAAAGGGTTAGCCAAACATGTTATCATACAAACAATGCATAAGGGAGAATATTCTTTCATTTAACGGGAGCATCTAGTGTTGAAAGCTTGACATTCCCCAATAGAGTCGCCACTGTAAGTACTGTGGTCCTCGGGATGAGGGTTCCTCAGCCTCTTGGCGACAAGGATTGACTTTGATGAATAACGGCGTATCGTTCCGATATATCATCATGGGGATTAGGATCATGCTTTATAAAGAAATGGAGTCGCCACCTAGGATTAGGGCCTAGGACCCAATGGGTGTGGCCCCATCCGGGGTTAGCGGAAAGGGCTACGTGATTCCATATAGTCTGGTCAGAGATTCAGGGTAACTAGTTAGGTTACGAGGGTGGGAAGGTGTTAGGCACCCACCTCGCCCGGATGAATCGGTCTTTCTACTAGATGCTGGTTTTCGAATATTCTCCCTTGATAATATATCCTATACTAACATGTAAAGCTAAGTTATGATGCACTAATCTTGACAAAGAAAGAAAAAATCATTTATTATGTACACTAAACGTTGCTTTAATTGTCTACATTATGCCAAAAATAATGAGAGGGAAAGAGACAAATACCTGTCTAGAAATGCAAAAAATAAATGAAAGCGCACCGAAGGTGAAATATGTGATGTCCCACGGCTCAGGTGGAGACAGACGATCGGCTTGTCTCTCTCTTGTCTGACAGAATGAGGCTATACGAGATGAGTTTTGTCACTCAGACTTTGGGTAGAGTAATAGCTATATAAGAGATTCTCGTTATCTGTATACAGACAGAATAACGGCTGTGAAAGGGGTTTTTCGTTATCCATACACTGACGGGATAACAATACCTAAGAGCATAATCGCTCTATGTTTGGATGGGTAACTGAAGGATCTACCCATGTCGAAGAACTCCACTCACTCACATACTCATGAGGAAAAGACGGGGGAAAAGAGGGTGAAAATGGGGCAAAACAAGCCCTGGAGGGTCTCTTTACCCGAGAAAAGCTTGAAAAATAAGGGAGGGAGACCCTCCTATTTATAGGGAGGGGCCCCTTCTCTCTCCTGGCCAGATAAATCCTCCACGGCGCCATGGGCGACGTCAGCAAGCTGATGTCACACCCCCTCATAGTGCCGTGGAAATCAGGTACACGTCTCCACGGTGCCGTGGGAAGGAGCCCCACGGCGCCGTGGGAGCATAGTGCCTTTTTCCCTTTATTTTTTGGCCTGAAATGGGCTCTAATGGGTTCTTAGGTTTCAAGGTTCCAGTGAGGAGCGTCGCTCTTCGTCCATGTCCAATTGTCATCATTGCCAATCAGGGGGTAACAAAAATCAGTGTCTACATGTACCATTTTGGTAACGGGTTTGGCAAGCTTGCCAGTTGAATCTTAGTCAAAAGTCTTTTTGGATCAGCTTTTTAAGGACTAAGCTTAATGGCATGCCCACGTCATTAAATTGTCTTCTTGGCCGGTTGGTTCCTGCCCTTGGTACATTGTTCTCAATCACAAGCGGGGCCTCTATTGTCGGCGCTACCACATTCACTTCAGAGTTCTTATTTGGGAAAGTCTTCCTACCAGTTCTAGTTCACTGGTTATTCTAAGTTATGCCTTGCTTAGAGTTCCCTTGGATCAAGTCAGGAGGATTCAAGGCATCTTCAACTTGCTGGCCAGCTTCAAATAAGGCTTTGAATGTAGTCAAAGGCTGAGCGAACAAGTGAGTCTTGTAGGACATTTAGAGGTTTTTTATGATCATTTTGACTTGTTCTTTCTCTATGGGCCGGTCCCACATCAATGTAGCCTTAGACCTAAACCTCATTAGGTACTGAGTGAACCCTTCATTAGCCTCTTGCTTAGTAGTTTCCAAATCTCGATGGGTCAGCTCCATCTCAGTTATGTATGAGTATTGGTTCTTAAAAGCTTTCACTATGTCATCCCAAGTATGGGTTTGAGAAAAGTCAAGTGACATGAGCCATCTCAAAGCGGGCCCGATCAAGGACATTTAAAATGTTTGGCCCATTTGTTGTTCGGAGAAGTTCCTGATCCTCATCTGACCTATGTACACCCTTAGATGGGCTCGTGGGTCACCAGTTCCATCAAATTTGTAAGACTTCCACTTAAAGCCCTCAAGTAAACGTGCTTTAGGGAAGAAACAAAGTCCCTCAGAATTGATCATTTGATCCTCTACCCCTTAGACATTCTTCATAGCATGTTCTAACTTCTCAACCTTCTGTCTTAAGAGCTGGGTTTCAGTTGTCTCAATGGATGGTTGAGGTCTAGAAGTGATGACCTCTTCCTCCCGGGTTAAGTCAGTGTTCACGGAGGATCCTCAAAAGAAGCATGGTCGATTCTGGTCAGTACTATCTTGCGGTGCCGGTGTAGCCGAAGTCGGGGTAAGCTTAGCCATTGTTGTTACCAGTTGCTGCATCTGGGCCTTTAATTTCTCTAAATTGGTATGAATAGTCTCCATATCGGTCATTGATGATTCAAGGGAACTCAAACTACGCACTAATCTCCCTTCGATCATAGTCCAACTAGTAGTAGACCGGGTGTCCTGTCATCCCGAAGCAATGGTTCCTATTAGAGATAGGGTCACGATTGGACCAAAAGGGGTTGGGGAAAGAACCTAAGCCTATGGCAAACCTCATACCCCTAGTATGTCACCCTAAAGAAAGTAGTTCACAACAAGCACGCAATCCCAAGCAAGGGTTAGTAAGTGTAGGCGCTAAGTTGATCAAGTTCTAGATTGGCCCAAACATCAAGGGCCACAAATTGGCGAAGAAGACCCAAGTCGAGATCAGGGTTGATCAGGCTGGTTAAGAACAAGGTCAACAAAGTGCCGGTTCAGTTGTCAAACAGTATTACAGTTAGTGATTCGTGACCTAAACGTTGGGCTCTAGATCCCTACATGATACATGCTGGTTTAAAGGAAAATAGAACCAAAAAAGTGTTCCTTTAGCAAGGTGCTGCTATATACCTCTCACCACCCCTATGAGTAAGATGATCAAGCGGTACAACGGTGCAAGCCTCTTTAATATACCAAACAGTACGGTGCTAAGAGTTGTAGTTTCACCAAGGGTAAGCCGCATGTCTATACAACAGGCCCAGGGTTATGCTACGAGGTGTAAGTAAAGAGGTTAAATCTTTGCAATAGTTGGATGACCAACGGTGTGTGATAGTGTATGCAAGCATGATGCAAAGTTAGTGCATTGAAATTAACATCCAAAAGCACACAATAAAAGAAAAGGCATGTTAAAACAGTACAACATATATGCCAAGCACTTCAAAAGTCTAACCTATTTTACATAAGGAAAAAATTAATCCCCAATGGAGTCACCACTATGAGGGCAATGACATGGCGGGGAATCGCCACGTATCCTCTACCTCGTTCCCTTTTGGCGAGAAGAGAGATGTGAGGATTGTATGTTTGGAGTCGCCACCTAGAGAAGGGTCTAGGGCCTAGAGATTGTAAGTGTAATGTAATGTAGTGACTTTCATATGATGCCCTTTTGGGGACAAATATTCCGTTGGTCTGGGTACAGGTCAAGTTACGGTCCAGGGAAGGTATTAGGCACCCCAGTCCTCCTGGACTTGCCGATCTTTCTATTGCTAGGCATAGTGGGAATGAATAACATGCTTTGGGAAGAAGTAAAATGTGAAGGTAAAATAAGGAAATAAAGTACAAGGAGGAGTGAGATGCACATACCCGGAGGTTCGGTTGCAAGACAGAGGTTAGTATACTAGAATGTAAAGAAAAACAAAGGACTCAAAACCTATGGACCTAAGCAATGATAAACTTTAGACTAGGCATGGATGGTGAATAACATGATAAAAGAGAGATAAAGAGGAACACACATTACAATTTTATATATATGGATGCAAGTCCTAAAAGATATCATAAAGACGTATACATGGCAAAACATGAAAATACGAGATAAAAACCTATATGCATGTATACATGGAGAGAAAATGTGAAGAGAAGTATGGAATTTGTAAATAGGGGATGGGGATCATGTAAAGATGTAAGTAGGAGAAATACATCATGAGAAATAGAAGGAGAAAAGGAAACGAAAAGAGAATGAAAGCGATCACCATCTAGAAAGATGGGATCACTCACTTTCGGAGATGCAAGACGAAAAGTAAGGCAAAAATCACATGAAATACAAGTAGAAATAGCGAGAAAGGCCTACTAAATTGAAGCTTTCCTTGCAGCCTGGAAGAGTTTCAGCAATCAATCTAGAAGTATTAATCATCTACCTTCTTTGACAACCTAGAAGGGTATCATCATTGAGGGTTTTTTTTTATCCTTCTTCTATCTCTATCTTTTTATTTCTTCAATTTTGTTATTTTATCATCATTCCAGATTAGTCCTATGTTGCATCATCTAATTCACAAGCCATTATCACATTTTTTCGTCTCGAATCTGTTAATACTTAAAGAACAAAGTTGTAGCCCTTTCTGTTATCTTGAATCTGCAACTTGAATCACCCTAAACCGAGTTGTGTGTCTAAAGTTATATCTATTTTACCTAGATTGCACAAATTTGCCTTTTACTCGGATTCATTCACTTAGTTGAGTGTGGCACCCATTTCTCTCCCGATCTGTTGGTTCAAGTAGCCTGTCTTGAGGCTTGCATTAATGCCCTCCGCATGTTCTTTTTGGCCTTCAACAAGAGCATGATTTCTACCTTTAAAATCAACAGAAATCATGAATTCTGTCTTTCAACATGCATCAACAGAAATCATGCTCTTGTTGATGCTTCTATGAATAGTCCCATTGGCCTCGTGTTCGTGTAGGGGTCACGCTGCTTTTCAAGGAATCCTCTCCCTTTTTTTTTTTTTTTTTTTTTAAAGGGAAGAGGTTCGCTGCCAGGCTACATTGCCCTGCCCTAGTACAAGGTCAATGAGAGTGTGCATCCAACATGGGGTGGTCTTTTTGCCCTTCTTGTATCTGGGGACATGCTCCACATAGCCTAGCAGTTAAGGGTGTCAAAAAAGCTCGGACGGCCCGAACCCGACCTTGATTTTTCAGCCCGAAGAGCGGGTTTGAGTTTAGAAATTACTTGGCATTGATAGGGTCGGGTTTGGGTTCGGGTTTAGGCCTCGGGCTGAGCCCGGTTGGGCCGACCCTGTATTATTTATAAGTAAATATATATAATTTTATATATACAATATATTACTGATGTAAATGGATCGGATTCGGCTCGGATAGTGCTATATCCGCATCCGCATCCGCATCCAAATAGCTTTTGGTGGATTCGGATAGTGCTAAACGAATAGGAACACGGATACAAATCGGATATTTTATCCGTTTACATTTAAATATAGCTTTTCGGATACCTATAGACTATCCGTATCCGCATCCATTTAGCTGTCGGATGGATTTGGAGAGTGCTAAACATATACGGACACGGATACGAATACAGATACGAAAACGAATTTTGGCTATTCATTTACATCCCTACAATATATATTATAATTCTTCTTTATCAGTTTATCCTAACACTCAGAAATGGAAAATACAAAAGAAACTCTCAAAACCCTTTCACGATTCCATATTTCACTCACCCTTTCACGAGTCTCGTTCCCTTCTCGAACAAGAGAACCCTAAAGGCCCAAACTCCATCTCTTTCCCGTCATCGGCGTTTGCTGCAAATCTTCTCCAAATCCAAATGAAAATGAGAATCGAACTCTAAACAGCCTAAAACCCTTCTCTTTCCCTTCGGCCTTCCGCCTTCCCACTCTGCGATTTCTGCAAATTATCCCCACATCGAAAAACAATAGGAAAGAATCGCTGAACCTGAAGGAGTTTTGAAGTCTGAAGTCTGAACTCGTTGAACATCTGCAGCTTTGAAGGCGATTCTTGAAGGTAAGTTGTAACAGAACCCTCTGTGATAGCACTCCAAGTCCCGTCTCCCTTCTGTAAGACTAGCATTGTCTCTGTTTATTTTTTTTTTCAATTTTGAAGGAGTTTTCAGGTGCACAGCCACCTTTTGCTGCATCTATTTGTTATGTAAACTTAGTTTTATATCAGTGAAAGACTAGGCCACTCTTCGGGTGTAATGTCTACTATCAGTTGCTGGCTTTTCATGAAGGATTCTCTCCTTCAAAATTGATTTCGATCCATGGTAGGGCATCGACCCCTGATTCTGTGGTTGCTCATTGTGGCAGTAAGGTGTGTCATCAATACATTGCATCAAGCCAGCCTTCAACCCTACTCTTTTGGGGATTCATTCATATTATTGGCAAGGGGACTTGACTATGCTTTGAGTTGATCAGAGGTCTGGATTATCAGCAGTCAGATTTCTCCACACATATGGCAATACTCTGTTTTTCAGGTTTTTTCTCGTCATCTATTTTTGCTATGGGTTCTGATCTGACAAGCAGATCAGATTAAGGTTTTGGGGGATTGTTAACCCTCTTAAATAGAAGACTCGATTCTGGTTTGGGGTCTGTTTGACCATTACTTAAGATTTCAAGTAGTGTGCTGCGGTCTGTCTGAAATCGATATATATATATCAGTGTTATTCTGTGGGGTTTGTATTCCCTACTACTATTCTTCATATCTCCAGGCTTGGAAATCCATCTGGAGTTGAAAAGCTGTCCTTTTGAAGATTGTTTGTGCTAGGCAGAATTTTATTTTTGTGTTGATTTCTTTAGTATATTATGACTGAACCCAAGTTATCCCATCTCCCTTCTGTAAGCCTATTTGTATTTTGTTTCTTCTTCTTTCCAATTCCAAGAGCTCTGTTTAATTTCTCCAAAACCGAGAGCTCTGTTAAAAACTTTCTATGAATTGAATAGGTTGAATACGGTTTATGGTGTGTGTTGGCATGATCAGGTGACAGATGTTGGTTCAGTAGGATATTTAGGGATTTATTTGTTTAGTCAGGGTAATCTTGTAATCTTTATTTTTATGGGAAGTAGAATAACATAGGAGATTGGTTCCCCTCTTTCCTACCCCTTCTTTTCATGTAAATATGTCTTATTTATTTCTAAAGCCGTAGGATGACAATGAAATACATACAAATAAAAATCAGGGTAAGGTTTAATCAGGGTCAGGGTCAATCAGGCCCGGGTCGGGATAGGGAAAATCTTGGCAGGGTCGGATTGGGCTGAGCCGCTGAGGGTATCTTAGGTCCTGGCAGGGTTGGGTTGGGCTTGGGTTTAGGTTAAGGCCCCTAGGGTTGGGTTAGGGTTTAGGGCAGGCCCGGCCCAACCCGACCCATTGACACCCCTTTCAGCTATGCATTTTCACTATTTCAAGTTGAATATTTTGCTCCGTTTGAAGTTACACCTTAACATATCATTTACATGTCTTCATTTGCAATATGAATATTTTTGGAACCACATACGATAGTTGTGCATTCACTATCCTCCAATGCTGAACCATGAGCTTGATTGTTAAACCATAAAAGTTCACTTTGTTCAACCGAAAAAAAAAAACAGTTCACTTAGTGGTTTTTGTATCACTCTTCCCAATCCCCAATTTCTCAATAGGTTATTTCCTAAACTTCTAAGTGTTGGTCTTAGTGTTCCTTTAAGGCTAGTTGTTGGATGTTGAAGGGATAAAGTGTTCTTGGTGTTCTTGAATGTTCTTTGTGCCACAATCCTGTTTACAACCTCTGTGAGGTGAAGGCTGTGAGGTCCTTTTATTGCAAGATGTTGTCCCTGCAAAGCATTTGCATTGCACACTTACATTGACGATGCTACAATATCCTTGAGCTGTAATTAAGAAACCTGGAATTCCAATACTGTCAGTTGCTCCATTGAGGAATCAAATCATCAAACTTGGTCCAATGTGCAGATTGTAGATGATTGACGACCCCACAATTATTCTATTGTGTTTATTTCACTTGTGAGTTGTGATACCTCTATATGCTATTATTTGTTTATTAGGTGGTATACGTAATGACAGAACTTTTGAAGACCGACTTCACTTATGATGTGTGGATGATTATCTTTTATATATGCAGTGACAAACAATGAGTGGAAGCCTCGGAAGACTAGCGAGCACCAGTAGCTGCAAAACCAGCAAACAGAGCTTAATTATTTCCTCTTCTGCTTACTCTACTTTTGCTGCTGGTGGAGGTGGTAGAGGCCGAGGTGGGGGCCGAGGCTCTGGTTCAGGCTCCTCTGGCGCTCCTGACCTGTCCCCAGCTCAAACCCCTGGTAAACCAGACACTGATGCTGAAGCTGACGATGCTTTCTTTCCTTCTGGATTTGGCCATGGCAGAGGTAAACCCATCCCTTCCACCCCAATTCTTCCTTCATTCTCTTCATGGATCTCTGCAGCAAGTCCTCCTGCTGGTCGTGGAATTGTCCGAACTACCCAACCACAACCTAATCCACGCCCATCTGAGTCTGAAGGCTTTCAGCCCAAGAAACCCATTTTTTTCAGCCGGCAAGATACTCAGAAACCTCAATCGAGTGATTCGGTTCTAAAGCTGGATGAGGATATCCTTCCATCCTCTCTCTTGCCAGGGTTACCTGGTGCTGGACGTGGAAAACCACCTAAACCATCACCAAGCCCTAATGAGAGTACTGGTACTGAAGAAAACCGACACCTTCAATCAAGAAGAGGAGGTGCTGTCAGCATGCAGGATAAAACTTCTCCAAGCCAGCCAAGGTTGAGTAGGGAAGACGCAGTTAAAAAGGCAGTTGGGATTTTGTCTCGAGGTAGAGGAGATGGGATGGAGGACGGTGGGAGGGGAAGAGGGTTAAGAGGACGAAGTGGTCGGGGACGAGCAGGACGGGGAGTGCAAGGTTGGAGGGGAAGAGGTGGAAGAAGTGCTGGTCGTTTCCGTGATGCAGACGAGGACTATGCTACTGGTCTTTACTTGGGTGACAATGCTGATGGAGAGAGGTTGGCTAAGAGACTTGGGCCAGAGAACATGGATAAATTGGCTGAATTATTTGAACATATGAGTTATGACGTGCTGCCTTCACCAGTGGATGATGCTTATCTGGATGCTGTCCACACTAATAATATGGTAAGTGTTATATATTTGATCAGTTGCATTTGAATGAGCTCAATGATTGAGCTTGGTGGTTATTTAGTGGCCTTCACTGTGATTTTCATGGCTTGCAGATAGAGTTTGAGCCAGAGTATCTGATGGGGGAGTTTGATGCAAACCCTGATATAGACGAAAAGCCTCCAATTCCTCTTCGAGATGCACTAGAAAAGATGAAGCCGTTCTTGATGGCTTATGAGGGAATTCAAAGTCAAGAAGAGTGGGAGGTAATTATCAGTTTATTTATTTTTATGTAGCAGTTAAACATTTTTAACTTTGAAAACCAAACTCCATGCAAAGAATGTAAGAAGGATATCAAGGACGGTACAGAACATAAAATAACTTTACAAAATCACAGAAAGCAGAACCTTGCCTTGAATCATTACTTATACACTACTCTGTTTGCAAGATAATCCACCATTTTGCTTGCTATTTGTCTACTGTCGAACAGGATGTTCAAGGACAAGGGTAAAGACCCATATTATTTGATCATGTATTCATGTTCCAACTTGTAGCATTCATAGAAGCACCTTTAATGTTCAGATACATGAGTTGAGCTCCTTGGCCAGTTTTGTTTTCAACCTATTGTGAGGTCTCAGAGCCTCAGTGTTTTGGCATGACATGTGATCAATTCCTAAGTAAGAAGTCAATACTGAACCACTGTAGCATCAAATAATGTGCCGGAAAGTCCTCAGTCCTGGTTTTCCTTTGAGCATCCTAAAGATACAGCATGGTTTCACCTTCATTTGTAGGGCATATGTACTTTATGAAACATTCCTGTTCAAGGAGATGGCAGTAGTTCCTTTGATTAAATCCCAGACCCATAACATGTCATTCAAATTTCTCTTTTAGACTCTTAAGTTGGTCAAGCCCGACGAGAAACAGATAATATAAACATTTTATAGGCTGCTGACATGTGGATGTGATGATATATTTTCAATGATTTTCCCATTTTTTTCACCCAAAGCAACATCTGATGAAAGTGCCTGTAGAGACATCCTAGAGATGTCTTTTAGCCTTCTTGCTAAAAGGGCCAAGTTACACTCACTTGGAACTTGGATAGGTAAGAATTGATCATCGTTCATTAAAGCCTATCTTTTTTCTTCTCCTGAATTGCATTGTAAGTCTATTTTTTTTCCTGATGTATGCAGTACTCTTATGGGATCAGGGGTAATGGGAGCCAAATCTTGCCCCCAATCTTATGTTGGTTAATGAAACCCTAATCTTTTAAGATGGGTGTGGCATTGGTTTTGAGGAATGACTTCAGAGAAAAACTGAATGAAATTAAAATACCAAACTCGTGATCAGCCTTGAATTACAAATGTAAACATCCTTCAAACTATTAAGAAGAGGGGTTATTCCATCTAAGGATTCTCTCAAAATTAAGGTTCTGAGATATCATAAGAAACTAATGCATTGTTGGATAAAAGGATGGTACTTTTTAAAGGTGTTCTCTCTACATCACAGGTCTTTCTTGAACTTAGTTTTCAGTCGGTGATGTCAAGTAGTATCACATGGCACTGATAATGGGAATTTGGATTTGGGCTACTGGGACAATAATTGCCTTATCCAGCTGGAGCATTACAGATGCAGGATCTTTTTGTTTTGTGCAATGAATACCAGGGTCTAGGACTGTAGTACTAGGCAAGGGGAATAAGTAGTTTAGAGTTGTGGCAAGTGATTGTGAGGAAAGTGATGTAGTCCTAGATAGACAAAGGATCTACTTGGAGACAAGTAACCAGGACTTTTCAAACAGCTGGTCGAATGAACAGGTTGAAGGATTTAGGTCAAGTTTAGGGTTAGGTTTAGGGTAATGGAGGTAAGTCTTATATGGTAAGAGTAGGCAGGTTTAGGGAAGTTTAATGAGGTATGATTAGTAAGGTTTAAGTGAGAATTAAAATTCAGAAAATTAGGGTTTTGGGTTTTGGGAAATAGGAAAATAGGTGAAACTAAGGTTTAGGATAGGAATTCTGGGATGGGCTTTGGATCGAGTGCTAGGGGCAGTAAGGGGGTAGTTTGAGTGTAATTTGGAAAGGTTTTGATGGCTGGATTGGTATAGGTAGGTTTTTAGGGTTTTACTGGAGTTGAGGGGGATTAGGGTTTTAATGGTGTGATGGGGCTGTAAGCTGGATCGAGTGTAGGGTGTGGTGAGAGGGGGCTGTTATCCAATTTTGATTGGATTCTGATGGAGGGATAAAGCCTGTCCAGGAGGGATAAGGCTGGACAGGCTTGAGATGAATTAGGGTTTAGTGGATCGATGAGGACTAGTGGAGGGGGTGATAGTGGAGATTGATTGGCCTAGGTTAGAAGATTAGAAGAAGACGGTTGTTTGCTGAAATGGTAAATTACTTACTTGAATAGCAGATCTTCAATGGCAGCAGCTTTGAAGATATAATTTAAGTTCTCCCAATCTACAAGATGCAAGGAGATGTGTAGCAAATCCTCCCAGTCTACAAGACGACAGGAGTCAATTGGAGATCTACCAGTCCCTTCACCTTGATATTACTCACAAGGCACACTCATATTGAGTTCTTTCAGCAACCGAGGCTATGGGGCAAGGATCGGTACCTCTTGGACGACTACAAGTCTACAACAAACCTAGCCTTGCTTGTAATTGAGGCCCGATGAGAGAGAACAAAGCTGGACAAGGGGCTGCTGGCGGTAACCCTGTTTCGTTTTGTTTTTTTGTTTCTTCAATCAGTCTTCACAGCCCCCCAGTCTCCTTCCAATGAGTCTTCTAGTTGATGATAGAACTCCATTAGGTCTCCTAGTTGTATCTTCTTACATGGTACAACCTCTATTGGACCCTCATACTCTTCTAGGGTTCCAAGAGAGGCACAAACAATGAGAGAGAGAGCTGCCGGTCGACTCTCAAACCTTCCTGGCTCTGATACCAAGTGGAAAGTAATCGAGGATCAAGGTGAGAGAAGAGGAGAAGTAGGAGGAAGAAAGAAGATGAGACGAAGAAGAGAAAAGAGAAAGATAAGTGCAATCGTATGGGGGGAGAGAGTGAACTCTTACCACCTATATTGAGATACTAACATGATAGGAGGAATTACATACACCTCCCTAGGGAGGTAAAAGGTAAAAAAAGGAAAAATACAATGTAAGACAACAAGATAATAAACCAGTTCCCAAACTACCCCTATTACATAAATTCTAACATAAACCAGTGTATCGATTTAACAGTATAATGAACAGTATATCAGTTTTAAGGCACAAGGGCAGAATAAGAAATCTGTAATAATTCCAGATCAGTAGGTCTGAATTGCACCAAATTGAAATTGAGTCCATGAATGGGGTTGATGAACATGTGATATGGAATGATTCTAACGGCTGGATTGCTCTAATCAGAATTCATGCAAAAAAAGCCTTGCATATGAATCTCGATTAGAACAGAAATTAAGAACAGCAAAAACTAGAAGATGAAGTGCAGAAAATAACTAGAATTTTAACTTACTTGTCAATGGAGGGGAAGAAGGATGTAAGAATAGTATAGAGATAGAGAAACACCCGGGCTTCACATCGCAAGGTGGTTGCATGGATCAAACACCAGCCACACCTTGGTCAAACACAGGGTTCCTTGATCAAACACAAGGGATTTCTTCACAGCATGAAGAGAATAGCAGGAAAAGGTCTTCATTAATCAATTTTCGTGTACAATGTTGGAGCCCCTTACAACCTTATATAGAAAACTCAAAAATAGAATCAAACCCTAAAAGGGAAAGGCCTGACCCAATCCTTAGATAATTGGGAAACATAAACTGACAAGGAAACTGAAATACTAAAGGTGATGTAAACTGGCTGTCTAAAACCAGCCGCAGGTGTAGGGATTCTTCCCTACACCAGCATAATTAGCCATCGGGTAGGTGTAGGGATTCTTCCCTACACCAACAACAGTCGTGGGGATTTAGATTAATATTTGTTTTATTTGTTTTTATTATGTTTTATTCTTTATTGAGTTGTAATTCTAATTAGGATTCCTAGTTCAAATCTGAATCCTAATTAGAAGTCCTAGTTTTGAGTCCTAGTCCTAGTTAGGATTTATATTTCATGTCCAGCCTTGAAGGCTATATAATGTAAGAGCTCCATTGAGCCCCCCACGATTTAATGAATAAGAAATTTGCTTTGTTGCATTCCACCTTGTCCGAGATAGGTGTGAAGGTGAGGCGAGATAGCCTTCACGAGTTCACTGTCTCTCTCATTCGTGTGCATTCAGATTTGTTCAAGTTTGCTCGCTGATTGTTTGAAGGTTCATGACTCGTTATCCAAATGCTACCAGTTCAAGGATCCATCCAATAACCGTAAGTAAATCTCCATCCCCAAACCCTACTTTCCTAACCCTCTAAGCCAAACCCTAATATCCCTCCATCTCCAAACATCACTTCCATAACCCAAAACTTGCCCAGCCTGATTCCACCATTAGAAGCAGCCCAAACTTGGACCGAATCTCCCCCTCACTGTTTGGGAAACTCGGTCCAAGCCCCTAGCCTTAATACTCATTATAAACCCTAGATCCCTACATTAATCTCCTTCTCAAACCCTAACCCTAACTTCACTATTTACCTAATTCCACCCTAGCCAATCCACTAAACCCTAGTAAATCCTGGTTCTGGTTCTAGTTGGCTTTATCCCCATCTAGGATTACATTATTTGGTATCAAAGCCTAGCTATGGGTTCTCCAAAATCAAGTGATCCAACCACTCTACAACAACTGGCTGAGATAGTCAAGGTTTTATCTGAAGATGTGAAGACCATCAAGCAACAGGTTGATGTACTGTGACAACAAGGTCCTACTGCACCTCCACAACAAATATCACAAACTGAAGTTGTTGCTTCATACACTAACAACCGACATCCACGTAGGTTACCACTGAGGGTTCCCACACTACAGACACACAGGATCAACAACAATTCTGCCTATGAAGAAGATGAAGATCACGATGGAAATCAGTATTACCGTGATGATAAGCATAAGGTAAAACTGGATCTGAAGGAATATAACGGGAAACATGACCCTATTGCATTCCATGACGGTTAAGTGCTCTAGATGACTACTTCAAGTGGTTTCGGTTGTCGAAGACCGAAAGATGCAGCTGGCCACGACTAAGTTAACTAGAGGAGCCGAGATTGGTGGCGTACACATGAAGACAAAGTTGATCCGTCGTCACATGGAACCAATTACTTGGGCAGCTATGAAAGAGATTCTCAAAGAGAAGTACTTACCTCCTTCTTATCGAGGCGTTTGCATGATCAAGCGAACACTATACGACAAGGTACCTTAACGGTTGAGGAGTATATTGATAAATTCAATGACTTACTCTCACGTACGGGTGTAGATGAGGACCGATGACCAGCTTATATCCCGTTTCAAGTTGGGATTGAGGGTTGACATTAAAGACAAGATAGGCGTGGTTGAAATATATAATTTGAATCACTTGTTTTGAAAAGGCCATGGATCTTGAAGATTTAATCAAAGCTGCCCCCAGAAAGATTCACACCGCAGTCCGGTGATATTAGGAGAACCTTTACTCCTACGGATCTAGTGGTTTCCCTACCCGAGCTCCACCAACTACGAGGAAAAGGGTAAGGCCCCATGGGTAGTCAAACACCTAACAAGTGTTTCCATTGCCAACAAGATGGTCATTATGCAAGGTACGCCCCCAAAGAAGGAAGTCCAATTCGGTGATTGCAGCCATGGAAACTAGTCCGGATGTCGAAGTTTGTGACCCCTGATTTAATGACAATTGGGCCGTTAATGCTGCTCTTGAGGGAGAAGACTATGATGATACTTTGGAAGACAAAATTTATGAGGTAAATGTAGTAACCCGCATCCTGGTTCTTGAATCTAAAGGAGAGGACGGGCGTCGACATTGCATCTTTTATACACGATGGATAGCGGGACAGCAATAGCACAAGTGATCGTGGACAGCGGTAGTTGTGTCAACGTGGTTTCTAAAGCTTGTCATTGAAGAGAAGCTTAAAGCTGAACCTCACCCACAACCATACAAGGTATCCTTACTTAATAATGATACTTTAGAGGTTAATCATCGATGCTCGTACCACTCAAGATTTACGGTTACGAGGAGAATGTCCGTGTGATATAATTCCTATGATTCGATCGATGTCTTACTTGGGAGACCATGGATGTATGATAACAATGTATTGACGGGAGGTACAAAAAATCAGTGTTTCTTTGACTTCAAAGGGAAACCACTGGTTCTCAACCCCTCAATGTACCATTGATGAAGCCAAGGCTTAGAGCTGCCTAGTCAAGCGACAACAGTCTTGAAAACTATTGACAATAGACAGCCAATGAAAGGAGGGTCAAAAGCAAGGCACCACATGCTAGTACTAGTACTACTAAAGCACAACCCATGGAGTAACAGACTGTCCGCCTCACCGAGAATTCCTTACTACATGAAGAGACGAGGTTGATACTAGCCCTGGTCACGAGAGCAATGTCACTAACCCCTACTACTATTCATCCCAAGTCCATAAAAGATCCGCTTGATGATTTCTCGATCTAGTACCAGGCGATCTTCCGGATGAGCTACCTCCTAAGAGGGATATTCAGCATGCCATTGATCTAGTACTGGTTCGGTGCTACCAAATCTACCCACTTATCGTCTTAGCCCCACCGAGCATGCCGAGCTCAAGAGACAAGTGGATGACCTGATTCGCAAGGGGTTTATTGTTGAGAGCATGAGCTCATGTGCTGTTCCAGCATTACTTACTCCAAAGAAAGATGGTACATGGAGGATGTGTATTGATAGCAGGGCAATAAATAAGATCACCGTCAAATACAGGTTTCCTATTCCAATACTTGACGACATGTTAGACATGCTCACAGGTGCTTCCATCTTTTCGAAGATTGACTTAAAGAGCGGATATCATCGATTCGGGTCCGCCAAGAGATGAGTGGAAGCGCTTTCAAGACAAAGGATGGTCTATATGAATGGAAGGTGATGCCTTTTGGTCTCACAAATGCTCCAAGCACCTTCATGCGTGTAATGACATAGGTACTTCGTCCATTCATCGGTAAGTTTCTTGTGGTTTACTTTGATGACATTCTTATCTGACCACACCACCGAGGAGCATCTTGATCATCTAAAGCAAGTAATGAGAGTGTTACGTATAGAGAAACTCTTCATCAACCTCAAAAAGTGTTCTTTTATGTTACCTAAGGTTATCTTCCTTGGGTTTATTATATCTTCACGGGTTGAAGCTGATCCGAGAAAGTGCAAAGCATAGTCGATTGGCCAGTGCCACACACCTTGACAAAGGTTAGGAGTTTCCACGGCCTAACATCTTTTTATCGGCGTTTTATTCGGAACTTCAGCGGCATCATGGCACCCATTGCTAAGTGCATGAGAGAAAGTAAGGGCAAATTCCAGTGGACACCGGCTGCTATCAAAGCTTTTTCCTTGATCAAGCAAAAGATGACCGAGGCACCTGTTCTACGGCTCCCAAACTTTGATGTCATATTTGAGGTGGCTACAGATGCATCCCATGTTGGGATTGGAGGAGTTCTCATGCAATCAAATCATCCCATTGCCTTCTATAGTGAGAAACTCAACGATGCTAAGCGGCGTTATTCTACCTATGATTTGGAGCTTTATGCAGTGATCCAGATTATAAATCATTGGAGACACTACCTTGTGGGCAAAGAATTTATTCTATACTCTGACCATGAGGCCCTTAAGTATCTCCATTCTCAGCGATCCATAAGCAACCGCCATGCTAAATGGATCGCCTATCTCCAGGAGTTTCATTTCGTTCTGAAGTATAAGGCAGGCAAAGAAAACCAGGTCGTTGATGCGCTAAGTCGGAAAGTTCTCACCCTATCCACCTCTTCTACTCACAGCACAGGCATCGAACATATCAGAGATGAGTACACGGCTGATGTTGATTTTTCCCCCATTCATACTACATTACAACAAGGCGGAATCGATGCCAAATACTCCCTACGTGATGGATATCTCTTCTTCGGGACACGCCTATGTATCCCTAACACATCCCTTCGACGGCCTCATTAGGGGAACTACATGGCGGTGGCATGGGAGGGCATTTTGGTATTAGCAAGACATATGCTGCGCTTGCTGATTTGTATAATTGGCCACATCTTCGGCTGACGCCTAACAGGTGATTCAGCGTTGTCGAGATTGTCGCTTGCAAGGGTGATAAGCAAAACACGGGCCTCTACACACCTCTTCCAAAGGCCTCATGCACCTTGGTTACATATCGGCATGGATTTCGTTCTCGGTCTCCCATCTACACGGGAGCGTCATGACTCTATATTTGTGGTGGTGGACAGGCTTTCGAAAATGGCTCATTTCATTCCTGTCGGAAGACATTTGATGCAAGTCACATCGCCAAGCTCTTCTTCAAAGAGGTAGTACGTATTCATGGGCTACCCGAGTCTATTGTTTCGATCGTGATGTCAAATTCACTAGCTATTTTTGGAAGACCTTGTGGATGAAGACCAATACCAAGTCAAGTTCTCCACCGCCTTTCATCCTCGCATGATGGGCGATCGAAGTGGTTAATCGCAGCTTACGCAAACTCCTCCGATGTCTTGTTCGTGATCATGCGAAAGATTGGCCTTCGTCCTTGATATTGCCGAGTTCGTGTACAATAGTTCTCTCAATCGGACCACCGGCCGTACTCCATTTGAGATTGTTTTGGGTCCGCAACCCAAGCGCCCGTGGACTTGCTTCCTCCTCCTCCTCATGTTCGTGTTAGTGTGGGCCGATGAGTTCCTCCGCCACATCACCGAGGTCCATACCGACGTTCGTCGACGCATTGCTATTAACAATGCAGGTTACAAGGCAGCAATTGATCGTCATCGCCGAATATGTGGAATTCCAACCTGGTGATTTGGTGATGGTCCGTATTTCTCCTGAGCGACTTCCTCCGGAGCCAATCATAAGCTCCACCCTCGCAAAATGGGTCCTTTCAAGGTGCAACAACGCATTGGGACCAATGCCTATATGCTCGAGCTTCCTCCGTCTATGAAGATTAACAATGTTTTCAACGTGGCCGATCTCATTCTTTATGTCGGCCACCATTCGATGATGCGGTGATACGCACATGCTCTCTCTGCCTCCCACGGTTTACCACTCCTACTGCTGATGTCATTGAGAATGTGCTTGATAACAAGTTTACTACTATGCGGGGTGGTCGCGGCTATTACTCCTTCCTTGTTAAATGGAAGGATCGCCCTGATAGTGATAGTACCTAGATTCACGCCGACGACTTCAGGCGCCTTGATCCTGATCTCTACAAGCGCTACATGTCTTTCATCCGACGAATGTTTTTGAGAAGGGGGGAGTTGATGTAAACTGGCTGTCTAAAACCAGCTGCAGGTGTAGGGATTCTTCCCTACACCAGCATAATTAGCCATCGGGTAGGTGTAGGGATTCTTCCCTACACCAACAGCAGTCGTGGGGATTTAGATTAATATTTGTTTTATTTGTTTTTATTATGTTTTATTCTTTATTGAGTTGTAATTCTAATTAGGATTCCTAGTTCAAATCTGAATCCTAATTAGAAGTCCTAGTTTTGAGTCCTAGTCCTAGTTAGGATTTATATTTCATGTCCAGCCTTGAAGGCTATATAATGTAAGAGCTCCATTGAGCCCCCACGATTTAATGAATAAGAAATTTGCTTTGTTGCATTCCACTTTCGAGATAGGTTGTGAAGGTGAGGTGAGATAGCCTTCACGAGTTCTTGTCTCTCTCATTCGTGTGCATTCAGATTTGTTCAAGTTTTACTCGCTGATTGTTTGAAGGTTCATGACTCGATTATCCAAATCGCTACCGAGTTCAAGGATCCATCCAATAACCGTAAGTAAATCTACATCCCCAAACCCATCTGTTCCTAACCCTCTAAGCCAAACCCTAATATCCCTCCATCTCCAAACATCACTTCCATAACCTAAAACCTGCCCACCGATTCCACCATTAGAAGCAGCCCAAACTTGGACCGAATCTCCCCTTCACTGTTTGGGAAACTCGATCCAAGCCCCTAGCCAGAATACTCATTATAAACCCTAGATCCCTACATTAATCTCCTTCTCAAACCCTAACCTTAACTTCACTATTTACCTAATTCCACTCTAGCCAATCCACTAAACCCTAGTAAATCCTGGTTCTGGTTCTAGTTGGCTTTATCCCCATCTAGGATTACATTAAAAGGACACTGATTCAATGACATAGTCAAACTGAAGTCCTAACTTGCTTATAACTTAATTTTGATGTGGACTCATGATTTTGAAATAAATAATTAAAGATAAATTAAATTGAACCAACATTAGACCATGGTTCAATCGAACTGAACCAAAACAAATTAGTATGAAATAAAACTAACTAATAAAGGGATTCCCGTGGTCATTCTTTCTACCCATATTTTATGTCCACTAAAGTGGCCTATTACATTAAAAACCCAATGGACGAAAGGCCCAACATGCATAGAACCCAACCTTAGGCTTGTTTATAATAAAATAAACCCATTTTGGTGATGTATCTCCATCACATGGGAGATATTTTTGTCTTGACAAAAACTTTTAAATCATCCCATACTCAGGAAACAGCCTCTCCACGAAGCGGGAGTAAGATTGCATACATTATGACCCTCCCTAGGCCCCACAGTGGCAGGAGCCTCGTGCATTGGGTACGCCCCATACACCTTTGGCATTGGTATGATACATAGCATTGACAGCTATTAACAGATCCATATTATTCCGCAGCCATACAAGAAGTGTATCATTTTCACGCATCCTCTACTCGTAATCCTTAGAGTCAGTGGAGGGAGGTAGGTTCTGACACTAAGTACTTTAATTTCCCTTTAGGATTTAATGTAAATCGGCTGTCTAAAACCAGACACAGGTGTAGGGATTCTTCCCTACACCAGCAGTAGTGTAGGTATAGCCGTATAGGGTAGGTGTAGGGTTTTCCCCTACACCAGCAAAAATCGTGGGATTAGGTTAGGGTTTGTTTGGTCTTTTATTTGAAGTTGTAATCCTAATTGGATTCCTAGTTTAACTTTGAATCCTAATTAGGAGTCCTAGTTTAAGTCTGTGTTTCTATTCAGCCATGAGGCTATAAATATGTAAGAGCTCTTGAAAGCCCCCACAATTGAATGAATAGGAATTTGTTTTGTGTAATTGGAAGCCTAGTGAGAGGATCAGAGGCTGAGAGAGCTGTCCCCCTATCCCCCTTTCCAATTCCATCTCTTCTCCATTCTTCTTCAAAGACGGGTTCTGTTCACTCTATTCTGGTGGACTGTTAATTGTTAATTCTCTGCTGGTTCAAGAACATCAACAACAGATCTGATAGTGGACTGTTAATTGTTAAGAGAAATCAAATTTTCTACTAATCAGTGCTTCAGATGTGCTGCTGTGGCCAAAAAACAGATCGAGTATAGGGTAGGAGCAGTTTAGCAGCCCAAAACCTTGGACTCCAATGGCTTGATGCGTAGCTACAAAGATAGATCAGAAATTAGAAACTCACAATTCCAGAATTTAGAAACTACCCGAAAATTCCATTCCACTTATCTGAATAGCACCATCTTCGGATCAATATAGGAGTCTTGTTCATAGGGATAATCCTAAAATATCCTTACAATGGTTAGATTGGGATATATGTCCAATATCAAGTTGCAGCTAAAATGGAGGTAAAAAAAGAACTGCAGGCTATATTTGACTGCAATATCTGATGTGTAACCTCAAAAGTAGTGTAGAATATCCATGAGCAAGGGGCGCTAGCAATTCTCCATCTAAATATCCTCCATCAACATCATAAGAAACCCTAGTTTTTTTAATATTGTGTTGACGGGTTTCACACACAAGGAAAACAGACTAGGTTGCTGCAAACCACCACAATAAGGAAAGCCCTAATGAGACTGTCAAAACAAAAGAGATGGATTGAAGTTGCTGGTTGTTCAGGGCTCTGATACCATGTGACAATTTCAGACCTAGAACAAACAACAATAGATACTAGTAGGAGGAGGAGAGATAGTGAGAGGTTAATCTCCAATTATATAATATAGCATAATTATGCCCCCCCCCCCCATAACTAACATAACACATAAGATTCAAACCAGTAAGAATATTACAAAAACACCCTTGTGGTACTAGTGCTATTGTTTTAACTCCTTGTATTTACCGCTTATGTGTTCTTGCATAGATTTTTATTGTTTCTGTTTTATTCCCTGTTTTGCTTCAAATATTTTTTTTCTTCTATTTCCTTGAACCATTTAAAGCAATTCGTAACTAATACAAGATTTATGTCTTGTTCCCCTCTTTCTCAATGAAAATAAATTGTCAGCATATCCATATGGGAGTTTTTGGGGTCTTGAATTTTTTCTTCCTTTTTTTTTTTGGGCGGGGAGGTAGGGGTTGGTGTAGGTCTCTTGCAAGATTGTGGGCTGTTGTGTGTTAGGAACTAGGATCTGTAGGATCAGATTAAGGCTTATTTTTCTTTTCTTTTTCGGGGAGGGGGAGGGGGAGGGGGGAAGTTGGAAGGGCTTCTGTGGGTGGGGACTGGGGGAGTGGATGTTCCCTGCATGGTGGCTTTGGATCTTCTTGTACCTTCTTTTTGTTTTTCTTTGATAAGTCATTAACAATTAAGAAAACGAGAGAAATATATTTTTGAGTGGTTCTCTCACGTGGATTTATATTACTGTCAAACATCAAAAGTCAGGGTAGTAATGAGCTTAAACCTGGATCTCTTACATTGAAGAACTGGACTTCGGCTTTAAGATATTATTGGATCATCAGATCAAAAGTGTAAAGCAACCAATTGCCTTGGAGATTATAATAATAGTTAAAGCAAGTATAATTCTATTGATTGTTAGTCATGTGATGAATAATTGAATCTGTTTTCCTCTAACAGGAAATTATGAAAGAAACAATGGAGAAGGTACCATATATGAAAGAGTTGATTGATATATACAGTGGGCCTGATAGAGTGACTGCAAAGCAACAACAAGAGGAGTTGGAAAGAGTTGCAAAGACCCTTCCTGATAATGTACCTTCAACCGTAAAGCGGTTCACTGACCGTGCTGTTCTGTCACTTCAGGTTTATTCTCATCCTCTTTCTTGAATTTTCTTGAATTTTTCATGTATGAATGATCTTTTAGGAGTGTTTACTGTAATTACTAGATCTAGAGCCTGGCTAGTTCAACTGGCAATCATGGAACTAGCCTTTAATTGCCCTGCCTTCATAATAGCCCATTAATCTTCCGAGGCCTGGATTGCTTGAATGATTTGATTTTGCCACTTCAGTTGATTTCACCATGTTAATATATCTCATAAGGAAGAGGTTAATAGAAAATTTAGGAAGAAAGGTTTAGAATTAAATTTATGCATTTATCTCTTCATTGAGATCTTGTTTGACTAGTTTGACGTCCAATCAGGATTTAATAACTAGAATTCTACCTGCCGATGGTCCACCTATGTTCAATTTTGGATGTCAGTCCTCAGGGAGTTATGTTCATATTGGCACTCCTAAATAAGATACATTCTAATATGGGACTGTCTGAATGACACCTCTATAGGTGTATTTAGAACATGTAAACTTCTTTTGGTGGTCCCTTGTTTTATTCCCTACAGTTCTTCAAGTCAAGAGCTGTCATTGTCTTGCACACTTTTTCGTGTACACGTGAAATGACAGAGTTTTACCCTCAGTGAATGAAGAAGTGTTTTATACTAAGAAGGCAAAAAAAAGTTGAAAATTATTTGACACCCCTTTGGGGTGTCAATAAGAAAATCCCTTCTAATATTTAATGGCCAAATCTGAAGTTTGGTACCCAGACCATTTATAGGTCTGGGATCTTTCCAACTTGCCATGTATTCTATGGTGGATTTTATTTTTTTGAAAGATGTCTTCTATGGTAGGAAGATTGGGACCAACTGTTAGGCAGGTCATGGTGACAGGTTGATGCAGAATGATCACCAAATAGGGCTTATTTCTTTAGAAATAGGCCTAGGGTTGGGTTATATACATGTTGGGCCTTTGTTCCCAAGGGTTTTTATGTATTAGGCCACTTTAATGAGCCTAAACTAGGGGCATATAGGTTGCATACGGGATTAGCCCAATACTTAGTTTATTTTCCTATTTTTAGATTGAACCGGTTTAGAATTGGTTGCATCCAATTGGTTCAATTGGTCTAATTTAAGTGAAGTGATCCTATTGGCTAAGAGGTTCTTA
Source organism: Telopea speciosissima (assembly GCF_018873765.1). NCBI lineage: Eukaryota > Viridiplantae > Streptophyta > Magnoliopsida > Proteales > Proteaceae > Telopea > Telopea speciosissima. The sequence continues at coordinate 52,727,205 of NC_057923.1, forward strand.
TATCCTATTGGCTAGTAGGGAATCTTCTTTATTTTAAGTAGTTTAAGTTGTTTTTAAGTCATTAGGACTCTATTTTGAGTCTATTTTAGTTTCCTAATCGGTTTAAGTTATCTAATAGGTTAGGGATTGGGTTAGGCCTTTCCTTTTTAGAGTAGAAGTTTATTTTTGAGTCTTTTATATAAGGTTGTAAGGGGGCAAAGCCGGAACACGAATTTGATTAATGAAAAGCTTTTGTTTGCTGCCATAGTTGCTGCCCGCTCTGTTGAGTGTGCATCCTTGTGGTTCTATCAAGGTGGAAAGGGACTGGTGGAATCCGGTTGACTCCTTACGCCGTGACGGCTGGGAGGATCTTCTTCAATTCGAAGGTGGTTCTATCCTTCACATCTGTTCAAGCTGCTGCCGTGGAATCTCGATAAGTTTGACACCCAATTTCTTCTTCTAACCCTCTAATCCTTTCCCCCAATTGATCCCCTTTATGTTTTGTTTGAATCCCATAAACCCTAACTCCATTAAACCCTAGATCTTGCTGTCCAGTTTTACAGAATTTTCAAAACACTTAAAACTCTATAATACCTACATTATTATTGTCCTATAAACCTGCCTAGCCATACCCCTAAGCCCCCTTCCATTATCCTAACCTAAGCCCTAGATTTGACCTAAAAGCGCACTGTCCCCTTGAAACTGCAGAACCAGCAGCCCCTTTGTTTCTTGTTATTGGTCCTGGTTTAATTGGCTTCTAGTAGGGCTTTACCCTATCTAGAACTACATTATTTTGGTATCAAAGCCATGGAACAGCATGGTAATCAAGTAGTAATTCCATCAGCAGATCCTATGGCTGCTATGTTGGAATTGTTCGAAATTTGCTTGAACAAGGGCTGCATATGAAGCCATCCTGGATAGGTTGCAACGATTGGGAGAACAAAGAGTAACCCCCCGCCGGAGATTACAGGGGATAGACTCGGAGGTTCGGAGAAGACACGAGACAGTATAGAGAACACATATTTTCATTGCCAAAGGAAGTTGAAAATAAATCTGAAGTGGCGAGATAATTGTGATGAAAAGAAAGAGACAGCCCCTATAGCTTCAAAGATGGGCAGTCAACATGTAGAAGACCCTCTGAAGTGGTCAATGTCGAAGAAATCAAGGAAGACAAAGCGGAAACAGCAAAAGATGAAGAGGTGGTTGAGAATACTCCACAGGAAGGCAAGGACCTTCAAAATGCTGTTCTTGAAGAGGTGAAGCTTGTGTCTCATGCATTAGATGAGAAGGTTGCTAGCGCGAAGACTCTATGGACGAGACATTGTGATTCTTGCTGATTGAAGCGAACACATAGAGTTTGTTCTACCACCATGGTTCTTGAAGAGAAAGCTCCATGCCTTGGAGATTTTATCCCCAATGTTCTGCTTCACCGGAATTCTGTTTGGGGATGGTCAAAGCTGCTGGTCACATGTTGATTCCCCCTCATCACTACAAAATTCGAGGACGAATTTTTTCAAGTTGGGAGAGTTGATGCAGAATGATCACCAAATAGGGCTTATTTCTTTAGAAATAGGCCTAGGGTTGGAGTTATATACATGTTGGGCCTTTGTTCCCAAGGGTTTTTATGTATTAGGCCACTTTAATGAGCCTAAACTAGGGGCATATAGGTTGCATACGGGATTAGCCCAATACTTAGTTTATTTTCCTATTTTTAGATTGAACCGGTTTAGAATTGGTTGCATCCAATTGGTTCAATTGGTCTAATTTAAGTGAAGTGATCCTATTGGCTAAGAGGTTCTTATATCCTATTGGCTAGTAGGGAATCTTCTTTATTTTAAGTAGTTTAAGTTGTTTTTAAGTCATTAGGACTCTATTTTGAGTCTATTTTAGTTTCCTAATCAGTTTAAGTTATCTAATAGGTTAGGGATTGGGTTAGGCCTTTCCTTTTTAGAGTAGAAGTTTATTTTTGAGTCTTTTATATAAGGTTGTAAGGGGGCAAAGCCTGGAACACGAATTTGATTAATGAAAAGCTTTTTGTTTGCTGCCATAGTTGCTGCCCTGCTCTGTTGAGTGTGCATCCTTGTGGTTCTATCAAGGTGGAAAGGGACTGGTGGAATCCGGTTGACTCCTTACGCCGTGACGGCTGGGAGGATCTTCTTCAATTCGAAGGTGGTTCTATCCTTCACATCTGTTCAAGCTGCTGCCAGTGGAATCTCCAGTAAGTTTGACACCCAATTTCTTCTTCTAACCCTCTAATCCTTTCCCCCAATTGATCCCCTTTATGTTTTGTTTGAATCCCATAAACCCTAACTCCATTAAACCCTAGATCTTGCTGTCCAGTTTTACAGAATTTTCAAAACACTTAAAACTCTATAATACCTACATTATTATTGTCCTATAAACCTGCCTAGCCATACCCCCTAAGCCCCCCTTCCATTATCCTAACCTAAGCCCTAGATTTGACCTAAAACTGCAATTCTGTCCTACTGAAACTGCAGAACCAGCAGCCCCTTTGTTTCTTGTTATTGGTCCTGGTTTAATTGGCTTCTAGTAGGGCTTTACCCTATCTAGAACTACATTACAGGTTATTCTTTTTGTTCATATGCTTGGACCATCAATAAACATCTATGTAGAGTTGCACTAAATTTTTGAAGAATAGCAATTTTATCAGATGGTTAAAAATTATCTGATCATATTGATTCTTTTTTAGTGTACAATAGATATGCTTGGACCTCTTTTTGCAGAGGCCGCATTGCATTTGTCATGTTATTGGGCCCCAGCACATTCCATATCACCATTATGTGTTAGCTGCCACAATGTCTAAAATGGATAAGAAGTGTTAAGAGAAAATAAAAGAATGGATAGAAAAGGATAAAATCAACAAGACAACAGATTAGAAAGATTAAATAGAAAGTGATAACAGAACTAGGGAATTGATTTGAACTAATAGCAGAAACAGAAATTCGGAATCTACTAGTAGCAGGAAAAGACATTAGGAAAACAGATTGTAGAAGAAAAAGAGAACAGAGCAGTCAATGGTAAGAACAGATATGTTAATGGTAATGTAATACCCTGATTAACAGCAGTAAGAGTAGCCTGCAATGTGGTTTATAATAGAAGAAACAAGTTAGCAATTTAATATTGCCGCACAACTTAAATGGGACCCCACGACTTAAACTAGGAACTAATTTAAAAAACTATTGAAATTACACAAGTACCCAACTTAAAGAACTAGATGCCTACTAGTGTGGACCGTTATAGAGGGCTCTAAAACAGAGTCCATGGCCTTTTTGGGCTGTGTGTTTCTTGGGGTTGGGCTTCTGTAGCTTATCATAAGAATCCAACCATGATGGCTGCTGCATCATCATCTCCACCAGTACCATTATTAGTCCTCTTTCAAAATCCTCGAAGTATTTAACACTTCATGTAGTTTTTGGTTCTCTTGCAAGTGGCTACTGCAGCATCATCTCCACCAGTACCATTGTTAGTTCTCTTTCAATCCTCGAAGTATTTAACACTTCACCCAATTTTTTGTTCTTGCATTAATTTTGGCCCCTTGAGCCTCAAAATGTACCTTTCTAACTACAGCTCCACAAGAACATTTATTGACATTCGAAATACTAGCATCCATTACAGTAAATAGTATCTTGTGGCTGGCTCTTGAAGCAGAATTTATCATATTATCCACTTCAGCTTAAATCTTATGAATTTCTCAAAGCACAGCTGGATTCATTTCATGCAGTCAAAACACTGTTATCTTTTCTAGCTTAGGGTACAAAGCGAGGATGTCTACCTATGTGTAGGTGGTGTCCTCTTGTCTCTTGTCAAGTGTCAGCAGGTCCTACTACAAAGGTTGCATGAACTATCCACATTGGCTTGGGATGAGGCCCTATGACCTGCATGTTCTCCATTGCACACAAGGTGCTCTTAGATGTCTCCTGTATAGTACAACTTGCAAATAATATATTCTTTTTCAAAAAACATATGGTAGATTGTATTTATCCTTATATATAGGAAGCCATATCATGTTTCGAATTTGTTATGCAGAGCAACCCAGGATGGGGTTTCGACAAGAAATGCCAATTCATGGATAAACTTGTGTGGGAAGTTTCTCAGCAGTACAAGTAGAATGGTGAGGTTTTTTTTGAATAATGAGATTCAATGAATTTTCAATCCCCTCCTCTTTTTAGGGGGGGCCAGCTTGGGTTTATTTCTTTATTTTTTTGTGGGGAGGTTTCTAGATACATGTTTTGACGTCTTGTATAAAGTCTGTTACTTTTGTTTTCTTAATTATGTTGAAGGCATTTTCTGTGGAAGATTAGCCGTGGAATGTTTGGTCATAAATTTTTCTGTTAGAGCTTGGCTACAACTAACTCTTGTATTTTTTGACCGAGTAGCATTCAGGTTTGATGGCCCCATGAGATTTTCAGTGGTGGAACTCTTCATTTATTCATCCAAATAATAGAAGATTTGTCATTCTATAATGTCTATCCAAGTTTGTTCAAGTTTTCTACAGAGTATTGAATGCAGTTAAGGCATTTTGACCTCCCAAAAATAAGTGTTCACTACCAACAAAATTCTGTGTTTGTGTGTTTTGACCAGCAATGAAAGTGGGGCAAAGTTTATTGAGATGAGGTTGTACTCTTCGATTATGGAAGGACCAATATAGAACATCTTTGGGGGGGGGGGGGGTGGTATGTGGGGTGTTGCTGGTTCAACTCTTTGATCATGGTGTTAATGAAAAGAGGAGATATAGTCTAAAACTAGGTACAGATTCTTCATCTACGTGACCTTGAATATCTGAATAGCTGAATTGTTTGTTCCAAGTTTTAATGAAAATTGGATATTTCATAGCATTACGAAGTATTGATCTTTTATCAATGAAATTTAAGCAGAACGGAGCAGTTTTGCTGCTATCCCAAAAGCCACTCGCCACTAGGAGATTCGACTAGGAGTGAGTTCTGGGACTTGGACAGCAGGGAGGGACCTTGCAGCAAAGTGCGACCCTCACCTTCCCCTTCATGTTTTTGGTAAGCCGAGAAGATAGGGTCAGGTTGTGCCAGGCCTTTTAAAACCCCAGGCCAACCTTGAGTCCCCTTAGCTAGGCCTTGGATTGACCTGGCCTTGACTTAGGGTTAGAAAAATGCAACCCTGACCTGCTCTCAGGGTCGGGCTGGGTTGACCTGATTGAACCTGACCATGGGGGAGAACAGAGATGTATGAGCTGGACAGGCCAGAAAGAAAGAACAAAACAAAAAAGGAAGAAAGAAAACGAAGAAGTTAGGGTCGGGTCAGCTTAGCCTGAGGCCTAAATCTTAACCGGGCCCAACTCTGACTGAAGGTTAGAAATTCCCAACCTTGACCCGCTGCCCCTAGGGTTAGGGTAGCCCAACCCGGGCCCAAGGCGGGTTCAGGTAGTCAAGACTAAACTTGCACCCTAACTCATTTTTTATTGGCTATTTTGATGTGCCATTTGCACTAAGGTTAATTTGGTAAAAAAGAAAGGTACCATTTGCTGTCTTCAATGCCATTTCACCTAGGGGTGTTAAATGGACGGTTCGGCTCGGTTTTGGTCTAGGAATGGTGAGATCAAAACCAAACCATTAAGAAGCTTCGGTTTTCAATTGGTTTTGATTTTGGTCCGGTTTGATTTTGGTTTATTTTGTTTTTCCATTATCGGGTTAATACCGGTTTAGATCGGTGTTGTTTTTGGGTTTGAGCCACAAAGAAATCTTAAATTCATAATTTGTAGTGAGTAAAGATTCGATAAAAACACTTAAAGTCACCTTCTCAAATCAAAACAAGTATACAATTAAAATTAAGAAAATTGATTTGATATGTTAATGTTGTAATCCGAACAAAGAAGAATAAATTATATAGGGAAAAATGGAAGATAATTAATATATTTTTTGGTAAGAGAATGGATAAATAGAATTTGTAGAGAAATCATTGTTACAAATCATATAATTATTTATCATTAATTGTAAGGGAAAGATAATTAAAATTGAACTCAATGAATGGTCTTGAGAAGATAATTAATATTGAAATCACAAAATAAAACCTACTATCAAATCATTTATTTGATAATCAATTAATTTTGTATAGTAAACAAGGAGATCAATGGAAGGAACATATATGGTTACAAATCAATTTCCATTTTTTCATAACCGTGTACTCATTGATTTGTAACAATTTCCCTTAAAATCAGAAATTTGTTCACTAATATTGAAATCAATGGATAATCAATTCACCTATTCATAACCCTATACTTTTTATCGGTTTCATTTGGTTTGGTTTTGAGTTTGTTATCGGTTGATTCAATGCGGTCTGATTTTCATCCGGTCCTGTCATACCCTAGTCCAAAACCAATCCAATAAGGATCGGATTGGTTTGATCCGGTGTTTTTTTGGTCAGTTTCGATCGATCTTAACGGTTCGGGCTAGGTTTTGACACCCTTAATTTCACCCAAGGTTTTAGAACCCCCCCCCACCCCCCCCCTAGAACGAGTGATAGACCAAAAACTCCAATGGCGCGATCGACTTCAAATCAAACTAAGCTTCAGACCAACTAATGATTTCTACTGCTCTCTCACCACCAACCCCCCCCCCCCTCTCTCTTTTAGGCTGTCTGTTTCCAGGTTAAAATCATGTAAATAGGGAATGGTTTTTCACTTGGAAACAAGTGGAACTAAAATTACCTAGTCAGATGAGGTTTATAATTGATGGACATGAAGAAGTCTAAAAGTTAAGAGGTAATGCTTTGCCATAAACAGCCTAGTTTTGTTCAAATCCAATCTATACACATCCATGATAGCTTAACATAGAAGTGGCTTATGGAATATTGAGATTTCTGGCTCCTATATATATATATATATATATATCTTGTAATAGTTAAGTAGGAATTTCAATGATCCTAACATTGCCTTCTCTAGAGAGTGAGCAATTAATGGCCTTCCTCTAGGAGACAATAAGTCACCCCACTCTTATGGATATTTTTTTAAACAAGACTGTTTAGTGTCAAGTTCAGAACCACTGGGACGTGAGCTGCAGGGTAACCAATGCATGCTGCGCTCATGGGAGGAGTTCCAGCGGATCCACTCTGCAATGGTGTGACCTCAAACTAAAATAAGAAGAGAACTGACACACTTCATAGGAGAATTCGGACTTGTAAAAGAAAAAAAGGAAAAGGAGAAATTTACTGACCCCTCCCCTGTACTCTGCCTTAATTAAACTTTCCTCCCTCTACTTTCAACTATTATCCCCCCCTCCCCTACAATGTATAATCTATTACAATCAGACCCAGGCCGCTAGTTTCCGTCTGTTAAGTCGTGATGTGAATAAGGAGTAACATCTTTAATCCTCGAAATTTACTGACCCCTCCCCTGTACTTTGCCTTAATTAAACTTTCCTCCCTTCTACTTTCAATTATTATTCCCCCCTCCCCTACAATGTATAATCTATTACAATCAGACTCAGGCCGTTAGTTTCCATCTTTTAAGTCGTGATGTGAGTAAGGAGTAACATCTTTAATCCCCGAAATTTACTGACCCCTCCCCTGTACTTTGCCTTAATTAAACTTTCCTCCCCTCTACTTTCAATTATTACTCCCCCTCCCCTATAATGTATAATCTATTACAATCAGACCCAGACCGTTAGTTTCCGTCTGTTAAGTCGTGATGTGAGTAAGGAGTAACATCTTTAATCCCCAAAATACCCTTTGGTGCATGTGACATTACCCTTTACCCCTTGTTTCAACTGCCCATCTTCTTCTTCCTCCTAACTTCTTCTTTTTCCTCCTAACTTCCATCTTCTTCCTCCTAACTTCAAATCGCCGGTGATGAAAGCTTAATCCACGACCAGTAAAATCTACACTCACCAGTAAACATTTGGATCACAATTCCTATCTTGCGTCATCTCTATTAAAGCTTCTATATCCGCAATTCTTCGTGCCCTAGAAAGAACAGTGATCAAGTCGAGCAAGCATGGGTCACATCCGGACTGCAACCTACAGCAGACATCTCCTATAGGACTCGAAAAGCTAAATTGAACCACGGGGAACAGCAGGAATACGCCTTGACCAAGATGTTGAAGGTGGAGAGATTGGGGATTACACCGGGAGAGTACATCTCCTCCAAAACTCCTTGAAGCGCATCAAAGCGTTTCGTGAAGGTGAGGCAATTAAATTCTCCAATTTTCAAACAGCAGCAAGAGAACAATACCAAATCTGATCCCAATAGTAAATATGAATAGTCCAGATAATCTGGTACTAAAATACCTCCAATCATGGATCAAACAATCTCCAAGAGGACCAACAATGCCTTAGATACTTGCTGACATCAGAATACCAGATGAAGATGCAATTCTACCAAGCAAAACAGAGTACCACCTGCACTATGTGGAGATCTCAAATTTCAACAACTCGAGCTCAGACCAGGCCCAAATTTGGGTCGAAGGACTTCTTCAACAAGCTTTATAAAAGACCCAAACAATCAGCCAAAACTAGATATCAGATCTGGAGTAGAAGATGCAGGTATTGATCAACACAAGCAAAGGGAAAATCGCAATTATTCTTCAGCCAGGCCTAGGATCAGCACAATACTCAGATCGAGCTTGAGCTGTAACTCATTTGAGCACCTATTGAAACCCTAGCTCTCTCTATTGATATGGCTTCCTTGACGGCGGTTGTTTTCTTCAGTTGGGATTTTTCTGCTTTTTTGTTAATCGGAGTGTAAATCTGGCCAAGGTTGAGCTTCAGCTACTTCCTTCATTTGCTAATTTTGTATTATATGTGGGTTTCTAGCTGCTGGAATTTGATAGATACCTCAGAAGTAATACTTTCCCTCCACAAAGATCTTGTTTTTATGCCATTATTTTCGCTGGATTGAAAAGCTTAGATGGTGGGTTGAAATTTCTCCCTTTTTCTCAGACGTAAAATTGTAGCTTTTTGGTTTTCTAGGTAGATTACCAGATAGATATTATTGAACTTTCATGGTTGGATTTATATTTTGTAGTAAGGGTTCTAATTAATCATTCACAGTAAAGGAACTGGAGAAGAAGTCTCTAATCTACTATTGATGGAGCTCTAATACTTGTTTACATATTCAGTAGCAGAAACAACAACGATGGTGTGACTCTTGAATTGGGTGACCTGAAATGGCTTGTGGAGCAGCAGACTGGGTTTGGCGTTCCTGGTTCTACACAGATACAACATCAGATTGTATCGGAAACTGGGAGGGTTGCAGTTGCAGAGATTGCTAAGCTATTGACTAGATTCAATGAGAGGTGTTGTGACCGGTTTTAGTTCATTGGAACAGCAACTTGTGAAACCTAACTGAAAACCCAAATTGTAGTTTAACACTATTATGATTTTTTATGTTTTTGGGTTGAAGATGAAGAAAAGGGTAGCATAG